>NW_027507903.1:642158428-642758428 GCF_037356315.1 Lithobates pipiens
GACCATGGCTTTGGTGTAGGATGCGACTAAGAAAACGTCAGAAAGACCTACTAGAACAGCCAAACTTTATTTGGGGCTAATCAGAGGCACTTTAAATGATGGTAGGTGTGTACCGACTCCTATTTAACACAAGTTTGAATGTTATTACTTGATTCTGAACACAGCTACACCCCCAGTTATAAGAGGGTGTGCACACTTATGCAACCACATTATTTCATTTTTAATTTTTACTCCCCCTAAAGGATTTCAGTGTTTCAATTGAGTTGTTGAGTTCAGTTTGTAGGTCACATTAACCACTTCCCGACTGGTGCACGACGATGTACGTCAGCAGAATGGCACGGGCAAGCAAATTGGTGTGCAGGTACGTCTATTTATATTTGCCGCCCTGCCATCGCGTGCGCGCCACCGGCGGCGCACAATCCCGGTCGGGACCCCCGTGAGTCCGGTCACGGGTCCCACAGACTCAATCGCCGCGGGGATACCTGCGATCGTCTCACGGGGAGGCTGAACAGGCAGATGCCAATGTAAACAGCATCTCCCCGTTCTGCCTAGCAACAAATGAAACTGATCTCTGCTCCATGTGATTGGAGCAGAGATCAGGGTTCACTAACACACAGCCAAGCCCCCCCCCCTTAAAACACACTTAACTCCTACACTGCCAACCCCTAGTTAACCCATTCACTGCCATTTACACAGTTATCACTGCATTTGTATAGCACCGATTGCTGTATAAATGACAATGGTCCCAAAAATGTCCGATATAATGTTGCAGTCACAAAAAAAAAAAAAATTATATATATATTATTTTTTTTTTTTTTTTTTTAACTAGTAATAGCGGCGATTTTTTTTCATATATATAAAAAAAAAAAAATCGCCGCTATTACTAGTTAAAAAAAAAAACAAAAAAAAAATTTTTTATAAAAATGCTCTAAACCAATCGCTTATTGCTTATTTTTTTTATTTTTACCAAAAATATGTAGAAGAATACGTGTCGGCCTAAAATGAGCTATTATATTGTATAATAAATTATAGCAAAAAGTAAAAAAAAATGTGTTTTTTTCAAAGTTGTCGCTCTTTTTTTGTTATAGCGCAAAAAATAAAAACCGCAGGGGTGATCAAATAGCACCAAAAGAAAGCTTTATTTGTGGGGGGGAAAAAAAAAGGACGTCAATTTTGTTTGGGAGCCACGTCGCACGACCACGCAATTGTCAGTTAAAGCGACGCAGTGCCGAATAGCAAAAAGTGGTCTGGTCTTAAGCCAGCAAAATGTCTGAAAAGGTTAAAAAGGTGGACAAAAAAAATAAATAAAAAAAAGTCTTTTTTTTTTTTAACTTTACAGAAACCTGACATTTTAACAGGGGTGTGTAAACTTTTTATATCCACTGTATATTTCCATAGATTGTGGACTTTCCTACAAGCCAAATAATATTCACCGATTTGGCTTATTTTCAAAGAAATGTAGCAGAATACCATTTTATTTTTTCCGTCTTTTCAATTCATTTAGCAAAAAAAAAAATTTAAGCGCATCGGTGATTAAATACCACCAAAAGAAAGCCCCGAAGTATTTGGCTGGCCAGAGACCAGAGCGCACTGCGTAGTTTTAAATGACAAGTGCGCGGTCGTGCGACGTTGCTCTCAAAACAAAATTGATGTCCCACCCCCCCCCCACAAATAGAGCCAATCTATCCAATCAGGACCTGAGCCAGCGGCTGGAGCTGCTGTGCTCGTCCACGTCGCTGGAACAATCAGGGTTCAGGTAAATAAAAAGGGGGGCTATGGGGGGGGGGGGGGCTGCTGCACCACGGAGGGTTTCTCACCGTAATGCATAGACTGTATTAAGGTGAAAAACACTGAGGGTTTACAACTCCTTTAAAAAAAAAAAATCTCCATAGGTGACACTTTAAGACATTTACAGGTTACCAGTTTAGAGTTACAGAGAAGTCTAGTGCTAGAATAATTTCTCTTGCTCTGTTTGCAGCGACAATTCACATGTCGTGTGGTGTGAATACCATTTGCATATGCAAATAACATATGCATTTGCTTCTGCAGGAGCACGGGGGACTTGCAACTACAAGTCTCATGAGGCACTGCATGGGAAACTACAAGACCCATCATGCCTCTGCCTGTGGGAGTCATGCTTGTAACTGTCAGCCTTGCAATGCATCATGGGACTTGAAGTTTTGCAACAGCTGGAGGGGCCACCAGTTTCAGACCCCTGATCTAAATTGGTGTCTGTACCACCCCCCCCCCCCCCCCCCGTGTTCACTATATAGCAGCTCTGTGCTGAACTTTGATCCGTGTGTGATCCTCTCTCTCAAATTTTTATTTCCACAATAAAGTTTTATTGAGGAAAAAAAAAAAAAAAAAACGATCACATTACATCAATAAAATCCTCTTTCAATCATCAGATCACTTTCTGCTGAACAGACTGCTGGAGAACGTATTGCCGACCGCAGAACAGTGTATTCTGAAGCATGGGGGAGGGGGGGGGGAAGGAAGCTTGGGGGGGGGGGGGGGGGTGTGATGTCAGAATACAATGTCCTGTTTGGGGGAGGGGTTACTGCTCCCATCATTGTGTGGATTAAAAGAATCTCTTTTTTTTTCTTCCATTTTTAGCCCCTCTGGATGCAGAGCAAAAATAAATAAAAATCAGCCATTGCCAGCTTAACTATCCCAAGGTAATCACAATAAAAAAAATAAAAAATAAACACTACACCAAAACAAACCACACGGGGGAGAATAGAGAATAGAAAAACAAAACAAAAAGAAAATTAAAAAAAGAAAAAAAAGAAGGAAAATAAGGCAGATCTGAAGGTTTTTTTTTTGTTTTTGTTTTTAAATAGGGTATTTGTACTGTGAGCCGTGTGAGAAGTGATTGCAGGCGTCGGGTTTATACACAGAAGTGACGTCATTAATAATAGAAGAGATGAGGAGACAAAACACGGACTACACGTGGGACAACAAACAGCAACACTGACAGCAGCCTTGGCTCCCATCCACAACCAATCCACATCACATCCTGTCCACAACATCACACTTCTGTGACTTCAAGAGGACAGAAGACACCACAAGGTACAAATCACTCCTCATTTACATATTCCTGAGTGCAGACACTTCATGGACCAATGAGAAGCCTCCCCTGTACCCGACTATATACACTTCATGAACCAATGAGAAGCCTCCCCTGCACCCGACTATATACACTTCATGAACCAATGAGAAGCCTCCCCTGCACCCGACTATATACACTTCATGAACCAATGAGAAGCCTCCCCTGCACCCGACTACATACACTTCATGAACCAATGAGAAGCCTCCCCTGCACCCGACTATATACACTTCATGAACCAATGAGAAGCCTCCCCTGCACCCGACTATATACACTTCATGAACCAATGAGAAGCCTCCCCTGCACCCGACTATATACACTTCATGAACCAATGAGAAGCCTCCCCTGCACCCGACTACATACACTTCATGAACCAATGAGAAGCCTCCCCTGCACCCGACTATATACACTTCATGAACCAATGAGAAGCCTCCCCTGCACCCGACTATATACACTTCATGAACCAATGAGAAGCCTCCCCTGCACCCGACTACATACACTTCATGAACCAATGAGAAGCCTCCCCTGCACCCGACTATATACACTTCATGAACCAATGAGAAGCCTCCCCTGCACCCGACTACATACACTTCATGAACCAATGAGAAGCCTCCCCTGCACCCGACTACATACACTTCATGAACCAATGAGAAGCCTCCCCTGCACCCGACTATATACACTTCATGAACCAATGAGAAGCCTCCCCTGCACCCGACTACATACACTTCATGAACCAATGAGAAGCCTCCCCTGCACCCGACTATATACACTTCATGAACCAATGAGAAGCCTCCCCTGCACCCGACTATATACACTTCATGAATCAAACAGAAGACTATAAATATAAAATACTAAATACTACTACTAACAAATATAAAAAAAAAATAAAAAAATCAAATACACACACACAGTATCTCATAAAAGTAAGTACACCCCTCACATTTCTGTAAATATTTTCTTCTCTCTTTTCATGTGACAAGACTGAAGAAATGACACTTGTCTACAATGTAAAGTAGTGAGTGTACAGCTTGCATAACAGTGTAAATTTTCTGTCCCCTCAAAATAACTCAACACACAGCCATTAATGTCTAAACCCGCTGGCAACAAAAGTGAGTACACCCCTAAGTGAAAATGTCCAAATTGGGCCCAATTATCCATTGTCTCTCCCCAGACTCTCTACTTTACATTGTAGACAAGTGTCATTTCTTCAGTGTTGTCACATGAAAAGAAAGAAGGAAATATTTACAAAAACATGAGAGGTGTACATACTTTGAGATAACGTAATATATATATATATAAATACATTTTTGCATTCCGCAACAATAAGAGGAGTTTTTCTATAGCTCTGTAGAGGTTCCCTCCTGTGTATTACATCTATACACAGACCTCAGACGTGGCCCACACGGACAATCAGCCACGTCGGGCCATGCTGCCATCTATTTTTTTTTATCCAGGTGCCCCAGTACTCAGGAGATACTATAGAGATAAATGGAGGGGCGGGGGGGGGGGGGACCAGTCTTCCATTACTCTCTATAGAACTTGTAGTCACTCCTGCATATTCCAGCACAAGTACCTGGTGGGAATATACAGTAGATGTAAACTCCGCCCACATGGCAGACAGTCCCACCCCCGAGGTCTGCACAGGAATATTAAAACAGGAGAGGGGTGGGGGGGGACCTGTAGGAGGGATTTTCATTCAATCTTCAGCCACATATGACTTCTATAACCGTCCACAGACAATACCCAGACAGAGACACACACACACACACACTAATCCATTTATTACTCACATCTATACTGCACCTAAAAAAAAAAAAAAAAAAAAAAAAAAAAATCACACAACACCGAGGACCTGAAAACCTTCTCAGCGGGTCCTGTTCTCTGAATAGAACACCCATCTACGGGGGAAAACACAAATCCCTCCATGCTGGGATTGAAAGGGGGAGGCGTTAATGCTTATTTAAATACCCAACTGATCCCTCACCGCTTTGGAAGATGCCACTCTCCCTGCAGGACCACTATATACACCATTTTCAAAAGTATTGGGACGCCTGCCCTTACACGCACATGAACTTTAATGGCTTCCCAGTCTTAGTCCGGAGGGTTCAATATTGCGTTGGCCCACCCTTTGCCGCTATAACAGCTTCAACTCTTCTGGGAAGGCCGTCCACAAGGTTTAGGAGATGTGTCTATGGGAAGGTCTATGACAGTGATGGAGAACCTTGGCACCTCAGATGTTTTGGAACTACATTTCCCATGATGCTCAGTGCATGGAGCATCATGGGAAATGTAGTTCCAAAACATCTGAGGTGCCAAGGTTCTCCATCACTGGTCTATGGGAATGTTTGATCATTCTTCTAGAAGCCCATTTGTGAGGTCAGGCACTGATGTTGGGCGAGAAGGCCTGGCTCAGTCTCCACTCTAATTCATCCCAAAGGTGTTCTATCGGGTTGAGGTCAGGACTCTGTGCAGGCCAGGCAAGTTCCTGCACCCCAAACTTGCTCATCCATGTCTTTATGGACCTTGCTTTGTGCACTGGTCCAAATCATTTGGTGAAGGGGCGATTATGGTGGGGAGTTGTTTTTCAGGGGTTGAACTTGACCCCCTTAGTTCCAGTGAAGGGAACACTTAAGGTGTCCTCATACCAAGACATTTTGGACAATTTCATGCTCCCAACTTTGTGGGAACAGTTTGGGGACGGCTCCTTCCTGTTCCCACATGCCTGCGCACCAGTGCGCAAAAGACATGGATAAGCGAGTTTGGAGTGGAGGAACTTGACTGGCCTGCACAAGAGTCCTGACCTCAACCCGATAGGACACCTTTGGGATAAAATTAGAGCGGAGACTGAGCCAGACCGTCTCATCCAGCATCAGTGCCTGACCTCACAATTGCGCTTCTGAATGAATGATTAAACATTCCCATAGACACATCTCCTAAACTTTGTGGACAGCCTTCCCAGAAGAGTTGAAGCTGTTATAGCTGCAAAGGTTGGGCCAACTCAATATTGAACCCTACGGAGTAAGACTGGGATGCCATTGAAGTTCATGTGCGTGTAAAGGCAGGTGTCCCAATACTTTTGGTAATATAGTGTGTGTCATATTTACAAAACACACACTAATATTTAACCCTTGCAACCACATTGGGAGAATCTTCTTTCCTCTGAGATTTCACACCCTCCAGACTGGAGGAAGCTGAGAAATGTTCTACAAGTGACCCTACACCAGGGAACCTTCGCATTCCAGCTGTGGAGAAACTACAAATCATATATCATGCCTATGAGTCCGGGTTCACACCCGGGCGTAGCAGGGACTCACATTTCGTTGTTGCACATTTTGTAGCATTTACGCACGTGACGCACACGCACCAAAACAGTTGGGAGTGCGGCCATTGTTTACGACGCGTTTACCGTGTAACAAACATGCACCCTCTACCATCACTCGGGGGTGCCATTAATTACTGGCACCCCAAGAATTACTTTAAAAAAAAAAAATGGCGGCCATCTGCACCCGACCACCAACTCCCTGCTGCATGAATATGAATGAAATGTGTGAAGGACGGATTCAGCTCCTGTTCTGTAGAGAACTCCTCAGACGCGTTTCACCCTTTTTCAAGCCTAAAGTGATAGTAAAGTGCACTTTTCCACTTTTAGCTACAACAAAGGCTATAATAAGGCTCATCTACAGCTACAGTGAGTATCCGAATATTAGGTATTCACATTTGGAGCGGCTGGTGACGCCACCAACCCATGCGCACCAAGTGGACAAAGTGTGCTGTCCATTCAGTGCACGGTGCCGCGATCCTGGCGTCATCGCAGTCCTGCTGCTATGCCAACGGTCGGACCAAGTGAGGGAGGAAGCCCTGGCAGCACTCCGCTGGAGGGACCCGCTTTACGGATAAGTCTGTCATAATGTGCTACTATGAGCTGCATACTAGCAGGGGGGCATTTTTTTTTTCTAAGAGACTTAATCACTTTAAAACACAGAGGCTGACAGGTAGTCCGACAGGCCTGGCTGGTCTACTGGAAGGCCTGGCTGGTCTACTGGAAGGCCTGGCTGGTCTACTGGAAGGCCTGGCTGGTCTACTGGAAGGCCTGGCTGGTCTACTGGAAGGCCTGGCTGGTCTACTGGAAGGCCTGGCTGGTCTACTGGAAGGCCTGGCCGGTCTACTGGAAGGCCTGGCCGGTCTACTGGAAGGCCTGGCTGGTCTACTGGAAGGCCTGGCTGGTCTACTGGAAGGCCTGGCTGGTCTACTGGAAGGCCTGGCTGGTCTACTGGAAGGCCTGGCTGGTCTACTGGAAGGCCTGGCTGGTCTACTGGAAGGCCTGGCTGGTCTACTGGAAGGCCTGGCTGGTCTACTGGAAGGCCTGGCGGAAGTATGACAGGTCTGCTGGAAGGCACTGGCAGCCTGACCAGTCTACTAAATGCCTACTGGAAGGCCTGACCAGTCTACTGGAATTCTGACAGGTCTACTCAAATTCACTGGCAGCCTGGCCAGTCTACTGGAATTCTGACAGGTCTACTCAAATTCACTGGCAGCCTGGCCAGTCTACTGGAAACCCTGGCAACACGCCGCTGGAGGGAATTTTTTTTTTCTAAGAGACTATTACCACTTAATAAATCGCAGAGGCCTACTGGAAGCCTGACAGGTAGTCTGACCAGTTTACTGGAAGACCGACAGGAAGGTTTGACAAGCTTACTTAAAGCATCCTGGAGGCCCCCAACCAGTCTACTGGAAGACCTGACCAGTCTACTTGAAGGCCAGGCAACACTCCGCTGGAGGAATTTTTTTTTTTTTCTAAGAGACTTTATTACCACTTTAAAATCTCAGAGGCCTACTGGAAGCCCAACAGGTAGTCTGACCAGTCTACTGGAACGCCTGACCGGTCTATTAAATGGCTACGGGAAGCCCGACAAGCCTACTGGAAGGCAATGGCAGCCTGACCAGTCTACTGGAAGGCCTGCCCAGTCTACTAAATGCCTACGGGAAGCTTGACAAGTCTACTCGGAGTTTACTTGAAGGCCTGACAAGTCTACGGGAAGCCCGACCAGCCTACTGGAAGGCTTGGCAAATCTACGGGAAGCCCGACCAGCCTACTGGAAGGCTTGGCAAATCTACGGGAAGCCCGACAAGCCTACTGGAAGGCCTAACCAGTCTACTGGAAGGCCTGGCATCACGCCGCTGGAGGGAACTCTTTATTTTCTAAGAGACTTTATTTTCACTTTAATCACAGAGGCCTACTGGAAGCCCAACAGGTAGTCTGACCAGTCTACTGGAATCCTGACAAGCCTACTGGAGGGCCTGACCGGTCTACTAAATGACTACGGGAAGCCTGACAAGCCAACTGGAGGGCCTGACCGGTCTACTAAATGACTACGGGAAGCCTGACAAGCCTACTGGAGGGCCTGACCGGTCTACTAAATGACTACGGGAAGCCTGACAAGCCTACTGGAGGGCATGACCAGTCTACTAAATGACTACGGGAAGCCTGACAAGCCAACTGGAGGGCCTGACCGGTCTACTAAATGACTACGGGAAGCCTGACAAGCCTACTGGAGGGCCTGACCGGTCTACTAAATGACTACGGGAAGCCTGACAAGCCAACTGGAGGGCCTGACCGGTCTACTAAATGACTACGGGAAGCCTGACAAGCCTATTAAGAGTTTAATGGAAGGCCCGACCAGTCTACTGGAGCACGACAAGCCAATTCTGCCTGGATTGCACCAGTCTATCCACATGCTGATCTTTGGCCCACAAGACGGTTTTCTGTGCACTTGGGAATCGCCAAGTGTGAATGGAGCCCGGGAGTCACATCAACGGCCGTCAAAGCCTTTGCAGTGCCTGCGACTTTTAGATTCACCACAGTTGGAGCACTGAGGGGGGCCTTACCCCTGATGGAGATCATTGCACACAATAAGTATTATTACCCGGCTCAGCCCATCATGATGTCATTGCAGCCCGTCCAAACAGTTGGAGTGCATAAACCCAGAAGGAAAACCGGGTGAAGATGGAAGCCCTGTCACTGCACCGCAGGAAGGATCTACTTTACTGTTAAGTCTGTCATAACAATAGTGTGCGATGCATACCAGCACATGACATTAACCTGCAGGGGGAACTTTTTTTTTTTGTTTTTTTTTTTTAGGAGACTTTGCTACCACTTTCATCAGAGACCTGCACTGTAGGTTACTAATGGCCCGACCAGGCTACCGGGGGCCCGACCAGGCTACCGGTGGATACCTGTGGCTCGACCAGTCTACCGGTGGATACCCGTGGCCCGACCAGTCTACCGCAGGCTACCCGCGGCCCGACCAGTCTACCGCAGGCTACCCGCGGCCCGACCAGTCTACCGCAGGCTACCCGCGGCCCGACCAGTCTACCGCAGGCTACCCGCGGCCCGACCAGTCTACCGCAGGCTACCCGCGGCCCGACCAGTCTACCGCAGGCTACCCGCGGCCCGACCAGTCTACCGCAGGCTACCCGCGGCCCGACCAGTCTACCGCAGGCTACCCGCGGCCCGACCAGTCTACCGCAGGCTACCCGCGGCCCGACCAGTCTACCGCAGGCTACCCGCGGCCCGACCAGTCTACCGCAGGCTACCCGCGGCCCGACCACAGTACCGCAGGCTACCCGCGGCCCGACCACTCTACCGCAGGCTACCCGCGGCCCGACCAGTCTACCGCAGGCTACCCGCGGCCCGACCAGTCTACCGCAGGCTACCGGTGGCCCGACCAGTCTACCGCAGGCCACCGGTGGCCCGACCAGTCTACCGCAGGCCACCGGTGGCCCGACCAGTCTACCGCAGGCCACCGGTGGCCCGACCAGTCTACCGCAGGCCACCGGTGGCCCGACCAGTCTACCGCAGGCCACCGGTGGCCCGACCAGTCTACCGGTGGCCACCGGTGGCCCGACCAGTCTACCGGTGGCCCGACCAGTCTACCGGTGGCCCGACCAGTCTACCGGTGGCCCGACCAGTCTACCGGTGGCCCGACCAGTCTACCGGTGGCCCGACCAGTCTACCGGTGGCCCGACCAGTCTACTGCAGGCTACCGGTAGCCCAACCAGTCTACTTGTGGCCCTACTGCAGGCCCGACCAGTCTACCGCAGGCTACCGGTGGCCCGACCAGTCTACCGCAGGCTACCGGTGGCCCGACCAGTCTACCGCAGGCTACCGGTGGCCCGACCAGTCTACCGCAGGCTACCGGTGGCCCGACCAGTCTACCGCAGGCTACCGGTGGCCCGACCAGTCTACCGGTGGCCGACCAGTCTACCGCAGGCTACCGGTGGCCCAACCAGTCTACCGCAGGCTACCGGTGGCCCGACCAGTCTACCGGTGGCCCGACCAGTCTACCGCAGGCTACCGGTGGCCCGACCAGTCTACCGGTGGCCCGACCAGTCTACCGGTGGCCCGACCAGTCTACCGGTGGCCCGACCAGTCTACCGGTGGCCCGACCAGTCTACCGGTGGCCCGACCAGTCTACCGGTGGCCACCGGTGGCCCGACCAGTCTACCGCAGGCCACCGGTGGCCCGACCAGTCTACCGCAGGCCACCGGTGGCCCGACCAGTCTACCGCAGGCCACCGGTGACCCGGCCAGTCTACTTGTGGCCCTACTGCAGGCCCGACCAGTCTACTGCAGGATACCGGTGGCCCAACCAGGCTACCGCAGGCTGGACCATGCTACTGCAAGCTACCTGTGGCATGACCAGCTACCGCAGGCCCGACCAGTCTACCCGGCTCAGCCCATGTTACAGAGAACTTTATGGACTCCACAACGTAAAATAAACAGTTATTCCAGCACCAGGTACAACAAAAGAACCTGACTCACCGTCCAGCACGCTGTCTTCACTGCAAAGCCCTTGCCCAAGGCGATCGCCTCTGCCAACGTCTCTTATAATAAAAGTTCTTTCACCACTAGAAATGTCCGGATTAACTCTTCAAGGCCTACAGTCCAAGACCAGGATGAGTTTTCCTCAATAGCCAACTGTCGGTTTCTGATTCTTCCTCCAGGGATAGATCCAGCAGTCTCTCTCTATATAGATATATATATACACTCGTGTATATACGCCTGTGCAAGTGTGTGCATATGTTATGCAATATCGATTTGTATTGACGTTAAAGAAACAAGAAAAAAAAAAAAAAGAAAAAAACACTTTAGGTACTTAGAAAGGTTTCCTGTCTGGAGACTTCTGCTACGAAAAAACGTGCGGACGTCACCGCTCTGAGAAGCGGGAGGTTGGCGGCTTCTCTTCTGCCGGTACACCCGAGTGTATCAGGACTCCTGCGGATAGGCATGCGAGGGGGGAGGGGGGGGTTACACTCCGCCGCTCCTCCTTGTAAACATGGCTGTGGCCTTCGAACGTTAAGACTTGCCGCGGTCTATTGCTGACGTCTCTCCGGCCTGATGGCGATCTTCTCCGCTCCTTGCTTGTGCATGTGTCGTTGTATGACCTTTGTATGGGTAGAGCGGGTGAGGTGAGGGGTAATGCTGAAATGTAGATCTATGGCCTTTCCTTAGAGGGGGGGGGGGGGGGTATACTTAGGAACTTGCCCTACAATATCCGCCAATCAGATCGGACCGTACGGGCGGGGGTGGGGGCACATAGACATAGCAGTCATTCCCACCAGGGAATACGGGTGGGCTGCTTGGAAAAAGGTGTTACCCGTGTCTATGGGGGGGGGGGGGGGGTATATTAGAGGTCAAGGGTTTCTTGTGGGGTATATGAAGCACACACCAGGCAATGTGTGTGGAGGAACTCCGGACCAGCCCAACTGTATATACTGTGCGTGGGGGGGTGGGGGAGAACCTCCTGGCCCCGCCTTCTACAATAAGTCCTCGGACTTTAAACCATTGGCTCTTTAAGAGTCTAAAGTAGAACCCCGCCTGGAATTTTGATGTGTGTGTATATATTAGACTCCTCTATACCGATAGCCCTCCCCTGATTTGGGGGGGACTGGGGGTGTCCAGTAGGGCTCAGACCTGTTTGAAGGAGGTGACTTGGCCTCCTATAATCAGTATAGGGGGTCTCCTGTGAGGGATGAGCTGGGCCCCCCTTTATAATAATGTATCTAGGGGTCCTCGGTAGGCCTCAAGCCTGCTTTAAGGTGCACCTTGGCCCCTTTCTACAATGTGTATAGGGGGGGAGGGGGGTATAGGGGGTCCTCCTTTGCTTGCTACAAAGGGTGGCTTGAACCCCTATAATATGTCTGTGGGGGGGGGTTCTGGTTTGCTATAGTGTGTGTAGACCCCCTACAAAAGGCATATGTTGGGGGGGGGGGGGTCTCTTACAGGGTGTATATATAGGAGGGGCTTCTGTAGACTTCACTCCTATATATGCAAGGGGGTTTGTGGTGGGCTTCAGACCTGTTGTGTGGCCCTCAGTAGGCTGTGTTCTATAGCTTAGGGGACCTCTTCTAAGGGTCTGTGGGGGCCCTTTAGAATGATATAGGCCTCGGAGGGGGATGAGTGGTTGCCCTTGGGCCTGCTGTATAGTAGGAGTGGCCCTTAATGTGGTGTATTTGGGGGCCCCTGGCCTGCTGTAGAGAATGTGTGGCCCTTAATGTGGTATATTTTAGGGCTCCCGGAGAATGTGTGGCCCCCTAATGTGGTATATTTAGGGTCCCGGGCCTGCTGTAGGAAAAGTGTGGCCCTTAATGTGGTATATTTGGGGCTCCTGGCCTGCTTTAGAGTACGTGTGGCCCCTAATCTGGTATATTCGGGGCTCTTGGAGAATGTGTGGCCCCTAATGCGGTATATTCAGGGCTCTTGGAGAACGTGTGGCCCCTAATGTGGTATATTTTAGGCTCCCGCAGAACATGTGGCCCCTAATCTGGTATATTCGGGGGTCTTGGAGAATGTGTGGCCCCTAATGCGGTATATTTGGGGCCCCTGGCCTGCTGTAGAGTATGGGTGGCCCTTAAATTTGAATAATTACGGCCCCTGTATGCCTCAGGCCTGCTGTGTAGCAGGAGTGGCCCTTAATGTTGTATATTTGGGTGCCCCTGTAGGCTTCAGGCCTGGTGTATAGTAGGAGTGGCCCTCAGGCTTGTGTTTTTTTTGGGGGGCCCTGGCCTGCTGTAGGGTGTGTTGTGGCCCTCAGTATGAGGTGTAGGGGGGGGGGGGCCTGGTAGGCCTCAGGCCTGAGTTCTGTAGGTCAGGGGCCTGTTGTAGGCCTCAGGCCTGCCCTAGATTAGTCCGCCCCCCTCAGTAGGCTCGATGAGGGTCTCCTGGTGAGGCCTGTCTCTGCACCTATGCGGGGGGTCCTCGGTAGGCCTCGGCGGTGTATGTGTGCTAGGCCTCCGGCGGGTTCTCCAGTAGGCCTCGGGCCCGCTGTGTCTCTCCTCAGTCAGGCGGGAGAGGTGGTCAGGCCCCGGCTCTCCTCCCGGAGGGACCCCTCCTCCACCTCCACTCTCCTTGGCGGTAGTCCCGGTAACGTCACGCTGCCCTCCTCCGCCGCCACCTCCGAGTGTAATCCGTGCGCGATCCGAGTGTGTGCGGGGATCCCAGTACAAGATGGCGGCCGCGCGGGGTCACGTGACGCGTTCCCTCCGCTCCTCCTCCTCCCTGTCTCTCTCCCAGGGAGCTCGGGGTGGGGCTTCTCGCGAGGACGGGCGCTCACAGGAGAAAGCCGAGAGGGCCAGGGGGCAGGCGTCCAATCGGAAGCTGGCAAACGCGAGCACGTGGTCTAAGCCGGGGCCAATAGCAACGCGCCGCTGTTGTTGTTTGTTTTGTTTTTTTTTCATTCCCCCCAAAGCTTTATTGAAACACTGACGCAAACGTTCCAAACAATTCAATTTCGCTTCAAAAAATCCGAACAGTAGAACACAATCATATTATAGATATAAAATATTAAATAAGCTGTAATCTTTTTTTTCTCTTATAATGAAGCAGTGTGGACATAAACATCGCGTCACTGGAAGCTACTTCCGCGAAGCTTCAGCGTTAGGTGTAGTGGGCGGAGCACGCCCGGTTGATTGGCAGGAGTTCCAACAGGGTTAGGCGACCCGTCGGATTTCGGGTGTAGTGTCACAGTTTGATGCCTATCACAGGATGGTGCGGAAGTGACGTTGTTGCGTACTGCGCATGCGCGATGCGCTCCAAACGCTCGCGCCGTGCGTTCCAACATAGTTTCGGCAATACAGTTCAGCGAAACCATCACATAATGTTACGGAAGTGATGTTACACACAACACAAACACGGGCCACGTTGTTGCGTACTGCGCATGCGCGATGCGTTCCAAACACTTGCGCCGTGCGTTCCAACATAGTTTCGGCAATACAGTTCAGCGAAACCATCACATAATGTTACGGAAGTGAAGTTACACACAACACAAACACTGGGCCGTTCGTTACAACACTAATACTTCCCTTGTTACCTAGTAGGTTTTGCATTGCTGGGAGTTGTAGTGCCTATCCTGAGCTACATGCTTCAATGTTCAGTGTCCTCATCCCTATCCCCATGCTTCAATGTTCAGTGTCCATCCTTATCCCCGTGCTTCAATGTTCAGTGTCCTCATCCTTATCCCCGAGCTTCAATGTTCAGTGTCCATCCTTATCCCTGTGCTTCAATGTTCAGTGTCCTCATCCTTATCCCCGAGCTTCAATGTTCAGTGTCCATCCTTATCCCCATGCTTCAATGTTCAGTGTCCTCATCCCTATCCGCGAGCTTCAATGTTCAGTGTCCTCATCCTTATCCCTGTGCTTCAATGTTCAGTGTCCTCATCCCTATCCCCATGCTTCAATGTTCAGTGTCCTCATCCCTATCCGCGAGCTTCAATGTTCAGTGTCCTCATCCTTATCCCTGTGCTTCAATGTTCAGTGTCCTCATCCCTATCCCCATGCTTCAATGTTCAGTGTCCTCATCCCGATCCGCAAGCTTCAATGTTCAGTGTCCTCATCCTTATCCCTGTGCTTCAATGTTCAGTGTCCTCATCCCTATCCCCATGCTTCAATGTTCAGTGTCCTCATCCCGATCCGCAAGCTTCAATGTTCAGTGTCCTCATCCTTATCCCTGTGCTTCAATGTTCAGTGTCCTCATCCCTATCTGCAAGCTTTAAATGTTCAGTGTCCTCATCCTTATCCCTGTGCTTCAATGTTCAGTGTCCTCATCCTTATCCCTGAGCTTCAATGTTCAGTGTCCTCATCCCTATCCCCCTGCTTCAATGTTCAGTGTCCTCATCCCTATCCGCGAGCTTCAATGTTCAGTGTCCTCATCCTTATCCCCGAGCTTCAATGTTCAGTGTCCTCATCCCTATCCCCCTGCTTCAATGTTCAGTGTCCTCATCCCTATCCCCCTGCTTCAATGTTCAGTGTCCTCATCCTTATCCCCGAGCTTCAATGTTCAGTGTCCTCATCCCTATCCCCATGCTTCAATGTTCAGTGTCCTCATCCCTATCCCCGAGCTTCAATGTTCAGTGTCCTCATCCCTATCCCCGAGCTTCAATGTTCAGTGTCCTCATCCTTATCCCCGAGCTTCAATGTTCAGTGTCCTCATCCCTATCCCCCTGCTTCAATGTTCAGTGTCCTCATCCCTATCCCCGAGCTTCAATGTTCAGTGTCCATCCTTATCCCTGTGCTTCAATGTTCAGTGTCCTCATCCCTATCCGCAAGCTTCAATGTTCAGTGTCCTCATCCTTATCCCCATGCTTCGATGTTCAGTGTCCTCATCGAAGCAGGGGGATAAGGATGAGGACACTGAACATTGAAGCTCGTGGATAGGGATGAGGACACTGAACATTGAAGCAGGGGGATAGGGATGAGGACACTGAACATTGAAGCTCGGGGATAAGGATGAGGACACTGAACATTGAAGCTCGCGGATAGGGATGAGGACACTGAACATTGAAGCTCGCGGATAGGGATGAGGACACTGAACATTGAAGCAGGGGGATAGGGATGAGGACACTGAACATTGAAGCTCGGGGATAAGGATGAGGACCCTGAACATTGAAGCAGGGGGATAAGGATGAGGACACTGAACATTGAAGCTCGCGGATAGGGATGAGGACACTGAACATTGAAGCAGGGGGATAGGGATGAGGACACTGAACATTGAAGCTCGGGGATAAGGATGAGGACCCTGAACATTGAAGCAGGGGGATAAGGATGAGGACACTGAACATTGAAGCTCGCGGATAGGGATGAGGACACTGAACATTGAAGCAGGGGGATAGGGATGAGGACACTGAACATTGAAGCTCGGGGATAAGGATGAGGACCCTGAACATTGAAGCAGGGGGATAAGGATGAGGACACTGAACATTGAAGCTCGCGGATAGGGATGAGGACACTGAACATTGAAGCAGGGGGATAGGGATGAGGACACTGAACATTGAAGCTCGGGGATAAGGATGAGGACCCTGAACATTGAAGCAGGGGGATAAGGATGAGGACACTGAACATTGAAGCTCGCGGATAGGGATGAGGACACTGAACATTGAAGCAGGGGGATAGGGATGAGGACACTGAACATTGAAGCTCGGGGATAAGGATGAGGACCCTGAACATTGAAGCAGGGGGATAAGGATGAGGACACTGAACATTGAAGCTCGCGGATAGGGATGAGGACACTGAACATTGAAGCAGGGGGATAGGGATGAGGACACTGAACATTGAAGCTCGGGGATAAGGATGAGGACCCTGAACATTGAAGCAGGGGGATAAGGATGAGGACACTGAACATTGAAGCTCGCGGATAGGGATGAGGACACTGAACATTGAAGCAGGGGGATAGGGATGAGGACACTGAACATTGAAGCTCGGGGATAAGGATGAGGACCCTGAACATTGAAGCAGGGGGATAAGGATGAGGACACTGAACATTGAAGCTCGCGGATAGGGATGAGGACACTGAACATTGAAGCAGGGGGATAGGGATGAGGACACTGAACATTGAAGCTCGGGGATAAGGATGAGGACCCTGAACATTGAAGCAGGGGGATAAGGATGAGGACACTGAACATTGAAGCTCGCGGATAGGGATGAGGACACTGAACATTGAAGCAGGGGGATAGGGATGAGGACACTGAACATTGAAGCTCAGGGATAAGGATGAGGACACTGAACATTGAAGCTCGCGGATAGGGATGAGGACACTGAACATTGAAGCACGGGGATAAGGATGGACACTGAACATTGAAGCTCGGGGATAAGGATGAGGACACTGAACATTGAAGCACGGGGATAAGGATGGACACTGAACATTGAAGCATGGGGACAGGGATGAGGACACTGAACATTGAAGCATGTAGCTCAGGATAGGCACTACAAGTCCCAGCAATGCAAAACCTACTAGGTAACAAGGGAAGTATTAGTGTTGTAACGAACGGCCCAGTGTTTGTGTTGTGTGTAGCTTCACTTCCGTAACATTATGTGATGGTTTCGCTGAACTGTATTGCCGAAACTATGTTGGAACGCACGGCGCGAGCGTTTGGAGCGCATCGCGCATGCGCAGTACGCAACAACATCACTTCCGCACCATCCTGTGATAGGCATCAAACTGTGACACTACACGGGACGGAAGCGACCGTTGCGGCCATGTTGGTACACCCCGCACTCGCCCACGCTAAGTCTGAAGTCGCCAAGCGGACATCTTTTTACACTCACCGAAATCTTGCATTTCACACTTATTTGTAGTCCATACCTCCCAAACTGTCCCTGATTTCGAGGGACTGTCCCTGATTTGTAGCAATGTCCCTCTGTCCCTCATTCCTCCTCATTTGTCCCTGATTTTGGTCTGATCTATATAGATGTAAATAAAATGCACTTTTTATCTATCAAAAAGTGTTTTCCATCGCTAAATCTTTCATCTGATTTCTAAATTGCTGCATTTGTAAATTCCAAAAGCCAATATAAAGGAATAGTAGCAGTAAAAAAAAAATTGTGGGTTTAACTAATCTTATTATTTTTTGTACAATTCTCCTTTTAAGGGGGCGTGGCAAGGGGTGTGTCCTATGCCTGCATGCTTTTGCTGATAGGTGTCCATCATTCCCATCTCAGAAAGTTGGGAGGTACGTTGTACCGCTAAACCAGGGGTCTCAAAACGGCGGTGTTTCCTTACATATGGCGACCCATCACATTTGACTACCCGCTGGACTGTGCATGCGCGACGCCGCCATATGCGTTCCAACATTGTGGCGATCTGCGCATGCGCAGAATTTTGTGGCCACACCCCTGAGTCCAGATTCAAGCATCACCATCCAAGTGGACATAGAGATAGATTCTAATTATGCCGAGCGAAGCGGCAAAGTGGTCTTACAACAGTGTTGGGACGCATGTGGAGGCGTCGCGCATGCACACTCCAGCGGGTAGCAAAATGTTATGGGTAGCCAAATGTGACATGACAGCGGCCCTCCGGCTGTTGCAGAACTACAAGTCCCACGAGGCATTGCGAGGCTGACAGTTACAAGCCTGACTCCCACAGGCAGAGGCATGATGGGACTTGTAGTCTCGCAACAACAGCTGGAGGGCCGCCAGTTTGAGACCCCCTGCACAAAACTGAGCTTATATAGTCAAAGACAGTATTTGTTTACACTCCGATCAGACAGGGGGACACACTTATTTGTACCACTAAACTGAGCTTATGTCATCAAATGCAGTATTTGTTTACACTCCTATCAGACAGATAACATTGCGGCTCACCGTGATAGTGCACGTGGTCTGGGGACGCAATGTAGCCAGAGGTCTGCCATGAGGTGGCCATGTTTATAGAACTGTTTCTATAGAAACCATTATACGGCGCATCATCATATTACAATATAATACAAGTATAAACATAAAAAAATATACTATTTGCATTAACTGCATACTTGAATTCTGAAAACTCTTTCAATAACTGTCAGATTTCGTGACAGACACACTGTTCCATCACGGCCATCTTGGTACACCCCGCACTCGCCCACGCTAAGCCTAAAGTCTGAAGTCGCCAAGCGGACATCTTTTTACACCCACCAAAATCTTGCATTTCACACTTATTTGTACCACTAAACTGAGCTTATATCGTCAAATACGGTATTTGTTTACACTCCGATCAGACGGATGACACTTCGGCTTGGCGTGATAGGTCACGTGGTCTGATGACACAATGTAGCCAGAGGTCGGGCCATGTTGTTAGAGCGGCGGCCATGTTTATAGAACTGTTTCTATGGAAACCAGTATACAGCGCATCATTGTATTACAAGATAATAAAAATATAAATATAAAAAAGTTACTATTTGCATTTATTGCATTCTTGTATTCTCAAAAACCTTTCAGTAAAAATGTATATTGTGTAAAAAAAAAATGCTATTCATCAGTAATTATTAAAGGCTAAAAGCCGAAGAATGCACCCTGTAAATATTTTGCAGGTAAGAGCCAGTCCCAGTGGCTTTGGATAGCACCGGTGGGGGTTAGATACTCTGCCAGGCTTATACAGCCATCATTTTCTATTATAATTGAGGTTTCTTCTCACTTCCTGTTCTGGTGACCACACAGGAAGTGATGGGGGAATCTCCACAGAGGGAACACAGCCAATAAAAACCTGACAGAGATTCCAACTCCTAACTCCTCCATCAAAAACTAAAATAATAAATTGCTTGGCATGTCCCTTTACCCTAAATATTGAAGACCAGCTCTGGCCAGGACAGGGTGGGGGGAGGGAGAGAAGCTGTCAACTTTTTATTTGTGGACTGATATCTCCCCTTGTTTTTCTTTAATTTTAGTGACATTGTACTTTAAGTAAACCCCACCCCTCTGAGTGCCACCCGGCTGGTACAATGCTTCCTTTCCTTCCACTTACTGTGTGCTCCAGCCCAGCAATGTACAGCCATGGCAACCAACATGTCTGACACATACGCAACAACCCCAATCCATCCTATAGGAGAACCAATCTCATCTGGATGATGGTAGGCCGCCATGAATATGGTTCTAGTTGACTGAGGTGGCCATAAATTATGGTTCTAGATGACTGAAGGTGCCACAAATACAGCTCTGGCTGACTGAAGGTGCCATGAATAAAGCTCTGGATGACTGAAGGTGTTATGAATATAGCTGTGGATGACTGAAGGTGCCATGAATACAGCTCTGGGTGACTGAAGGTGCCATGAATACAGCTCTGGGTGACTGAAGGTGCCATGAATACAGCTCTGGATGACTGAAGGTGGTCATGAATAAAGCTCTAGATGACTGAAGGTGCCATGAATAAAGCTCTGGATGACTGAAGGAGGTCATGAATATGGCTCTGGCCGACTGAAGGTGCCATGAATACAGTTCTGGGTGACTGGAGGTACTATGAATAAAGCTCTGGGTGACTGAAGGAGGTCATGAATATGGCACTGGCTGACTGAAGGCGCCATGAATACAGCTCTGGGTGACTGAAGGTACTATGAATAAAGCTCTGGATGACTGAAGGTACCATGAATACAGCTCTGGATGACTGAAGGTACCATGAATACAGCTCTGGGTGACTTCAGGAGGTCACGAATATGGCTCTGGGAGACTGAAGGTGCCATGCATAAAGCTCTGGATGACCGAAGGTGGTCATGAATATTATTATTATACAGGTTTTATATAGCGCCAACAGTTTGCTCAGTGCTTTACAGCATGAGGGCAGACATTACAGTTACATTACAATTTGATACAAGAGGAATCAGAGGGCCCTGCTCATTAGAGCTTACAATCTAAAAGGGAGGGGGTCAATTGATACAAAAGTTTATAGCTGTGGGGGATGAGCTGATGGAGGAAAGAAAACAGTGTTAGTTAGAAGCAGGATAGGCTTCTTTGAAGAGAAGGGTTTTCAGGGATCGCCTAAAGATGGATAGATTATGGGACAGTCGGACAGATTGGGGTAGGGAGTTCCAAAGGATAGGAGAAGCTCTGGAGAAATCCTAGAGGCGAGCATGGGCGGAGGTGACAAGGGAGATAGAGAACAGGAGGTCTTGGGATGACCAAAGAGAACGGCTTGGTTGGTATTTTGGGACTAGGTTAGTTATGTAACTAGGGGCAGAGTTATGGATGGCTTTGTAAATTATTGTTAGTACTTTGAATTTTATTCGTTGGGTGAGTGGAAGCCAGTGGAGGGATTGGCAGAGAGGGGTGGAGGACACTGAATGGCTGGTAAGGTGGATGAGTCTGGCAGCGGCATTCATTATGGACTGAAGGGGGATAGTCTGTGTAAAGGTAAGCCAATGAGGAGGGAGTTGCAGTAGTCGAGGCGAGAGATGACCAGGGAGTGAATTAGAAGCTTGGTGGTGTCATTAGTTAAAAAGGGGCGTATCCGGGAAATGTTGCGGAGGCTAAGGCGCTATGATTTGGACAGGGATTGTATGTGGGCCTGAAAGCACTGTTCAGAGTCTAAGGTTACCCCTAGCACCCTGGCATGTGGGGACGGACTAATAGATGTGCCATTGATCTTGACAGAGAAGTCAGGGGAAGGGGCACGTGGCGGAGGAAATATTAAGAGCTCAGTTTTAGATAGATTAAGTTTGAGGAAGTGGTTTGACATCCAGGCTGATACGTCTGTTAGTAGATCAGTGATGCGTGAGGAGATTGATGGGGTGAGCTGGGGGGCAGAGAGATAGATTTGGGTGTCATCAGCATATAAATGGTAGTGAAAGCCATGGGAGGCTATCAGCTGACCCAGAGAGGACGTGTAGATCGAGAATAGTAGAGGTCCAAGGACAGAACCTTGGGGGACCCCAACGGAAATCGGAGTTGGAAAAGAGGAAGTGGAGTTGTAAGTGACACTGAAGGTGTGATGAGATAGGTAAGATTCAAACCAACGGAGAGTGCAGCCATGGAGACCAAGCAAATTTAGTTTTTTGAGGAGGAGGGGGTGGTCAACTGCATCAAAGGCAGCAGAAAGGTCCAAGAGTAAGAGTATGGAATAATGACCATTGGTTTTGGCTGTTATTAAGTCGTTTGTGAGTTTTAAGAGGGCAGTTTCTGTGGAGTGCTGTGGGCGAAATCCAGACTGAAGGGGATCAAGAAGGTTATTCTCAATGAGGTGGTCACTCAGTTGGTTGTAGACTAAACGTTCAAGGAGTTTGAAGGCAAAAGGGAGTAAAACGATGGGTCTTAAGTTGTTAAGATTGGTGGTGTCTGAGGTCTTTTTTTGGTATCGGAGTAACTAGTGCATGTTTTAGAGGATTGGGGAAGATGCCAGTAGAGAGTGAGAGGTTGAAGATATGAGTTAAGGAGTGTAGGATTGAGTCAGATGGTGACCGTAGTATTTGAGAAGGAACAGGGTCCAAGGGTCAGGAGGTTAAGTGGGCATTAGAAAAAAGTTTAGTGACTTCCTCTATAGTAGCTGGGTCAAAAGAGGAAAGTATTGATTGTGCAGGAGGACAAGGAGTGTAAGGTGAGGGAGATGTCTGTAGAGCAGAGATCTCAAGACGAAATGTCTCAATCTTATTTTTGAAGTGATTAGCAATCTCCTGGGCAGTGAGTAATTAGTGGGTGGGGGTAATGGAGGATGAAGTAGAGTGGTAAAGGTAAAAAAGAGTTGATGGGGACTGAGTGAGAGGGTGTTAATGAGAGTGATAAAGTAGGTCTGTTTGGCAGTGTGGAGGCAGGAATGGTATTTTTGGAGGGCAGATTTATATTGGCTGAAATCTTGCTGTGACGTAGTTTTACGCCACAGATGCTCAAGAGCGTAGCTACTTTTTTTGAGGCTTCTGGTATAGTCTGGCTGCCAGGGTTGTAGCGGTCGGGGCATGATTCTGTGCATAGTGAGAGCAGCAAAGGTATCCAGGGTGGATGACAGTGAACTGTTGTAAACAGAAGTAGCCAAATTGGGGCAGGACAAGGATGAGATTTTGTCGTAGAGACAATCTGTAGCAGAAGGGTTAAGATGGCGAAGGTTTCTATGGGTAATAGTTTGGTAGTTGGAAGGCAAAGAGGTGGCAGACAAAGAGAGATTGAAACTAATAAGGTGGTGATCAGATAGAGGCAAAGGAATATTGGAGAGGGTGTGCGGAGTGCATAGGTAGGAGAAGATGAGGTCAAGGCAGTTGCCAACAGAGTGAGTGAAAGCACTTGTCGATTGTTTTAGGTCAAAAGAGGAGGTTAGGCTCAGCAGCCTAGAAGTATCAGGAGTGTTAAGATTAAAAGGGATGTTGAAGTCACCAAGAATGATTGTTGGAATTTCAGAGGAGAGAAAGTAAGGTAGCCAAGTAGAGAAGTCATCAAGGGAGCTTGATACCGGTCCAGGAGGCCGATAGATCACAGCGATTCTCAATGAAACCAGAGAAAATAGACGAATAGAGTGAGTTTCAAATGAAGAGAGGGACAGAGAGGTGGGTGGATGAAGAACCTAAGAAGTGCTTTGAGGGGATAGGAGGATTCCAACACCACCTCATTTCCGTCCACTAGGCCTGGGAGAGTGAGTCCACAGGAGGCCACCATAGGACAGAGAAGCAGGAGAAGGAAGGTCAGATTCTTGAATCCAGGTCTCAGTAATTGCAAGTAGGTTCAGGAAGTTAGTGATAAATAGGTCATGGACGGTGGTGAGTTTGTTACAAACAGAACGGGCATTCCAAAGGGCACAGGAGAAGGGGAGGCTGGCTCTAGGCTGAAGAGGAATAGAAATGAGATTGTGTGGATTGCGGCTGCTATCAGAGGATGGGTTGTGACGGGGGTGTTGGCTGAAGGTAAATGATGGCGGTCCAGGATTTGGGGAAATATCTCCAGAAGTAAGAAGAAGCAGAAGGGTGAGAGAGGTGATATGGGAGTGTGACTTATGCGGGTGGACATGTCCCAGTGGCCTGCAGGTTTTATTGGTATATGGGTTCAGAATTAGCAGGAGCTGATGAGTGCAGTAAAAATATGGCTCTGGCTGACTGAAGGTGCCATGAATAACATTCTGGATGACTGAAGGAGGTCATTAAAACAGCTCTGGATGACTGAAGATGCCATGAATAAAGCTCTGGATGACTGAAGGTGGTCATGAATACAGCTCTGGATGACTGAAGGTGCCATAAATACAGCTCTGGGTGGCTGAAGGTGGTCATGAATACAGCTCTGGATGACTGAAGGTGCCATAAATACAGCTCTGGGTGGCTGAAGGTGGTCATGAATATGGGTCTGGATGACTGAAGGTGTCATAATACAGTACTGGATGACTTATAGGGGTGCAACGGGTCAAAAAACTCACGGATTGGATCGTTCCTCGGATCAGAGTCAAGGATCGGATCATTTTTTGGATCAGCAAATAATAATTGAATTTGCAAAAACCTGTGAAAATTCCACCACCATATAGTCCCCACTGTAATATCCACGTCATCTCCCCTACTGTAATATCCACAATCTTCCCCACTGTAATATTGGCTGAGTATGGCTGGGTATGGCTGAGCATGGCAGAGTATGGCTGGGTATCGCAGAGTATTGCAGAGTAAGGCTGGGTATTGCAGAGTATGGCAGGGTATGGCTGAGTATTGGCTGGGTATGGCAGAGTATTGGCTGGGTATGGCAAGTATGACTGGATATGGCAGAGTATTGGCTGGGTATGGCAGAGTATTGGCAGGGCATTGCAGAGTATTGGCAGGGTATTGCTGGGTATTGCAGAGTATTGGCTGGGTATGGCAGAGTATTGCTGGGTATTGCAGAGTATTGGCAGGGCATTGCAGAGTATTGCTGGGTATTGGCTGGGTATGGAGGGATGGCTGTCACAGAGCAGCGCTGTGGGCACTACAGATGCAGCCCACAGCTCTGCTTCCATCCGATCTCTCCCCTCCACTGTTCAGATTAGTACAGAGAGGGGAGAGAGGAACCGGCGTCATGACATGACACCGGTTTGTTTACAAGTGATCGCTCTGTTGGAGCGATCACATTGTAAAGGGCCTGGGTGTAGAAAGATGGCCGCCGCTTCGGAGCTAGGCCGAAGCCTCTGCCTTTCCTAAGGACGAGACCGCTGATCGCGGCATGTGCCGTTCCGAGCGGGGTGACCCGTTCGGATCACGGATCGGTGACGATCCGTTACACCCCTAATGACTGAAGGCCATCAGGAATACAGCTCTGTATTACTGAAGGTTGCCATGAATACCATTCTGGGTGTCAGGGCTGGGCTCAGAGCTGGCCGCTCAGCTGTCGGCTAATTGCCAGCTCCTATCTCTCCACAGTGACTCACCTGTTGATGATATCCTGCTCGTCAATCCTGCCTACTTAAGCCGCCCAGTCCAGATGATCTCTTCCTTCGCCTTGGTCACATCTCTAGAGACGCTCTCCTGTGTTCCTGTTAAAGACTTGCTTGGCTGACATTCCTTCTGGCTCCAGATCCTGCTTGCTGTTGTACTATGCTCATCTCTGGCTCCCTGACATTTTGGCTTGTCTGACAATCCGTTCCGGTTCCTGAACTCTGCTTATGTTTTGACTACGTTTACTCTGTTTACCTTTTTATATCATTATTAAAAAAATGTGATTTAACTGTACTTCTGTCTTCTGTCTGATTCATGGTTTCTGACACTGGGTGACTAAAGGTGCCATTAATACAGCTCTGTATGACTGAAGGTCATGAATACAGTAGACCTCCAGAGTGAAGCCCAACTTGTACAATGCTTACCTTCCTTTCATTTACTGTCCGGCACATGCGCCACAAACCCCTTCCTTGCTATTTGTCTCCTCCACCCCTTTGGTACTACATTTGGCAGCTTTCTGGGGGGAATGGAGACCTGTTTTTGACAGGTCCCCTTCCCTACTTCCGGAGACAGAGCCACGGTGAAGTTCCTCCCCCCTTCCTTCGCCTCCAGGCCAATTAGAAAGTGCAGCGCGCTTCACACATGCGCAGTAGGGGGGTTCACTGCCGGGTTCCCTTACCGTCAATGGCGGCGGCTGCCCCCCCCCCCCCCGACAGCTGATGCGAGGATCGTTTGGGGTGTCGACGTCCTGGACCAGCACACAGACGAGCGGTTTTCCCGATTTTAGTCCGTCGGAATTGAGTCCATCGGATAGATTTGAAACATGTTTTATTTCTAGGTCCGTCTGATTTATTTTTCAAAATTCGATCGGACTAGCTTATACACGATCGGATTGTCCGACTGACTAATCCCTTTGGACCTAGTTTGCCGGAAGGTCCGCTCGCGTGTACGGGGCATTAGTCTAACCTCCTCTTTTAACCTGAAGCAATAGATACTAGACATGTGCAATTTGTTTAGTTCCAAATTCGTTTTTTTATCAAAATTCAACATTTTCATTAATTCAGGAACATCCAAATTAACAAAAACGCATGTCACGCTTTAAAATTGCGCACATTTGTGGAATGGCACCAAACTTTGGCACTTAAAAATCTCCATAGGCGACGCTTTAAACTTTTTTACAGGTTACATGTTTAGAGTTACAGAGGAAGTCTAGTGCTAAAATTATTACTCTTGCTTTAAAATTCACAGTGACACTTCCCATGTGTGGTTTGAATGCCGTTTACATATGTGGGCGCGAGCAAACACGCAGGGACGAGGGCGCTTTAAAAAATTGTATTATTGTTAATTTTAATTTTATTTTTCTATTTTGACACTTTCTTTTTACATTTTGTTTTTGATCACTTTTATTGAATGGGAAGTAAAGTAAAATCTGTTCTACCACTTGTACCTACAGGCAAGCTGTAAGGCTTACTTGTAGGTAGTGTGAATATCTCCTAAACATCCACAGTTTAGGAGATATTCAGAGCGCATAGAGCCGGTGATGTTACCAGCGCATGTGCTCTGAAGGTCTGGCCTACAGTGCCAGACCTTCAGAGCCCATGCTATAAATGGCAGCTCCCTCGCGCATGCGTTGGAGTGACATCATCCCTGTCAGCACGGCACTGGAGGGCTTCATTCTAAGGTAAGAAAAAAGAAAAGGTTTTTTCTTTTGAAGGCTCTCAGGGGGCTCTGTAGACCACTATAGAAGTGGGCCCTGAGGACAGGATTGATGACCACTGTTCTACAGGGCCCCTGAGAGCTCTCTGCTTCCACAAAACCTCCCATAGTGGTCTACAGCAGTGTTTCTCAACCCTGTCCTCAAGTACGCCCAACAGGCCATGTTTGCAGGTTTCCCTTTATCTTGCACAGGTGCTTTAAAGCCTTCAGCTTCCACAGTGCTTCCCAACTGTCCATAGTGGTCTACAGGCCCCCTGAGGATCCACAATACCTTTTGAAAGTGCTCCCCATTACCTTCCAGAAACCTCAATCCCTACAGGGCCAACAAGTTAGTTGCAGAGCCATATAACCCACGCCACAACTAGACCACTATGGGGTGGTTCTGTGGAAGAAGTGGACCATTATGGAAAGTTGGGAGGCACAATGGAAGCTGAAGACTCTCAGGGGGCCCTGTAGACCAATATGGGGCGGTACTGTGGATCATTAAGGAAAGTTGGGAGGCACAGTGGAAGCTGAAGACTCTCAGGGGGCCCTGTAGACCACTATGGGGGGGGGGTACAGTTGAAGAAGTGGACCATTATGGAAGGTTGGGAGGCACTGTGGAAGCTGAAGACTCTCAGGGGGCCCCGTAGACCACTATGGGGGGTACTGTGGACCAATATGGGAAGCACTGTGGAAGCTGAAGACTCTCAGGGGGCCCCGTAGACCACTATGGGGGTACTGTGGAAGAAGTGAACCATTATGGAAGGTTGGGAGGCTCAGTGGAAGCTGAAGACTCTCAGGGGGCCCTGTAGACCACTATGGGGGGGAGGGTACTGTGGAAGAAGTGGACCATTATGTAATGTTGGGAGGCACAGTGGAAGCTGAATACTCTCAGGGGGCCCCATAGACCACTATGGGGGGGGCACTGTCAAAGAAGTGGACCAATATGGGAAACACTGTGGAAGCTGAAGACTCTCAGGGGGCCCCATAGACCAATATGGGGGGTACTGTGGAAAAAGTGGACCATTATGGAAGGTTGAGAGGCACTGTGGAAGCTAAAGACTCCCAGGGAGCCCTGTAGAGCACAATAGGGGGGGGGTACTGTGGAAGAAGTGGAACATTATGTAAGGTTGAGAGGCACAGTGGAAGCTGAAGACTCATGGGGCCCCGTAGACCACTATGGGGGGGGGGGGCACTGTGGAAGAAGTGGACCAATATGGGAACCACTGTGGAAGCTGAAGACTCTCAGGGGGCCCCCGTAGACCACTATGGGGGGGTACTGTGGAAGAAGTGGACCATTATGTAAGGTTGAGAGGCACAGTGGAAGCTGAAGACTCAGGGGGCCCCGTAGACCACTATGGGGGGGCACTGTGGAAGAAGTGGACCAATATGGGAACCACTGTGGAAGCTGAAGACCACTATGGGGGGTACTGTGGAAAAAGTGGACCATTATGGAAGCTAAAGACTCCCAGGGAGCCCTGTAGACCTCAATAGGGGGGGGTACTGTGGAAGAAGTGGACCATTATCTGAGGTTGAGAGGCACAGTGGAAGCTGAAGACTCTCAGGGGGCCCGGGAGACCACTATGGGGGGCACTGTGGAAGAAGTGGACCAATATAGGAAGCACTGTGAAAGCTGAAGACTCACAGGGGGCCCCGTAGACCACTATGGTGGGTACTGTGGAAGAAGTGGACCATTATGGAAGGTTAGGAGGCACAGTGGAAGCTGAAGACTCTCAGGGGGCCCTGTAGACCACTATGGGGGGTACTGTGGAAAAAGTGGACCATTATGGGAGGTACTATGGAAGCTAAAGACTCCCAGGGAGCCCTGTAGACCACAATAGGGGGGTACTGTGGAAGAAGTGGCCCATTATGTAAGGTTGAGAGGCACAGTGGAAGCTGAAGACTCTCAGGGGGCCCTGTAGACCACTATGGGGGGTACTGTGGAAGAAGTGGCCCATTATGGAAGGTCGGGAGGCACTGTGGAAGCTGAAGAATCTCAGGGGGCCCCGTAGACCACTATGGTGAGTACTGTGGAAGAAGTGGACCTTTATGGAAGGTCGGGAGGCACAGTGGAAGCTGACGGCTCTCAGGGGGCCTGGGGGCACTGTGGACCACCATCAGAGGTTAAAAAGGTGTTTGAAGTTGGTAGACGGCACAAGCAAGGGGGACCTGCAGCCCAGCAGTGGGCCACAGCCCATGGTTTGAGAACTGCTGTCCAGACTATTGAGATGACCACCATTAAATATTTAAAAGCTTAAATCCTGGCATGGATTTTATAGCAAGTATACATGTGCCATACGTGATGGATGGAATATGTATACTTCTATTGCTCCAAGCTGGACTCATGTAACCGTGTACTAACGGCTATATCCGCAATTTATCGTCAATGACCACAATTGCAAAAGATTCAAATCTTTAGTGTGGGCGGAGCCTAGGAGCACATAGGTGCCTTTTGCTAGAACCATTATTGTCACACACAGGAACAATGGATCAGGTTTGGGTCAGGCCCCTTTTTTTTATATTTTTAGGCTGGAAAGGTACCAGATGGGATTTTTGAAGGTTTCAGTAAAGACATGAATCACTCAAGTCATTTTTTTTTTTAAATATGTAATTTAATTGAAAATCATTCACATAATACAATTACAACACTTTGGACTTAATGACAGAATCTCCCGTATTCTGAATGAAATCCACTGTCACTGCCACCAACAGGAAACAAAAATGTGCAAAAGTATGTGGCACCTGGAAGTCGGCGCCATCTAGTGGCGGGTCACTGCACTGCACACACATCCAGGTTGACTATCCTTCCCTCCCATGACAGGCCAGAGCCAAGTTCCACCACAATGAGCGTCCAAGCAGCCGCCATTGCCCGGGCCGGTACAGCATGCCACCAGCGTGTATGCAGAGCTCCCTTTCACTCCTCCTCCGCTCGGTACACGCGGATGTGGATGGCGGAGTTGTTCCTGCTCCGGGTGCCCGGCTCTGCGTCTTCTCCTCCCTCGGGCTCCAAGTCGTCGGTGAGCTCCACGGTGGACGTGCTGGCGGAGATCATGAGGGCCTCGGGCGCCGACAGCTGAAGTTGTAGCGCCAGGTTAATGGCCCGGCCGATGGCGAGGCCCAGTCCGTGAACCCTCACCTCCTTCTGACCCCCGGCGCCCAGGAGACGCCGGCATCGAGCCAGCTGGGCACGGAAGTCGGTCTTTGTGTTCACATAAATATCGTTAGCACTGCGGGGTGGCCGGGCGGCTGGCCGGCGTCGGTGAGGGACCCGCTCAGCAGGACGAGAAGTCTGATCCGCCATTTCCTGAGAGGAAGAAACAAAAAAATAAATGTCACCAAGTAATAAATTGCAGTAAGTTGGTGCAGAATATACATAAAGATCAGCTATAAGGAAGCACTCGCCACCAACGGGCCATGGCCTGGTATCAAGGTAGCACCCGGCCCCGGGATGCCCCCCAGTATCAAGGGAGTGCCCGGAAGCCCCCCGGTCTCAAGGGAGCGCCCCGACACCAGGAAGCCCCCTGGTATCAAGGGAGCGCCCCGGCACCGGGAAGCCCCCTGGTATCAAGGAAGCGCCCAGGCTCTAAGATGCCCCCTGGTATCAAGGGAGCACACAGGCACCGGGAAGCGCCCCAGTATTAAGGGAGCGCACAGGCACCGGGATGTCCCCTGGTATCAAGGGAGCGCCCGAACACCGGGAAGCCCCCCGGTATCACGTGAGCGCCCTAGCATCAGTATGCCCCCCAATATAAGGAAAACGCCCTGGCATCAGGATGCCCCCCAGTATAAGGGTAGCGTCCTGGTATCACAAAAACGGCAAGGCACCGAGATGTCCCCTGGTATCAAGGGAGCGCCCGAATACCGGGAAGCCCCCCGGTATCACGTGAGCGCCCTGGCATCAGTATGCCCCCCAGTATAAGGGAAGCTCCCTGGCATCAGGATGCCCCCCCCCCAGTATAAGGGAAGCGTCCTGGTATCATGAAAATGCCAAGGCACCGAGATGTCCCCTGGTATCAAGGGAGCGCCCAGGCTCCGGGAAGCACCCCAGTATTAAGGGAGCAGGTAGGTACCAGGAAGTCCTAAGAGCATCAAAATTCTATAGGATTGCATTCACACTCAGCCATTGGTTTCAGCCACCAGGCTCCTGGTTTCCTGTCTGCTCCGACAGGTGCACTTTAGCTATTGGAGCGGATGGGGGCCACAGTTCAGTAGGAGGGCTCCATCTTGCACTCCTGCTGGCCCCTGTATTTGGGGGGAGTGATGAGGTCTCCGACCATCCTGGGCACCTGCCTGTCCCAGCAGAGGGATGCACACCGGGTTAGGTTACAGCATCCCTACCAGTACAGAGCTGGCAAGAGGGAGACTTGTAGCTCTGATCTTGTTCTGGGGGCCAGTGGGAGTAGAGGACCTAGGGGGACCTTGGGGTGTCACGGAGGACCTCTGAGAGTCACAGGGACCTCGGGGGTGTCACAGAGGGCCTTGGGGGACCTCGGGGTGTCACGGGGGGCCTAGGGGTGTCACGGAGGGCCTCGGGGGGGGGGGCATGGAGGACCTAGGGGTGTCACGGTGACCCACGGGATGTCACAGGGGACCTCAAGGTGTCAGAGGACCTTGGGTTATCATGGAGGACCTAGGGGTAACTTGGGGTGTCACAGAGGGCCATGGGGTGTCACGAAGTACCTCTGGGACCTTGGGGTGTCACGGAGGACCTCGTGGTTTTACGCAGGACCTTGGGGTGTCACCCAGGACCTTGGGGTGTAATGGAGGAACCTGGGGGTGTCACCCAGGACCTTGGGGTGTGTTACGGCGGTGAAAGGGGGTCAGGTGATGACTGCTTTGCCTCGGCATGAGTCATTTGACACACATCGACCATGCAATCCAGTCACCGGGAGGGAACTCCCCCCCCTATGAGGACATACACAGCACTCCAATGTAAGGGGGAAGTGCCGAGGCACTCCATTCTCATAGCACGGCCACCTGAGCCCGGGACCGGAATAACGAGCACCCACCTGACACCACCGTCGTCTACAGCCACGTGAGCCACCGCGCAGGCGCCTTAGCCACCCGTGCTGGCCAATCACAAACCTAGCTGGAGGGACACACCCACCTCCTGTAATAGGAACGGGAACTCCCATAGACTCACCCTCTCCTGCAATAGGCACCCGGCAGGGTCACACCCCCTTCCCTCTAATAGGAGCTTGCCTGCAGGGACACACCCCTCTACTTTAATAGGACTTCGGCAGCAGGGACATCTGGTAGGATCCCTTGTGGGCTCAGCTCCAGGGACACACTCCCTTCTCTTGTTTACAAAAAAAAATGAAATACAACCGCTACTAGGACACACCCCTCCACTCTAATAGGAGACTGCCTGCAGGAACACACCCCCTGTCTTTTAACAGGAGCTCTGTTCCACGGACACACCCCTCTCCTCTAATAAGAGCTCGCATGCCGAGACACACCCCTTCTCCTGTATTAAGCGTTCGCCTGCCGGGGTCCGCCCCTTTCTTAAAAAAAAAAAAAGTGAGGCTACTGTGACACACCCCTCTTCTCTAATAGGAGCTCGCGTGCCGAGACACACCGCTTCTCCTGTAATAGGAGTTTGTCTGCAGTGGCACGCCCCCTTCTTAAAAAAAAAAAAAGTAAGGCTACAGGACACACCCCTCTCCTCTAATAGGAGCTGGCCTGCAGGGACACACCCCTCTCTTTTAACCACTTACAGACCGGAAGGTTTTAAATGACCAGGCCCCTTTTACTGCTGACAATTACGCGGTCGTGCGACGTTTTACCCAAATAAAATCGATGTCCTTTTTTGCACACAAATGGAGCTTTCTTTTGGTGGTATTTCATCATCTCTACGGTTTTTATTTTTTGGCGCTATAAACAAAAGAAGAGCGACAATTAAAAAAAAAAAAAACAAACAATATTTTTTTAATTTCTGCTATAATAAATAAATTAAAATAAATAAATAAATAATAATTAAAAAAAAAAAAAAAAAAAATATATATATATATATAAAATGTCAGTTTAGGCGGATATATATATATTCTTCTACATATTTTTGGTTAAAAAACAAACAAACCAATAAGCGTATATTGATTGGTTATCGCATCTACAAAATAGGGGATATATTGATGGCATTTTTTTTTTCTTTACTGGTAATGGCGGCAATCTGTGATTTTTGATTGGGACTGCGACATTGCGGCGGACAGATCTCATCATTTTGACACTTTTTTGGGGCCAGTGACACTTATACAGCGATCAGAGCTACTGATTACTGTATAAATGTCACTGGCAGGGAAGGGGTTAACACTAGGGGGGTGATCAAGGGGTGAAATGTGTTCCCTCAGGTGTGCTTCTAACTGTGGGGGGGGGGGGGGGGGAGGGGACTGACCGGAGGAAGAGAGAGCTTGCTGTTCCTGATCACTAGTGTAGCGCATACCCAGATTTTCTGGGAGCCTTTAAGCTGAACCAGCACATCTGTAATTTGTAGGAGGTATCACAGAGGACCTCAGGGTGTTGTGGAGGACCTAGGGGCGTCATGGAGGACTTTGGGGAGTCATAGAGGACCTCTGAATGTATGCTGCGGATACCTGCCTGCGAAAGTCTGCGTAATTCCGGTGCCCCAGTTGCAGGAAGGGGTCCTGGCTGGAGGGGGGAGGGGGGAGGGGAGCTCATCAACCTGTAGCAAGTCAATATCCAGTCTGGGACCAGTGACATTTATACAGCGATCAGTGCTATAAAAAGGCACTGATTATTGTATAAATGTCACTGGCAAGGAAGGGGTTAACACTAGGGGGTACACACACACACACACATATATATATATATATATATATATATATATATATATATATATATATATATAAAAGCAAATTCCAGTTAAAAGTGGTAAAATTGGTCCATCATCAAGGGGCACCCCAGGAACGGGGGGGGGGACTCTGCTTTCCAGAGACCATCTTCCGCAGAAAGAATGAGGGGGGTGGGTTACTGATATAAGGGGGAAACCTGTATATCAATGCCCCTTTATATTATTGTATTCACTCCCCCCTTACATCAGTGACCCCCGACTCAGACTTGCCTGGCGGCGCTCTCACTGACCTCCTCTCAGGTGCACTGTGCAGGGCTCAGTTATACGGCTCCAGGTTGGTGTGACAGACCTAGCCGGGACCAAGGCTTTTGGAGGCTTTTATGCTAGCCTCTTGCCCACTGATTATGGGCCCTCGCATTTGGGGGAACGGTGCTCTTTGTGAGCTGTATGCCTGGGGACCCCTGAGGTGGTGTTACTTGGATTCAGGTCCGTGCCCCCCCCCCCCCCCCCCCCAAGACACACAGACTCTGCATATGTATTTGCCATATTAGCAATAGATGGAATCACACTGTTGGGACACAAACTGTTAGATGCTGATGTCATCAACTCCAGCCACCTGTCTGTAGTCTTGTATAATGTAAATGAGTCTAGTCTGGCTTGACACAGATTCTAAAGAGTATTTCACCTAGACCTGCAATCGAAAGAAGGAGTCCATTGCTGATTAGATAATTATGTTAGGTTTTAGTCATCCTGCTGTATATATTTGTGAAATCTCAAATAAAAGATTAATTTATTCCTGATGTCCTCCAAGACTGGTGTTGTCTAGTTCTTGGAGGTTCCTATAACCAGATCCACTGGACTTGTGTTCCAGGACTTAGGAAGCGGTATACTGACGGAAGCACTCAAGCGGAGTGTTGGGGATAGGTTCCATCACAGTTGGTGGCTCTTGTTTTATTCTATAGTCTCCTCTCCACAGTCCACACACATCTTACTTCTCCCATGACCCCCATCCCGGCGGCACTCGCACTCTTAACTCCTCTCCAGACTCCCCCTCAGAGATTGCAGACATGATATAAGACAAGAGATGGTCAGAGGTTGCGGACATGATACAAGTGCTGTTTAGAGACTGAGGACAGAATACAAGAAATAGGTAGAGACTGAGGACATGATACAAGAGATGGTCAGAGGCTGCAGGCATGATCCAGTAGATGTCAGAGGCTGCAGACATGATACAGGAGGTGACAGAGGGCATGGTACAGGAGATCGTTAGAGACTGAGAACATCATACTAAAGATGGTCAGAGACTGCAGACATGATACAAGAGATCAATGCAGCCTCATCAGTGTCTATCAAATGCAGCCTCACATCAATGCAGCCTCACTGTGCCCATCATCTGAGCCTCACTGTGCCCATGAAATGCAGCTTTGCATGTGCCCATGAAATGTACCCATCAATGCAGCCTCACTGTGCCCATCAATGCAGCCTTGCCGTGCCCACCAATTAGAGTCTGAGAACATCATACTAAAGATGGTCAGAGACTGCAGACATGACTGCAGACATGATTGCAGACATGACTGCAGACATGATACAAGAGATCAATGCAGCCTCATCAGTGCCCATCAAATGCAGTCTCACATCAATGTAGCCTCACTGTGCCCATCATTGCAGCCTCACTGTGCCCATCATTTGAGCCTCACTGTGCCCATGAAATGCAGCTTTGCATGTGCCCATGAAATGTACCCATCAATACAGCCTCACTGTGCCCATCATTGCAGCCTCACTGTGCCCATCAATGCAGCCTTGCCGTGCCCACCAATGCAGCCTCACTGTGCCCATCATTGCAGCCTCACTGTGCCCATCATTGCAGCCTTATGGTGCCCATAAAATGCAGCTTTACGGTGCCCATGAAAGCAGTCTCCCTGTGCCCACCCATGCAGCCTCTCTGTGCTCACCAATGCAGCCTCCCTGTACCCATCAATGCAATCACCCTTTGCCCACCAATGCAGCCTCACTGTGCCCATCATTGCAGCCTCACTGTGCCCAACATTGCAGCCTCACTGTGCCCTTCATTGTAGCTTCATGGTGCCCAGCAATGCAGCCTCTCTGTGCCCATCATTGTAGCCTATCTATGCCCATCATTGCAGCCTCACTGTGCCCACCAGTGCAGCCTCACTATGCCCATCATTGCAGCCTTATGGTGTCCATCAAATGCAGCTTTACTTTGCCCATGAATTCAGCCTCCCTGTACCCATCAATGCAGCCTCACTGTGCCCATCATTGCAGCCTCCCTGTGCCCAACATTGCACCTGGCTGCCTAAATGAATGAGCCTTTAGCTCTTTTACTTCCTGCATAGTAGACAGACTCATGTAGGTGTGAAACTCAAGTGCAACATATACGCTGCCCACAACCTGGCCCCAAAAGGCTCATCTGAATCTGTAGTCCCAAAAGAACTGCTTCCCGCCCATTGTGGTGGTGACCGATCTCTTCACTGCTGCAACAGGGCAGGGAGAGCTCACCTGGGTCATCCATGACAGCCACAGAGGTTCTCAACCCTGCCCTCAATTACCCGCAACAGCACATGTTTTGGGAATTTCTCTTAGATAAAATAGCCATCCAAAATACCAAGTCATTGACTCTGATTTAAAGCACCTGGGCAAGATAAAAGAAAACCTGCAATCATGGCCTGTTGGGACTACTTTAGGACCGGGTTGAGAACCTTTGGTCCATGAGACTTAAAGGAAGAAGAACGCTTGTTACAATGGTGCTGGGGGTACGCCCAACGTCTGGGGTGCCCCAGATCACAGGCAGGATGGCCCTAGTCTCACCCATTAGTAATGGGGACCATTGATTGCGCCAAGCATTTTATTACAGAGGAGAAACTCAAAGATGAAACTCAAAGGTGGCTTTTTCATAAAACGGACACTAGATGTCACCCAAGTTTAAAGGACTAGAAAGCGAGTTCCCAAAAGGTGTATTTACAGCTATGAGTTGGCCAAGCAACACCTTTTAGATGTTTTCATATGGGCGTGTTTATAAAAGGCTGATATTGCTATTTAACCACTTCAGCCCCCGGGGAGGATTTACCCCCTTAATGACCAGGCCATTTTTTTTGCTATACGGCACGGCATCGCTTTAACTTACAAATGTGCAGTCATGTGATACTGTACCCAAACAAAAATGATGTCCTTTCTTTTTTGATCACCTCTGCGTTTTTTATTTTTAGCGCTATATACAAAAAAAGAACGACAATTTTGAAAAAAAAAAAACTATATTTTTTACTTTTTGCTATAAAAAATATCCCAAAAAAAACCAAATAAAAAAAAAAAACTAATTTCTGTTTAGGCCAATATATATTCTTCTACATATTTTTGTAAAAAAAAAAAAAAACGCAATAAGCATATATGGTGTACGCAAAAGTTATAGTGTCTACAAAATAGGGGATATATTTATGGCATTTTTATTATATTTATTTTTTACTAGTAATGGCGGCGATCTGCGATTTTTAGCGAGACTGTGGCATTGCAGCGGACAGATCGGACACTTATGACACTTTTTTAGGACCAGAGCTTTAAAAATGCGCTGATCACTGTATAAATGACAGTGACAGGGAAGGGATTAACACGAGGGGGCGATAAAGGGGTTAAGTGTTCCCTAGGGAGGGGTTTCTAACTGTGGGGGGAGGGGACTGACTGGAGGAGGAGAGAGATCGCTGTTCCTGATCACTAGGAACAGCAGATCTCTCGCCTCCCTTTTCAGAACGGGGATCTGTTTGTTTACATACACAGATCCCTATTCTGGCTCTCTGAGTTGCGATCGTGGGTGGGCCGATGGACATCGTGGCCGCCGGCCACGCGCATCGGCTCCAGCAACGTGCATCCTATTGCTCTTAAAGCAGCCATTGTACAGCTACGGCAATTTGCACAGCCGTGCCAACCTGCAGCAGTATAATGATGGCGGCTGGTCAACAAGCGGTTAAAGGGTAACTTTCGTGGAAAAAAAAAGTTGAAAAAAAAAATGTATATACAGTCATGACCAAAAATATTGGCACCCTGCGTTTCTGTCAGATAATGCACCACGTCGCCCAGAAAATTGTTGCAATTACAAATGTTTAGGCATTCTCATGTTTATTTATTTTGTTTGTATTGGTATGACATAAAAAAAAAAGTGGAGAAACAAAAAGCCAAATCTGACATATTTCACGAAAATGGACTGGACAAAATTATTGTGATATTCTGTAGCACGCCCCTTGGAAAAAATACCTGAAATCAATGTCTTCCTTTAACAATCTGTCACGTACCTGGTGATGGAGCCCGGAATGCAGGGAGCGGCCCCTCGTATCCCCTGGCTATTGAACCCCTGGAGATGGGAACAGGTACTTCAACAGTTCAGGGGGCACAAGTGCCTGGCAGGTGGTAAAGGTCCAGATGGTCAGCTGGCACAGACAACAGGCTGGAACAGAGAACGACACTTGACAGTAGCAGGTAAGCACTTGTGCGGAGACTGGCTGGTGAATAGACGTCCCGTAGAACAGGAACTCAGGTAGGTAGCAGGAACTGCGGTAGTCAGATACAGGCCGGGTCAGCAGGATACGATCAGCGTGGTACAGAGGGATAAGGCAAAAGCGTAGTCGAACAAGCAGGAGTCGTGGGCAGGCAGCAGTCAATCAGAATCAGAGAACAAGCCGGAAGTCAGGAATCAGGTAACAGGTTCAGGTTTACGAATAGTATGGATCACGGACACGCTGTAGACCGGACAGCACGGGTGGAAGGGAACTGGTGACTTAAATAGGCCTTAGGGCGCCAAGCGGACGTACGACGGGTCAGCGCGCCCTCACACGTAGACGTGCCCCCGTTCGTGACCTACGTGCGTGTGCGCGTGCGTTCGTGTTGACGCGGATGCGCTCGTTGGCTTTAGCGCGCGTCAACGGAAAACGACGAGTTCTCCACGACGGATCTCTACAGGTGAGTCCCTTGAATACGATCGGAGTGCCCGAGTGGTCGTGACATTGCCCCCCCCCAAGGGGCAGCCTCCGGATGCCTAAACGAGCCCACTTATTCGGATAGGACCTCTTGAAGGCGTGGATAAGTCTTTTGGCGTGGATATTGGTCTCCGGCTCCCAGGAGTTTTCCTCAGGTCCATACCCTTTCCATTTGACTAAGAATTGCGTCTGGTTTTGCCTCTTCCTGCAATCCAGGATAGCCTCTACCTCGAACTCCATTTCCCCATTGACCAGTACGGGTTCCGGAGGGTTAGAGATTCTGTCGGTGAAGAGGTCCGTGACGGTGGGTTTGAGGAGAGAGGCATGGAAAACTGGGTGGATTCGGAAGGACTCCGGGAGTTTGAGTTCGAAGGCCACATCGTTGAGTTTCCTCTTGATTGGAAAAGGACCTATGAACTTGGGGCCCAGCTTTTTAGAAGGGCAGGAGAGTTTAAGGTTCCGGGTAGACAGCCAGACCCGATCTCCAACCTTAAGGTCCAGCTCCCCTCTTCTTTTGCGATCAAATACAACCTTATTATGTTCCTGTGACTTGGCCAGGGTTTCCTGCAGAAGCTTATTGTTCTCCTCGAAGAAGTTCAGGTTTCTCTGGACCGCTGGTACGGAACACTCGGGAAGGTCACCAGACAGGAACAACGGGTGAAATCCAAAGTTCGCGTAGAACGGGGATTGCTGGGTAGCTGAATGAACAGTATTATTGTATGCGAACTCCGCCATTGGTAATAGAGAAGCCCAGTCGTCTTGGGAGAAGGACGAAAAGCAGCGAAGATATTGTTCCAATGTTTGGTTTGTTCGCTCAGTCTGACCGTTGGTCTGTGGGTGGTAGGCTGAGGATAGGCGGAGGTCAATCTTCAGAGCTTCGCAGAGTGCCTTCCAAAATCTTGAGGTAAACTGCACCCCCCTGTCGGAAGTGATGTTGGCAGGAATGCCGTGAAGCCTCACAATTTCTTTTATGAAAATGTTGGCTGTCTCCGCGGCTGAAGGGGTGCCCTTCATGGGCAAGAAGTGCGCCATCTTGGTGAGTCGGTCGACCACAACGAAAATCGTGGAATGGTTCTCTGAAGGGGGGAGTTCCACAATGAAGTCCATGGAGATCATTCTCCATGGTCTGTCGGGGACGGGTAATGGTTTCAGAAGGCCCCAGGTCTTTAGTTTATCGCCCTTGCTTCGGATGCAAGTGGTGCAGGCTTGTACGTACTTTTTACAGTCGTCCTTCATCCGCGGCCACCAGAAGGTGCGTCTAAGTAGTTCCAGGGTCTTGAATGATCCGAAGTGGCCAGCCAAGGGGTGGTCATGACAGGAGGCCAGAACCAGAGTTCGGGCTGTCTGGGGGACGAAAATCTTGCTTTCATGCCAAAGAAGGCCATCACTGGAAGATAACGGAATGCCAGCCGGAGGAATGGTGCCTAGGGACGCCTGCTTGAGCTGAGAGATCACATCTCCTTGAAGAAGAAGGAAGTTCCCCGCCGGGAGAATGGTGTCAGAAGAAGGTGAGTTCTCCGGTTGACTGAACATACGGGACAAAGCGTCCGGCTTAGTGTTTTTGGATCCTGGACGGTACGTTATGTGGAATACGAATCGGGAAAAGAAGAGTGCCCACCTGGCCTGACGAGGCTTGAGTCTCTTGGCTGACTTCAGATACTCCAGGTTTTTATGATCAGTGTAGATCAAAATTGGATGAGTAGCCCCTTCTAGTAAATAACGCCACTCTTCAAGGGCGGACTTGATAGCTAAGAGCTCACGGTCTCCAACATCATAGTTTCTCTCAGCCTCAGATAATTTGCGGGAGAAAAAGGCGACTGGGTGAAGTAAGGACTTGGGTCCCTGCCTTTGGGACAGTATTGCTCCTACTGCTATTTCCGAGGCGTCCACCTCAAGGGTATATGGCAGAGCAGGATCGGGATGTTTCAAGACTGGTGCAGAGACGAATAGGTCCTTCAGTGACTGGAAGGCTTTTTGTGCCTCAGGGGTCCACTGGAACCTTTGGTTCTGTTTAGTCAGTCCAGTGATGGGAGCAATGATGGCAGAAAAATCCTTAATGAATTTGCGGTAAAAATTAGCAAAGCCTATGAAACGCTGGACTCCCTTTTTATCTGAGGGGGCAGGCCAATCTTGGATGGCTGAGATCTTCTGGGAGTCCATCTCTACTCCTCTTACTGAGATGACCAAGCCAAGGAACTGAATGCTCTGCTGTTCAAAGGTACATTTTTCTGGTTTGGCATACAGACCGTGGAGACGGAGACGGGTCAGTACCTTCTTCACGTGTTCCCGATGAATGGCTAGAGTGGAGGAGAAAATTAGAATATCATCCTCATCAGATTCGGAACAGAGGAGAATTGAGGAGTCCCCGACAGGATTCTGGCAGCAATGCAGATGACAGTAGTCCGAGAGGAACTCGATGGTCCCGGTGGTCCAATCAATCCGCGGATTGTGTGCCTTCAACCAGGGCATGCCAAGGATGATTGGAAATAGCGGGGACTGAATAACATCCAGGCACAGAAGTTCTTGATGAGTCCCGGCTATGACAGCAGATAGAGGACTAGTTTCCAAAGTCACTGGTCCTGAGCCTAAGGTAGATCCGTCAGCCAAGTATACGGAGAGTCCCTTTTCCCTTGGTCTGAGGGGAATCCTATGTCTTCGGGCGAAAGAAGAGTCGAGGAAGCCACTGCAAGCACCGGAATCAATAACCGCGTGGGTTTGGATAGTCCTTCCTGGGAGCTGCAAAAGGACAGGAACAGCTAGATGAGAAGTGTTATCAGGCAGCATGGGTGCGGGAACAGGAGGAACAGGAAGACACTTACGTATCTTGGCTGGGCAGGCATGAACAAAATGTCCTGGTTCTCCGCAATACAGGCACAGGTTATTGGTCCGGCGACGTTGGCGCTCTTCTGGTGTCAAAGACGGGCGCAGGAGGCCCAGTTGCATGGGCTCTGGGGTGTCCAACGTGGATGCAGATGGAACGGGAGGAGTAGGGTGACTAGGCACCCGTGGTAGCATCCAGATTGGACGGGTAGCCGAAGAAGAGCGTTCCTGGCGGCGTTCTCTCAGGCGTCTGTCGATCTGGATAGAGGTGTCTATTAGGGCTTCTAATGTCCCGGGGATGCCTACACGGGCCAACTCGTCTTTCAAGGCCTCGGAAAGGCCCAAGCGGAACTGAAAACGCAGGGCCGCGTTGTTCCATTCCGTGTCTGCACTCCAACGCCGGAATTCCGAGACGTAGTCCTCTACTGGTCTACGACCCTGCTGCAGGGCACGTAGGGCTGCTTCTGCGGTAGCAGCTAATTGGGGGTCCTCATAGAGCTTAGACATGGCCTGAAAGAAGGTGTCCATGGAGTCAAGAGAAGGGTCTTTACGCTCTAACAGACGGTGTGCCCAGGTCTGAGGTTCATCTGTCAGCAAGGAAATGATGAATCCCACCTTTGTCGCTTCCAGAGAAAAGGTCCGGGGTTGCAAAGCAAAATACAGCTCGCAGGAATTGCGGAAGGCCCTAAACTTGCTTCGGACTCCCGTAAATCGTTCCGGAGTTGGCACCCTGGGTTCCGGTGGTAACATAATTACCGAGGGCGAAGCATGGGCCCCTGGAGCGGCCGGTGCTGAAGCAGATAGTGCCTGGACTTGTTCCTCCAGTCTTCCGTAGCCCTCCTGCAAACTCTTAACTGCTTGCGTAAGGCCGGCCAGATGATGGCAGAGCTCGTCCATGGGGGAGGCTCCCTGCGCGGGCTCGGACATGGCTGTCCGGTACTGTCACGTACCTGGTGATGGAGCCCGGAATGCAGGGAGCGGCCCCTCGTATCCCCTGGCTATTGAACCCCTGGAGATGGGAACAGGTACTTCAACAGTTCAGGGGGCACAAGTGCCTGGCAGGTGGTAAAGGTCCAGATGGTCAGCTGGCACAGACAACAGGCTGGAACAGAGAACGACACTTGACAGTAGCAGGTAAGCACTTGTGCGGAGACTGGCTGGTGAATAGACGTCCCGTAGAACAGGAACTCAGGTAGGTAGCAGGAACTGCGGTAGTCAGATACAGGCCGGGTCAGCAGGATACGATCAGCGTGGTACAGAGGGATAAGGCAAAAGCGTAGTCGAACAAGCAGGAGTCGTGGGCAGGCAGCAGTCAATCAGAATCAGAGAACAAGCCGGAAGTCAGGAATCAGGTAACAGGTTCAGGTTTACGAATAGTATGGATCACGGACACGCTGTAGACCGCACAGCACGGGTGGAAGGGAACTGGTGACTTAAATAGGCCTTAGGGCGCCAAGCGGACGTACGACGGGTCAGCGCGCCCTCACACGTAGACGTGCCCCCGTTCGTGACCTACGTGCGTGTGCGCGTGCGTTCGTGTTGACGCGGATGCGCTCGTTGGCTTTAGCGCGCGTCAACGGAAAACGACGAGTTCTCCACGACGGATCTCTACAGGTGAGTCCCTTGAATACGATCGGAGTGCCCGAGTGGTCGTGACACAATCGATGCGTTTCTTACACCTCTACTGGAAATTTGGACCGCTCTACTCTCGCCAACTGCTCCAGGTCTCTCAGATTGGAAGGGTTGCTTTTCCCAACTCTCTCTCTGCAGGTGCTCTATGGGATATAGATCTGGACTCATTGCTGGCCAGTTCAGTACCCTCCAGTGCTTGGTCTTCAACCATTTCTGGGTGTTACCGTATTTATCGGCGTATAACACGCACTTTTTACCCCTTAAAATCAGGGGAAAATCGCGGGTGCGTGTTATACGCTGATCCTGAACTATTTTGGAGCCTCTGGGCGGCTTTCAGCTGCCTTCGGCCCTTCTCGGCGGCTTTCAGCCGCCTTCGGCCCTTCTCGGCAGCTTTCGGGCATTCTCGGCGGTTTTTGGCCACCTTCGGCCCTTCTCGGCAGCTTTCGGCCCTTCTCTGCATCCCAAAAACCGCAGAGAACGGCCGAGAGCAGCCGAAAGCTGACGAGAAGGGCCGAAGTTGGCCGAAAAGCCGACGAGGAGGGTCGAAGGTGGCCAAAAGCCGACGATAACAATCCGAAGGTGGCCGAGAACTACCGAGCTCCACCGAGCTCCACAGGACATCTCGGCGGCACCATTTTTAAAAATAAAACCTTAAAATGAAACAGACAAGGCTGAAAATTACACTGACAAGGGGACAACGATGGACAAGGCTGCATGACAATGCTGCAATGATGGACAAGGCTGCAATAATAGACAGGCTACAATGATGGACAAGGCTGCAATAATAGACAGGCTGCAATGATGGACAAGGCTGCAATGATAGACAGGCTGCAATGATGGACAAGGCTGCAATGATAGACAGGCTGCAATGATGGACAAGGCTGCAATGATAGACAGGCTGCAATGATGGACAAGGCTGCAATGATAGACAGGCTGCATGACAAAGCTGCATATGATGCTGACAAGGGTGCAATGATAGACAGGCTGCAATGATGGACAGGCTGCAATGATGGACAAAGCTGCAATGATAGACAGGCTGCAATGATGGACAAGGCTGCAATGATAGACAGGCTGCAATGATGGACAAGGCTGCAATGATAGACAGGCTGCAATGATGGACAAGGCTGCAATGATGGACAAGGCTGCAATGATGGACAAGGCTGCAATGATAGACAGGCTGCAATGATGGACAAGGCTGCAATGATAGACAGGCTGTAGTGATGGACAAGGCTGCAATGATGGACAAGGCTGCAATGATGGACAGGCTGCAATGATGGACAGGCTGCAATGATGGACAGGCTGCAATGATGGACAAGGCTGCAATGATAGACAGGCTGCAATGATGGACAAGGCTGCAATGATAGACAGGCTGCAATGATAGACAGGCTGCATGACAAAGCTGCATATGATACTGACAAGGGTGCAATGATGGACAAGGCTGCATGACAAGGCTGCAAATGACACTGACAAGGCTTCAGATGGACACTGATAAGGCTGCATTGATGGGCATTTAAATGTAAGTTTTTTTTCCTTAAACTTCCCTCCTAAAAGTTTTTTTCCTTAAAATTCCCTCCTAAACTTGGGGTGCATGTTATACGCCGGCGCGTGTTATACGCCGATAAATACGGTATTTGACGTGTGCTTTGGGTCACTGTCCTAATGTAAGACCCATGACCTCTGACGCAGAGCCACCTTTCTGACTTTCTGACACGGGGTCCTACATGGCACCCCAGAATTCTTTGGTAGTCTTCAGATTTTATAATTCCATACACATGACCAAGACATCCAGTGCCTGAAGCAGCAAAGCAACCCCAAAACATCTGTGAACCTCCATAATGTGTAACTGTAACCATATTCTTTTCTTTAAAGGCCTAATTTCTTTTTCTGAAACCAGTAGAATGATAGACTTTTACCAAAAAAGCTGTAATTTGTTTTGTCTGTCCACAGCACATTCTCCCAAAAGGATTTTGGTTTCCTCAGGTAAGTTTTGGCAAACTCCAATCTTCTACCATAGCTTCTCTTTTCATTCAGATGGCGACATTTAGTGCGAGATGATACAGTTGAACCCTGTGCTCGAAGGCCAGCTTGAAGTTGTTTGGAAGTTGATTGAGGTTCTTTATCCACCATTCCAACAATCCTTTGTTGTAATCTTTGATCAATTTTTCTCTTTCGTCCACGTCCCGGGAGATTAGCTACAGTGCCATGGGCTGTAAACTTCTTCACAATGTTTCGCACAGTGGACGCGGGAACGTGAAGATCTCTGGAGATGGACTTATAACCTTGAAACTTGGGTAATGCATCTGGAATGATGCCAGTGGCCAAAAGCAACTCATGTCATGGACCTGTAAAGATGCCAGTGGCCAAAAGCAACTCATGTCATGGACCTGTAAAGATGCCAGTGGCCAAAAGCAACTCATGTCATGGACCTGTAATGATGCCAGTGGCCAGGAGCGACTTGTGTAATGGACCTGGAATGATACCAGAATCAACTTGTCTAATGAACCCGGAATGATGCCAGTGGCCAAAAGCAACTTGTGTAATGCATCTGGAATGATGCCAGTGGCCAGGAGCGAATCGTGTAATGGACCTGAAATAATGCCAGTGGCCAAAAGCGACTCAAGTAATGGACCTGGAATGATGCCAGTGGCCAAAAGCGACTTGCGTAGTGCATCTGTAATGATGCCAGTGGCCAGGAGCGAATTGTGTAATGGACCTGGAATGATGCCAGTTGCCAGAATCAACTCGTCTAATAAACCCGCAATGATGCCAGTGGCCAAAAGCGACTTGTGTAATGCATAAAATGCCAGTGGCCACTAGCGACTCATGTAATGGACCTGGAATGATGCCAGTTGCCAGAAACGACTCGTCTAATGGACCTTGAATGATGCCAGTGGCCAGGAGCAACTCATGTAATGGACCTGGAATGATGCCAGTGGCCAGAAACGGCCCGTCTAATGGACCTGGAATGATGCCAGTGGCCAGGAGCAACTCATGTAATGGACCTGGAATGATGCCAGTGGCCAGAAACGGCTCGTCTAATGGACCTGGAATGATGCCAGTGGCCAGGAGCAACTCATGTAATGGACCTGGAATGATGCTAGTAGCCAGAAACGACTCATCTAATGGACCTAGAATGATGCCAGTGGCCAGGAGCAACTCGTGTAATGGACCTGGAATGATGCCATGTGCCAGAAACGACTTGTCTAATGGACCTGGAATGAAGCCAGTGGTCAGGAGCTATTCATGTAATGGACCTGGAATGATACCAGTGGATTAGAGTGACTTGTGTAATGGACCTGGAATGATGCCAGTGGCCAGGAGAAACTTGTGTAATGGACCTGCAATGATGCCAGTGGCCAGGAGTGACTCGTGTAATGGAACTGAAATGATGCCAGTGGCCAAGAGAAACTCTAAAATGGACCTGGAATGATTCCAGTGGCCAGCAGCAACTCAAGTAATGGAACTGGAATGATGCCAGTGACCAGGAGCTACTCATGTAATGAACCTGGAATGATACCAGTGGCCACAAGCAACAGTAGTGATACCAGCAGCTAGGAGTGATGGATAGAGCATACTTGGAGTAATGCCAGCAACCAGGAATGATGCCAGCTTTTGCTTAGTTATTTTGAGGGATTCATTACATTCGTTACTATTATGATTTGTAATTTGGATACATGCAACTTTACGATTAAGTAAACATTTGTCCAAATTCCGATTCAAAATTAATTGCAGAAGTCTAATCCTGATGAATTTTCATTTTTTCTGAGATACACAGATGCTAGGCCTATCTGAATCCTATAGAACAGCTTAAAGCGGAGGTCCACCCTAAAGTGGACCTTCCGCTCATTGGAACCCTCCCCCCCTCCGGCGCCACAATTGGCACCTTTCAGGGGGGAGGGGGGTGCAGGTACCTGTACAGTACAGGTATCTGCACCCACTTCCGGCGTAGGTTCTGCAGAAGCTACGCCCCTTTCTGAAGGTCCCCTGCTGCCTGCTGGGAAACACACGGATCCCTGAGACAGCGGGGACCATCCTTATTGCGCAGCGTGACTCACGCATGCGCAGTAGGGAACCGGGAAATGAAGCCGAAAGGCTCCACTTCCTGATTCCCATACCCAAGATGGCGGCGTCAGCACCCGAGAGATGATCGAGAGATCGGCTTCGGGTGCCGACATCGCGGGCGCGCTGGGTGGGTAAGTGTCATTATTTTAAAAGTCAGCAGCTGCAGTATTTGTAGCTGCTGGCTTTTAAAAAAAAAAAAACGGCGGACTCCCGCTTTAAGCTTTGTGGTAGAATGGAAGATTCACATCATGGATATACCGCTGAGTGATCTGCAGAAATTGGGTGACGTCACCATGAAGCAAAATCTCAAAGGAAAGTTTGCAGAATGTGGAATCCATTTCATGAAGAATTAAAGTTGTCCCTAATAAATTGCTCATTGAGTGACTATATGTGAACTGTTTAAAGCCCAACTCTGGGCCAAAAATCTAATTTCAACCTTATATAGTACGTGACTAGGGATGAGCTTCGTGTTTGAGTCGAACGTACGTTCGACTCGAACATTGGCTGTTCGTCCGTTCGGCGAAGTCCGAACATTTTGGTCCGTTCGCGCCAAATTCGTGTGGCGCTCACGGCCCACAATGCACTGCGATGGCGCAGTGCATTGCTGGCTCATGATTGGCCAAGCATGCACTGTGACCCCGCATGCTTGGCCAATCGCAGCGCCAGCAGCGAGGAGAGCCATGATTGGCCACAGGCAGGATGCCTGTGGCCAATCATAGCTCAGGCTGTGTAGTGCATGCCCCACACTATATAAGGCCGCCAGCGCGGCGGCCTTGTGTAGTGTGTTGGCGTCTGAAGCAGTGGGTGTTCTGTGTACCTTCAACACAGTACACACCGATCGTTTTCGGCTGATTTTCGATCTTACTGTTGTGTAGTGGTTATTGTCTGCGTGCCCTGACCTCAGTATACACCGCTATATTCACCTCACCTATATAGCTAGTGATCTATCTTTTATAATAGAGCTTGCAGTCAGTAGTGTTAGGAGATAGTGCGTGCTGTCTGCGTGCTCTGTACCCAGTACATACCGCTATATCCACCTACATAGCTGTTCTCTATTTGAGCCCACTTGCCATCTGCAGGAGTTATTGGAAGTTGTGTGTGCCTCCAGCACAGCACAGTATACATCTGTATATACCCCTTTATCTCTGGTGTTCTATAATAAAGGCATCTGCAAGAGTTAGTGGGTGCTCTGTGCCTCTAGCACAATATACACTACCCAACTGCTTTTTTACCCAACTCACTTCAGGCCATTACCATGTCTGGAAGGCCAGCAAGGAGAGGCAGACAGGCGCGAGCCGATAAAAGAGGGCAAGCAGGCTCTGTGTCTAGAGACAACAGTGCTGGTCGTGGAAGCGGTGCATTGTCATCAGCACGTGGCCATGGGACACGCTTGTCCTTCTTTTCGGCAGCTGGACATGTTGAACCGCAACATGCCAACGACTTGGTAGGGTGGATGACCAAGCCCTCTTCATCCTCCTCATCCTCTCTCACCCAGTCTCAGGGTAGTAGCAAAGCAGCTGCCAACGCATCGTCTTCCCTCCTCTCAATGTCATCATCAGTGACTCCTTCCCTAGACCCACCACATCCTCCTGAGGAGTCTCCTGAACTCTTTGAGCACAGTGTTGGGTACATGCTCCAGGAGGATGCCCAGTGTTTTGTGGGCTCTGATGATGACACTCAGCTAGAGGAAGGCAGTAGCGTGAGCGCAGAGAGAGGGGATGCTCAAGAAGGACAGCAATCTGGCAGTCATGTTCCACAAGCTGCAGCATACTGCCAGGTTTGCTACAGCGATGAAGAGGGAGGGGATGATGAGGGCACTGACTCCACGTGGGTGCCTGGAAGGAGAGAGGAGGAGGAGGAGGAGGAGGCACATGTCCAACGAGGCAGGATGCCCTCCGGGGGCCAGCTTAGGGGCAGTACACCGACTGAATCACACCGCAGAGCTCCGCCTGTGCAGAGCGCTGCCTCTGCGCGTTATTCTAAAAGTTCTTTGGTGTGGGCCTTTTTTGAGACGAGTGCATCAGATCGCACCGCTGCTATTTGCAACATATGTCTCAAGCGTATCTCACGTGGCCAAAACATCAGCCGCTTGGGCACCACATGCTTGACCAGACATATGTTGACCTGCCATGCAGCTCGTTGGCAAGCGTACCTCAAAGACCCACACCAAAGAACAAAGCGGACCTCTCCTTGCTCCTCATCAGCTGGCATCTCCAACCCCACTAGACCTTCAGTCCTCTCTGAAACCTGTTTTGAGAGGAATGAAGGTGTAGAATTAGGTGTGTCACAGCCAAGTGCTTCCGGGAACTCTGCTAGCGGTACACCCACGTCCGATTATAGCAGGCAAATGTCCCTGCCCCAGCTGCTGGACCGGCGAAAGAAGTTTACTCCCAGCCATCCACATGCCCAGCGGTTGAATGCTAGCTTGGCTAAATTGCTAGCACTTCAACTGCTGCCTTTTCAGTTGGTAGACTCGGCCCCCTTCCGTGAGTTTGTACAATGTGCGGTTCCTCAGTGGCAGGTCCCCAAACGCCACTTTTTCTCACGGAAGGCGATTCTGGCTCTCTACCGGCATGTGGAAGGCAATGTCCTTGCCTCGCTGGACAGGGCGGTCAGCGGTAAGGTGCATATTACCGCTGAGTCATGGTCCAGCAGGCATGGACAGGGACGTTACCTGTCTTTCACGGCCCATTGGGTCACTCTTCTGGCAGCTGGGAAGGATGCAGGACAAGGTGCAGTAGTGTTGGAGGTTGTTCCGCCACCACGCCTCCAAAATGCTACTATTGGTTGTGACACACCTCTCTCCTCCACCCCCTCCTCCTCTTCTTCCTCCATGGCCTCTTCCAGTGCTCTGTCCTCAGAACCAGCGGTGCTCCGTAGGCGTTCCAGGGGCTACGCAAGTACGCAGGCAAAACGATGCCATGCTGTGCTTGCGCTGGTTTGTTTGGGGGACAGGAGCCACACTGGGGCGGATGTTTTGTCAGCTCTGCAGGGGCAGGCCGAGAGGTGGTTGACGCCATGCCAGCTTAAGCCAGGAATGGTGGTTTGCGACAATGGCACCAACCTCCTCTCCGCCCTCCGACAGGGACAACTGACCCATGTGCCCTGTGTAGCTCACGTCCTTAACCTGGTGGTGCAGCGGTTCTTGGGCAGGTACCCCGGCTTACAGGATGTCCTAAAGCAGGCCAGGAAAGTCTGTGTACATTTCCGCCGATCATTTAATGCCTGTGCTTGGCTGGCTGAGCTCCAAAAGGAGTTGAACCTGCCCAAGAACCGCCTTATATGTGACATGCCCACCAGATGGAACTCAACATTGGCCATGCTGCAGCGGCTGCACACGCAGCAGAGGGCCATCAATGAGTACCTGTGCGACTACGGCACCAGGACAGGGTCAGGGGAGCTCGGTTTTTTCTCACCACGCCAGTGGGGCATGATCAGGGATGCATGCACTGTCCTGTCACCGTTTGAGGAGGCCACAAGGATGGTGAGCAGTGACAGTGCATGCATCAGTGACACTGTACCTCTTGTCCACCTCTTGGAGCATACGCTGCATGGAATAATGGACAGGGCACTTGAGGCAGAACAGAGGCAGGAAGAGGAGGACTTCCTTGCCTCTCAAGGCCCCCTTTATCCAGACAGTGTTCCTGCTGTGCCACCCATCACACAGGAAGAGGATGAGGAGGAGGAGGAGGAGGATGATTGTGTCAGCATGGAGGTGGAGGCTGGCACTCAGCATCAGCATCAGCAGCAGCAGCAGCAGCAGCAGCAGTCTTATAGGGATGATTTACAGTCCCAAGAAACACGTGGACTTGTACGTGGCTGGGAGGAGGTAGCTGTGGATCATGTTGTCCTTAGTGACCCAGAGGACTCCGGACCGAATGCCTCAGCTAACCTACGCTGCATGGCCTCCCTGATCCTGCAAAGCCTGCGGAAGGATCCTCGTATTCTTCGGATCAAGGAGAGGGACCATTACTGGCTGGCCACTCTCCTTGATCCACGGTACAAGGTTAAGGTTGCCGACCTTATCTTGCCATCGCAGAGGGAGCAGAGGATGAGACATCTCCGGGAGGCCTTGCAGAAAGGTCTGTGCAACGCGTTCCCAGAGACTGGGAGGTTACAAACTCCTGGTCCTGGACAACGTGTTGCTGAGGCATCGGTCAGAAGGAGCGGTGGAGAAGGTGGCCGTCTGACTGATGCTTTCAGACAATTTTTTAGTCCGCAGCCCCAAGGTATGATCGGTTCCAGCACCCATCGCCAGCGTCTGATTTACATGGTGCAGGAATACCTAGGGGCAAGGTCAGACTTGGACACCTTTCCCACCGAAAATCCTCTGGCTTACTGGGCCTTGAGGATGGATCACTGGCCAGAGCTTACACAGTATGCAATTGAGCTACTGGCCTGTCCTGCATCCAGCGTTCTTTCGGAACGCACCTTCAGTGCTGCTGGTGGCTTTGTTACCGATCACAGGGTGCGCCTGTCCACCGAATCAGTTGATCGACTGACCTTCATCAAGATGAATCAGTCTTGGATCACCCACAGCTACCAAGCACCTGAAGCTGATGTAACAGAATAATTTTTTTTGAAATATCACATCCCTTCAAGACTGCCTATGCTGATGCTGAGTGACTGTCCTGTTATGTTGATTGTCTATCCTCTTCCTCCTCCGCTGATATGTTGGAAGAACATTTCTGGTTCTGGTTGATGCCATCAGCCCAATTTTTCTGCCCCTGTTTAACAGGGGCGTTTAAGTACAATTTTTGATGCAATGCTTTGCAGCAGGGCTAATTCCTGCAATCAAACAAGAGTATATGGGAGAGGTTGCAGTGTGGTGGCACCAGCACCAGTGCCCAAGGCCCAATTTTTCTGCCCCTGTTTAACAGGGGCGTTTAATTACAATTTTTGATGCAATGCTTTGCAGCAGGGCTAATTCCTGCAATAAAACTAGAGTATATCGGAGAGGTTGCAGTGTGGTGGCACCAGCACCAGTGCCTAAGGCCCAATTTTTCTGCCCCTGTTTAACAGGGGCATTTAATTACAATTTTTGATGCAATGCTTTGCAGCAGGGCTAATTCCTGCAATAAAACTAGAGTATATGGCAGAGGTTGCAGTGTGGTGGCACCAGCACCAGTGCCTAAGGCCAAATTTTTCTGCCCCTGTTTAACAGGGACATGTAATTACAATTCTTGATATAATATTTCACAGGAGTGCCCCTTCCTGTGCCCACCCAGAGTAACGGTGAGGACTTATAGTGTTGTGGCACCAGCACCACAACCACCAAAGGTCAATTTTTCTACCACTGTTCAACAATGGCATGTAATTACAATTCTTGATATAATCGTTCACAGCAGGGCGCTCCAGCGCTCACCAAGAGTCACTTTGAGGGCTTACAATGTTGTGGCAAAACCAACACCATTTCTGCAGAGCATATAGGGCAGGCCCCTACTTTCAAACATCCAACTTACAAACATCTCCTACTTGCAAACGGAAGGAGACAACAGCAAGTGAGATGAAAAAAGATGGACGAGAAAACAAATTATACAGGGGTGATAACCCTTCCCTATGTTTTCCAAAAAGCTTAAAAATAGTTTTTTTGACTGGAGCTACACTTTAAAAATGTACCAGTTGAAAATTACAAACAGATTCAACTTAACACAACAAACCTAAACAGTCCCTGTCTTGTTTGCACCGCCTGTATACTTCTGTTCTGAGTATATAGGGCCTGGGGGCCACACGCATTTCCTTTTTTTAATATGGGTACGGGGTTCCCCTTAATATGCGTACAAGACCCAAAGGGGCTGGTAATGGGCAGGGAGGGCTACCCATGCTATTTTTCTCAATGATTTTCAACCATATTGCAGGAACCAGATATAACATTAAAACCGCAAGCAGTTTTAAATGGTGTTATTTCCGTTTAATGTCATTTTGTGCAGGGACTGTTCTAAACATGGGAAACACGTGTCACTTCACAGGCATAATACAGACACCCCCCAGGCACCATATTTAAAGGAATATTTCACTTTTTTTTCACTTTAATCGTCATTAAAATCAGTGCTCCCGCCAAAACGGCCATTTTTAAAAACATTTTAGGCGTTGACCCATGTCCCCTGAGGCAGGAGCCAGGTCCCCAAACCCTTTTTAGGACAGTATCTTGCATATTAGCCGTTAAAATTAGCACTTTCGAATTTGGGGTCCGTTCGAAAGTTCTGGTGCGAACCGAACCGGGGGGTGTTTGGCTCATCCCTATACGTGACTTACCTTTTTCTGAAAGATCCACATTCTGGCTTTTAATGAGCTGGAGTCTTCATTACTCATGCCTCCCTTGCTCTGGAAATCTGGAGACTGGATCATTATGGCCACTCGTTTATTTCCTGGGACTTATAGGTAGGGCCATTATGACCAAGGGCTCAATGTTTCATTCCATTAACAGACCTTTTTCCCTAATTTCACTTTAGTGAGAGTTCCCACTCCCAGAGGGAGCCAGTTAAGCTTACATTCACCAGCACATGTACATTTTGGTGCCTGAAACTTCACTCAGCAACCTTCCTGGCTGAACCAAGTACCAGTTTCAGAGAGGCCATTGGTAGCAAGAAGGAGCAACTCAAGGTAGGCAACTTCAGGGCATTCAGCTTCCTCACCAGTTCTGGTAATGGCTGTTGGTACTTTGCTAGATCGGGTCACCTATGTCCTGTCCCAAAACCCCTCCTGTATGGGGCTGCAGGATCTCTCCAGGTGTTCCCTAGATAGGGAATGCCAATCACTAGAAGCACTACATCTCTGTAGAATAGGTCCCACCAAGACCCATGGGGGCTGGCTCCTTCATATAAATCCTGTTCTCTGGACTCTCTATCTAAATTCCACCTACTCTCACTCTCTCATGTAACCCACTATTTATCTATTGGAAGGGTGCTACTTAGTGGCCAAACAGAAAATGGCACCAACATCCCCTTACAGACTGGTTCCCTCTCCTCCCCCTATAGTTCCGCTGCCTTCAAAGCCTCTGTGAAAAAGTCTATGCCTCGGGGGCTTCCATCTCCACCAGTAGGAAGTGTCCATGTCACACAGCCAGTAGAAGGACTTGCTGGATCTAAAGAAAAGAGGAGAGGGTGCTCAGTACCCCAACATCACATAACCATGGCTTCAGGTAAGTAAATAGACCCCTGTCTTATGGTCCAAGCAAAGTGGTAACTCTCCAGTTTCCAGGTTCAGGAAAATATCAGATTACCTTTCATTTGGCCTCTGTTCAGTCATGTTGTTTTTTTGTTTTTTGTTTTTTTGCAAAGTTCTTTTGTCAGCTTTAGAATTTTATGGCTGGCTGCAGAGTGGACATTTTACCATTATTAACTTACAAAATAGCTTGGAAAGAGATTGCAGTTGCATGATCAATTTGAAGCTTTAATTACTTTTTTTTCCCTTTAACATGTTAGTTGGACAATACATGGGTTATTGTGTTGGTGCAAAACTTGCCAAGCACGGGGAAATTCTGTCTAAATTCAGCGTAACGTAAAGTAACCCACGTGGACATTTTTCTGTGCACAATTTCTGTTTTTAAATGGCAAGAATCATAAATCACTAGTCAGGATGAGGAGCTCCCTGTCTCCGACTGAAGGCCCGGACATTTCGATGTGACTCAGCCCCGGTCCGAGGGGCCCCGATCTAGCCAGACAGCTCGGCCTACGGACAAACATCCTGCAAGATGTAAACAGGCCATTTCCCAGGCCGATTGTCTTCTCCGCTATCTGTCTAGGCCACAAGGACTTTTACACTAGAACAAGATTAGCTGGCCAGGAAGAACATTTGATATATTCACATCTGATGATAAAATTCCTCGTCCCCCCACAGATACAAATCATAACGCAGCTCACAGGCTGGCTCTCGTCTAGGGTAGCCGGATGGCACCCATTCTTCCCTTTATGTCTGACAGTGATGGGCGCCAGAGAGATGCTTGGCTGTGCCACCCGGTCTGTGATGGAGGATTTGATGGAATTCCCATTAAAATGTAATCCTTTATTTATCAATGGTGACAGCTCAAACAGTTTACATACATTTGTGTAGTTAAGTAGTTACAAAGTTACATAGTTAATCTGGTTGAAAAAAGACAATCCAGTTCAATTTACAGAAAAAAAAGAAAAAAAAACCACAGAAAACGTCTATAGATACAATCCCATACCTACAGTTGATCCAGAGGAAGGCAATAAAAAAAAAAAAAACATTAACGTATGATCCAATTTGCTCCAGCGGGGGAAAAAAATAATTCCTGATCCCCGAGAGGCAATCTGATGTTCCCTGGATGAACTTTACCTATAAATGTTAGTACCCAGTTATAATGTGTGCATTTACGAAAGTATCCAGGCCTTTCTTAAAGCAATCTACTGAGTTGGCCAGAACCACCTTTGCAGGGAGTCTATTCCACATTTTCACAGTTCTTACTGTGAAGAAACCTTTCCGTATTTGGAGACTGAATCTTATTTCCATCAGACATAAAGAGTGTCCCCTTGTCCTCTGTAAAGACCTGAAAATTAATAACTCAAACCAAGTTCATTATATGGACCACTTATGTATTTATACATGGACATAATATCCCCCCCTTAATCTCCTCTTCTCAAGAGAGAATAAATTCAGTTCCTCTAATCTTTCCTCATAGCTGAGCTCCTCCATGCCTCTTATCAGTTTGGTTGCCCTTCTCTGCACTTTCTCCAGTTCCCCGATATTCCTTTTGGGAACTGGAGCTCAAAACTGAACGTCATATTTCAGATGAGGTCTTACTAATGATTTGTACAGGGGGCCAAAATGATATCTCTCTCTCTCTCTCTGTATCATGTACCTGGTGACGACTGGAATGCTGTGGAGGCCTCCTGGCCGCTCTTTAGATGGATGAAGCTTGAGGTTGAAGTCCACAGGGCAGGAGAGCAGGAGGTCTAGCAGAGCCGGAGTGCAGGTGGCGACCAGTGGTACCCGGACAACAAGAAACCACGTCAGCAGGCAGAGCAAGTCCAGGAAGCGGGCCAAGGTCAGTAACAGCCAGGGCCAATCCTAGGGTTAACAGACGCCTGGGTGAAGAAATATTTCTGGCACCCCCACATGGGCATGGTCATCTTCATAAGTCCTCTGCTTTACAAATGGCAACGACTCAAACAGGAGTCTTCGTTACCCAGGGATCCACCCACGATCTATTTAACAAAAAACAAAATACAGGCAGAGAAGCAGAGTACTCTAATGGGACCTGGAGAGGGGTCTCTCTAATGGACACAGAGAGGGCCTCTGTTAAAGAGTCTGTTAGAAAGAGCTACCAGACATACTGCAGACATACTACAGGAGATGGTCAGAGACTGCAGACATGATACAGAAGATGGTCAGAGACTGCAGACATGATACAGAAGATGGTCAGAGAGTGCAGACATACTAGGGGAGATGGTCAGAAACTGTAAACACGATAAAGAAGATGGTCAGAGTCTGCAGACATAATATAAGAGATGGTCAGAGACTGCAGACTTGATACAAGAGATGGTCAGAGACTGCAGACTTGATACAAAAGATAGTCAAAGAGTGCAGACATGATAGAAAAGATGGTCAGAGACTGCAGACATGATACAGAAGATGGTCAGAGACTGCAGACATACTACAGGAGATGGTCAGAGACTGCAGGCACGATATAAGAGATGGTCAGAGACTGCAGACATGATACAAGAGATGGCCAGAGACTGCAGACGTTATACAAGAGATGGTCAGAGATTGCAGACATGATACAAGAGATGGTCAGAGACTGCGGACATGATACAAGAGATCAATGCATCAATACAGCCTCAACAGTGCTGATCCAATGCAGCCTACCAGTGCCCATCAAATGCAGCCTTATCAGTGCCCATCAAATGCAGCCTTATCAGTGCCCATCAAATGCAGCCTACCAGTGCCCATCAAATGCAGCCTTATTAGTGCCCATCAAATGCAGCCTCATCAGTGCCCATCGATGCAGCCTACCAGTGCCCATTAAATGCAGCCTTTATCAGTGCCCATCAAATGCAGCTTCAGCAGTGCCCATGAAATGCAGCTTCACCAGTCCCTATCAAATGCAGCCCTATCAGTGCCCATCAAAGACAGCTTCATCAGTGCCCATCAAATGCAGCCTCATCAGTGCGCCATCAATGCAGCCTACCAGTGCCCATTGAATGCAGCCTTATCAGTGCCCATCAAATGAAGCCTCATCCGTGCCCATCAAATGCAGCCTACCAGTGCCCATCAAATGCAGCCTTATCAGTGCCCATCAAGCACAGCTTCATCAATGACAGATGATGCAACCTTATCAGTGGCCATAAAATGCAGCATTATCAGCGCCCATCAAATGCAGCCTTATCAGTGCCCATCAAACGCAACCTTAATAGTGCCCATCAAATTCAGCCTCATCAGTGTCCATCAATGCAGCCTTATCAGTGCCCATCAAATTCAGCTTTATCAGTGTTCATCAAATGCACCCTTATCAGTAGAGTATGTGTCCCCATCAGGGGGATCCCATAGATCAGGTGTTCACATCAGAATGCCCCCATAGAGCAGGTGTACCCATCAGAACTCCCCCCATAGGGCAGATGTCCCCATTAGAATGTCTCCATCAGAGAACAGATGTCCCCATAAGAGTGTACCCATAGAGAAGATGTCCCGATCAGCATGTACTCATAGAGCAGGTGTGCTGATGAGAGTTCCCCCTCCCATCAGGTGTCCCCATCAGAGAGCAGGTGCCCCCTTCAGAGTGTACCCATGGAGCAAGTGTCCCTATTACATCAGACAGCAGGTGTCCCCACCAGAGAGAAGGTTTCCCTATCAGAGTGCCTCTATAGAGCAGGTGTCCCCATCAGAGAGCAGGGGTCCCTATCAGAGTCTACCCATAGAGTAGGTTTCCCCATCAGAGTGTACCCATAGAACAGTTGTCCCCATTAGAGTGCCCATCAATAAATTTCCATTGTGAACCATCAGAGTACAACTGTAGATTGGTATTTGGATAAGTCCCTTGTAGCCAGGCGGTGGGGGCGGGTAGAGCCGGAGCTTGAAGAAGAGGCACGCTGCAGGGGGGCTGAGCTTAGTGGAGAAACTTGCTGAAGAGGGCAGGGCGCACAATATACTTCATTGGTTGCTAGGAGGCTGACAGTCCTAGCACCCAAGGATAGTCTAGCTCCGCGGACTGGCAGGCTGACTGCCAGACGGGAGCGTTGCTCGGTCTGGGTCCAGACCACGGTCCGCCATTTAATAAAGGCTGGTTTAGGCTGAGCCTGATTTGTCGGTGGGTACTACGTAAGAGACCCGGGTATATTCTCAGTGGCCCCTTAGGGGGTAAGCTCTACATGCCCATAGTCTGGGCACAGACTTTGAAAGAAAAGAAGATCAATGCCAGCGATTATTCAGAAATAGCAGCATCAATGCTCAAAGTAAGCGTCATCTCTTGTTTTGCTTTCATATTGTTGTATAGCCTTAGGGCCGGTTCACACAGCAGGCGAGGCGAGGCGACTCCGACTTGCCTCGCCGCGACCTGCCGCGGCCTCAGCGGTGACTTGCAAATGACTTCTGTATAGAAGTCAATGCAAGTCGCCCCGAGGTCGCCCAAAAGTAGTACAGGAACCTTTTTTCTGAGTCGGAGCGACTCGAGTCGCTCCTCTCAGAACGGTTCCGTTGTACAGAACGGGGGCGACTTGCGAGAGCGAGGCGAGTCGTGTCGCCTCGCATCGCCCGCTGTGTGAACCGGCTCTTATTATCATGTTTAGGGTTTCACATTCACTTCAGTTATATAACTATAACCTTTTTTTGGAAACTTGTCCTGTACAGAATGTGATCTTGGCATTTAGTGAATGCACATTTGTGTCACCCCCTTACTCACTGAATTGCAGTATTGTCTGTATACCGGTGTGTACATGATGACAGTACCAAGAAACCGGGATTCGTGAAACAATTGCCTTCGCTGTTCTAGGTAATTCTGGTGACTCCAGAGCTGTTTTATCCGGGCCGTTTTCTCAGTATGTTGGCTTTCCATTCCTTACTCTTTTTATTTGATGCAAAAAAAATTTGAACATAGTTAGAAACAGAAATACATTATTCTTTGGTAGATTTTTTTGCACCAATGTGTACTGCAGCTGGAGGGGGCTGTACATATTCTATGCCTGCAGCGCTTTGCTTCACAGCAAAAATGATATCCCATGTAGGAACAAGGGTGTCGAAAAATGGCAGCAGGTGCTCTGGACTGATGAGTGAAAATTTTAATTTTTTGGCTGTAGCAGAAGGCACTTTGTTGGTAAAGGACTAGAGAGCGGTGCAATGATGAGTGTCTGCAGCCAACTGTGAAGCATGGTGGAGGTTCCTTGCAAGTGTGGGGCTCCATTTCTGCAAATGGAGTTGGAAATTTGGTCAGGATCATTGGCGTTCTAAATGCTGTTAAATACAGGCAGATACTTCTCCATCATGCATTACCATCAGGGAGGCGTGTGATCGGCCCCAAATTTATTCTGCAGCAGGACAACACCCCCAAAAATACAGCTAATGCCATTAAAGCGAAGCTCCAGGTCCCCCCCCCCCCCCAAAAAATGAAAAGTCTGTCGCTGCTGACTTTTAGTATAAGGACACTTACCTGCCCCTGGATCCAGTGATGTCCTCACCCGATTCTTCAATCGGCTTCTGGTAGAGGCACCAGCATCTGAAATAAGGGAAACAGTAAGTGAAGCCTTGCAGCTTCATAGCCGGTTTCATACTGCACATGTGTCGCGCTGCGCCTTGTGAATGGTCCAGTAGTCTTCTGGGACCTGTGATGTGTCCAAGAAGACTGTGGCAGGAGGAAGTTGGGTCGAACTTCCGCCTCAGTTCGCCACGGCGATCAGAGCCAGAAGTCAGAGCGGGTACCTGTCAAAACCAGGTACCCGCTCCCCCACAAAAAGTTCCAAATGTGGCAGTGGAGGAGTGGAGTGGGTGGAGCTCCGCTGTAAGAACTATCTTCAGTGTAAATAAGAACAAAGAGTACTGGAAGTGATGGTTTGGTCCCCACAGAGCCCTGATCTCACCATTATGGAGTCTATCTGGGATGACATAAAGAGACAGAAGGATTGGAGGCAGCCAACATCCAAAGAAAATCTGTGCTTAGTACTCCAAGATGTACATAGAACAACCTACCTGCCGAGTTCCTTCAAAAACTGTGTGCAAGTCTACCTAGAAGAACTGAAGAACTGATGCTGGTTTGAATTCAAATGGTGGTCACATCAAATATTGATTTGATTTGGATTTCTCTTCTCTTTATTTACTTTCCATGTTGTTAATTGATAAAAATAAATGATTGTAGCACCCTGATGTTTAGGCAGGGTCGCTATTAAATTTAGTTGCCAGGCAATAGTTGCCTTGGCCAATTGTTAGGAGGTCAATTGATTCCCCTCTAAATCTGGACTTGTTGCAACCTTTCTTTTCTGTCACTGGGTGGCACTGTGTTAGTGACAGGGGCTTGCAAGCTCAGACATGAATGTATGGGGTGTCTCAGGCAATGGGCAGGGATTTACTTTGGTTTCTTGCCTGCTGGGAGAGACTATTTATTTGCGTGGAGTCAGGCGATCGGGGGTTCTGTGCCACCTGGACGGCTGTCTGGGTGGACGTGTGTTGTACTGCCCAGCGCTACTAGGCCGGAAGCCGGAGGTCTATCCCGGGGACATCTGGCTGCTAGGCTGTCTGAGGCCTATCCAGAAGCAGGAGACAGGAGAAGTGCAACCCAAGGTCAAGTTATGGGTATATGGGGTATCTCAGCCAATGGGCAGGGGTTTTCTTGAATTCCACAGCCTGCTGGGAGAAACTGAATAAACAGGTGGAGTCAGGTGATCTATTTTTCTGTGCCACCCGGACAGCTGTCTGGGTGGATGTGTGTTGTGTGCCCCAGGCTGCTAGGCCAGAGATTGGGCCTATCCCGGGGGCATCTGGCTGCTAGGCTGTGTGAGGGCCTACCCAGAAGTAAGAGAGCAGTGTAGGGTTGGGATTGCAGCTTGCAGTCCAACCAGAAGTATCGGTTCAGCCGGACAGGGAACCAACTGCGGTCGGAGGTAGAAGGGGAAGCTGTCGTGGAGACCACTGAATAATCTGAAGTCAGTACCTGAGCAGTCTTTTCATCAGCCGGGGACCGAGTAAAAGTGGGAAAGCTTCAGTGAGTGCCAAGCCAGGGTCCCAGCGGGACCGGAGAGGTGACTCTTGAGGAGCATTAGTCGGTGCCAAGCCAGGGACCTAGCGGGTCAGTGGGGGTGACGCTTGAAGAGTATCTGTGAATGCCAAGCCAGGGACCCAGCAGGGAAGCGGTGCTGACGTTTGAGGAAGATACTGAGTGCTAACAGGGAAAGAGCTCCGGGGATCCAGTGGCTAGTGGCTCTGAAGTCTAGTGAAAGACAGGGAGTTCATTGAGCGAAGATGCACAGTGAGTGATTGTGGAGTAAACAGAGAACTGCTTGTATTGTCAATAGTTGACATTCGTAACTCCTATAAGATTGTTGCCATAGGAGACAGCGGTCCTAGCGATACAGAAGTGGTGTCCTGCTGGAGGCCTTCATCTGTATAGCTGTCTTCCTACAGAAGTCTCGGAGTCTGCTAATTATCATTGCATATCCTTAAGGGTGTCCTGGCCCTAACCCTCTCTCCCACAGTTCTTGTTCAAGAGACAATAAATCTCTTTGCATTCAAAAAGTGTCTGGCACCCACCATTTCCTCTTGCATTACACCCACCATGCCTTGCAACCCACTCTACACAGAAGGATGTCAGCTGTCCTTGACTCTAGAGGTCATCACTAGGCCTTTGGAGGTCTCAGGCCTTGCTACATAAACTATTAACACTTCTGTTTCTGAAAAACATTCTTCATTTACAGCATTAGTAACACATCTGCCTAAAACATTTGCACAGTACTTTATATATATATATATATATATATATATATATATATATATATATAAATATAGGGTTGCACCATTAGCGTTTTTTTACCAATGAGTACGGATGCTTTCGGTCAAGTACTCACCGATACCGAATACTGATACCTTTGCGGTGCGATTTGTGCCCATCCAAAAATGAATGGGCTCAAATCGCACTGCAAAGAATCGCATATGATTTGAACAGGAATGTGGTGGGATTCCTGTCCGAATCACATGTGATTTCCCCTCTCCACTCCTGTGTGAACCCAGGCTGAAATCACTATGACAAGCATGGGTTGGGACTTTTTAATAAAGGAAGTGTCAAAAACTCTGTGTGTTTTTATATATTTTTAACACTTGACACAATAACATGGGGGGGGTGGGGCTGGGATCTAAGGGCCACCTTGTTAAAAGGGGGCTTCCAGATCATGATAAGCCCCCTGCCTGCAGACCCCCACAACCACAGCCCAGGGTTGTCAGGAAGAGGCCCCTGTCCCCATCAACATGGGGGCAAGGTGCTTTGGGGTAGGGGGGGCTGAGCCTTGCATGGTTTGGGGGGGGGGGCGCTCGCTCCTGGCCTGCCAGGCTGCATGCTCAGGTAAGGGTCTGGTATGGATTTTGGGGAGGACCCCACACCGTTTTAAAAAAGAAATTTGGTATGTGCATGACCCAAAGGGCCTGGTATGGATGGGGGGGGGGGGACCCTCACACCGTTTTTTAAACATATTTCTATTGCTGGCAATGGCAAAATAAATGTCTTTTTTCCTTTATAAAAATCAGTTTTGCTGCAGCAGGTTCTATACACAGTACAGATGCACCACATTACAGGCAGACTAAGGAGACCCCTCAGGAATTTTTCATTTGTATTGTTTCACTTTTAAGCATTATTAAAATCACTGCTCCTTTAAAAATGATCTTTTTTAAAAACATTTTTTTTGCATTGATACATGTTACCTTGGGCAGTTCCTGGGCCCCCATACCAGTGGCGGCTGGTGTTGGAGGATTATGCTGGAGGATTATGGGGGAGGGTGCTCCAGGTCCGCACTCACCCTACGGGTGGAGCCCTCCAGTGGTCACGGTTCCCCTGCTGCCTGGCGCCATGGTTTCTGTGTTGACCCTGTCCTCTTTATGGGTCTTTGGCCTCCTGTCCTGATTGGCTGGGGCGGGAAACCGAAAACTGATGGCAAGTGTTGATTCGCTGGTATCATAGGGTGGGCAGGTTTGAGGTGCACATGGTGTGGGCTTGGCCACCACTGCCCCATTTTTATGGCCAATTACTTACATATAAGCCTTCAACATAGGGACATTTGATTTTTCAAACTTGGGTTCCATAGACTTTAATAGAGTTTGCGGCTCGGCTCTGAACTTTTTACACGTTTGGGAGTTCTGGTGTGAACAGAACAGGGGGGTGTTCAGCCCAACCCTACTGGTGATGTTGTATAACCAAAACTTGTATCAGCTTCAATTGTACATGTTATATGAGGAAAGCCTCAAGCCGCCCCATAATGTTTTCGAAATGCTCTATCTTGCGTGTTATGTTCCCTTAGAATTCAGTAAAATGAATAAGATAATCCAAAAAACGTTTCTTCTGTTCATAATGGAAAACTGGTCCTCTAATAGGACTATCAACATGTTCTATAGTTTCAGTGAGTCCAGGTTGCATATTATTAACTCGAACAAAATGGCTAGCCACATTAGAACCATTTTTATTATTTATAAATTAAAGTTAGTCCCTAAATCGGTCACACAATCTCCAGGTGGTTCTCCCAGTGTATTGGTTTGGGCAATCGGCAAGTTATTACATTCAGATCGATTGTTTCAATTGACTACATAGAATCAGTGTTCCTTGGGCCATGTGGAAGGGGGAAAAGCTACATCTACAACTCAACATGCGAAATCGACCTCTTGGTAGTTATCTCATCACAATTTGAAGACATACTTCACATGGTGCGAGGCACGGAAATTTCCCCCTGGGGGATACTCCGTGGGACATTTGCTGTCCTGTCTCCAGTCTAGGCTGATGCTTATGTTTGGCGGGGGGGCTCCCAGCGTTCATGCACCTGTCTTGCTCTAGGATCCTAATTTGGGCCTTTTGGCTCTACAGAACCTTTGAGCCTATTTGACATATTCCCCTGCCTGCCCTTCCCCGTAAGGTCGTTTTTTCCTTGATTATCACATCAGCGAGTCAGGCCTCAGAACTGGAAGCCTTATCTTGTAAAGAACCTTTCCTTGTTATAGACAAGGTGGTCTCTCCCTTCCACCTTAATTCTCTCTTAGTTCTTTCTTTGTCTTTGTTTGCTCCATAGGACCAACGAAGAGATCATCCTACACTGTAGTGCATCCTAAACTCGCACTTGCTACACAAGTGCGAGTTTATCGCTCGGCCACGGCTTCCAACCAAGTCTTGGATTCTCTCTCTGACCTGACTATGGGCTCTTTGAAAGAGTGTCCTGCATTTGCTTCCACCATTTCTAGGTGGGTTGGGCAAGTTTTCACTTTTGTTTTTTGAAGGATAGGATTCTTCCCTTCCCTGTTAAGGCCTGTTTGACCTGTTCAGTGGGTACCGTATGTCTTGGCAAGTTGGCAGCATCTGTTTTTTTCTTCAGATTTGCAAGGCCACCACCTGGTCCTCCCCTCATTCTTGTGTCGAGTTTTATGGGGTGGATGCTCAGGCCTCAGCTGATGATGGCCTCGGCTGAAAGGTGCTACAAGTTTCTCTTTAAGTTGGGAGCCAGATTCTTGTTTTAGGTACGTTGGCATTATTTGCTGTGTTGCCCACCCCTCATTTGTATTGCTTTGTGACAGAGTATATAACTTACCTAGAAAATCTTTTTTTTTTTTGGTGTACAGTACACAGGCCACCCTCTCCTCTGTCCATATGTTTTCCTCTGATTCCGCGGAAAAAAAAAGAATTAAGATTGCTTGGAGCAGAAGGGGCTATATGGGCTATCCTTACTTTGTTTACCAGCATCCTTACCTGAAGGTGGGAGCTTTATCCAGCAGGTTAATATTGTATGAGTAGCACCCTGTAGTTTAGGCAGGGAGCTCCTGACAAATTTGGTTGATTGATAGAGTTTGAGGGTGGCCCCTTCCTGTTCCAACATGACTGCACACCAGTGCAAAAACAAGGTCCATAAAGACATGGATGAGCGAGTTTGGGGTGGAGGAACTTGACTGGCCTGCACAGAGTCCAGACCTCAACCCCATTAATGCATCCCAAAGGTGTTCTGTGTGGAGACTGTGAGTCAGGCTTTCTCATCCAACATCAGTATAAGAAAATAAATAAGCCGCGCTAAACCAAAAATGTGCCGTAAAAACTAATATACATGTATAACATGATCTAGTGAAAATATCAAGTGAAGTTATCACATAAACATTCAACTTACCCTTACCATATGGATAATATAGAAAATATCAGTGATCGTGAGTTACAATACAAAATGTAACACATATAAACATATATAAAATGTAGCCGTGAGAAAAAAAGAGTCTTTCAAATCAACTTGAATGTAGGGAAAAAAATCCTCCACTCGTGGATAGTGCCCAATTCACCATCACAATATACAGATCTACTTCTTACCAGAAGTTCATGACCCCCCACTACAAAGGGTCACAGAGCGCACATAGGTATAAAACTCTCCCCCACTTCGAGATAGATCTTTAGCTGCTCTCCTTAAACCGCCTCTTTGGTCAGATGGATTAATGGGTACCCCTCTTCAATATATATTTCCCATATAGTCAGGGTTCGAGGATACACATCGTTTGCATAAAAGGAAAGTGAAGCTCCAATAGTGTTATACCTTTTATTACTTAAAACCAAATAAAAATAAATTGCACTTGCAGTGTGTAAGAAAAACGTTAGCCTTAAGGCCGGACGCACACGGACAAACCCGTCCTTCCTGGATACAGACTACTCCAACATGAGGTGACGTCAGCGCGTCGCTCCGCCCTACGCATTTCGTAACAGAATTACGTCATTCTTTATTTCTCCATCCAACATCAGTACCTGACCTTACAAATACCCTTCTGGAGGTCAAACATTCCCATAGATACACTCCTAAACCTTGTGGCCGGCCTTCCCAGAAGAGTTGAAGCTGTTATAGCTGCAAAGGGTGGGCCAACTCAATATTGAACCCTACGGACTAAGACTGGGATGCCATTAAAGTTCATGTGCGTGTAAAAACAGGCGTCACAATACTTTTGATAATATAGTGTATATTATATAACGTATAGCCAGCCTTACCTGGTAGACTTGCACTAAGCAAGAGAAAAGAATAAGGTATACACAGGGCTGGTGCTAGACTATTCTGCCCCTAGGCAAGACCAGCTACTTGCATTCCCCCCCCCCAAAAAAACACCCCCTATACCAGGGATATGCAATTAGCGGACCTCCAGCTGTTGCAAAACTACGAATCCCATCATGCCTCTGCCTCTGGGTGTCATGCTTGTGGCTCTCAGAGTCTTGCAATGCCTCATGGGAATTGTAGTTCTGCAACAGCTGGAGGTCCGCTAATTGCATATCCCTGCCCTATACTTACAGCACACTCCATGTATCCCCCATACACCCCTATACTCACAGCACACTACATGCATTCAGCAGTCCTCCGTTCTCCTCGTTTTTCCAGGGTCTCTCCATGTCTCAGCCACATATATCCTTCTGTACCTCATCCTCTATACTATCTGGGATGTAGTAGATTCACCCCAACATGTGACCCACCTGACACATCCGCCCTTCTGCTGAGCGACTCATTCAACATTTTGGAAAGTTTTCTGATGTTTGAATAAAGTTTTCTCCGTACATACCCTTTCATTCTGGGAAATTTAGTTCTGAACTGTGTCAGTTGCCCCAACACAAAGGAGGTTGCGGGCCATGGAGGACTACATTTCCCAGAGTGAAGTGCATGGCCCAGTGTTCTGCATTAAGCAGGGATTGGCTGGGAGAGAAGTTGGTGTCTCTGTACTGAGATGGAGTCAGATCCTCTGCTCCAGAAGCTGGTGTGGAGGAGAACCACTGAGACCGGACATGGTCCGCTTCCTCTGGAGGGGGGGACCCGAGACAGCAATTGTGAGATCCTGTATAATGTGATCAGTATACCAGCCCTGGGCGGCTGCCTAGTTCGCCTGGCGGTAGCCCTGACCTTGGGTATACCCAGAGTATAAGACAACTGAAGAGAGAACACAACTTACATATGTAGTGATCAAACTATACATAGAGCAACATTTATAAAGATATTACCACACAATGATGAAGTCAAGTTCACCATTACCAGGAAACTATAAAGTTTGTGAACCAGTTTTATTTTAGTTTATACAGTTAAAAAAAAAAATGTTTTTAAATCAGTTTATTTACATTTTGTATACAATCTTTGCTTTACAAATAACATTTCATACATTACAAAGGATCCCCAGAGCACAACGAGCTACCTAAAGAGACACATCATTCATTGTCTTCTTTCGGGCAGATTAACTCTCATTGAAACCTCTGGGAGAGGATGAGTCACTATGAGGAATCATTGAATTCTGTGTGCAAATTTTACATCTTGATATCTTTAAAACAAAAACATATTCCATGACTAAAACAAAACAAAACATAAAAACACTATAATTTCCTTTTAAAGTGGACCTATACTAAGATAGTAAGCTATGTTAGCAGCCTCGTAGGGCAGTAGTAGTGGGGTAGAAAAGAGTACAGTACAGATTAGAGTAATGAAAGGGCTGAAGTACCTTTCCTGGAATGCTGCTGTGGACTCCCCTCAATGCTGTCCAGTTGTCTGAAGACTTAAAGTGGGAGTCCGCCAGGACTCCGCGTTTTTTTTTTTTTTAAAAGCCAGCAGCTACAAATACTGCAGCTGCTGACTTTTAAAATAGTGACACTTACCTGTCCAGCGTGCCCGCGATGTCGGCACCCGAAGCCGATCTCTAGATCGTCTTGTCGGGTGCTGCCGCCGCCATCTTGGGTATGGGAATCAGGAAATGGAGCCTTTCGGCTTCATTTCCCGGTTCCCTACTGCGCATGCGCGAATCGCGCTGCGCAATAAGGATGGTCCCTGCTGCTTTTGGGATCTGTGTGTTTCCCAGCAGGCAGCGGGGCACTTGCGGAAAGGGGCGGGCACTTGCGGAAAGGGGCGTAATGTACGCCCCTTTCCGCAGAGAGCTATCCCGGAAGTGGGTGCAGATACCTGTACTGTACAGGTACCTGCACCCCCCTCCCCCCTGAAAGGTGCCAATTGTGGCGCCGGAGGGGGGGAGGGTTCCGATGAGCGGAGGTCCACTTTAGGGTGGACCTCCGCTTTAAGTTCTTGTTCATGTGATTTATTTTTTTACTGAAGGGGAAGATTAGCCAATCTAAACTCTGATCCTCAACATCAACAGAGCTCACGGGATCAAATGCTATGCCTGCCAAAGCATAGCCAGCGCTGCAGCTAGCTTGAACTAACCTTTTGTCCGGGAATGGTGTTTCAGTCCTTCTATTACTCATAATTTATCTATTCTAGCAAGACTGTTAACACAGCTTTAAGCTAACATTTGAATATACAGAGCCTTGAAAAAGTATTCATACCCCTTGAAATGTTACAAATTTTGTCATGCTACGACCAAAAATGTAAATGTATTTAATTGGGATTTTATGTGATAGACCAACACAAAGCGGCACATAAATGTGAAGTGGAAGGAAAATCATAAATGGTTTTCATTTTTTTTACATACAAATATGTGAATAGTGTGGGGGGTACATTTGTATGGCGCCCCCCGGAGTCAATACTTTGTAGAACCTTTCTCTGCAATTACAGCTGCAAGTCTTTTTGGGGATGTCTCTACCAGCTTTGCACATCTAGAGAGGGACATTTCTGCCCATTCTTCTTTGCAAAATAGCTCAAGCTATGTCAGATTGGATGGAGAGCGTCTGTGAACGGCAATTTTCAAGTCTTGACAAAGATTCTCAATTGGATTTAGGTCTAGACTTTGACTGGGCCATTCTAACACATGAAGATGTTTTGACCTAAACCATTCCATTGTAGCTCTGGCTGTATATTTTGGGTCCTTATCCTGCTGGAAGGTGAACCTCCACCCCAGTCTCACAGAAGGTTTTCTTCTAAGATTGTCCTGTTATTTGGCTCCATCCATCTTCCCCATCAACTCTGACCAGCCTCCCTGTCTTTGTCGAAGAAAAGCATCCCCACAACATGATGCTTCCACCACCATATTTCATGGATGGTGTGTTCAGGGTGATGTGCAGTGTTAGTTTTCCGCCACACATAGCGTTTTGCTTTTAGGCTAAAAAGTTAAATTTTTGTCTCATCTGACCAAAGCACCTTCTTCCACATGTTTGCTGTGTCCCCCACATGGCTTCTCGAAAACTGCAAACAAGACTTCTTATGGGTTTCTTTCAACAATGACTTTCTTACTGTCACTCTTCCATAAAGGGCAGATTTGTGGAGAACATGACTAATAGTTGTCCTGTGGACAGATTCTCCCACCTGAGCTGTGGATCTCTGCAGCTCCTCCAGAGTTCCCATGGGCCTCTTGGCTGCTTCTCTAATTAATGTTCTCCTTGCCCAGCCTGTCAGTTTAGGTGGACGGCCATGTCCTAGTTGGTTTGCAGTTGTGCCATACTCTTTCCATTTTAGAATGATGGATTGAACAGAGCTCTGTGAGATGTTCAAAGCTTAGGATATTTTTTTATAACGTAACCCTGCTTTAAACGTCTCCACAACTTTATGCCTGACCTGTCTGGTGTGGTCCTTGGCCTTCATGATGCTGTTTGTTCATTAAGGTTCTCTAGTAAACCTCTGAAAGCTTCACAGAACAGCTGTATTTATACTGAGATTAGATTACACACAGGTGGACTCTACTAATTAGGTGACTTCTGAAGGCACTAGATTTTAGTTAGGGGTATCAGAGTAAAGGGGTCTGAATACAAATGCCCCCCCCCCCCCGCTACACTTTTCACATATTTATTTGTAAAAAAATTGGAAAGCCATTTATCATTTTCCTTCCACTTCACAATTATGTGCCACTTTGTGTTGGTCCATCACATAGAAATCCCAATAAAATACATTTATGTTTTTGGTCGTAACATGACAAAATGTGGAAAATTTAAAGGGGTGTGAATTTTTTTTCAAGGCACTGTAATTCTGCATTTAAAAGGAGCTGATTTACTCCTGAATTCTAAAAACAGTTTAAAATATATAACTTATATAGTGACCTTTTTGGAAATTCTGTTGAGATTGGGTAAACATTTTCAAGTCTCCAAACACAACCAGGTTCTGGTTGAAAATATGTATAGGACCAGGTTCTGGATGGGCATTAATTAAAAATGGTCATGTCTCCAAACAACTAGATTCTGTTTGCAAATCTTTAATTCTCCCATTAGGACCAGGTTCTTAATAGGTATTAGTTAAAAATGTTTACGTCTCCTAACATGACCAGGTTCTGGTTGGACGTTAGGTACAAATGTGCAAGTATTCTAACATCACCAGGTTCTAGTTGGATGTTAGGTAAAAATATTCAGCCCCCTTAACAGGACTGGGTTCTGGCTGGAAGTTAGTTATAAATATTCAGATTCTGGCTTAGAATTAGTTAAAAATGTTCAAGTCTCCTAATATGACAAGGTTCTGCTTGGACGTTAGGGAAAAATGCTCAGATTCCCTAATATGACCAGATTCTACTTGGATATCGGGTAAAATGTTGAAGTCTCCTAATACAACCAGGTTCTGGTGGCACAATAATAAAAAATGTTCAGGTCTTCTGACAAAATCAGGTTCTGGTTGAAAATTTCAAGTCTCCTAACTCAACCACGTTCTGGTTGGATATGTTCAAGTCTCCTAACATGTCCAGGTTCTTGTTGGACGCTAGATAAAAAAGTACCAGTCTTCTAACATGACCAGGTTCTAGTTGGATGCTAGGTAAAAATATTTAGGTCTCCTAACACGACCAGGTTCTGGCTAGGGATTCGTTAGGAATGTTCAGGTTCCCTAACATGACCAGATACTGCATGGACATTGGGAAATATTGAAGTCTCCTATCACAACTATGTTCTGGTTGCACATTTTGTTATAAATGCTCAGGTCTCCTAACATGACCAGATTCTGGGTGGACATTAGGTAAAAATGTTCAAGTCTTCTGACATGACCAGGTTCTAGTTGGATGTTAGGTAAAAATATTTAGGTCTCCTAACATGAGCAGATTCTGCTTGGACATCAGGTAAAACGTTGAAGTCTCCTAACACAACTACATTCTGGTTGCATATTATTTAAAACTTTATAGATCTTCAGACATGATAAGGTTCTGGTTGAAAATATTTATGTCTCCTAACTCAACTGCTTTCTGGTTGGACATTTGTTATAAATTTTCAGGTCTCCTAACACGACCAGATTCTAGTAGGGCATTAGTTAAAAATGTTCAAGTCCCCCTAACATGACCGAGTTCTGGTTGGACATTAGTTATAAATGTTCAAGTCCCCCTAACATGACGGGGTTCTGGTTGGACATTAGTTATAAATGTTCAAGTCCCCCTAACATGACCGGGTTCTGGTTGGACATTAGTTATAAATGTTCAGGTCTCCTAAAGAGACCAGGTTCTAGTTGGAGGTTAGTGAAAAATGTTCAAGTCTCAACATCACCAGATTCCGGTTGGACATTAGTTAAAAATGATCAAGTCTGTCGCAACCAGGTTGTAACCGGGCATTATAAAATAAAACCAATATACAATAACACTTTCAGTCTGAGATGATTTATATGGTCACATTTGGAGACATGTGCCCAGTCGTTGTGTATTCGGCCTCCACAAGGAAGTGTGGTGTCACGTGGTTGATGTTTTTGGAGCAGTGATGGTTTCTTCTTCGTGGTATTCTGAAGGTAGATGGACCAGGGGCTCCAGAGTATAGTCCTCTTGGCCCTTTTCCTCTGTCTTGGGGATTGCACGTGAGGTGAAGGTTCCTTTTACCGTTCCATGTACAGCGTCTTGCAGCTGTGGAAAGTCAGAGATTAAATGGATGAATGTTTGATGTTATGAACAATCCTTACACATAGGCTTTTTTTTTAAGTAAATATACAGTACATGTGATATCTGTTCAGTTGTATGCAACTCTTGGCAATTCCATAGGCCAGCTCTTTGAAATGATTGAGCGTCTTTTCCATAAACTTTTCTTGGCCATTTTTTTTTTTACGAAGTAAGTTGCCAGTACTTTACTTAACCCTCCCCATCTGCTTGCAGTTTTAGAATTCACTTCCACTTTAAGTCATCCTACTAAAATGTTGCTCAAACATATTTACCAATAGCTTTAAATAAATACAGGGCCATTGTTAGGGCCTTGCCAGGGATGGATGCTGACTAAGGTGGCCATTTTTGCTGGATCCCTCCTAATACTGGTTGCTAGGGCACACAGCACCATAACAACCACTAATGCTGTGTCCCCCCGGGGATGAATATTCAGTCTGGCCTCAGTGCTGCCCCCCACTGTGCTTCCATAAGTCCTATCAAAGTGTGGTTGCCCTAAATGGCCTCATGGGTGGCAGGACCTGGCAGTTATTTATAGTTTATTAGTAGTGAACTCTGCGCTTGCTTGGCTTTTGAGTTGCTCATCCTAAGTTGGAAGGTGTTAGCCCCTGTACACACGGTCGGAGATTTCCACAACCAAATCCGTCGGATTCTGCCCGTCGGATTTTGTCCGTCGGATCTTGTCCGAAACTGTTGCATACACACGGTCGGACAAGGGTTGGCGAAAAATCCGATCTTTCAGAACGTGATGACGTAATTTCGTTACGATGGGACTACATTCAGGCTAGTAGCCAATAGCTTTGATGTAGGAATTTGATCTGAGCATGCGTGGCACTTGGTCCGATCAAAATGCTCCACACATGATCGGACTATGTCCGACCGGGCCAGTTGGTCGGGAAATATTTCCAACATGTTGGAAGATTGGGTCCGACGGAGATTCGGATGGAATCAGTCTGATGCATACCACACACAGTCGGATTATCCGACGACGCGGTCCGATAGGACACATTCCGACGGATTCTCCGACCGTGTGTACAAGGCTATAGAACTCTACCTGAAACCTTTGAATATTGTGAGGCAGTGTTTGCCAAACTCTCTACTGTTGTCTATGGAGGAGTTATTATGAGTTTACACGAACCGCAAGTTTCTGAATCTTAAGCAGTGATTCTTTTAGCCTGTTCAGACCCATCCATTCAGACAGGTTGCATTGCAATCAGTTGTAAAGTTAATCTGTGTCTAGCAGACCTATTACGTCATTTTAGTGTGCATACTCAAAACTAACACTAGGTGCAAGAATGCACAAAAAAAGTGCATAGGGTGTACACATGGTTCCTCCCTAAAGAGAAAGGACCCTAGCACTCATTTCTCACAAGACCCCTAACTGGGACTGGGGTGCTCAAGGTTCAGCTGGCTTAAACCAGGTGGAGCTCATAGTTCAGGTGACCTGTGGAGGCAAGGTCCACCCAAGTACTAGGTGGAGCTCCTTTGAAGGGTGACCCTGACCATAAGGCCACATGCCCTCCCCTCCAAGACTTTCACAGAAAGTCCAAGGATCTATGCCCTACTAGTAGGGAGTGAGTAAGGGCCACAAGCTGTGCAAAGTGACCTATGATGTCATACCTCAGTCAGGGAGACGACTCCTACCAGCCGTCCTGTGTTGGTGACATAGGCTCTGCGCAGGCCGAGGAGGTTGAACAAGTCATAAACCTAAAGAGAAAGGAGAACATTTCCACATAAGAACTTCTTACTGAACATGAAAGTGTGTCGCTGTGGCATTATTCTGAACCTTTTTGTCCTGGGGGCTGACCACAAAAATTTCCCCTTTAATGAAAGGGACAGAATAAAGTGTATCATGCAAAATGGTGCCACTGTGACTGGTGGGCATAATGAAAGGTGGGTCTTCCTAAAGGATGTGGCTTATGGTGACAAACCTTGTTGCACCATCCAGCTTCCTTTGCACCTTTCGGCATTCGGTCACAGGCCATCTCAGAGCCGTACAGGAATTTGGTGCTGGAAGACTTGCCTCTGCTAGTTGCTGTGACCACATATCTGAATGAGGTAGCTTTATAATGACCACCATTTGTTACTGACTCTGAGACCCTCAACTCAGTCCTCCTCTGGCTGTAAGCTTTTGTTATTTAGACTTTCCACTCCTCCAAAGTCTGACACCCCATACTCTAATTCAGCGGTCTCCAAATTGTGGCCTGGAGGCCGGATTTGGCCCTTTGCTTGGTTCTATTCGGTGCTTGGGTCATTATTTCGTCCCCTGACACCAACAATGAGTCATCATTTTCCCCACTGACACCAATGATGGAGTGTAGTTTCTCCCAATGACACCAACGATAGGGCATTATTCCCCCCATCCAGTTATACCATCAATGGGGCACAGTTCTTCCCAGTGACACCAATGACACCAATGATGGGGCATGATTCCTCCCATCGAAGGACACTAACGATGGTGCACAATTCCTCTCACTGACACCAGGGCATTGTGCATTTTCTACTTTCAATTGCCACAGTCTGGCCACCCTAAAGTCTGAAGGACAATTAAATGGCTTTTTGGAAAGTTTGGAGACCCCTGCCCTAGCTGAAGTATTAGGTAAAAGAAAGGTCTTAAAATCGAATCTAAAGATGAGGGAACTGAGCCGTAGAGGTCAAGATCAAACTCAGATGATCTGATCAACCTCAGATTCTTCCTTACCTGGTAAAGAGTCTGCTTCTCCAGAAGCCTATACGGAGCTGGATCGATCATCAGGTCCTCTATAGGCACCAATTCATTAAGCTGACGGCACTCCCATTCCTCCACCTATAAAATAAAGTTCTGTTAGGATACAATGAATCTTAACCTGGTAGGTCAGCAATATTTACCATCCAAGGCCATTTTAAGGCAGGGCAAAAGGGGCAGCTGGGCCCTGTCATTGTTGTGGGGCCCAAAGCAACTGCCTCATACTTGCTAACTATCCTGGTTTAAATTCCATCGTCCCTTGAGGTTTTAGTCCCAGGCTGTGTCCCAATATCTCAGTTGTGCTGCTACTAATGCTGCCCAGCTCTACCCTTTTGTTGTGTACAGAGGACTCACCTGCAGACCCTGTGTTTACATGTAAATTACCGGCATTCATATGTAAATAGTGGCGGCATTGATATGTATATCTTGCCCCCCTGAGGTCATATCCACAGTAATCTCTAGCAGCCAATCAACAAGCAGAAATCATGTGCTGTAAGCTTTAGCAACTAATCAGTGAGCCGCAATGTGTGCTGTACCCTCTAGCAACCAGTCAATGAGCAGTAATGATACACTGTAACCTCTGGCAACCAATCGCAATAGCTGCCTGATATGATTTAGTAAACTGATTTTGAGTCCAGCTGCTATTTTGTGTGTCTCAGAGCAGACAGAGAGCGAAACTGCATGGGGGGGCCCCAAGAAAAGTTTTGCCCAGGGTCCAATAAATATTTAAGACGGCCCTGTTACCATCAAATGTGTCATTTGCTGGCATACCTGACTGGATTGTTTAAAAGACATCTGTACTCTTCCTACAAGATGTCCTTTAATGAATATAGCTATCCTGTAGAGTACAGCCCACCTAGAGGTATACTCATCGTCCACCTCCCCTTCATTTAATGAAATTTTGTTCTTTCAATCATGGAGGCTCAGCATCACATGTGGGCACTACTGTACCTATGGTGGTCTGCATGCAAACACAGTCTGTCTAGGAATACCCACTCCTCCAGACTGACATCCACCCATCAAGACATTTTGATATTCGCATAACTCTTCCCAAAGAACCAGCCCAATGTTTCGACCAGGGCTGAAGGCTCATGGGTTATAAAGGCCCGTCACCTACTGTATAAAGGCCTGTCACCCATGGTATAAAGGTCCATCACTCATGGTATAAATATAAATATAACGGTTTAAATGTATATGGTATAATGGCCTGTCACCCATGGTATAAAGACCTGTCACCCACGGTATAAAGACCTGTCACCCACGGTATAAAGACCTGTCACCCACGGTATAAAGACCTGTCAGCTATGACATAAAGACCCGCCAACCATTGTATAAAAACCCGTCAGCCATGGTATAAAGACCTCTCAGCAATGACATAAAGGCCCGTCAACCAAGGCGTAAAGACGTACCAGCCACGATATATATAGACCTGTCACCCATGGTATATAGACCTGTCACCCATGATATATAGACCTGTCACCCATGATATATAGACCTGTCACCCATGGTATAAAGGCCTGTCACCCATTGTGTAAAGACCTGTCACCCATGGTATAAAGACCCATCATTCATGATATAAAGTCCTGTCACACATAATATAAAGACATGTTACCCATTATATATAGACTTGTCACCTACAGTATAAATGCCTGTCACCCATGGTATATAGACCTGACACCCATAGTATATAGACTTGTCACCCATGGTATAAAGACCCATCAACCATGATATATAGATATGTCACTCATGGTATAAAGGCCTGTCACCCACGGTATAAAGACCCGTCACCTACGGTATATAGACCCGTCACGTACGGTATAAAGAGCCGTCACCCACGGTATAAAGAGCCGTCACCCACGGTATAAAGAGCCGTCACCTACGGTATAAAGACCCGTCACCTACGGTGTAAAGAGCCGTCACCCACGGTATAAAGAGCCGTCACCCACGGTATAAAGAGCCGTCACCCACGGTATAAAGAGCCGTCACCCACGGTATAAAGACCCGTCACCCACGGTATAAAGAGCCGTCACCCATGGTATAAAGAGCCGTCACCCATGGTATAAAGACCCGTCGCTCATGGTATATGGATCTGGCCAATACAGCACGTTGGTGTATCTTCACACATGTCTGATTTGACCTCCTTCCGGCACACAGACCCTCCTCCAGTACGATTACTGAGACTGGCTTTAGTATTATAAATCCTCCAAGTAAATGTGAGTGATCTGTGCACAGCCCCGGTGTGACTTGTATTATTGTATTGTAGTATAAGCTCTCACCATTTTCAGGTACTGGCTGCGGAATCTGCTCGAGCGCCTCCTGCGGCTTTCACTCCTCGGCTTAGGCGTCTGTAACAAAGAGATAACACAGAAGATTTTTTAGTTTACTAAATGAAGCCAAAGCCCAAATAACACAAGCTAGTAGGTGCAGTTTTAAGGGTAGCTAGGGTTAACCCTGAAATTCTACTTTAATGAAAATAATTTCCGGTGATGGAAACTTCCTATTATGGGGTGACAACACATTCCCTTGTCTCCGAGTTGTTGTGCTGGGCTGTCACCCCATCTAATGGGCTTCTGATGGAGACTACAATGGGTCATTTCAACAATCAGGCAATGTTCACTGTTGGCAACATCACGAGAAATGCCATGCAGCCTCCTCACTGCCTGCTTTAACCTCCTAAATGCTACACTACTTTGCCACAACCGCGAGTAGGCAGGTGCAGTCTGTATTCTTCCCCGCAGGTGATGCTCAAACATGTTTCTTCTATGACTTCCTTGGTCACAAGGGGGCGGATATCTGATTGGATGTGGACTCCCCATGTGACTCTGGCTGCCATCTTGGGTCAGGCAGAGTCTATTGAAGACTCCCAGGCTTGGAGCACTGGATGTGAGCGACTGGTGTGGGGAAAGGATCCCAGTCTGCCAGGGACAGTACTAGATAGGGAAATGTTCTGGAGGGGTATGAACAGTGTAGGGTTTTAACGTCTACCTTCAAGGAATCCTTTCGCTTTTGGATGTGGATTGGTCCACATGGCAGGCGCTGTTGGCACCTTCCATTTTGCATCTCACTGGCTCACCGTTGTCTCTGTTGTAAGTGGCTCCAGTAGGGTGCGCTCCCCAGCTGTGCTTGTTGTATTTACTGAACTTTTCTACACTGAACTTTCTATTTCTTAATATATTGTTACTATCAAACCTTGTTCACTGCCCGTCGCACAAAGCTGCACCATTAGGTGTGCACATAGGATGTGCCAGATGTGCCTGCTCTGTGTGGTACTGATTCCTCCTGCTTCTGGCACCCCCTGTCTCCCCCCTGCAGTGCTGCCAGCTTCCTCCCCCAGCCCCCCACGGTCTACGACGGGGCTTATTTCAGGATTGAGAGTGGGAAAAATGGCCGGATTTTATTTCCCGGCCCCTTCCTTTTCTGAAAAAACACAGTAAGTGATCAGTACCGATCGCTCCTGTGTTCATTACTAACTGAAGCATAGTAAATGTGCCGCTCAGCACAGAACACTTCCCATTCCTTCACTGTCCAATGAAGCTGGGACTGGGGAATCTCTGCCCTCAGTTCCTTCTTCTGTCTCAAAAGTGAGATCTCAGGAGTCTGTTTAGACCCTTGATATTTCACCAAAGCTTCTAAAAAAAAGAAAAAAAAAAGAAATTGTAAAACAAAATAATAAAAAATAATATTGTAAAAAAATAAAATTGTAAAAAATTATAAAAAAAGAAATAAAAGTAAAAAACGACTGACACCGTCCGTCCAGCGCTCTACTGACACCAATCTTTGCTTTACTGACACCGTCCACTGCTCTGCTGATATACACGCATGTATGTTTTTGCTCTGGGGTGCACACCCTAATGCAGGGGTCTCAAACTGGCGGCCCTCCAGCTGTTGCAAAACTATAAGCCCCATGAGGCATTGCAAGGCTGACATTTACAAGCATGACTCCCACAGGCAGAGGCATGATGGGACTTGTAGTTCTGCAAACAGCTGGAGGGTCGCCAGTTTGGGACCCCTGCCCTAATGCAATACTCTGCACACACCTATGGCTGCACCTACCCACACATGTGCGTTGTGCGCGGTTGTGGTTGCAGCGTGACCCCATTCATTTTAATGGGTCATGTTTGGCATGTGAAAGAACCCTCCAGGAGAAGCCAGCAACTGCCACTCCCTTACATTTATTGACTGACTTGCATACGGTATATAGTGGCTCATTCACACCTCTGTATTTTTTGTTTTGCGTGGTGCATTATTCTTTTTAAGTGGTCTACCTGTGGGAGGTGCAATGTCTGGAAATTGCACAAACATGTAGCAAGCAGCATTTTTTAAAATCTTGCACCGCAAGCCAGCATGAACGGTGCATGAGGAAGTATTCCTGGGGGGCGAGTCCTATAACTTACCTCTTCGCTTTCAAATGTGACGGTGTCCTGGTTGCTGTATGTGATTTCTGTAGCTTCTGACTCTGGTAAAGTGAGAAAAAATAAAATCATACAAAGGGTTTAAGGAAATAACTCCAGCCTAAACCCTTTCCTTCACCTACGTATTTCCTCAAACAGCTTGAAGTGGCTTCTAAAAACGAAAAACTGAAGCTAAAACTGAAATCAGCCTTGCAGTGGGTGTGCCTTTTGGATGGGTGTGGGAGGTACCATGGTGACCTTCCAGGAGGGGGTGGGTAGGGTGGAGGTGGTGGGAACTATTTGTAGTTTGGTGTGCAGAATGGAGACCTGCTGCTGGTATTGCAATCTTGATGCAGTCATATAGCACTGTCTATTTTTTTTAGATCATTCTAATTGTATATCATGTTATATATATAATTTGAAGTAAAATCGTACCTGTTCTGTTGAGACGGGGTCTGGATGTGTACAATTCTCCCATAGACTGAAATAAAGAAAAATTACTTTTAACTTGTGTTCTATAATTGATACACAGATATTCATTCTAATGCCGCGTACACACGAGTGGACTTTTCAACATCCAAAGTCCGAAGGACTGAGTCCGTCAGACTATCCGATCGTGTGTGGGCTGCAACGGACTTTTGACTCGCCAAAGTCCGAAGGACTTTAGAATATGGAACATGCTTCAAATTTTCCCGAAGGTACTCCGCCGGACCCGGTCCCCTTCGAAAACTCTGCTCGTGTGTATGCTACTCCGACGGACTAAAACCGACGCTAGGGCAGCTATTGGCTACTGGCTATGAACTTCCTTATTCGAGTCGGGTCGTACGTCATCACGTTCGAATCCGTCGGAGTTTAGTGTGATTGTGTGTGGCCAAGTCCGTTCGGCCGAAAAGTCTGTCAGAACTCCGTCGGAATTCCAGCAGAACTCCGACGGAACTCCTTTGGAAGTCTGTCGGACATAAGTCCGCTCGTGTGTACGGGGCTTAAAGGGTTCTATAGGCCGTAAGTGCATGTCAGTGCATCTATGAGTGGCGGTGAGTACAGAAGTGTTCATCTGTGGAGGGGTGGTGAGTACAGAAGTGTTCATCTGTGGAGTGGTGGTGAGTACAGAAGTGTTCATCTGTGGAGTGGTGGTGAGTACAGAAGTGTGCATCTATGGAGTGGTGGTGAGTACAGAAGTGCGCATCTATGGAGTGGCGGTGAGTGCAGAAGTGTGCATCTATGGAGTGGCGGTGAGTGCAGAAGTGTGCATCTATGGAGTGGTGGTGAGTACAGAAGTGCGCATCTATGGAGTGGTGGTGAGTACAGAAGTGTGCATCTATGGAGTGGCGGTGAGTACAGAAGTGTGCATCTATGGAGTGGCGGTGAGTTCAGAAGTGTGCATCTATGGAGTGGTGGTGAGTACAGGAGTGTTCATCTATGGAGTGGTGGTGAGTACAGAACTGTGCATCTATGGAGTGGTGGTGAGTTCAGAAGTGTGCATCTGTGGAGTGGTGGTGAGTACAGAAGTGTGTATCTATGGAGTGGTGGTGAGTACAGAAGTGTTCATCTGTGGAGTGGTGGTGAGTACAGAAGTGTGCATCTATGGAGTGGTGGTGAGTACAGAAGTGTTCATCTGTGCAGTGGTGGTGAGTACAGAAGTGTGCATCTATGGAGTGGTGGTGAGTTCAGAAGTGTGCATCTATGGAGTGGTGGTGAGTTCAGAAGTGTGCATCTGTGGAGTGGTGATGAGTACAGAAGTGTGTATCTATGGAGTGGTGGTGAGTACAGAAGTGTTCATCTGTGGAGTGGTGGTGAGTACAGAAGTGTGCATCTATGGAGTGGTGGTGAGTACAGAAGTGCGCATCTATGGAGTGGTGGTGAGTACAGAAGTGTGCATCTATGGAGTGGCGGTGAGTACAGAAGTGTGCATCTATGGAGTGGCGGTGAGTTCAGAAGTGTGCATCTATGGAGTGGTGGTGAGTACAGAAGTGTTCATCTGTGGAGTGGTGGTGAGTACAGAAGTGTGCATCTATGGAGTGGTGGTGAGTTCAGAAGTGTGCATCTGTGGAGTGGTGGTGAGTACAGAAGTGTGCATCTATGGAGTGGTGGTGAGTACAGAAGTGTGCATCTATGGAGTGGTGGTGAGTACAGAAGTGTGCATCTATGGAGTGGTGGTGAGTACAGAAGTGCACATCTATGGAGTGGTGGTGAGTACAGAAGTGTGCATCTATGGAGTGGTGGTGAGTACAGAAGTGTGCATCTATGGAGTGGTGGTGAGTTCAGAAGTGTGCATCTATGGAGTGGTGGTGAGTTCAGAAGTGTGCATCTGTGGAGTGGTGGTGAGTACAGAAGTGTGCATCTATGGAGTGGTGGTGAGTACAGAAGTGTGCATCTATGGAGTGGTGGTGAGTACAGAAGTGTGCATCTATGGAGTGGTGGTGAGTACAGAAGTGCGCATCTATGAGTGGTGGTGAGTACAGAAGTGTGCATCTATGGAGTGGTGGTGAGTACAGAAGTGTGCATCTATGGAGTGGTGGTGAGTTCAGAAGTGTGCATCTATGGAGTGGTGGTGAGTACAGAAGTGTTCATCTATGGAGTGGTGATGAGTACAGAAGTGTTCATCTATGGAGTGGTGGTGAGTACAGAAGTGTTCATCTATGGAGTGGTGGTGAGTACAGAAGTGTGCATCTATGGAGTGGTGATGAGTACAGAAGTGTTCATCTATGGAGTGGTGGTGAGTACAGAAGTGTTCATCTGTGCAGTGGTGGTGAGTACAGAAGTGTGCATCTATGGAGTGGTGGTGAGTTCAGAAGTGTGCATCTATGGAGTGGTGGTGAGTTCAGAAGTGTGCATCTGTGGAGTGGTGATGAGTACAGAAGTGTGTATCTATGGAGTGGTGGTGAGTACAGAAGTGTTCATCTGTGGAGTGGTGGTGAGTACAGAAGTGTGCATCTATGGAGTGGTGGTGAGTACAGAACTGCGCATCTATGGAGTGGTGGTGAGTACAGAAGTGTTCATCTGTGGAGTGGTGGTGAGTAAAGAAGTGTGCATCTATGGAGTGGTGGTGAGTTCAGAAGTGTGCATCTATGGAGTGGTGGTGAGTTCAGAAGTGTGCATCTGTGGAGTGGTGGTGAGTACAGAAGTGTGCATCTATGGAGTGGTGGTGAGTACAGAAGTGCGCATCTATGGAGTGGTGGTGAGTACAGAAGTGTGCATCTATGGAGTGGCGGTGAGTACAGAAGTGTGCATCTATGGAGTGGCGGTGAGTTCAGAAGTGTGCATCTATGGAGTGGTGGTGAGTACAGAAGTGTTCATCTGTGGAGTGGTGGTGAGTACAGAAGTGTGCATCTATGGAGTGGTGGTGAGTTCAGAAGTGTGCATCTGTGGAGTGGTGGTGAGTACAGAAGTGTGCATCTATGGAGTGGTGGTGAGTACAGAAGTGTGCATCTATGGAGTGGTGTTGAGTACAGAAGTGTGCATCTATGGAGTGGTGGTGAGTACAGAAGTGCACATCTATGGAGTGGTGGTGAGTACAGAAGTGTGCATCTATGGAGTGGTGGTGAGTACAGAAGTGTGCATCTATGGAGTGGTGGTGAGTTCAGAAGTGTGCATCTATGGAGTGGTGGTGAGTTCAGAAGTGTGCATCTGTGGAGTGGTGGTGAGTACAGAAGTGTGCATCTATGGAGTGGTGGTGAGTACAGAAGTGTGCATCTATGGAGTGGTGGTGAGTACAGAAGTGTGCATCTATGGAGTGGTGGTGAGTACAGAAGTGCGCATCTATGAGTGGTGGTGAGTACAGAAGTGTGCATCTATGGAGTGGTGGTGAGTACAGAAGTGTGCATCTATGGAGTGGTGGTGAGTTCAGAAGTGTGCATCTATGGAGTGGTGGTGAGTACAGAAGTGTTCATCTATGGAGTGGTGATGAGTACAGAAGTGTTCATCTATGGAGTGGTGGTGAGTACAGAAGTGTTCATCTATGGAGTGGTGGTGAGTACAGAAGTGTGCATCTATGGAGTGGTGATGAGTACAGAAGTGTTCATCTATGGAGTGGTGATGAGTACAGAAGTGTTCATCTATGGAGTGGTGGTGAGTACAGAAGTGTTCATCTATGGAGTGGTGGTGAGTACAGAAGTGTTCATCTATGGAGTGGTGATGAGTACAGAAGTGTTCATCTATGGAGTGGTGGTGAGTACAGAAGTGTTCATCTATGGAGTGGTGGTGAGTACAGAAGTGTTCATCTATGGAGTGGTGGTGAGTACAGAAGTGTTCATCTATGGAGTGGTGATGAGTACAGAAGTGTTCATCTATGGAGTGGTGGTGAGTACAGAAGTGTTCATCTATGGAGTGGTGGTGAGTACAGAAGTGTGCATCTATGGAGTGGTGGTGAGTACAGAAGTGTGCATCTATGGAGTGGTGGTGAGTACAGAAGTGTTCATCTATGGAGTGGTGGTGAGTACAGAAGTGTTCATCTATGGAGTGGTGGTGAGTACAGAAGTGTTCATCTATGGAGTGGTGGTGAGTTCAGAAGTGTGCATCTATGGAGTGGTGGTGAGTACAGGAGTGTTCATCTATGGAGTGGTGGTGAGTACAGAAGTGTGCATCTATGGAGTGGTGGTGAGTACAGAAGTGTGCATCTATGGAGTGGTGGTGAGTACAGAAGTGTTCATCTATGGAGTGGTGGTGAGTACAGAAGTGTTCATCTATGGAGTGGTGGTGAGTACAGAAGTGTGCATCTATGGAGTGGTGGTGAGTACAGAAGTGTTCATCTATGGAGTGGTGGTGAGTACACAAGTCTTCATCTATGGAGTGGTGGTGAGTACAGAAGTGTGCATCTATGGAGTGGTGGTGAGTACAGAAGTGTGCATCTATGGAGTGGTGGTGAGTACAGAAGTGTTCATCTATGGAGTGGTGGTGAGTACAGAAGTGTTCATCTATGGAGTGGTGGTGAGTACACAAGTCTTCATCTATGGAGTGGTGGTGAGTACAGAAGTGTGCATCTATGGAGTGGTACACCCATTTGCCTGCCTGTGCCATTCTGCCGAGGTATATGTGTGTGAGGCGGTCGGCAAGTGGTTAATAAGACTCGCAGCCAATCACTAAAATTAGAGGAAAAGCGATTTAAGCGGAAAAAGGGTCTAAGTGCAGAATAGATGTTCAAGCTGGGATCTTCTAAACCTCAACCCAACCCTAGGGCCATTGTGGTTTGATTCGGAGTCCCAACATTGGGAATTATGTCAGTATACATTCACTTTGGAAAACCTGCAAAGAATCCAAAGGTAGAATGGATGTTCAACTTTTATACTCCCCAGCTGGGATCTTTTAAACCTCAACCCAACTTTAGGGCCACTGTGGTTTGGTTCAGAGTCCCAAGGCATTGGGATTTATGTCAGCATATGTTCACTTTGGAAATTTGCAAAGGATTTAGTTGCAGAATGGATGCTCGGCTCTTCTACTCCCCTAGTTGGGATCTACTAAACCTTAAACCAACCTTAGGGCCATTGTGGTTTGGGTTAGAGTGAATGTTCAGCTCTTCTACTTTCCTATTTGAAATCTAGTAAACCTCACCCCAACCTAACTGGAATCTCCTAAACCTCAACCCAACCTTAGGGCCATTGTGGTTGTATTCAGTTTCCCAAGGCATTGGGAATGATGTCAGCATACATTTACTGTGGAAACCTGCAAAGGATCCAGGGGTAGAATGGATGGTCAGTTCTTCCTCTCCCCTAGATGGGATCTACTAAACCTCAACCTAACCTTAGGGTCATTTTGGTTTGGTTTATAATGAATGTTAAGCAGGGCTGGATTAACCTAAGGGCTATTGGAGCTGCAGCTCCAGGCCCCTACCTTAATATAGGCCCAGCCACCCAAAAAGAACACACTGCTCAAGAAAAGCAATGGGCCAACAGAGTTCTCCCCTGATGGGCCCTGCATTATGCATGCACCGCCTGGGCAGGGTGGTTGGATTGATAATGGGCACCTCATGAGCAGTCCTAACGGAAGCCTGGTGCACGCCAATGCAGGGCTCTTGCAGAAATCTGGGGCTTCCATAGTGTTAGGCCTGCTCGGCTGCACTCTTTCAGCTCAGAGTGCAGGCCAATGCATGGCCCTTACGGCAACCTGGCAAATCAAATGCCAGGCTTCCCTTGTTTACATGTGCCTTTTAGAGTTTGGGCTCATGCCAACACAGGCTCTTAGAAACACAGAAGGGTGCCCCGTAAAAGGCCCACCAAAATCCTCAGCACCAAGCACATGATGCTTTTAATCCTTCCCAGCTCTTCTACTCTCCTATCTGGGATCTATTAGACCTCAATCCAACCATAGGGCCATTGTGGTTGGGTTCATGGTCCCAAGTCATTGGGAGTTGTGTCAGCATACGTTCACTTTGGAAACTTGCAAAGGATCCAGGGATAGAATGGAGGTTCGTTTCCTCTACTCCCCTAGCTGGAATGTACCAAACCTCAACCCAACCAGGCGCAGAAGGGATATTCAACTTTTCTACTCCCCTAGCTGGGATCTTCTAAACCTCAACCCAACCTTAGGGTCATTGTGGTTGGGTTCAGAGTCCCAAGGTAAATGGGTCTGCATGTGAGCCTCACCCCTCTTCCAGATACTGCATGCATCTATACGTAGTGTTGCTTGCTGCCATTGCTTCAGAAACCTGTGTCTGATGGCCGCTGTAAAAGACCTGCAGTGCTGTCTGGCACTGACCAGGAGGCGAGAGGGGGAGTGACGCTACCTATCCCTCTCACTTCCTGGGTTTTTCTGTGATAAGTATAGGATTTTGTACCCTTCACCCCAGTCAAGTCCCCAAAAGTTGTCTTACAGTAACAGTCAGGTTGCTGTCAAGGTTGGTGCCAGTTTGGTTTATCATGTATTGGATCCTGCGTTCTGTGCTGAGCTGATCTGCCAAGATTTTGCTGAGTGTTTTTTTGCTGACCGAGCCGAGGAGGATCTTAGAGTCTGGGTGAGAAATAAGAAAAGAGGGTTCAATGGCATATTGGGAGAGAGAGAGAAACACAACAGTAGACTGTGCTTATAGTAGAACAATTACTTAATTTTGTTCAGCTGCATTTGGATACCTTCATCTAAAAATAAAGACTGTAGAGTGTTTTTTGTAGATATATTCTGTATATAAATATTATTGTATGTAGTTTTCTATCCAGCCAGCAGAGGGAGCACTTGGCTCATTTTTACATGTTTTAAGGGTTCTTCCTAGCTACTCTGCCTGCTCATGGTGTTCATTAGCGCAAATTAAGTTTGCACTTACTGGTCAATGGGTCAATGCCTATCCCAACATGTTTCTTCTTAGAAGGCTTCTTCAGGAACATTGACTTCTCCTGGGAAAGTCTTCTAAGGCAAAATGCATTAGGGGCAAGACTAAGCATTGTGATGTCATCATACACAGTGGCAACCACTCAGAAGCAGTAAGTGCCCTGTAGTGCAGCGTCATTGGATGAGTAGATGTGATATACAGTGGTGTGAAAAAGTGTTTGCCCCCTTCCTTATTTCCTGTTCCTTTGCATGTTTGTCACACTTAAGTGTTTCGGAACGTCAAACCAATTTAAACAATAGTCAAGGACAACACAAGTAAACACAAAATGCAATTTGTAAATGAAGGTGTTTATTATTAAAGGTGAAAAAAAATCCAAACCATCATGGCCCTGTGTGAAAAAGTGATTGCCCCCCTTGTTAAAACATACTATAACTGCGGTTGTCCACACCTGAGTTCAATTTCTCTAGCCACACCCAGGCCTGATTATTGCCACACCTGTTTACAATCAAGGCATCACTTAAATAGGAGCTGCTTGACACAGTAAGGTCCACCAGAAGATCCTTAACCTCCCTGGCGGTACGATTATTTCGGATTTTAGGTGCTAAAAGCGGTACCATTATTTTGCATGAAAATTTGGCGTTTTATATTGTAGTCCTGCAATTCTTAGGAATAACTCTCTTAAATCTGTCCAAACCAGAGTCTAGCAGACATCCCGGGTATGATAAAGTTTGAAAAATTAAATCATAAATTATAATATAATAAATAATTATAAATAATTGTACCAAATAATAATATAACAATAATAAAAATTATTCAATAATGTAATCAAATCAAAAACACTGAAATTTGCTCAGTTGCAGAATTGTCACTGTCATTACTTTTCAGTATTTGATGACGGATCTCCCCACAAATTGCTATCGCTCAATTCTGCGAGTGATTCTAATTTATTATCGCTGTTTTCTAGCTGGTCTAAAATCATTTTTGATGTACAGTGACAGTTTTGGTTGCTATGGGCAATCTCCAGTTTCCAGGCATAAAGAACAGTTTTTATTATATAAAACTGCATGCAGGACACTGGGCAGACCACTAGGGACAACGGGGATGTGAAATATTTACATACAGCAATGTAATCTGTAAGATTACATTATACTGTATGTTTACTGTTTGTTTCACTTTTTGAATTTGGCGCCGATCTCCGTGCCCGTGCGTCGCAACGCTCGCAGGGCACGGAGATCGGCGATGTAATGCATCGAGCGAGACACGGCTCGCTCGTACAGCGGGGAGACAACGCTGGATCCGAGGGAGAAGGTAAGTAATCCTCCTCCTGGATCCAGCGATGCAGTCCCGAGTCTGACTCGGGGATACCGCTCTTGGTATAAAAAATCCACCCCGAGTCAGACTCGGGAATACCGTCAGGGGGGTTAAAAGCTACACATCATGCCGAGACCCAAAGAAATTCAGGAACAATTGAGAAAGAAAGTAATTGAGATCTATCAGTCTGGAAAGGGTTATAAAGCCATTTCCAAAGCTTTGGGAATCCAGCGAACCACAGTGAGAGCCATTATCCACAAATGGCGAAGACATGGAACAGTGGTGAACTTTCCCAGGAGTGGCCGGCCGCCCAAAATTACCCCAAGAGCGCAGCGACGACTCATCCAAGAGGTCACAAAAGACCCCACAACAACGTCCAAGGAACTGCAGGCCTCACTTGCCTCAGTTAAGGTCAGCGTTCATGCCTCCAAGAAAAGACTGGGCAAAAATGGCCTGCATGGCAGAGTTCCAAGGAGAAAACCACTGCTGAGCAAAAAGAACATCAAGCTCGTCTCAATTTCTCCACAACACATCTTGATGATCCCCAAGACTTTTGGGACAACATTCTGTGGACCGATGAGACAAAAGTGGAACTCTTTGGAAGGTGTGTGTCCAAGTATATCTGGCGTAGAAGGAACACTGCATTTCATAAAAAGAACATTATACCAACAGTAAAATATGGTGGTGGTAGTGTGATGGTCTGGGGCTGTTTTGCTGCTTCAGGACCTGGAAGACTTGCCGTGATAAAAGGAACTATGAATTCTGCTGTCTACCAAGAGATCCTGAAGGAGAATGTCCGACCATCTGTTCGTGTACTCAAGCTGAAACGAACTTGGGTTCTGCAGCAGGACAATGATCCTAAACACACCAGCAAGTCCACCACCGAATGGCTGAAGAAAAACAAAATGAAGACTTTGGAGTGGCCTAGCCAAAGTCCTGACCTGAATCCTATTGAGATGTTGTGGTATGACCTTAAAAAGGCCGTTCATGCTCGAAAACCCTCTAATGTAACTGAATTAGGACAATTCTGCAAAGATGAGTGGGCCAAAATTCCTCCAGGACGCTGTAAAAGCCTCATTGCACGTTATCGCAAACGCTTGGTTGCAGTTGTTGCTGCTAAGGGTGGCCCAACCAGTTATTAGGTTTAGGGGCAATCACTTTTTCACACAGGGCCATGATGGTTTGGATTTTTTTTCACCTTTAATAATAAACACCTTCATTTACAAATTGCATTTTGTGTTTACTTGTGTTGTCCTTGACTATTGTTTAAATTGGTTTGATGTTCCGAAACACTTAAGTGTGACAAACATGCAAAGGAACAGGAAATGAGGAAGGGGGCAAACACTTTTTCACACCACTGTACAACTAGTACAGAGCTGAGAGTTTCTTCTTGTAAAGTAATATATTTTTTAAACCATATCAACACATTTTATGCAGCGATGATTTCTCTTTTTGAATAGGAAAGGAGAGCGCAGGTCTTGAAAGCTGGAGATCGCTCATTTCAGAGATGTCGGGAACACGGCCAAAGTTCGGGGCATCCCAGATCACAGGCAGGATGGTGCAGAATTTAGTTGTTTTTTTAGCCAGGCTGTGGGGAAGCTGCGATTGGCCTATAAGTACGGCACTTAAATGAAACTCCACATTTTAAAGCTTTGCATTGTTTTACAACATATGGGGGTCCCTGGACAGCACAGTACATGTTATTACAATGGTGACCTTAGCCTTTAAGACTACAGATATAGAAAAGGGGAAAGCACTAACCTTCGGAATCCACGATGGGGTACTGCTTTAGATCAGAGGTTTTCAGCAGGTGTCGGATGTCCTTGTACTTAAACCCTTTCACCAGATATCTCAACTCTGTCACCATGAAGTCCTCGGCACATACGTCATGGGCACTGGGAGGGTAAGAGCACATAATTAGGTCTGCTATAGTGAAAAATAATATATTCTGGTTACTGTACGTGTTTAACCACTACAGATCCGCGCTATTGCCAAATGACGGCATTAGCGCGGACCTACATTTCCGGGACTATGTCTATTGACGTCGTCCCGGTTACGAGCGGCCTGCGCGCCCCCTGAGGGGCGCGCGCGGCGCGCTCTGTGATCGGCGAGTCCGTGAGACTCGCCTGATCACCGATCCGTGTAAGGGGTCGATCCCGACCCCTTATCACGTGATCAGCTGTCAGCCAATGACAGCTGATCATGTGATAGAACGGAGCCGGTAATCGGCTATTATTCCTCCTCACGCTGACAGCGCGAGGAGAGAAAAAAAAAAGCCGATCACCGGCGGCCGTGATCGGGACATCAGTCCCGATCACGGCCATCAATACAAGGGACCACCTGCCACCCGCCTGTGCCCACCTGCCTCCCGCAGTGCCATCCTGAAGTAAAATAAAAGCAAAAGTAAGTGCCCCCCGTCAGTGCCCCCCGTCAGTGCCCATAGTGCCCACAGTGCCACCCACAGTGCCACCCACAGTGCCACCCCACAGTGCCACCCACAGTGCCACCCACAGTGCCACCCAATCTGCCTCAAAGGTGCTGCACCCCAGTGCCGCCCATCAGTGCCCAGCAGTGCCGCCCATCTGTGCCCAGCAGTGCCGCCCATCAGTGCCCAGCAGTGCCACCTATCAGAGCCACCTATCAGTGCCACCTATCAGTGCCCATCAGTCCCATCTATCTGTGGTACCTATCAGTGCCCATCCGTGCCACTTATCCGTGCCACCCATCCGTGCCATCTTATCTGTGCCCATCTTTGCCCATCAGTGCCGCCTTATCTGTGCCCATCGGTGCCGCCTTATCTGTGCCTATTAGTGCCGCCTTAACTATGCCTATCAGTGCCCACCGGTGCAGCCTATCAGTGCCCACCAATACAGCCCATCAGTGCCCACCAATGCAGCCTATCAGTGCCGCCTAATCAGCGCACTTCAATGAAGGAGAAAAATGACCCGTTTGCAAAATTTTATAACAAACTATTAAAACATGATTTTTTTTTTTTTGCATCTTTTTTTGTTTGTTTAGCAAAAAATAAAACTCCGAGCTGTAACTAAATACCACCAAAAGAAAGCTCTATTTGTGGGAAAAAAATTATAAAAATTTCATTTGGGTACAGTGTTGTATGACCGCACAATTGTCATTGTCATTCAAAGTGCATCAGCGCTGAAAGCTGAAAATTGGTCTGGGACTGAGGGGGGTTTAAGTGCCCAGTAAGCAAGTGGTTAAAAGCTCTAATCATTGTATTGGGAATACCTAGGCCTCGTTCACATGGGCCATACCATAGCGTACACCCATGCAGGGCCATGTTTACCCTCACAGGTGTTCTGTGCATTTCCATGCAGGGAGTCCCATTGGTGTCAATTCAGATGCAGCGGCTTCACAGACATAGACACTGCTCTAGGTACGACCTCTGTGCTGGTGCGTGTCCCCAAATGCAAACAGTGCGAATTTGGGGACATGCACACGTCTGTATGTCATATTGTCCGTGAAGCTGCTGCACTCTAATCACCAGGCATCAATGGGACTGACTGCATGGAACACCTATGCATCCCCATGTGGGTAAACATGGGCCTGCATGAGCGTATGCAATGGTATGGCCCGTATGAACGAGGCCTTATTCTTTTATGTTGTTTTACATGCCTTTACTAATAATTTTCTTCACATTTACATGCAGACCAAGCTGTCCATAGCTGCTTTTTCCTATGGTTCAAACCCAAAAGAGAAAAAAAAAAAGAAACCTGTTGCTGTAGCTACTTAGAGTGGAGCTCCACCCAAAAGGGGAAGCTTTGTCTGTCTGCCTCCTCCCCCCTGCCACATTTGGAACCTTTTGGGGGGGAGCGGGTACCTGGGTTTGACAGGTACCCACTACCACTTCCAGCTCAGTTCACCGCGGCCCCACTCCTTCCCCCACAGCATTTAAGGAAACTTCACAAGTCCGAGAAGACTGTGGCCCATTCACAAAGCTCAGCGCGCTTCGTGCATGCTCAGTAGGAAAGCGGCTGTGAAGCCTCAAGGCCCGCTTCCTGATTTGTCGGGAGGAGAAACATGAAGACATTAGCGAATAATAATTCACCATTGTCACACAACTGGGTGGGCTCTGGGCGCAGTGCTCTGTGTCCAGGGCCCACCCTTTTTGAAGGCAATTAGAGCCTCAGGCTCTAATCACGTGCTTCGAAAAAAAAAAACACCATTAGAATCCATGTGTCCGGTGCCCTGCATGCAGATTATGAGTCAGGTGCATGGATTAGGGGGGCGGTGCCCTTGCTCCCTGCATGGGCAGCCGCCACTGATGCTGGAGTGTTTGCGTGAAAAATAAAAATAAAAAAGGCCACCAGGAGCGAAAAGGGTTAATCCTACTTTCACCCAGCAGAACCAATCCCATAATTAAATGATTTGTGCATTACCAGTTCTTCCCAATTTTCAGCTTGGGGAGGTACGGCAGTTTCTTGATGATGATGATGAGGTCGAAGAAGGAGTTCTGGCAGCTCTGGCTGATGGCGTTGGCTATGAGAACAGCGATGAGGACCGGCAGAATGTGGGACATTTGTCCCGTCAGCTCAAACACCAGCAGAGCTGTAGAGAGGGTGTGGGTGACCGCTCCGGAATACGCCGCCGCACCTACGGGAAGGAGAAAAGATGGCATGAGGAGAGGGGCAAGATGGCAGAACATCACAGAGTATGAAAGGATTGAAGGAACTGAAATCCAGTGAATGAAAGGGCAAGGATAGTCAAGCTGGAGTTGATGCTGGATGTCCACCAACCAGGAAATGAGGAAGACTCTGTAAGACTTGCTGCAGCTTCTAATGCACATTGTGAGAAGCTTACAGAGTGCAGTGAAATCAGAGGAAGCAATTTCATTCCAGGAGAGGAGCCGGTATAACCAGGGCAGTCTTTAACGCAGGGCAAAAGGGGAAGCTGCCCTGGGCCTAGTCATTGTCGTGGGGCCCAAAGCAGCTGCCCCTTGAGTCCGCATTGCCAGCAAATAGTTGATAAGTGGATTCGGGAGGGCCCAAGAAAATGTTTGCCCAGGGTCCAAATAAATATTTAAGAAGGCCCTGGGTACAACTGTGCAATACTGAAGGAAAGGCCGGAGGTCAGATTTAAGAACATTATTTTGTAACCTGCGAGTGCGTATCCTGCCGGAGTGATCTTGATGGGGATGCCTTCTGAGATGAAACCATTTGGGAAGATCTTTGCCATAATTTCTCCGTACAGTCGTCCGAGGCCGGCACCTGTAATGGACATGAAATACAAGGATGTGAATGAACGGTCCACACCGAGACGTCTTAAGTGACCACCCCAGCCGGGAAAACCATCCAATATCTACAGGAGGGCTTCCAAGTACCCAACATGGAATCACTGATCTTTTTACCTAGGAATGCCATCTGCTTGTAATTAATATGAATGATTAAAGTGTAGTAATGGTCTATAACCCTTTTATTGTGTCTGTGTAGGGTGGTAGCCATATTTGACCTTTATTTCTGCAGCCACTGCCTCCTGTTCACGGATTGCACTTTACTGCTCCTTGCATCCAATGCAAATCTTCCCAGCTGACATGATAATTATTTTGCAGACTTTGTTTCTGCATATGCGTTCAAGAAGTGCAAAAAATACCAGATGATCCTGCCAGAAATCCAGCGAGCTGATGACTGATTGCTCTCTCTGTCTGTGCTGCACTTTTCACAGTTAACATTGTTTCTAACTACAGAACATCTCTCCCAATGTTATGAAGATGAGGAGACGGGCAGGCGTTCTGTAGTCAAGCTTCTCCTCTATAGATACAGTGCAGTGAGTGAGCATTGTCACCTTAGGACAGGACTACAGAAAACCTATATAGGAAAAGACTACAGTGCTGATGTAGCCTCCCAGAGATGCACTAGGGTAGATGTGAGGGAAAATTGAATCGACCTTCTAAAGGGAAGAGGCAGCTCCCCTGTATAGGTCCTGAGTCAATCTAGTAAACATGAAAAGAGCAAAGGGCGCCTCCATCTGAGTGTAGAGTGTAGAGAAACAGGACAAGAAGGGTCTATTGGGACAGTTGCTGTGGATGACTATGGATATATACCCATCAAGTAGGTTGTACTGGACTATCTCGGTATCTCAGTACTGAGATAGTCCAGTACAACCTACTTGATGGGTATATATCCATGGTCATCCACAGCAACTTTCCCGATAAACCCTTCCTGTCCTGTTTCTCTATATTAATTTGGATGATGGTACCTTACTAATTATTGCTAGTTAGTGGTATATGTGAAACAATACTCATAAATTTTACATGAGTGTAGAGTATGAAAACCAGCAAATCATATAAATAGATGAAAATAATGCACTCACATGTGGTAGAGAGGAGATGTCAGCATGACATGTGAGTGCATTTTTTTAATCTATTAACTGACAATTGCGCGGTTGTGCGAAACTGTACCCAAATAAAATTTATGTAATTTTTTTCCCCCACAAATAGAGCTTTCGTTTGGTGGTATCTGATCACCTCTGCGGTTTTTATTTTTTGTGCTATAAACAAAAAAATATCGACAATTAAAAACAAACAAAAAAAAAAAACACAAAACAATATTTAAAAATTTCTGCTATAAAACATATCCAATAAAAACAAAAAAAAATAAATAAAATGTCTTCATAAATGTAGGTAAATATGTATTCTGCTACATATTTTTTTTGGTAAAAAAAAATACCAATAAGCGTATATTGATTGCTTTATGCAAACGTTATAGCGGGGATATTTTTAAGGACATTTTTTTTATACTAGTAAAGGCGGGGGATCAGCGACCTACAGCGGGACTGCGATATTGTGGTGAACAATCGGACACTAACTGACTATTTTGACACTAATACAGTGATCAGCGCTAACAATATACACTGTCACTGTACTAATGACACTGGCTGGGAAGGGGTTAAACATCTAGAGTGATGAACGGGTTAAATGTGTGCACCTAGCCAGTGTTTATGTGTACTTTGTGTGCTGTTTTTACTCCGGGAAGAGATGGATTTTGATTTTAGCTTTGCAGGGCCCCAAATTCATCCCTTCTCCCCTGTCAGAACAAAGATCTGACTTGTTTACATAGGCAGGTCTCTGCTCTGTGTGTTTTACAAACGATAGGTGGGTGCTGGTGGACATCTAGTCCCCGAAACTCGCAGATCGGCTTTCTGCTGTGATTATTCACGTGCACATCCCCTGTAGGTGGAAGTGCATATTCATGTATATATACATGATCTTACACAGGAGGGCCGCTCTATAGCAGTAAATCTTTTATTCTTATGTATTTTTTATTTTTTTGTGTTTTTATTAGGTGCCGGGATTGTATGTTCCTTGTTGTTTTAGTTAGTGTCTGTATGAAAAAAATAACAATAAAAAACAAAGTGATTAAAAAAAAAAAGAAAGCCATTCATGACATCTAAAACTATTGCTTATAACAGTGATCATCACTGTTATAAGCAATAATAATGTAAAAAAATAAAATAATAATAATCCCTGATCAACCCCCCCAGAGTAGTACAGTGTCACTATGGTGACATTGAACTACTTTGATGACATGATGTAAAAAATAAAAAATAAAAGTTAAAAAATTGAATAAAACAATTATTATTATTACTTTTTAATATTTTTTCATTTATCTGCTAAAAAAAAAAAAAAAAAAAAAAAAAAAAAACCCAATGGTGATGAAATCCCACCAAAAGAAAGTTCTATTTGTGTGAACAAAATTATAGCAAATGTCATTTGGGTACAGTGTTGCATGACCACGCTTTTACCAGTTAAAATAGTGCAGTGCCGAATAGCAAAAAAAATGGTCATGTAGGGGATAAATCTTCCGGAGGTCAGGCGGTTAAGGAGGAGTTTCACTGTCATTACAAATATCCAAGGATGGAACTTCTTTCTCCTATCTCTTAGCTAACAGGCCATTACAGTCCCTCTTTAACTCTCTAACAATCCATAGATAGCAGCTGTGATAACTCGGTGTAAAAATTCTGATTTGCAATCTCTGTGCTGGGCCTGCCTGGATATAGTAACGTCACCTTTCCTTTTCTGATTGGCTAGAATTATTCTTTTTCTATTGACTGACCCCCAACCAATATATTGCTTTACGCGTCGGAGTAACTTTACGTTGACAGATGGAGGAGGAGTCCCGTAATGTAGAGGTAACTCACCGTAGACAAACACGGGCAGGAAATACCCGGCGGGGATGATCATGGTGTTTGCAAACAGCAGCATGAAGAACTATGGAGAGGAGAAGAGTGCTGTCAGTGTCTCAGATGATAAAACAATACTCGCAGTCATTGTACTGGGGGGGGACATTAGAGTGTAAGCTCCTCTGGTGCAGAGACTGATGTGACTGGCTCAGTGTTCTCTGTACAGCACTGCGGTATATGTCAGAGCTATATAAATGTATAATAATAGAGTGTGACTGTGGGGGGACATTAGAGTGCAAGCTCCTCTGGTGCAGGGATAAAGCATATATTATATCTGTAATTAGAGATAATTTTCCTCATCTATTCCACCCTAAAGTTTCCATCACCACCTTACATCTATAGGCCCCCTTTAATGGTAAAGCTGAGGTTACAGTAGAGGCATGGACTGGTGACAACTGACAGGAGTGCTACCTACCTTGAGAACTATGAAGATGGCGAGCTTCTCTACAGAGGACAGTTGTGGGTGTGTCCACTGCAGCCAATTGTCATCATATGTGGGATTTGGCGGCTGTCGTGAGGCATTTAAAGTCAAGGATAATTCTTGCTCTCCCCATGTGATGTTGTTGATGAAAGTCTCTATATGTTCTTTCATTGTCAGCTGCATAAAAAAATATACAATATGATATATAGATATATATTATATAAATTGTAATATAATTTAATATAATAGAATTCAATGAATATTATATATATATATATATATATATATATATATATATATATATATAATATCTTTTTATATAATAAATATAATATATACTGTATAATATAATTATGAAAATAATAATTATTATATATATATATATATATATATATATATATATATATATATATATATATATATATATATATAATATAAACTGTATAATATAATAGGTTACAATTAAATACAATTAATATAATATAATACACATACATATAACATATAATATACACACACACACACACACACACACACACACACACACACACACACATATATATAAAATAATACATTTTATTTATAACGCCCTTTTCATCAAAAGATCTCAAAGTGCTACAGGTAAAAAAAAAAAAAAACAGTTCATACAACGAAGCAAACCTCAAAAAGGAAAAAAATCTTTGCTAAAAAGAAATGTATATTATATATATATAATATATAATATAATACAAATTATATAGAATATATCATGAATATAATACATACTGTATAATATAATAAATATAATAAATACATAAATATAATATAATAGGATATAAATAAAAATTATATATATATATATATATATATATATATATATATATATATATATATCTCACACAGAGGTAAATACACCTGCTGATCTGCTAGAAATACAGTGTGCCCACTGCTTCCTGTTTGAGGTGACAACACTGCCTCCGCTGCCCTGAATTCTTCAGCAGTGGTGTCAGCCCTGCCCGAGTTCCCCTTTGCTGGACTACAGAACTTCTTCCTGCTATGGTATGCAGATAAGGAGACCAGCGTTGTCCTCTTTGCCTAATTCCTCCTTTGACGGGGCTACAGGACATCTCCCAGCAATGGTATGGAGATGAGGATATGGGTAGCCCAGTAGAAAAGAACTAGGCAGGGCTGACACCTCAATACCAGTATTTTTATTTCTGTATAGGTCTCCAGTCCTGGACCACAGAACACCATCCCCAGGAATACAGTTTAAGTTAAGAATTGAATGGATAGTTAAATAAAAAAAATGAATAGGTGAACTAACGCCCAACACCCTCCCCGTCCCTACTGTACTGACCTCTGTAGGTGATAAGCTGTCAGTGCCCTGGGTATTTGAAATCCCTGTTCTCCCTTACCTTCATTCTGTGTGGCTTCTGGGGCGGATCAAAGGGATTCTGATTGGTTCGGCGCCGTGGAGTGAATGCTTTGACCAATCAGAATTGGTGTGATCTGCCCCAGAAGCCCTACAGAAAGAAGGGGAAGAAGAACAGAGGACAGAGATCCCCAGAACGCTACACCCACTGCGTGGGCACCATTAGCTGCTCAGCCACAAAGGTAAGTACAGCAGGTGCCTGGGTCAGGGGGTGGGCAAGAGGGAAAGCTGCCCCGGGCGCAGTGAAGCAAGGGGGCAGGGAATAGGAGCAGGGTTGTACACCCATTCTATGGCATGATCCTTGCCCTGGGCACTGGACGACCCTGTCCCGGTACTGGCTGGGGTAGGTGAAAAGGTGAACTTACACTTTAATATTTTGTTTATTGCATTTGTTCTTACAACTGAGACTTTCACAGTCCCCCCCCCCCCCCCCCCCGTTAAGCGGCCTCAGTCACTGTACTTACCCGAGTCCCCCCCATGTACTGTCCAAACCCATGAGGAAAGGTGATGCTGGCCAATACCAGGGAAACAAATGCAGCGTAGACAATGCGACTGTAAAATAAAAGTATCACATGAGCGTCAGCGGGACTGTCAGCTCTCTACAAAAAAGATTTACAAATAAATCAGTATGCTAACTGTCCTCAGTTGTCACTGCCAGCTCAGGACCCCCCACTAACTATCAGGAGCCAATCAGGGCGTTTCCCGATCATGTGATCTCTATTGCCCGCTATGATGAAGCATTCATTGACAAAATAAGTATCAGCCTGCAGATGGCAGTGCAGATGCTGCTGAAGCACAACGCTGGCAGCGTTGATTTGTTTACCACTGTAATTGTCAGATACAATTACAATATTGCAAAAATAAAGAAATTAATAAATAATTAAAAAATATATAAACATCTTTGCACATTTGTCAGCTCATAAAAAAAACAAGAGATTTTTTTTATTATAAAAATAATAATAATAATAATAATAATATATATCCTTAAGACATTTTATACATATATATATATATATTATATATAAATATATAATACTGTAATTGAGATTTAAAAAAAGATATGAGCAGGGCTGCTGATAAGGCAGTACAACAAGCTATCCTGTACTGGGCCCGGGCTCCGTCGGTTCAAAAGGGGGGTCCAGGCACCCGCTGAGCCCAAGGTCCAGCTGTACTGTCTTATTGCAGATCCTCTTCTGCCTCCCCACTGCAGCGCTGCCAGTTTCTCCTCTTTCCTCCTCCAGCTTCTCCCATCCCCCTGCACTGCAGGGGAATGGGTTCTAGCACATGTGCCCCTTCCATCTGCTGTCCGGGCCCCCCTGTGATCTTCCCTCCTCTCCTCTCCCGCTGGCAGCTGCTGGGGATGTTTCAGGATAGAGAGCAAGGGAAGCCATTTACTGGCCCCTTCCTTTCCTGAATGAACACAGTGAACGATCGGTACCAATCACTCCTGTGCCCATTCACCACTGAAGCATAGTAAACTGCATTTATTATGCTTCAGTTTGTGAATGAGCAGGAAGCCTTGGAGCGCTTGCTATTCATTCATCTGTGCAGCTGAGCCTACAGAACAAAGGGACTGATAAATGTATGTCCTCAGTCTCTTTCGGCTGGGGGGGGCCCTCTAGGGTAGACTGTATGGGGCCCCGTGATTTCTAACAGCAGCCCTGGATATGAGGATTTTATTCTATTTTAATTATATAACCCCCCCTTTTTTTATAGGCTGACATTATATATATATATATATATATATATATATTTTTTTTTTTTATTTTATTACATTTTTTTTTTTTTTTGTAGTACTGTTATTGTATTGCAAAAAAAAATTGTGAAAAATTTTAAAGAAAATAAGTAGTTGTACATCTTTCAAAAATAGAGCAGGGGGAAGGACGACCCCCCCGAGAAAGGAAGTCACGGGCGGACCAAGCTACTTATCAACAGAACTTAATTGTTGCACAGAAACTAGGTACCCACCACCAACACCTACACTAATATTAAAATAAGACAACCTTGTCCATATAAAAGCAGCTGCGTCACGTATACATCAGGCACACACACCCCATATGTACCCAAGTAAATAGGCAGTTAGATAGGCACAAAAACCAGGTACCCACCACAAACACCTAGACCAATATTAAAATAAGACAACGTTGTCTATATAAAAACAACTGCGTCACATATACATCAGGCACATACACCCCATATGCACCCAAGTGAATAGGCGGTTAGATAGGCACATAAGCTCTGGTGACTAGCACCATCACTAAACGTGCATATCCCATCACCAATTACCATCAAGCCCTCAGCTGGGGGATAAGGGGGGTAATTTATTGGGAATTTACACACTTGAAAAGTAGACCCTATAAAGAGTGATGCCACTGGGTTTACTTCGTTGACTCTTATTCCACTGGTGATAAACACTGTATAGAGGGTGGCATATGGCCACAAGTAGTCAGTAATTCGTTCAGGTTTTCAGCATCAGGCCAAGCCGTATAAGCAAGGGTAACCCAGTGTAATGTTTATTTACCTAGGATAGTGGGTAAAGCACATCTGCAGGTCAGGAAAGAAGTATTGTGCAATGATATAGGCAATCACAAGACCACTGGTCTGCTCACCCGACAGTTGTGGACAAGAGTCTCTAATAGCTGGCAGGTGTCCCAGATATCTCCATAGGATGCCGTCTCTAAGGGGATCTCGTGAGAGATGGGACACCTGCCAGCTATTAGAGACTCTTGTGCATAATGGTTGGGTGAGGAGACCAGCAAGATCCCCTTAGAGACGGCATCCTATGGAGATACCTGGGACACCTGCCAGCTATTAGAGACTCTTGTCCACAACGGTCGGGTGAGGGGACCAGCAAGATCCCCTTAGAGACGACATCCTATGGAGATACCTGGGACACCTGCCAGCTATTAGAGACTCTTGTCCACAATTGTTGGGTGAGGAGACCAGCAAGATCCCCTTAGAGACAGCATCCTATGGAGATACCTGGGACACCTGCCAGCTATTAGAGACTCTTGTGCACAACGGTCGGGTGAGAGGACCAGCGAGATCCCTTTAGAGACAACATCCTATGGAGATACTTGGGACACCTGCCAGCTATTAGAGACTCTTGTCCACAATGGTTGGGTGAGGAGACCAGCGAGATCCCCTTAGAGACAGCATCCTATGGAGATACCTGGGACACCTGCCAGCTATTAGAGACTCTTGTCCACAATGGTTGGGTGAGGAGACCAGCAAGATCCCCTTAGAGACAGCATCCTATGGAGATACCTGGGACACCTGCCAGCTATTAGAGACTCTTGTCCACAATGGTCGGGTGAGGGGACCAGCGAGATCCCCTTGGAGACGGCATCCTATTGAGATACTTGGGACACCTGACAGCTATTAGAGATTCTTGTCCACAATGGTCGGGTGAGGGGACCAGCGAGATCCCCTTAGAGACGATATCCTATGGAGATACCTGGGACACCTGCCAGCTATTAGAGACTCTTGTCCACAATGGTTGGGTGAGGAGACCAGCAAGATCCCCTTAGAGACAGCATCCTATGGAGATACCTGGGACACCTGCCAGCTATTAGAGACTCTTGTCCACAACGGTCGGGTGAGGGGACCAGCGAGATCCCCTTGGAGACAGCATCCTATTGAGATACTTGGGACACCTGCCAGCTATTAGAGACTCTTGTCCACAACGGTCAGGTGAGGGGACCTGCTAGATCCCCTTGAAGACGGCATTCTATGGAGATACCTGGGACACCTGCCAGCTATGAGAGACTCTTGTCCACAATGGTCAGGTGAAGGGACCAGTGGTCCTGTTATTGTCTATATCATTGCACAATACTGCATTCCTGATCTGCAGATGAGCTTTACCCACTATCCTAGCTAAATAAACTTTACACTGGGTTACCTTTGCTTATACAGCTTGGTTTGAAGCTGAAAACCTGAACGAATTACTGACTACTTGTGGCTATATGTCACCCTCTATACAGTGTTTATCACCAGTGGAATAAGAGTCAACTAAGTAAACCCAGTGGCATCACTCTTTATAGGGTCTACTTTCCAAGTGTGTGAATTCCCAATAAATTACCACCTTATCCCCCAGATGGGTACTTGATGGTTCATGGTGATGGGATATGCACATTTAGTGATGGTGCTAATCACCAGGACTTACATACCTATCTAACTGCCTATTCACTTGGGTGCATATGGAGTGTGTGTGCCTGATGTATATGTGACGCAGCTGCTTTTGTATAGACAATGTTGTCTTATTTTAATATTGGTTTAGGTGTTGGTGGTGGGTACCTGGTTTTTGTATTCTTGTTTTCCTTAATTGGGCAATAATAAAGTTCCCTTGATAAGCAGCTTGGTCCGCCCGTGACTTCCTTTCTCTGTTTTTGTTAGAATTTTAAGCCCCCGGAGATGGCACCATAGCTGGTGAGCCTGCATCTTAAGGGATGCTGCACCTGTTATGCACATCAACTTGATGGTGCAGCACATATACAACAGTGAGCTGATGGTTCCCTATCATTTTGCACTAGTTGTACTTCTTTTCACATTTCTCAGTCTCAGAAAAAAACAGACACAGTGTTACAGAAAAAATAAATAAATAAAACAATACAATATCGTAGATATCAGGATAAGCCACTTAGAGATGGCATTCTATTCATTCCGGCTGAGCAGACCGATTAGCCAACGTTGAGAAGGACACTTACTTGTTGCGGAGGAATTTGCCGACGCGCTCGTTGTTATTGATGAAGAGTAAGGTGACGCGGTGTAGAAACAGGTAGACGCAGCACACACAGCCGCACACAACGCTGGAAAGACAAGAGAGCACACAATGTAAAAAGGGGGTCTGCAAGTCTACAATAAAGTGCGCTCATTACACTCCATCAGGTGGTCATTCTGGGGTTTAAATATTCCTGCCATAGTTGGAAACATAGAAGAGAGACGGCAGATGGTCCATCAAGTCCACCATTTTTTGTTAACATATTGGGTTAAAATGTCCTGAGCAATACAGTCTTTTCAACAAAGACATCTTACTGGGCATGCTCACTGCGGCCTCATTCATACCTATAGGTGGGCCTTACTCACTACGGCCTCATTCATACCTATAGGTGGGCCTTACTCACTATGGCCTCATTCATATCAAGAGGTGCGCCTTACTCCCTGTGGCCTCATTCATACCTATAGGTGGTCCTTACTCATTATGGCCTCATTCATACCTATAGGTGGGCCTTACTCACTACAGACTCATTCATACCTATAGGTGGGCCTTACTCACTATGGTCTCATTCATACCTATAGGTGGGCCTTACTCACTATGGCCTCATTCATACCTATAGGTGGGCCTTACTCACTATGGCCTCATTCATACCTATAGGTGGGCCTTACTCACTACAGCCTCATTCATACCTATAGGTGGGCCTTACTCACTATGGTCTCATTCATATCAAGAGGTGTGCCTTACTCCCTGTGGCCTCATTCATACCTATAGGTGGGCCTTACTCACTATGGCCTCATTCATACCTATAGGTGGGCCTTACTCACTACAGCCTCATTCATACCTATAGGTGGGCCTTACTCACTATGGTCTCATTCATATCAAGAGGTGTGCCTTACTCCCTGTGGCCTCATTCATACCTATAGGTGGGCCTTACTCACTATGGCCTCATTCATACCTATAGGTGGGCCTTCTCACTATGGCCTCATTCATACCTATAGGTGGGCCTTACTCACTATGGCCTCATTCATACCTATAGGTGGGCCTTACTCACTATGGCCTCATTCATACCTATAGGTGGGCCTTACTCACTATGGTCTCATTCATACCTATAGGTGGGCCTTACTCACTATGGCCTCATTCATACCTATAGGTGGGCCTTACTCACTATGGCCTCATTCATACCTATAGGTGGGCCTTACTCACTACAGCCTTATTCATACCTATAGGTGGGCCTTACTCACTATGGTCTCATTCATATCAAGAGGTGTGCCTTACTCCCTGTGGCCTCATTCATACCTATAGGTGGGCCTTACTCACTATGGTCTCATTCATACCTATAGGTGGGCCTTACTCACTACAGACTCATTCATACCTATAGGTGGGCCTTACTCACTATGGTCTCATTCATACCTATAGGTGGGCCTTACTCACTATGGCCTCATTCATACCTATAGGTGGGCCTTACTCACTATGGCCTCATTCATACCTATAGGTGGGCCTTACTCACTACAGCCTCATTCATACCTATAGGTGGGCCTTACTCACTATGGTCTCATTCATATCAAGAGGTGTGCCTTACTCCCTGTGGCCTCATTCATACCTATAGGTGGGCCTTACTCACTATGGCCTCATTCATACCTATAGGTGGGCCTTACTCACTACAGCCTCATTCATACCTATAGGTGGGCCTTACTCACTATGGTCTCATTCATATCAAGAGGTGTGCCTTACTCCCTGTGGCCTCATTCATACCTATAGGTGGGCCTTACTCACTATGGCCTCATTCATACCTATAGGTGGGCCTTCTCACTATGGCCTCATTCATACCTATAGGTGGGCCTTACTCACTATGGCCTCATTCATACCTATAGGTGGGCCTTACTCACTATGGCCTCATTCATACCTATAGGTGGGCCTTACTCACTATGGTCTCATTCATACCTATAGGTGGGCCTTACTCACTATGGCCTCATTCATACCTATAGGTGGGCCTTACTCACTATGGCCTCATTCATACCTATAGGTGGGCCTTACTCACTACAGCCTTATTCATACCTATAGGTGGGCCTTACTCACTATGGTCTCATTCATATCAAGAGGTGTGCCTTACTCCCTGTGGCCTCATTCATACCTATAGGTGGGCCTTACTCACTATGGCCTCATTCATACCTATAGGTGGGCCTTACTCACTACAGCCTCATTCATACCTATAGGTGGGCCTTACTCACTATGGTCTCATTCATATCAAGAGGTGTGCCTTACTCCCTGTGGCCTCATTCATACCTATAGGTGGGCCTTACTCACTATGGCCTCATTCATACCTATAGGTGGGCCTTCTCACTATGGCCTCATTCATACCTATAGGTGGGCCTTACTCACTATGGCCTCATTCATACCTATAGGTGGGCCTTACTCACTATGGCCTCATTCATACCTATAGGTGGGCCTTACTCACTGTGGCCTCATTCATACCTATAGGTGCGCCTTACTCACTGTGGTCTCATTCATATCTATAGGTGCGCCTTACTCACTGTGGTCTCATTCATATCTATAGGTGGGGCTGCACACACCGTATGAGCCAAACCAAATCTCATAGAAAGTGCATACATTATGAATAGAAATGGTGCTGCGCTTCTGCCGTGAAGGTGAAAGCTCAGAGGGATCCCAAGATCATCTGTGGCATAAATTCAATTGAATAAAAAATATCAGAATACCAAAATTACACAATATCTATAATAGAAATAAACACACGGTGATAAATAAATAAAATATATAACACTAGAAATACCAGGAATCAATATAAAAAAAATATATATATATAAAGTGCAATAGTGAATAAATAGACAAAAAAAAACTGTACAATTAATAAAATGTGAATATATATCGTGGTATATATCCCAATCAGTGCAAAGGAAACACAGTGTCACATAAAGTGCAAAAAAATTATATAGCAATCAATGAAAAGTCCTCTAATTATTGCTAGAAGTTATTCATCTGTGTCAAACCAAGTGACTAGTGCCAGAAACATCCAGAGTGTTCACCAACCAGTGTATGAATTCAACAATTACCTTACAGCTGTAAGGTTAAACAGCGTAAATAATAACTCCTGGAATGGATGGAGAGAACGGAACACACAAACCAACGTCCAGTTCCTCTAATCATGACACACAATGTCCGTGGTGGCTAAAGGAGAGTACTCAGAAGACAGACAGGGAGCCGACCATAGTGTAGTATTTTTTAAAACCAGAATAGTTTATTAAAAAACACAGGCTACTCACAAGTTAAAAGAAGTAATTGCACATGAAAACAAGCGCCGAGCCGTCCGCTCGTGCGTACTACGTCACTTCCGGTGTCCTACGCGTTACGTCACGTGCCTCGGGACTTCAACTGGGATCCCAGTTGAAGTCACGAGGCACGTGACGTAACGCGCAGGACACTGGAAGTGATGTAGTTCACACGAGCGGACCGCTCGCGTTTGTTTTCATGTGCAATTACTCACTGTGGCCTCATTCATACCCATAGGTGACCCTTACTCACTACAGCCTCACTCATACCTATAGGTGGGCCTCAGTCACTATGGCCTCCAACTGTCTAATGGAGTTTGGCTCACCCATAAGAATAAATGGGGGTCATGGTGCGTATGCAGAGTAAGAAGGGGGCTTTCTTACAGGAAAGGCTGTGCAGTACTGCGGGGTCACACAGTGAAGATCACAGGGATGGGGAGGAAGGTTATTATTTGATCGGGTGTGCTGTACTACAAGGGTGGTAGTATTCATATATTCAAAGAAGAGAGACAAAAAGAATAGAGAGTGTGCAAGAGAAAAGAGACAGAGAACGAATAGGAAAAGGGAATAAAAAAAAAGAAAATAGACAAAGATTAAAAAAAAGAGAATTTTTTTTCCAGAAACAGACAACAGAAAAAGCCAGAAGAGGAAACCTCTATATGGGGCATTGTCTATATGGGGAATTGTCCTCTCAATGGTGCCCCATTGATTCATGGGCATATGTGGTCCTTGCATGGGAGAAGGTATAGAGTGAGACACACTGAAAAGCAACAGCAATGTTGTGGTTGTTGGAATTGTACTCCTGAGGAAGAAATTGATTCTGGAGGTTCGAAACATGTTGGATTACCCCATTCCATTAAGCAAGCCACAACTAGGAATCATAGCTGTGGAATGTAAATGGTTTTGGGAATACCACCCAGCATGTGTACACAATTTGTTGCCAAATCTTTTTGTGTAATGGCTGTTTTTGTACACCAGGTTTCACTATGTGAGATTTTAAAATGATTCAGATATTAAAGATGCAACTTTATAGAGATTACAAAAAATCTTTTGACTTTGTTGGGTTGCCCTCAAAATCCCATAGAGGGTTTTATCAAATATTTTTGCTTAGGAAAAAAATTGAGAGAGAGAGAGAAAATAAAGGGGAGATGAGGGGTGGATGGGAGAGAGAAAGGAGAGAGAAGAGAAAAAAAGAGAGATAAAAAAAAGAAAGGAATGAGAGAATGAGAGGGAGAAAAGAGAAAATGGGAAGAGGGAATAAGAAGAGAGAGTGAAATGAGAAAGAAAAATACGAGTGAGAGAGAGAAAGAAAAGAGAGAAAATAGAGAGAAAGAAAAAAGGGGGGAAAGAGAGAGAGAAAAGGGGAAGAGAGAAGAAGAAGAGAGAAGGAAAAATGAGAGGGAGAAAGAAAAGAGAGAAAATTGAGAGAAGCTAGAGAGATAGAAAAAGAAAAGAGGGAAACGGGAGAGAAAGTAGAGAGAGATAGAAAAAGAAAAGAGAGGAAGGAGAGAGGGAGAGAGAGAGAAGAGAAACGGGAAAGAGAGAATAAGAAGCGAGAGATGAAAAAGACACATAAGAGAGAGAAAGAAAATGAAAGAGAGCGAGAGAAGGGAGAAAGAAGAGAGCTAGAAAAAGAAAAGAGAAAAATGGAAGAAAATAAGAAGAGGGAGAGGAGAAATAAAAAGGAGAGAGAAAGAAAAATAAGAGAGAAAAGGAGAGAATGAAAAGACAAAAGGGGAATAGAAATTAAGAAAGAGAAGAGAGAGAGACAAGAGAGAAAAGGAGAGAAAGAAGAGAGAGATTGAAAATTGAGAGAGAGAAAGAAAAGAGAAAAGGGGGAGAGAATACAAAGAGAGAGAAGAAAAAGAAGAGAAGTAAAAAAAAAATAGGAGAGAGAGAGACAGAAAAGAGAGAAAAAGGAAGAGAGAGAAAGAGAAAGAAGAGAGGTATAAAACGAAAAGAGAAAGAAGTAAGAAAGAGAGAAAGAAAAGAGAAAAAAAGTAAGAAAGAAAAATAAGAGAGATAAAGAATAATAAGGGAGAGAGAAAGAAAAGAGGAAAAGGATTGAAAAAATAGAAAGAGAGAGAAAGAAAATAGAAAAAGGGAAGAGTGAATAAGAAGAAAGAGAAGAGAAAGAAAAATAAGAGAGAAAGAAAAGAGAAAAATGAGAAAAAGAAGAGAGAGAAAGAAAAGTGACAAGTGGAACATAATAAGAGAAAGAGGAGAAAAAGAAAATGAGAGAGCAAGAAAAAGAAAAGAGAAAAAAAGAAGAGAAATAAGAGAGAAATAGAAAAAAAGAAAAGGGAAGAGAGAAAAGAGAAAAAAAAAAAAAGAAGCGATACAGAGATAAAGAAGAGAGCGAGAGAAGAGAGACTAATGAAGGCCTCTTGAGCCCCTCCTAGGGAAAGAGCCTTGACTGATGGGGGCATGATTAGGTACAAGAAAAGGGGAACAATTGGGTGGGACAGGTGAGATGGGTTGGGCCTGAGCTCAGAAAATCGTGTACCCCAGGGAATTCTGGGTCTTTCGGTAGAGTCGTTTGGAAGAGCTGCCCACCCTCCCGCCCCATTTTTTCCTATGTTATGGTATGTCACAGCTTGCTGCGGTTTTCTTGACCTTGCCAGCAGTTAAAGTTGCGGTAATTGACTATGCCCTTAATGGAAAATTGGAAGTAGGCTGTCTGTCCAGCACTTATGGTAAGGACAGGCCCCACTTCCCTCTTTTGGTTGAGTGCTCACAGTACGACTGTGACTGGCACTGGTTAAACATGTTCACATGTTACGTGTTGGAATTTAATAAAGCTGTGGCCTTGCCCTTTCCAACCTAATGGTTGTAAGTGTTTTATTTAAAGCGGGAGTCCGCCGGGACTCCGCGTTTTTTTTTTTTTTTAAAAGCCAGCAGCTACAAATACTGCAGCTGCTGACTTTTAAAATAGTGACACTTACCTGTCCAGCGCGCCCGCGATGTCGGCACCCGAAGCCGATCGTCTGTCGGGTGCTGCCACCGCCATCTTGGGTATGGGAATCAGGAAATGGAGCCTTTCGGCTTCATTTCCCGGTTCCCTACTGCGCATGCGCGAATCGCGCTGCGCAATAAGGACGGTCCCCGCTGCCTCTGGGATCTGTGTGTTTCCCAGCAGGCAGCGGGGCACTTGCGGAAAGGGGCGGGCACTTGCGGAAAGGGGCGTAATCTACGCCCCTTTCCGCAGAGAGCTATCCCGGAAGTGGGTGCAGAATACCTGTACTGTACAGGTATCTGCACCCCCCTCCCCCCTGAAAGGTGCCAATTGTGGCGCCGGAGGGGGGGAGGGTTACGATGAGCGGAGGTCCACTTTAGGGTGGACCTCCCCTTTAATGGGGAAAAGGGCAAGGATGGTGGGGGGATTTGACCTCTTGGTGTTACATTAATTGGGACCTAAGCCCATTGCGTCTCAACAGTCAAGGTATACAGGTAGTCATCCTTCAAAGTCTAACTAAACCCTCAGCAATAAAGTCATACAATTTTACAGGTCATTATAACAAATACATTTTTTTTTATATGATCAGAAGGTCCCGTGTGTAATTGCTCCTCTATACTCCATGTTTGGACCATGCACGGTCCAAAGCGTTGATGTATGCAGCGGGTGCCTGGGTACACTGAGGGACAGTTGGCATTCTGAGGGTGACTCTGCATTTGGCATCCATTTAACATTAAATATAATGTACTTGTGCTCTGCTATGGATCTCACAACCAACCAAAACTGATATACAATTACTGAGATGATACTCAGATGTTTTTAATATATAAACAATGCGACATTGGCTTACATTACTCTCTGTACTCACAGGGGCTTGACTTCAATATCTACATGTACTCAGCCAAACTGTATGACTGGTAAGAAGGAAGTTCATATTTTATGTGTGGCTCCTTCATGGAAAGTCACTATATTTATTACCATCAACCCGAGGACCTTTGTGCTCAGGTTTATGCAGATGTTTTTTGTTGATAAGGAATGAGGTGAAATGTATCTCACACGATGATTGCTGGGTATCCTTTGAATTAGCTTTGTACATGTAAACTCTCATATATGTAGGGACCTGCCCTAAGCAGGAGTTCCCTGCAGCTTAAATTTAGGGTTGAAGCTTGGCTGTAGTAAGCCTGAGCTTGGATGGTTATAGCTCTGCTTTTTTGGGGTTTCCCCAGTGCTGGGGAAAGATTTAAATATTTGGGGTGTCCTTCCAGAAGGATCATTGTCTCCTGGGCTCCTGCCAGTAGAGGAGATCCTTGTCTTTTAAACTGTGGTCAGCAGAGGAGATCCTGGTCTCCTAGCTGTGATTAAGAGAGGAGATTCTTGTCTCCTAAGCTGTGGTCAGGAGAGGAGATCCATATCTCCTAGGTGCTGTGGGCAGGAGAGGAGATCCATGTACTCTAGGCTGTGGTCAAGATAGGAGATCCTTGTCTCCCAGGCTGTGGTTATGAAAGGAGATCCTGGTCTCCTAGTCTGTGGTCAGGAGAGGAAATCCTTGCCTCCTAGGCTGTGGCCAGGAGAGGAGATCCTTGCCTCCTAAGCTGTAGTCAGGAGAGGAGATCCTTACCTCCTAGGATGTGGTCAGCAGAGGAGATCCTTGTTTCCAACGCTGTGGTCAGTAGAGAAGATCCTTGCATGCTAAGTTGTCGTCAGGAGTGGAGATTCTGGTCTCCTAGGCTGTGGTCAGGGGAGGAGTTTCTTGCCTCCTAGGCTGTGGTCAGTAGAGGAAATCCTTGCCTCTTAAGCTGTGGTCAGGAGAGGAGATCCTTGTCTCTTGGGCTGTGGTCAGGAGAGGAGATTCTTGTCTCCTAAGCTGTGGTCAGGAGAGGAGATCCTTGTCTCCTAGGTGATGTGGGCAGGAGAGGAGATCCTGGTCTCCCAGGCTGTGGTTATGAAAGGAGATCCTGGTCTCCTAGGCTGTGGTCAGGAGAGGAGATCCTTGCCTCCTAAGCTGTAGTCAGGAGAGGAGATCCTTACCTCCTAGGATGTGGTCAGGAAAGGAGATCCTTGTTTCCTACACTGTGGTCAGTAGAGAAGATCCTTGCATGCTAAGTTGTGGTCAGGAGTGGAGATTCTGGTCTCCTAGGCTGTGGTCAGGAGAAGAGTTTCTTGCCTCCTAGGCTATGGTCAGTAGAGGAAATCCTTGCCTCCTAAGCTGTAGTCAGGAGAGGAGATCCTTACCTCCTAGGATGTGTTCAGGAGATGAGATCCTTGTTTCCTACGCTGTGGTCAGTAGAGAAGATCCTTGCATGCTAAGTTGTGGTCAGGAGTGGAGATTCTGGTCTCCTAGGCTGTGGTCAGGAGAAGAGTTTCTTGCCTCCTAGGCTGTGGTCAGTAGAGGAAATCCTTGTCTTTTGGACTATGGTCAGGAGAGGAGATCCTTGTCCCCTAGGCTGTTGCCAGGAGAGGAGGCCTCTATTTGAAGTCTCTGCCTCCCAAGTCTGCTGCCTGGGGAGGGGGAAGCTAAGAGTTGGCCTGTGTTTAGGGGCTGGAAAGTCAAACATAAAAAGTACGGCTCTACGTCTCCTGTTACTGATATTGGCCAACATGATATGCTTGTCTGGGTGAACTGGCGCAGATCATTTAAAATAGCTTATAAGGCTACAATGTGCTGCAAAAAACTGACAACTGATCCCACACAGGACGCCGACTCACTGTTACCAAAACTAAACCAAGTAACATAATATGGCTTCAGTTCTGCTCTCCACCCGCAGAAGAGGTCCCTCAGATGCGTTTCAGCCCTTAGTGTATTTAATCGTTAATGAACGATTAGTCCCACCAGGAGCTGAAACGTGTCTGAGGGACCTTTCCTGCGGGTGGAAAACAGGGCTAAAGCCATCCTACATCCCCTGGTTTCGTTTTGGCGTCCTGTGTGTGATCGGTTGCCATTTTTCTGTAGGGGCTGGACGGGTTTTACACCACCTTGAGAGTGCATCAAGGAGGAATGGAGCAGGAAGATGGAATCTTGAACATTGAGAGCTGCTGGACATTGCAGGATGCCAGCGACGCTCGTTCTAAAGATACTCTTGATGTTTCAGTGGCGTTCCACAATTTGAAGAGTACAGATTGCTGGTTTCAGCTTGAAGGCTCCTAGCTCTGTACTGACTGTGCATAGTAGCCTGGAGATGCATTTTATCCTTTTTTGGGTATCCTCTCTGAAATGTTCTAAACTGATTGGTGCCCAATTTCTTCAAACCCACAAAGAGTCAAGGATTGTGAGGTTAGAAATGCTAGCCCACCAAGGAATGTCCTCATCTGCCTATCAGGGGTAAGGGGGTGCTACATATACAGCACCTACTGATGGTCTACTTTTATACTGAATGTGGACAGAAACTCTCTACCATCATTTCATTCATGTACTGCCGGGGACCATTTCATATGATTTACCAAATCTAGGGAGCATTATGGTGCCCTACAAAACCCAAGACCCTGCATTATGCCACTTCCTGGTTTCAGAGGGGAATGCATCCCACAATGCATTGTGGGGAACTTTTTTGTAGACTGTTCTGGCTCCACATTGCATGGAGAGGTGCTCCAGGTGCGATCTTCATCTCTGACTTTCAGAAAAGTTAGCCCTTGTACACACGGTCGGAGAATCCGTCGGAATGTGTCCTATCGGACCGTGTCGTCGGATAATCCGACTGTGTGTGGTATGCATCAGACTGATTCCGTCGGAATATCCGTCGGACCAAATTTTCCAACTTGTTGGAAATATTTTCTGACCAACTGGGCCGGTCGGACATGCTCCGATCATGTGTAGAGAATTTTGATCGGACCAAGTGCCACGTATGCTCAGATCAAATTCCTACATCAAAACTATTGGCTACTAGCCTGAACGTAGTCCCATCGTAATGAAATTATGTCATCACGTTCTGAATGATCGGATTTTTCGACAACTTCGTCCGACCGTGTGTATGCAACAGTTTCGGACAAAATCCGACGGACAAAATCCGACAGATTTGGTTGTCGAAATCTCCGACCGTGTGTACAAGGGCTAACACATGTGTATATTGCAGAGAACTGGTTTTCAGGGGGGTCCTGGGGATGCAATTCATCAATATGTACTAGCAAGTCATACCAAACAGCTTTGGGTGGTGAGAAGTATTGTAACATAAGGGGACACATGGGGAAATACAGGTCGCATGGGGACACAGAAAAAAGCATGGTGTCACTGTAATCTTTGGAGGCTCCCCAGAGGCAAGGGGCTTCCCAAAGTTCCTTCTACTCCAAGGGTGAAACCAGTGCCAGGACAAGGTCATCTACAGCCCAGGGTGAACATGCCAAACTGCACCCCCCCCTCAAGATGTATGAGCATTATGTGCAGTGGCAGCCCGTCCATAGGGGACACACAGGCGCCTCCCCCTCTATTCATGTGTCTGGCCCCCTAATCTACATGGGGGGCGCCGGACGCATGGATTCCAATGTTTTTTTTTATTTTTTTTAAAGCATGTGGCTAGAGCCTGAGGCTCTAATTGGCTTCAAAAAAGAGTGGGCACTACGCCCTGAGCCCACGCCCTTGTGTGACAATAGCAAATTGCCCTCCTGATTCTCCTCCCAACCAAACAGGAAGCAGTTCCTGAGGCCCGATGGGGCCAGGAGTCTTAGGACCTATCCCACCTCTGTCAAGACCCACTTCCTGTTCAGCCTGGAGGAGAAGCAATGGCCCTGGATCGAGGAGTTGCAGCCTGGATTCATGTCTGCCTGATCTGCCCCCTTCCAAAGGTAGGGAGGCCCCTTCTGTCTCCGGGGAGGGGGGGGTATTGGCGTTGGTTTGCCCCTCCCAACAAAATCCCCTCCCCCTCAATCTCCTCACAGCACCCCCCCCCCCCCGCCCATATCTCACATGGAACCACAGTGCCCAGCCGACTCTCCTGCCCATCCCTTGTCCTGGCACTGGGTGGAGCAGAGAGACAACACAGACCTCTTGTGAAACTCTAGCCAAGGCCTAGCCTGGCCTAACCCCATTACAGCCCCACTCTTCTACTCTTCTCCGGCATCTGTTTCTTTGTCACCGTACTTACTTTTGTGATCAAGAGAACCCCCCTCTTAAAGAAATAATGACAGACTGGGCAAGATAAATGTTTTACGCTACACTTCCATTAACGTAACTTCCCAACATCAACAACATCTACAGAGGCATCTGCAGTGGCGGCTGGTGCTCTATTTTTTTTTGTGTGGGGGGGCGGAAAACAAACCCCCGGCCCCCCCCGTTTGGTCGGTTAAACCCCCCCCCACCCCCTGTCGCTTGGTTGATCGGGAAACAAACCCCCCTGTGGCTCACCCATCTGCCCACCAGCCCTGCACTTACCCCATACAGGTCGTGGGCAGCTTCGGCGGCTTCCCCCTGCATCTCCTCTTCGATGCCTTCCCCCTGCTTCTGCTCCCGGCCAATATGGTTGCTCTTCCTCTCGCTAAATCGGGTCTTAACACCCGCTTCCTGATTGGCCAGGAGGAGAAGCAGGAAGACAATAGCAAATATTAATTTGCTTTTGTCACACAACTGGGTGGGCTCAGGGCGCAGTGCTCTGTGCCCCTGAGCCCACCCTTTTTGAAGCCAATTAGAACCTCAGGCTCTAAACATGTGCTTAAAAAACAACAAAGAACATTGAAATCCATGCGTCCGGCGCCCTGCATCGAGATTAGGGGCCATGGGGATGGATTAGGGGGGTGGCGCCCCTACGCCCCTAATAGAGTGTCCGCCACTGGGCATCTGCTGCTTCACAGGCACTTCTGCGTAGCACATACTCTTTGAAAAGTTTAAACAACTAAGTTCCATTGGACAGACTCATGTCCACACATTACAAAAACTTCCTCATACATACTCTTCCCAACAGGGAGAGAGGAATGTCAAGTCTTATGGTAAGAAGGTCCCTCTGCTCCTTTGTTGACTGCCAAAACCCATTCGCTTCACCCCCCACTCCTTACATACCCCGAGTGAGAGGCAGGAGGAGGTTGCCAATTCCTCCTAAGGCAGAACCCCAACTTGAAGGACCTTACACCCCATTACAGTATTCAGTTGTGTGCTTATGTCTATCTATCTTTAACCACTTTAAGACCAGGCCTTTTCTGGCACTTTTTGTTTACAAGTAAAAATCAGGTTTTGTTTGCTCGAAAATTACGTAAAACACCCAAACATCATTATATATATATATATATATATATATATATATATATATATATATATACATATACATACATACATACATACATACATATACATACATACATATATATATATATATATATATATATATATATATATATATATATTTTTAGCAGAGACCCTAGAGAAATAAAAAGACATGGATGAGCGAATTTTGGGGTGGGAGAACTTGACTGGCCTGCACAGAGTCCTGACCTCAACCCGATAGAAAAACTTTGGGATGAATTCGAGCGGAGACTGTGAGCCAGGGCTTTCTCATTCAGCATCAGTGCCTGACCTCACAAATGTACTTCTGGAAGAATGGTCAAACATTGAGCGAGTGACTTGTATAGTGCTACCTATGCGAACTGAATCGCCTCAGGGTGCTTTCTTGCTACTGGAGTCCATCTGCGGCATTGCGCGGTCCTTTACCCCGTAGGGTCCCGACACGCTTACAAACACATACAAATACACATATTAAGGCCAATTGTTTTTTGCCAAGGTCTAATTAACCTATCAGCATGTCTTTGGAGTGTGGGAGGAAACCAGAGTACCCGGAGGAAAACCACGCAGGCACAGGGAGAACATGTAAACTCCAGGCAGATGATGTCGTGGTCAGGATTTTGAACCAGCGACCCTATTGCTGCTAGGTGAAAGTGCTAACCACTACACCACTGTGCTGTGCTACATTCCCATAGACACGCTCCTAAACCTTATGGACGGCCTGTCCAGAAGAGTTGAAGCTGTTATAGCTGCAAAGGGTGAACCAACTCAACACTGAGCCCTACGGACTAAGACTGGGATGCCATTAAAGTTCATGTGCGTGTAAAGGTAGGTGTCCCAATACTTTTGACAATATAGTGTATTGCGGCCGGCAAATGGTTAAATACTTTTAACATGTGAGTTGTGATAACATTTTTTAATGGCCTCAAATTGCACCTCAAAGATATTGGTGCTCGGTATAGGCGAGTACTTGACTGAAAGTACTAGTACTCGTACCCGACGGTAAAAAAAACGGTATCGGTGCAACCCTACTAATAGTACAAATTATAAAATGATGAAGTCTTCTCACCACCATCATTATATATATATATATATATATATATATATATATATATATATATATATATACCGTACTTGACTATTCTAAACCAGAAACGCTGAGCCGCAGGATCACTCACCCCAGAATGGCGTAGGAGAAAAATTCCGGGAGGTCAAACGGGAATTCCACTTTCCAGCCGGTATTAAAAAGGACGGCGACGGTCTCTGAAAAGAATGGCGAGAAATCGAGAGGAGATCATTAGAGGAGCCAGACTGCCGACAATCAACTTTAGACAGTTTTTGTTTCCTTTTATGTTGATTTGTATCTGTTCTCTTGTCTTTGAGGCCCCATTCACACTTCCATCTAAAGTAGCGCGGGCGGAATCACCGCCATTCCAAATTGCATGACAATCGCTGCAAAGCCTGTCATGCATTTGGCCGCCATTCATTCTAAATGGCACCCCAAACACGGCGCGACCTTCCCGCGACAGAATCGCTATGCAATCGCGGCAAGATGCTCCTTTGAATATATTGTCACTGTACACATATGACATTTCTATCATTTTTTTCGAGACAAATAGAGCTTTCTTTTGGTGGTATTTAATCACCACTGGGGGTTTTTTTCTTTTTGCTAAACAAACAAAAAAGAAAAACGAAAATTGTGAAAAAAAACACCAATTTTTCTTAGTTTCAGTTCAAAATAAGTAATTTTTCTCCTTCACTGATGTCCACTGATGAGGCTGCACTGATGGCCACTGATATGTGGCACTGATGTGCGCTGATGAGGCTGCACTGATGGACACTGATAGATGGCACTGATGTGTACTAATGAGGCTGCACTGATGTGCGCTGATGAGGTGGAACTGACTGGTGGTACTGATGGGCGCTGATGAGGCAGCACTGATGGGCACTGACAGGTGGTACTGATGAGGTGTCACTGACAGGTGGCACTGATGGGCACTAACGTGCAATGATGAGGCTGCACTGATGGGCACTGACAGGTGGTACTGATGAGGTGGCACTGACAGGTGGCACTGATGGGCACTGACGTGCAATGATGAGGCTGCACTGATGGGCACTGACAGGTGGCACTAATGAGGTGGCACTGATGGGCACTCATAGGCATCACAGATGGACACTGATTGGTAGCACTGATGGCCACTGTTTGGCAGCATTGATGGGTAAAGATGGGCAGCATTTGAGGGCACTGTTGGGGCTGCACGAATGGGCACTGATAGGTGGCACTGATGAGGCTGCACTGATGGGCACTGATGAGGCTGCACTGATGGGTACTGATATGTGGCACTGATGTGCGCAGATGAGGCTGCACTGATGTACGCTGATGAGGCTGCACTGATGGGCACTGATGTGCGCTGATGCGGCGGAACAGACAGGTGGCACTGATGAGGCTGCACTGACGGGCACTGACAGGTGGCACTGATGGGTACTGACAGGTGGCACTGATGTGCAATGATGAGGCTGCACTAATGGGCACTGACAGGTGGCACTGATGGGCAGTGATAGGCACTCATAGGCATCACTGATGGGCACCGACAGGCATTACTGATGGACACTGATTGGCAGCACTGATGGCCACTGATTGGCAGCACTAATGGATACAGATGGGCAGTATTTGGGGGCACTGATCATCAGGATACTGATTAGTGGCCCGATTGTCAGTGTAGATGTCCCCTTTCACTGTCAGCGTAAGGAGAGCATTGCCAACAACTGGCAAATCCTGTTTACACTGTGATCAGCTGTGATTCTAATATCTATGAGGCTTCATATTTCTCCTGTATCCGCTGGATTTCCCTGATCTCCGAGGACTTACCTCTTTCTTGGTTAATCACGGCCAACAGACGGAACATTAAAGCTGCACATGTGGCTGCGAAGAATCCTCGCCAGTAGTTGCGTACGGCAAAGTGTGTGGCTGTGGCCTCTATGCTGAAGAGGACACCTGGGGAGGAGAACAACCAGGAGGTCAGCCACATAGCACACCTATTTTTTTTTTTTTCTTTTTTATTACATTTTTATTGAATCGAGGTACAATAATAAAATATCACAAAACAAGGAGAGAATTAGATACAATAACCTTTAACCATTATCGACATACACATAACAGTTACTATGCATAAAAACCTCAAATAATTTCTAGAATATATAAAACATATATAATTGTAGCACCCTCTACCAATAGGTAGGTGCTAGCATAGGATTTTTTGCTAGATAGTCTGTCAGTACAGGTAAATTTAGGCAGGCTTATGCTGCAAGCTAGGCCTGTTTGTTTTGATCTGGGGGCAGGGAGTGGTTAGTGTAGCAGTGGGTGTGGCCACCTGTGCTCCAGTTCTGAGGCGCCTCCCCTGCTTCCAGGGTAGGGTGCCCACATGTCCCGGATTGCCCAGGATTGTCCCTTAATACATATTTGTGTCCCAGGTCCCGGGCACCTTCATTCCGAGACAATACAGTGTCCCGGAGTGAAATAAAAAATACCGCTAGTCCGCAGCTGTCCTTTACCCTGATAAACATTGCCGAAGCAGCCAAACTAACTGGTTGCTAGGGCCGCCCCGCCTCAAGTCTAGCAACCAGTGACATCGGCTGAGCAACGCTTACCCAGTGCTGCCCTGCGCTGAGCAGCGCGCCTCCGAGTCCACCCACCTCCTCTCCTCCTTCTCCGCCTCTGGCCGCAGCAGCAGAGAGAGAGAGAGCAGCCTGAGCCAGAGCTGCTTACTGCTGGTAAGCCAGGATTCACCATGGCAGCCTGTGCCCAGTGCCAGTCCCGGGACCGACTACTCCCGCTGCCTGCAGCTCATTGCCAGGCCAGCAGCCAGCAGCCCGACTTCTCTACTGCTGAGACTCCTCCCGCCCACGAGGGCCACGACCCGAGCCGCAAGCCAAACTTCCAGGTTTGTACACTACTCACTCACTAATACTATTCTACTTCTACTATTAGAACATGCATGGTTGCAATTCCTTTTAGAATCTGATACTGTACGTTTGTAACAATAAAATGTCTTTTTTTGTTTTTACATATTTATTTCTGTGTGGCAGAAAGTCTGGCTATCTATTCCAAATAGGGTGAACACCTTGGTATTAGACCCCTTTTACACTGTGGCACCCCGCTTTACTATCGTTTTAGCGACGCTATTCAGCCACTATCAGGGCGGTTTTAACCCACCGCTAGCGGCTGAAGTGGGGTTAAATCTGCCCGCAAAACGCAGCCGCAGCGGTATTTTGCTGGCGGTATAGCAGTGCTGCCCCATTGATTTTTTTTGGGCGGCGCGGGTGCTGCGCGGGGGGGGGGGGGGGGGTGTCCCTCCCTGAATGGCAGTTTGCAAATGTGGTCACCCTATTCCACGGAGAATGTTCTGGAAGAGGGGCAGGGCCTAGAACTGGAGTGGCAGGCAACTCACATGGGAGCCCTGACCAATCCCCAACTGGAAATGGCAGGGGGCGGGCAGCTGGGCATCCTATATAAGCTGGCCACTGGGGGGGGGGGGGGAGTTGTCGGCCGGGTGAAGTGGAGAATGGAGTACTAGACAGCAGCAGGAGGGCACCCCCCATCTGGGGGGGGGGGGTGCGCCGAACACAGGAGGAGGCCCGGGAGAACTGTGAGGGAACATCACCTTTACACGGTCATTGGTGATGTCCTCATCATTACACAGTCATTGATGAGGAACTCCTGGAGCACAGGGGCAGGAAAGCTGTTGGAACTTACGGTCCGGTTAAGTTCTCCATCAAGGACTCGGGGCAGAGAAAGGTCGGTGAGTGTACCACAGTGGAGGGTTGGATGTGCCAGGAGGTCTGTGAGGGAACTTCACTTCCACACGGTCATTAATGAAGTCCTCATCATTACACAGTCATTGATGAGGAGTCCTGCATCAGAGGAGAGACTGTGGGAAGTTGTGTCAAATCGATTTGTAAGCTGGGCTGGCTGGGAACACTAGTCCACCGTTCAGAACATGCTTTTAAACTACTAGGACTCCGGGGAGAGGTTCTGCAGGCCTCTGGCCTAGTAGCAGCGAGCAACCAGAGTCAGCAGGAGAAACTATTCAGAGTAGGTCCTTTTGCTTACAGAAGAAGATGTGACAAGAAATGAATAGGCTACAGTATAAGTTTTGTGCAGGAGGAGAGGATTTCTGGGAACATCACCCTTACACGGTCAAGGGAGATGTCCTCATCATTACACGGTCATTGATGAGGAAGTTCTGGAAGCAGAGGAGGAGCAATAGTCAGCACATGGTGATGCAGGAAAAAGACTGTAGCTGTTAAACCTGCACATCATTCCTTCTGGCTCAAATTATGTGCTAATCCAGCCCTCAAATTTTTCACTTGCCTACTCGCGAGTGGAAAATGAGGGCTTGCGAGCTGGGCTGCCTGCCTGGGTGAGGGGGAGGGGAGCACCGTCGGCGGGGTTGATTGGGAGCCGTTCTCCCAGCGATCGCCCCGGGGAGGAAGAGGAGAGCCGCGGGATAGCACACTGTTACCGGCGCTTACATTATAATGGTCTCCGCTCTGCCCCGTGCCTGTGATAGACAGAACGCCGGGCCAATGCTGCGATGCGTTCTGTCTATCACAGGCACGGGTCAGGAGGAGGCGGGGCTGTGTCGAGCAGAGCGGAGACAATTATAATGTAAGCGCCGGTAACAGAGTGCTATCCCGATTCCTGCGGCTCTCCTCTTCCTCCAGCCGTGTATTCCCCTGCCCAGGTGAGGCTGAAATGGGCACAGTGAGACTACAATGCAATGGGCACAGAAAGGCTGAAATGGGCACAGTAATGCCCCATACACACGGTCGGACATTCCGACCACAAAATCCATCTGATTTTTTCCGACGGATTTTGGCTCAAACTTGTCTTGCATACACACGGTCGGACAAAGTTGTCGGAATTTACGATCGTTCTGAAGGAGGTGACGTCAAACACGTACGTCGGGGCTATAAACAGGCCAGTAGCCAATAGCTTTTGTCTCTTAGATTATTCTGAGCATGCATGGCACTTTGTCCGTCGGAATGGTCTACACACGATCAGAATTTACACGATCGGATTTTGTTGTCGGAAAATTTTAGATCCTGCTCTCAAACTTTGTGCGTCGGAAAATCCGATGGAAAAAGTCAGATGGAGCCCACACACGGTCGGATTTTCCGATAACATGATCCAATTGCACATTTTCCGTCAGAAAATCCGACTATGTGTATGGGGCATTAGGCACAGTATGGCTGCAAAGGGCACAGTATGGCTGCAATGGGCACAGTGGGGCTGCAATGGGCACAGAATGGCTACAATGGGCACAGTATGGCTGAAATTGGCACAGTAAGGCTGAAATGGGCACAGTGGGACTGAAATGTATACATTATGGTTGCAAAGGGAACAGTATGGCTGAAATGGGCACAGTGAGGCTGCAATGGGCACAGTGTGGCTTCAATGGGCACAGTGTGGCTTCAATGGGCACAGTGTGGCTGCAATAGGCACAGTGTGGCTGCAATGGGCACAGTGTGGCTGCAATGGGCACAGTAAGACTGAAATGGGCACAGTGAGGCTGCAATGGGCACAGTGAGGCTGCAATGGGCACAGTGAGGCTGCAACGGGCACAGTGTAGCTACAACGGGGACAGTGTAGCTGCAGTGGGCACAGTAAGGCTGAAATGGGCACAGTGAGGCTGCAAAGGCACAGTGAGGCTGCAACGGGCACAGTGTGGCTGCAACAGACACAGTGTGGCTGCAACAGACACAGTGTGGCTGCAACAGGGACAGTGTAGCTGCAGTGGGCACAGTGAGGGTGAAATGGTGGGCACAGTGTGGCTGCAATGGTGGGAACAGTGTGGCTGCAATGGTGGGCACAGTGAGGCTGAAATGGTGGGCACAGTGTGGCTGCAATGGTAGGCACAGGTGAGGCTGCATTGAGGGGCACAGGTGAGGCTGCACTGATAAAGTTGTTAATATTTATAATATAATATATATATTTTTGTATAAAACAGTGTCAAAAAGTGTCATTTCATGAGATAATTTATGAGAGCGTGTCTAGGGGCGAAATTAGGGGCGGGGCAGGGTTGGCCAGGGTAGGGATCTAGTGGGGCACTGGTGGCGAGTAACCTTGGAGGCCTGGCTAGGAGCTCAGGACTTGAAATTTTGAGCCCTCTGCTAATCTATAAGATTTCTAAATATGATGGCGAAGTGATCTATTCTATGGGCATCCCATATACCCCTTTCCCCCAACCAAGTTGCCCCCCCCAAATAAACAAAACAAAGCAAAGGACTGTTCATTGTCTCTGCAAGTGATGTATGGGAGTCTGACAGCGGGTTGATGTGGTGGATGTTTGTTACACGTGGCAACTACACCGCTACATAATAAAAAGAAAATAAAAAGTAAAAGAAAGAATAAAAAATGAGGTAAAAGAAAGAAAGATGCAGAAGGAAAGCAGGTCATACTAGCATGATTTATAGTAATAAAAAAATAAAATAAAAAAAGGGACCTAACAAAAAGACGACTATCTCTAAACTGGACACCTGATATCTACATAGCGCAATGTAGACCCGAAGACCAACCTTCATGCCCATACCCCAGTAGCCAATGATTGGGCATTATGGCCTTCAAAAACAATGTCTTCCTTCGTGCAGTTGTAATCCCTGGTTTGTAACCAAGATCTCAAGGTAGACTTTATTTTATTTTTTTCCCTTCTTCAGAATATATGAAAGAGGGAGAAAAAAAATAAAAAAATCTTCTCCTCCCCTCCCTTCTTCTCTTCCTTTTATTCTTTTATAACAAGGCCCAACGCACAAAAGTCAGGATTGATCAAGGCCTCACAGTATTTATAATGCAGTGAGTTTAATTTATGAATGGTCATCATTCATTATTTTACAGCTTACAGTCTAAAGCCTCGTACACACGAGCGGATTTTCTGATGGTAATTTTGTGATGACAGGCTGTTGGCAGAAAATCTGACCGTGTGTACGCTCCATTGGACAATTGTTGTCAGATTTTCCGTGGATAAATGTTGGATGGCAGGCTTTTAAAATTTTCCGTGGACAAATGTGTGTTGTCAGATTTTCGTAGCGTGTGTACACAAGTCCGTCGGACAAAAGTCCAAAGTACAAACATGCATGCTCGGAAGCAAGGATGCGCCGGAAGTAAACTAGTGTTCGTAATGGAGAATTAACATTCGTGACGCGGCAAATTATGAAATCTGGAAATGCAGCGCACAATTCTCTTCTTTTTTTTTTTAACAGAAAGATTCTCTTCTTCTATAATGGGATAATAATGAAGCTGCTTTGCTGGTGATACTGATGGAGCTATTGCAAATTAATTTTCAAAGGCTTTTTTTTTTATTATTATTTTAGTTTTGTGGGCAAGTTACCACAACACCATTATCCCGTAGTTTTTACGATCAAAGATACAACTATGTTGGTGTCCCTTGTTAATTTTACATTGTATTTTGTTAAATGTAACTGCCTACTCCCAAACTGTCATTTGAAGTAAAACAGCCAAGTATTATTCTAAAATTGGACATGCTATCTGCCCATAGAACTTAACCAAAAAGTGCATTCTATGCATCCAAAAATATAAAAAAAATATAAAAAATTTAACAAATCAAATCATTCTTATTCAAAAAATATAAATAAATAAAATAAAAGCCTCATGCATGTGTCCTGCTTCTTAATATAGGGGGTCAGCAATGCCAAGAGTGTGTGAAAGCACGGGTCCGTCATCCGGAGATAATCCCGAAAATCATCCGGATTATTCTTCTGGAGCTCCCGCAGCAAAGGCATATGACATAATTGGTCACGATTAATAAAGCAACCAAGTTTTGGTTCAAGAACTCCTCCTCCTCTTGTTCCTGGACTGGACTTTGGTCGAAGCAATAACTCCAAGCCCAATAATAAATAACACGTTATCTCCTCCGATTCCGCAATATGGTTGGTTGACGAACGGCCGTTCAGAAACAAAACTGAAAAGCGCGAATTGAAAAGCACGAACTGAAAAGCGCGAACTGAAAAGCGGACGAAATGAAAAGCGCAAAATGAAAAGCGCGAATCAACACTCACCAAACTTCTACTAACACGAAATTAGCAGAAGGAGCCCAAAGGGTGGCGCCAAAGAGCACAGTTTTGAAAATCTGATCGCACGGACAAGGCACCCTTTAAAATTCTCAAGCACCCCATTCTAAAATGTAAAAAAGGAAAGTAATATTTTTACACAGGGCTTTTTTTCTCAGAGAACAGGTGCAGGTACTTTTACCTTCAGAGTCAACCCTTGACTCCACCTAGGGTTGCCACCTGTCCGGGATTCACCCGGACAGTCCGGGTTTTGAATCATGTGTCCGGGTTTCTGGTGGTCTGAAACCCGGACACAATATTCAGAATAGACTGTGGCTCCCCAAGTAACTAAGTACCACAACCGCAGAGTGCATAGGTGTGTACATGGGCCCATACACGGACAGGAAAGGTCTTGATCTGCTTCTCCTCCTCCCGCCCCTCTGTCTGCCCTCCTACACTCCAATCCCTGGTGTTCTATGCCTCAGGAAAGGGATGTGTGGGCTGGAAATTTGAAGCTCAGCTCGGCAGATACACAGTGGATGAAAGGCGTTGATGCCTGAGCCTCCATCCTCGGGTGAGTGGGCTCACCATCAAATGTCTGCGTTTGAAGTCTCCCCCCTACCTCCCTTCTCTCTCCTGCCTCCAAGTAAGTAAATACACTAAAGTAAGGGGGACTCAGATGTATGGGGGGCCCTGTAGACTCTGATGTAAGGGGGGCTTTGGGAACCTTAATTTAGTGGAGGTGCTGGGAACTCTGATGTAAGTGGGAGGTTTGGTGATCAGAAAAGTAAATTAAAAATAAAAATTTGCTGTGTGCGGGGTTTGGCTTGAAGAAAAGGTGGCAACCTTATCTCCACCCCCTACCCACCTCGGAGTACTGTCTCTTGGTTCCAACCCCCTGTACTGCCCCTTTTAGAGAATACAGAACCAAGTATCATTTTGTGGTGCTAAGAAAGTTGTATGGAATTTAATGATAGCAAGAAAAGCAGTAAAATACCCTCACCGGCCACTTTATCAGGTCCACCTTGCTATTACCAGGTTGGACCCCCCTTTGCCTTCAGAACTGCCTTCATTCTTGGTGGCATGGATTCAACAAGGTGTTGGAAACGTTCCTCCGAGATTTTGGTCCTCAGTGACATGATGGCATCACGCAATTGCTGCAGATTTGTTGGCTGCACATCCATGATGCCAATCTCCCTCTTCCACCACATCCCAAAGGTGCTCTATTGGATGAGATGTGGTGACTGTGGAGGCCATTGGAGTACAGGGACCTCATTGTCCAGTGGTGAGATGATTGGAGCTTTGTGACATGGTGCATTATCCTGCTTGAGGGAGCCATCAAAAGATGGGGACACTGTAGTCATAAAGGGATGGACACAGTCAGCAACAATACTCAGGTAGGCCATGGCATGTAAACAATGCTCAATTGGTACTAAGGGGCTCAAAGTGTGCCTAGAAAATATCCCCCACCACACCATTTCACCCCCACCACCACCAGCCTGAACCATTGATACAAGGCAGGATGGATCCATGCGCCAAATTCTGACCCCCCCATCTTAATGTCGCTGCTGAAATCGAGACCCTTCAGATCAGGCAACGTTTCTCCAATCTTCTATTGTCCAATTTTGGTGATTCTGTGTGAATTGTAGCCTCAGATTCCTGTTCAGGAGTGGCACCCGGTGTGGTCTTCTGCTGCCATCTGCTTCAAGGTTCTAATGTTGTGCGATCAGAGATCGTATTCTGCATACCTTTGGTGTAACAAGTGGTTATTGGAGTTACTGTCGCCTTTCTATCATCTGGAACCAGTCTGCCCATTCTCCTCTGACATCAACAAAGCATTTTCCTCCAAACAAACACCACTCACTGGATATTTTCTCCTTTACCCGCCATTCTCTGTAAACCCAAGAGATGGTTGTGTGTGCAGTAGATCAGCAGTTTTTTAAAAATACTCGGACCAGCTCGTCTGACACCAACAACCATGCCACGTTCAAAGTCACTTAAATCCGCTTTCTTCCCCATTGCTCAGTTTGAACTTCAGCTAGTCATCTTCACCACATCTAGATATCTAAATGCATTGAGTTGCTGCCATGTGATTGGCTGATTAGCAATTTGTGTTACCAAGCAATTGAACAGGTGTACCTAATAAAATGGGCAGTCAGTGTAGATCCTCTGCAGCCAGCAACAATATAATCCCCAGCAACAAAATTCCTCCCAGCAGCAATAGATCTCCCAGCAACAGGAAATATAAAAATGAAGGAACACTAGTGCCATTTAGATGTTACAAAGAATATAACTGAATATGTAAAAAGGAAATCAAGGATAAAAAAAATCAAAATGAAAGACAGATTGCAAAAGATAGTAGGACAAACCCCCAAAAATTCTTCAAATATATTAATAGTAAAAAGGTCAGGTCTGAGCATGTAAGCCCTTTACAAAATAATCTGGAGTGGGTGACTGGGGACAAAGAGAAGGCTAATTAATTAAATACTTTCTTCAGCTCTGTGTACACAAAGGAGCATGGGGGAGCTCATGTCCATAATGGGGGTGGTAGTGACACAGCCCCAAATGATCCACAATGGCTCAAAAGTGTTATGGTCCAGAAATATTTGGACAGGATAAAGCACCTGGGCCAGATGGCATCCACCCACGGATCCTAAAAGAATTGAGCTCTGTGAATTCAAAGCCATTGTATCTAATTTTTAGGGACTCATTAATGACAGGAATAATACCACTGGATTGGTGCAGGGCCAATGTGGTGCTTATATTTAAAAAGGGAACAAAGTCTTTACCAAGTAACTATAGACCTGTTAGTTTAACTTCTATATTCGGGAAGATACTGGAGTGATTAATAAAAGACCACATAGACGAGTTCTTGCAGGAAAAAAATATTTTAAGCAACAGACAGCATGGATTCATGAAAGACAGAAATTGTCAGGCAAACCTGATTTCTTTTTATGAAGAGGTAAGTAAAACCTTGGACAGAGGGGTGGCGGTGGATGTGATATACTTGGACAGAGGGGTGGCGGTAGGCGTGGTATACTTGGACAGGGGGGTGGCGGTGGACGTGGTATACTTGGACAGAGGGGTGGCGGTGGGCGTGGTATACTTGGACAGGGGGGTGGCGGTGGATGTGGTATACTTGGACAGAGGGGTGGCTGTGAACTGTGGTATACTTGGACAGAGGGGTGGCGGTGGATGTGATATACTTGGACAGAGGGGTGGCTGTGGATGTGGTATACTTGGACAGAAGGGTGGCGGTGAATGTGGTATACTTGGACAGAGGGGTGGCTGTGGATGTGATATACTTGGACAGAGGGGTGGCTGTGAACTGTGGTATACTTGGACAGAGGGGTGGCAGTGGATGTGGTATAATTGGACAGGGGGGTGGCGGTGGACGTGGTATACTTGGACAGGGGGTGGCGGTGGGCGTGGTATACTTGGACAGGGGGGTGGCGGTGGATGTGGTATACTTGGACAGAGGGGTGGCTGTGAACTGTGGTATACTTGGACAGAGGGGTGGCGGTGGATGTGATATACTTGGACAGAGGGGTGGCAGTGGACGTGGTATACTTGGACAGGGGGGTGGCGGTGGACGTGGTATACTTGGACAGGGGGGTGGCGGTGGACGTGGTATACTTGGACAGAAGGGTGGCGGTGAATGTGGTATACTTGGACAGAGGGGTGGCTGTGGATGTGATATACTTGGACAGAGGGGTGGCTGTGAACTGTGGTATACTTGGACAGAGGGGTGGCGGTGGATATAGTATAATTGCACAGGGGGGTGGCGGTGGACGTGGTATACTTGGACAGAGGGTGGCGGTGGGCGTGGTATACTTGGACAGGGGGGTGGCGGTGCACGTGGTATACTTGGACAGAGGGGTGGTGGTGGACATGGTATATTTGGACAGAGGGGTGGCGGTGGACGTGGTATACTTGGACAGAGGGGTGGCGGTGGACGTGGTATACTTGGACAGAGGGGTGGCTGTGGACGTGGTATACTTGGACAGAGGGGTGGCTGTGGACGTGGTATACTTGGACAGAGGGGTGGCTGTGGACGTGGTATATTTGGACAGAGGGGTGGCTGTGGACGTGGTATACTTGGACAGAGGGGTGGCTGTGGACGTGGTATACTTGGACAGAGGGATGGCTGTGGACGTGGTATACTTGGACAGAGGGGTGGCTGTGGACGTGGTATACTTGGACAGAGGGATGGCTGTGGATGTGATATACTTGGACAGAGGGGTGGCGGTGGATGTGGTATACTTGGACAGAAGGGTGGCGGTGGATGTGGTATACTTGGACAGAGGGGTGGCTGTGGATGTGCTATACTTGGACAGAGGGGTGGCTGTGAACTGTGGTATACTTGGACAGAGGGGTGGCTGTGGATGTGGTATACTTGGACAGAGGGGTGGCGGTGGATGTGATATACTTGGACAGAGGGGTGGCGGTGGACGTGGTATACTTGGACAGGGGGGTGGCGGTGGACGTGGTATACTTGGACAGGGGGGTGGCGGTGGACGTGGTATACTTGGACAGGGGAGTGGCGGTGCACGTGGTATACTTGGACAGAGGGGTGGCGGTGGACGTGGTATATTTGGACAGAGGGGTGGCGGTGGACGTGGTATACTTGGACAGAGGGGTGGCGGTGGACGTGGAATACTTGGACAGAGGGGTGGTTGTGGACATGGGATACTTGGATTTTGCAAAAGCGTTTGACACAGTTCCGCACACACGGCTCATGTGTAAGGTAAAGTCTACAGGTTTGGAAAGATCAGTTTGTAAATGGATAGAAAACTGGCTAAAAGACAGAATTCAGAGAGTAGTGGTTAATGATTCTTACTCTGAATGGTCTAAGGTTATCAGTGGTGCACCCCAAGGTTCAGTGCTGGGACCCTTACTTTTTAATATGTTTATAAATGATATTGGGTCTGGGATCAAAAGTAACATTTCCATCTTTGCAGATGACGCCAAGCTATGCAGTGGAATAACCTCCTTACAGGATGTCTCCAATTTACAAGCCGACCTCAATGCTCTGTCTAATTGGGCGACTATGTGGCAGATGAGGTTTAATGTTGATAAATGTAAAGTTCTGCACTTGGGGGCTAAGAATATGCATGCATCATACATGCTAGGGGGGAGTACAACTGGGGGGATCCATAGTGGAGAAGGATCTGGGGGTTTTGGTAGATCATAAACTCAATAATAGCATGCAATGCCAAGCTGCGGTTTCCAAACCAAGCAAAGTCCTTTCTTGTATTAAGAGAGGTATGGACTCCAGAGAGAGGGATATCATTTTTCCCCTGTTAAAATCATTAGTAAGATCTCGTCTGGAATATGCAGTTCAGTTTTGGGCACCAGTTCTCAAAAAGGATATCGGGGAACTGGAGAAAGTGCAGAGAGGGGCAACCAAACTGATAAGAGGCATGGAGGAGCTCAGCTATGAGGAAAAATTGGAGGAACTGAATTTATTCACTCTTGAGAAGAGAAGGTTAAGGGGGGATATGATCAACATGTACAAATATATAAGGGGTCCATATAGTGAACTTGGTGTTGAGTTATTCACTTTACATTCAACAAAGAGGACAAGGGGGCACTCTTTACGTCTAGAGGAAGAGAGATTTCATCTCCAAATACGGAAAGGTTTCGTCACAGTAAACCCTTGTACACACGGTCGGAGAATCTGTCAGAATGAGTCTTATCGGACCGTGTCGTCAGATTATCCGACTGTGTGTGGTATGCATCGGACTGATTCCGTCCGAATCTCCGTCGGAAAATTGGGTCTGGCATGTTGGAAATATTTCCCGACCAACTGGGCCGGACGGACCTAATCCAATCATGTGTAGAGCATTTTCATCGGACCAAGTGCCACGCATGCTCAGATCAAATTCCTACATCAAAACTATTGGCTACTAGCCTGAATGTAGTCCCATCGTAACTAAATTACGTCATCACGTTCTGAAAGATCGGCTTTTTCGCCAATTTGGCCCGACCGTGTGTATGCAACAGTTTCGGACACAATCCGTCAGACTAAATCCGACGGGCAAAATCCGATGGATTTGGTTGGCAAAATCTCTGACCGTGTGTACGTGGGCTAAGAGCTGTGAAAATGTGGAATAGACTCCCTGCAAAGGTAGTTCTGGCCAACTCAGTAGATTACTTTAAGAAAGGCCTGGATACTTTCCTAAATGTACAGAATATAACGGGGTACTGACATTTATAGGTAAAGTTGATCCGGGGGAAAATCAGGGAGGAATTTTTTCTCCTGCAAATTGGATCATGCTCTGTTGGTTTTTTTTTTTTTTTTGCCTTCCTCTGGATCAACTGTGGGGATAGAATTGAGTATATGGGATTGTATGAAATTCATTTTTTTTTTTTTTTTTTTTGTGGTTGAACTGGATGGACTTGTGTCTTTTTTCAACCTAACTATGTAACTATGTAACAATAGATCTCCCAGCAACCAGCATCAGTAGACCCTCCAGCAGCTAGAAACAATAGACCCCTCCCTCAACAGTAGGTCCCTTCAAGCAACAACAACTGACCCCCCCCAGCTTTTATTTAAGCCCAACCTGCGACCACTTAATTTTTTTTTTTTTTTTTTAAACATACATACAGATTTGTGACATTAAAGAGGGATTCCGCCCAAAAAAAATATTAAAAGCCAGCAGCTATAAATACTACAGCTGCTGACTTTTAAAAAATGGACACTCACCTGTCCCGGGTTCCAGCGATGCCGGCAGCCGAGGCCGATCGACCGCTCGGGCCTCGGCAGCTGCCGCCGCCATTCGAGGTGAGGGAATCAGGAAGTAAAGCGAATCGGCTTCACTTCCCGGTTCCCTACTGCGCATGCGCGAGCTGCGCCGCGCAATAGGAAATCTCCGCGCTGTCACTGGGACCCGTGTGTGTCCCAGCAGACAGCGCGGCAGGGCAGGAAATGGCGTAGACTCCCGTGGGAGTCTATGCCCGGAAGTGGGTGAAAATACCTGTCTTTGACAGGTATCTCCACCCCCCTCCCCCCTGAAAGGTGTCAATTGTGACACCGGAGGGGGGTTCCGATCAGCGGAGGTTCCACTTTAGGGTGGAATCCCGCTTTAATCCACGAAATATCAAAAAATAGGAAAACACATAAAACAAATAAACCTGGCACCTCTCGGACTAAAGTAACTTAGCGTATACTAAACAAAACATTATAGAGACGTAGATACATTTTACTCAACAAGTTGTTCACCGCTAATTTCAAACTTTAAACCATGGCAGTTTCCTCTATACAGCATCAAGTTATATTTCTATCGCACACTAATTTAGTCTCTTCTACACCTCACTCCTCTGCTTCTACTATTTGCCCCCATCTAACTCTTCTTTCGTTACTGACCATTGGCTTTTTCCTCAACTACGCTTCTGCTTGATCCCAACCTGCGACCACTTGTTACCGACCTTTGGCTTATTCCGCAACTATGCTTCTGCTTGATCCCAACCTGCGACCACTTGTCACCAAACTTTGGCTTGTTCCTCTACTATGCTTCTGTTTAATTGGCTTGTTTACTGACTACGCTTCTGCTTGACCCCTACCTGCTATATCTGCTACTTGACCACAGTTTGCTCACCTCCTGGTGGGGCGATCCCGAGGCCCGTCACCCGTTACTAACATGCAACAAAACCGATGTCCACCATCTAGTGAACATTGATAAGTGCTTAGACTTCATGCCTCGGGTGAGCCCCAGGGTGATCTGCTTGTATACCTATCCTGCTGGTTGGTGAGATACTGACTACGCTTCTGCTTGACCCCTACCTGCTATATCTGCTACTTGACCACAGTTTGCTCACCTTCTGGTGGGGCGATCCCGAGGCCCGTCACCTGTTACTAACATGCAACAAAACCGACGTCCACCATCTAGTGAACACTGATAAGTGCTTAGACTTCATGCCTCGGGTGAGCCCCAGGGTGATCTGCTTGTATACCTATCCTGCTGGTTGGTGAGATACTGACTACGCTTCTGCTTGACCCCTACCTGCTATATCTGCTACTTGACCACAGTTTGCTCACCTCCTGGTGGGGCGATCCCGAGGCCCGTCACCTGTTACTAACATGCAACAAAACCGATGTCCACCATCTAGTGAACACTGATAAGTGCTTAGACTTCATGCCTCGGGTGAGCCCCAGGGTGAGCTGCTTGTATACCTATCCTGCTGGTTGGTGAGAGCCTCTCTACTGCTACAGTTACCAGACTCTGAGCCTGACTATTTACCATGACAGCTAACTTGCTTGAGGCTCTGACATAAGGAAGCAGATCCCTGCCCCCAAGATGGCCACCTCCACACAGAGACAGAAACAAGGTATAGTAAGCCAGTAATGAGAAGAGGTCAACTGCATGAAAACCACAGGAAATACTAGTGACTAATCAAATGTACCTTTGCCCTTTGCCTACCTTTATTTGGACACAGCTTCCAGAGTCCAGGTCCTTTTTAATTAGTTGGTAGAATTTGTACATCTGCACGGCCCCCAATGTGTGTTAAAAGCCACCCACCTCAAATTGGGAGCAACAGTTGTGTCCGTGCCCAACTGACATGAACGGACCTGCCTACAGAGGGATGCAGGGAACACCTGTGTATCCCCGTGGGGGAAAACACAGCCCTTGCACGGGTGTACCCTGTAGTATACTTGTGTGAACGAGGTCTTTGACATACAACCCTTGACATTTTTAATGACCTCTGCTAAGCAAGTAAAGGCTTGTTAAAAAGCAATCCCATGCAAAAAAAATGTTTTTGCTGGGAACTGATTAACTAAATTGGTGAATGAGATTAAAAGCGGCTTGCTCCAGTTCTGAATCTTTACCAGCCCCTTCGTATTATAACAATATCTTGTACCGAGCAGCAAAGAAGACAAAGTTCACTGAACAAGAAAGGAAACTGCACGCATAATCTGATAACTGGTGACATTTACTAACTGGAATTCTACTCTAAACACTTGCTGCATGGCTGTCAATGTGTAATATATGGTTACAAATCCAAAGCATGGCATAATAAAAAACATAATAATGTAGACCACCTACCTCCTACGGGGGCAACAAAGCAACAAGCCACACCCACCGCAGCTCCGGCAATCAACAGTTCATACTTGCGGCTTGGATTCTAGATGGCGCCAACAAGAGAAAAATCAAGGTGAACCAATCATTCTACAGGTACAGCTCCACGCGAACTGGAGAAAGTAGATCACATGTTGCAAGGCTTCAGTTATAAGTGGATCAGTGAAGCACAGTCTTACCTCTTTGGTGCCGACAAGTTTAAGCATGACCTTTCCCAGCAGAGTTGCGAGTATGGTGGCCATATGGACAAAAGGTCCCTATTAAAACATGAAAATTACAATTACTGTACCATCATCCCAGGCTGCACCTCCCCAAAATTCCTATACTGACCCCTCACACAGTTCTGTATATCCAACCAGTATATATACTATTTCTGTACTGACCTCTCACACAGCACTGTCACTACACCTCCATCCTGCCTTGGATATCTCTACTATTCTTATACTGTTCCCTCATACTGTTATAACACAACATCTCCATCCTGTCCTATATATCTACTAATTATGTATTGATAGTATAGTGCCCCCATCAGGTGACAGAGGGGCTGTGGTGCAGAGACTTTACGATGCAGTCAGGGCTGGACTTACCATTGGGCTTGACTGGGCTCAAGCCCATGGGCCCCACCCAATAGGAGGCCCCACCGAGATACATAGCCAAGTGTACTCGGATCAGCTCTGCTCACAGTCACGCCCTATGATGGACATAACACAGGGACTGGGCGTGACTGTGAGCCAAGCCGAGTACACTCGGCTACTCTCGGCTCCACTCTGGACTGCAAGAGGACCCTTAGCCGCCGACGAGAGGACCCGAGAGTCGAAAATCGGGGTGCGTGTTATACGCCGGCGCGTGTTATACGCCAATAAATACGGTAATGTATAGAAGGTAGGGCCCGAAAGTGACTCAAGCCCAGGGGCCCCCACCACCCTAAGTCCTGCCCTGGATGCAGTAGACAAGAGAGTAGTTGGGTCCAGGCAGAAGTCATGGCAGGTGGCAGGCAAGAGGGTAGTCAGATGCAGGCAGGTCAAAGATGCAAAGTCACCAGCATAACAAACCAAGGTTTTGGGGTTCCCGCAGGGTTCCTTTCTTAAGGTAACATAGTGACATAATGAGCCACTATGTTGCCTTGAGAAAGGAACCCCGCAAGGTCCCAAAACGTTGATTTCTTACGCCTTATATGACACTAGCTTCAAAATGAACACATGAAAGGCATTCATTTGGAGCGCTGGCATTCACTTCGAGAACCCATTATTTTGAGGTCGAGTACTGCGAGGAGTGCACTAGTTTCCATTTTGGACTTTATAAAAGTCCAGGCAGGGGTCCTGGAAGGTGGCAGCCAAGACAGTAGTCAAGTTCGAGCAGAAGTCCGGCCAGGAAAGGAGGAGGGTCGGCAGCAAACGGGCAACTGGCAGATAAGTATTATATCTCATATGCCGCATACAGACGATCGGAATTTCTGACAACCAAACCGTGGATTTATTTTCGACGGATGTTGGCTCAAACTTGTCTTGCATACACACGGTCACACAAATGTTGTCGAAAATTCCGAACGTCAAGAACGCGGTGACGTACAACGCGTACGACAAGCTGAGAAAATTAAGTTCAATAGCCAGTGCGGCTCTTCTGCTTGATTCAGAGCATGCATGGAATTTTGTGCGTCGGAATTGTCTACACAGGCACGGAATTTACGACAATGGATTTTGTTGTCCTAAAATTTGAGATTCAGCTCTCAGGAAATTCCGACAGCAAATGTCCGATGGAGCCTACACATGGTCGGAATTTCCGACACCAAGCTCACATCGAAAATTTGTTGTCGGAAATTTCCGATCGTGTGTACCTGCCATTAAGCTCGCAGGCAGCTTGCGATGAAACACAGTACCAGCCCCTTCAAAGGCTGGAGCCTAAATACCCTTCTGGCCAGAGGACATGCCCCATCATCTTTAGTGGGAACACAGAAGGTCCTGAAGGTAGTGGAGATTCTTGGCATCCCTGCAAGTATGCTGTGAGGAATCCTGAAAGATCTGGAAGGGATCATGCAAGTACTGCTAACATCAAACCACCCCACGGTTAGCCTCCGGATGCCCATAGAGCTAGTTTTTTCAGGATGTGCACAGTGTATGAGGAAAAGCTCTGATCATCCTGGGGGCATAGACATGGCTTGCAAGATCCATAGAGTTTTTCTCTGTGCCAAACCCTTTTCAATATAATCAGATACTGAATGTTGGGAGCTGTCTTGTCTACATAATCCCCGTGTTAACCTGCATCCTTTTACTCTGCACCTGTCTCCAGTTATTGACCTGGCTTGCCTTGAATGGTCCTGAACTCTGTCTGCATCAACCCCAGCTTGTTCCTGACCTTGATCTGCCTGTGTCCATTACTGCTACTCTGCTGATTTGTTACTGACCTGGCCTGAACCGTGACTTTGCTCTTGCTTCCACATCTGTACCTGATCTGTCTGCCTGTGTATGACCCAGCTTGTTTGAACCTGTCTATGTTCCAGTCATTGCTGGATTTTCAAGCTGTAAGCATCTGCCTGTTATCCACTGGTGCCTGTTCTCCATCTGTCTGCAAGCTGCCTGCGGTTCACCTTCTTGCTGCCTCCAGTGCCAGCCTGTTCCTGCCTACAGTTCATTGACTGCTACCTGGCATCTCTGCTTGCTGTAATTAACTGATGACCATCCACTGCTTGACCAGAAGATCCTTTCCAGCCCTGTAGCTAGCAAGAACATCAGGTACTCGTGCCACTCTGGATTCCTGCGCTACCTTTCTACTCCATTAGGAACCCCGAGTCAGTTCCTCGTTGTATCAGGCTCGGAACCCTGAGTCGTTGTATCAGGCTCTTCCACCATGTACGTGACACTGAAGTTGTCCAATGTCCGCGTAGATTTCACAGTTGTTTCAGCTTTGAATTCTTCTGAGCCAGTCAAGGGAATAGGAGGTGGCGGTGATGTTGATCGGTGGGAAAAGTGGAGAGAGCTACTGGCTTCAAACAAGAAATGTAGAACACCAGATGGGCCTGTAACAAGTGCGGAAGCCTGACCTTGATTGCTACTGGGTTGATGATTTTGGGGATGGCAAACAGGCCACTCAGCATTTTCTTTGCCTATGACTAAGTGCAAGAAAGGGACTCTTGCAACTTCAAGTTTGAAATGAAGAAAGCAAAGTGCTTTTACACATTGAGGACAAGGTATTCTGAGAAGCAATTAGGAAGAGCAAGAGGATGAAAATTATAAATGATGAAGAAGGGGGAATGGGAGGGAGGGAGAGGAGAGGATGGCTTCCAATCTAGAAGGCCTCACATGAAAAATTATGAACGAAGTGACCCAAGCAGGGGTTGACTGACAACTCATGGGGCCCCCGGGCAATAGGAGATTATGGGGCCACACAGTATACACACACACACAGTATACACATACATGTACACACAGTATACACAGACATGTTTCTATTGGCTGAGAAGGTACCGGAGAGGTGGGGCAGCTATAATCTTGGGATTGTAGGACCAAAAGGATGTCGGTAAGGGACATTTCAGAGACAGATGTAAAAAAAACACAGATTTTTACATACTGTCTCTGGTTTTACTGAGGCTGGCAATCCTGATGGGGCCCCCTAGTGGCTCGGGGCCCATGGGCATTGCCTGAGTGGCCCAATGGTCAGTCCGCCCCTGGACCCAAGATCCCACAATAGAGAGAGAGGTTAGTCTGAGGATGACACCACTGTTCTTCAGAGGTCTGGAAAGGTTGAGGTGGAACTTATGCCTGAGGGCGGCATCGTATCTTTGAGTGTCCACACTCTACCAACAAGAGCGGATTCTGCTTTGGCAGCTCAGTGAGGGTCATCATATACTTCAGCCACTGCCTCAGATAAGGATAAGACTTTGGTCAATAACTCGCTTCTATGTTCCAAGAGATAAAAAGTCCAAACTTCATGCTTTTCTTCAAATAGAAAGACTATGGTGCCCACTCCAGAGAAACGCTCCCGAAGGGAGACTTTGAGCTCAGGTGTGATAGGCGAAGATGAGGCGTGAGTGACTGAGGGACCAGCAGAGAACTGGCAGAGGATGACGCAGAAGTGGACAGCGATTAAAAGTGGCTCTGTAGCTGGAAATACCAACTTGCTGGGACAGAAGGGCAATGGTGTGGAGGCTGTTCACGATGCATTAGACAATAGAGTAGTTGGGTCCAGGTAGGGGTCATGGCAGGTGGCGCACAAGAGAGTAGTCTGGTCCAGGTAGGGGTCATAGCAGGCAGCACACAAGAGTGTAGTCCAGGTCCAGGTAAGGGACATGGCAGGTGGCACACAAGAGAGTAGTCTGGTTCAGGTAGGGGTGATGGTAGGCGGCACACAAGAGGATGGTCCTGTCCAGGTAAGGTCATGGCAGGTGGCACACAAGTGGGGAAGTCTGGTCCAGGTAGGGGTCATGGCAGTTGGCACACGAAAGAGTAGTCTGGTCCAGGTAGGGGTCTTGGCAGGCAGCAGGCAAGAAAAGATTCAGGTCTAGGCAGGGGTTGTGGTAGGCAGCACAAAAAAAGACTAGTCATTATAGCTTTTTGTCTCTCAGATAGCTGGTGAAAACAAACAGCACTAGTTACTTCAAAGGCTGGAACTTAAATACCCTTTTGGTCAGAGGATATGCTCGAGAACTCAAGAATTCTTGGTAATGGTGACCATATGAATCCAGGAAATTCTGGCAGGAATCCTACGAGGAATCCTTGAAGACCTAGCACTGCAACAACTGACACATCATACAGCTCTGTCGCTACACCTCCTTCCTGTCCCGTATCTCTTATGTTATGACCTGTGCAGTGATACTTACCACTTTCCCAAGGAATATTGTACTTCCAGCAGCAAGGGTGCAGGTGACACCGATTAATTTGGCAATAAATGTGCGGAAAGTGAAAAATTCGGCAAGGACTACCCCTCTCAACGTAACTTTGATCTCTGGAATACCAGAACCTGCAAAAGTTTAAAAAGACCATTAGCTTTTTTTAAAAACACCTCTGGAAAAGGAGAGACAATTTTTTTCTTTTAGTTTGTGTCACCCTGCAGGAGGAGAACAGACTCCTATCCCCTTCTATATGTGTCACCCTGCTGGAGGAGAACAGACTCCTATCCCCTTCTATATGTGTCACCCTGCTGGAGGAGAACAGACTCCTATCCCCTTCTATATGTGTCAGCCTGCAGGAGGAGAACAGACTCCTATGCCCTTCTATATGTGTCAGCCTGCAGGAGGAGAACAGACTCCTATCCCCTTCTATATGTGTCACGCTGCAGGAGGAGAACAGACTCCTATTCCCTTCTATATGTGTCATCCTGCTGGAGGAGAACAGACTTCTATCCCCTTCTATATGTGTCACCCTGCAGGAGGAGAACAGACTCCTATCCCCTTCTATATGTGTCACCCTGCTGGAGGAGAACAGACTCCTATCCCCTTCTATATGTGTCACCCTGCAGGAGGAGAACAGACTCCTATCCCCTTCTATATGTGTCATGCTGCAGGAGGAGAACAGACTCCTATCCCCTTCTATATGTGTCACCCTGCAGGAGGAGAACAGACTCCTATCCCCTTCTATATGTGTCAACGTGCAGGAGGAGAACAGACTCCTATCCCCTTCTATATGTGTCACCCTGCAGGAGGAGAACAGCCTCATATCCCCTTCTATATGTGTCACCCTGCAGGAGGAGAACAGACTCCTATTCCCTTCTACATGTGTCACCCTGCAGGAGGGGAACAGACTTGTATCTCCTTCTATACGTGTTCCCTTGCAGGAGGAGAACAGACTCCTATCCACTTCTATATGTGTCACCCTGCAAGAGGAAAACAGACTCATATCTCCTTCTATACGTGTTCCCTTGCAGGAGGAGAAGAGACTCATATCCCCTTCTATATGTGTCACCCTGCAGGAGGAGAACAGACTCCTATCCCCTTCTATATGTGTCAGCCTGCAGGAGGAGAACAGACTCCTATCCCCTTCTATATGTGTCAACGTGCAGGAGGAGAACAGACTCCGATCCCCTTCTATATGTGTCAACGTGCAGGAGGAGAACAGACTCCGATCCCCTTCTATATGTGTCACCCTGCAGGAGGAGAACAGACTCCGATCCCCTTCTATATGTGTCACCCTGCAGGAGGAGAACAGACTCCTATCCCCTTCTATATGTGTCACCCTGCTGGAGGAGAACAGACTCATAGTAGGGATATGCTCAAAGATTCTTTCTTAATGCAAAATTTATAAAGACCGGACACCATACCTGCAGCTTGAGGTGAGATATACTTGGCCACTGCCGCTGATATACACATGAGTACAACATGATAAAGGACCCAGGAGAAGTACTGCAGATACAGGTATTGGTCGAGGGCGTCGTACACCCACAGGTTAACTGTGCAAGAGAAAAGAAAAAAAGGTAGAATGAGACGATTTTAATTTAATTACATTTAAATCTTAAGATTAGGATTAAGAATCCAAATACTTAAAATAATGCAGGTCAGAATTAGGGTTGCACCAATACTGATAGAGGTCTCAGCGCGCGATACTAAACATTCGCTCCGTGCAAATGCTCCGATACCTGAAACTGATACTTTCAGGCTCTGCTCTTTCAACTGACAGCTGAATTGTAAAGGAGAAAAAAAAAAGCCCTCAATACCGATTGTTCAGGAGCGGGGCTGCCGCGTCCTCAACAACCGATGACTCATTCAGCTGTCCGCAGGGTTCCCCTGTTGACAGCTGAAGTGTAAACAAAGTCCCGGCAAATTGGAGGCGTCAAAAAAAAAAAAAAAAGTAGAAGAAGCAGCCGGGCAATGTTTATCAACAACATTGCTCAGCCAGAAAGATAAAAAGAAACATTGTTTCTTTTTGTATCTTTCTGTTTTATTCATCTACAGATGAAAGGGACTTCGATCTGCAGATGAAGTCAGTTTAACCACTTAACCACTTAAGGACCGCCGTATTGCCATTGTACGTCAGCACAATGGCACAGGCAGGCACAATCACGTACATCTACGTGATTGCCTTCCAGCGGGTGGGGGGTCCGATCGGACCCCCTCCCGCTGTTTACGGCGGTCCGATTCGGTCCAGGAGCGCTCCGTGATGAGGGGATGGCCGTTGGTTTTCGGCCACCCCCTCTGGATCGCTCCTGGCCAATGAGAAGCTTCCTCCCCTGTGTATTGTTTACACAGGAAGGAGGAAGTGATGTCATTCTCCTCAGGGCGGTCTTTTTGACCGGACTACGAGGAGAAGAGTAAAAGTAAGTGTGCACCAACACTACACTGACATGTAGGTACACACAGGCACACAAACCCCCCCCGATCCCCCCCCCCGCCCCCCCAGTCACAGTGTCACTGATTGCATTGATCATTTCTTTACTGATCAATGCATTCAGTGTCAGTTGTGACAGTAAAAACTGTCAGGACAGTTAGTGTTAGGTCCAGGGTAGCCCCCTATCACCCCCCAATAAAGATTTAACCCCCTGATTGCCCCTAGAGTTAACCCTTTCACCCCCTTTTGCCAGTGTCACTAAGCGATCATTTTTCTGATCGCTGCATGTGTCGCTAGGTAGCTAGTTATTTTTTTAGGTTCACCGCCAGGTTTTTATATCGCTAGGTACCCCGATATACTACCCAATAATGGTTTTAACCCCCAGATTGCCGCTAGTTAACCCTTTCACCCCCTTTTGCCAGTGTCACTAAGCGATCGTTTTTCTGATCGCTGCATTAGTGTCGCTACAGTCGCTAGGTAGCTAGTTATTTTTTTAGGTTCACCGCCAGGTTTTTATAGCGCTAGGTACCCCGATATACTACCCAATAATGGTTTTAACCCCCTGATTGCCGCTAGTTAACCCTTTCACCCCCTTTTGCCAGTGTCACTAAGCGATCATTTTTCTGATCGCTGCATGTGTCGCTAGGTAGCTAGTTATTTTTTTAGGTTCACCGCCAGGTTTTTATATCGTTAGGTACCCCGATATACTACCCAACAATGGTTTTAACCCCCTGATTGCCGCTAGTTAACCCTTTCACCCCCTTTTGCCAGTGTCACTAAGCGATCGTTTTTCTGATCGCTGCATTAGTGTCGCTACAGTCGCTAGGTAGCTAGTTATTTTTTTAGGTTCACCGCCAGGTTTTTATAGCGCTAGGTACCCCGATATACTACCCAATAATGGTTTTAACCCCCTGATTTCCGCTAGTTAACCCTTTCACCCCCTTTTGCCAGTGTCACTAAGTGATAATTTTTCTGAACGCTGCATCAGTGTCGCTAGTGTCGCTAGGTAGCTAGTTATTTTTTTAGGTTCACCGCCAGGTTTTTATAGCGCTAGGTACCCCGATATACTACCGAATAATGGTTTTAACCCCCTGATTGCTGCTAGTTAACCCTTTCACCCCCTTTCACCAGCGATCACAGTATAAGTGTCACTGGTGACGCTGGTTAGCCAGTTAGTTATTTAGGTTCCCCGTCAGGTTTTTATATAGCACCAGGGACCCCCATATACTACCTAATAAAAATTTGAACCCCCTGATTGCCCCTAGTTAACCCTTTCACCACTGATCACCGTATAAGTGTTACGGGTGACTCTGGTTAGTTTGTTTTTTATAGCATTTTATATTCAAATCCGGAAGGCAGTGCTTGGTTTTCGGGGTCCCGTACGTGGCTAGGCTCCCAAAAAGTCCCCCACATGTGGTATCCCCGTACTCGGGAGAAGCAGCAGAATTTATTTTGGGGTGTAATTTGACTTCTGCCCATAGCATGTGTGAGCAATATATCATTTAGTGACAACTTTGTGCAAAAAAAAAAAAAGTTTGTAATATTCCCGCAACTTTTGGCAAAATATAAAATATTCCATGGACTCAACATGCCTCTCAGTAAATAGCTTGGGGTGTCTACTTTCCAAAATGGGGTCATTTGGGGGGGTTTTGTGCTATTTTGGCATTTTATGGCCTTCGAAACTGTGATAGGTAGTGAGGAGTTAAATCAAAAATTTGCACCCTTAGAAATCCTGAAGGTGGTGATTGGTTTTCGGGGTGCCGTGCGCGACTAGACTCCCAAAAAGTCCCACACATGTGGTATCCCCGTACTCGGGAGAAGCAGCAGAATGTATTTTGGGGTGTCATTTCACATATGCCCATAGCATGTGTGAGCAATATATCATTTAGTGACAACTTGGTGCAAAAAAAAAAAAGTTTGTAATATTCCCGCAACTTGTGGCAAAATATAAAATATTCCATGGACTCAACATGCCTCTCAGTAAATAGCTTGGGGTGTCTTCTTTCCAAAATGGGGTCATTTTGGGGGGTTTTGTGCTATTTTGGCATTTTATGGCCTTCGAAACTGTGATAGGTAGTGAGGAGTTAAATCAAAAATTTGCACCCTTAGAAATCCTGAAGGTGGTGATTGGTTTTCGGGGTGCCGTGCGCGACTAGACTCCCAAAAAGTCCCACACACGTGGTATCCCCATACTCGGGAGAAGTAGCGGAATATATTTTGGGGTGCAATTCCACATATAACCATGGCATGCTTTTTTTTTTTTTTTTGTCATTATTCAATCCCTTAGGACAAAAAAAATAAATATTCAATGGGCTCAACATACCCATCAGCAATTTCCTTGGGATGTCTACTTTCCAAAATGGGGTCATTTGGGGGGGGTTTGTACTGCCCTGCCATTTTAGCACCTCAAGAAATGAGATCGGCAGTCATAAATTAAAAGCTGTGTAAATTCCAGAAAATGTACTCTAGTTTGTAGACGCTATAACTTTTGCGCAAACCAAAAAATATACGCTTATTGACATTTTTTTTTACTAAAGACATGTGGCTGAATAAATTTTGCCCTAAATGTATGACTAAAATTTAGTTTATTCGATTTTTCTTATAACAAAAAGAAGAAAATATCTTTTTTTTTCAAAATTTTCGCTCTTTTTCCATTTATATCGCAAAAAAAAAAAATCGCAGAGGCAATCAAATACCATCAAAAGAAAGCTCTATTTGTGGGAAGAAAAGGACGCAAATTTCGTTTGGGTGCAATATTGCATGACCGCGCAATTACCAGTTAAAGCAGCGCAGTGCCAAATTGTAAAAAGACCTCTGGTCCTTAAGGTGTTTATTGGTCCGGAGCTGAAGTGGTTAAGGACCAGGAAGACCAGGCCGTTTTTTGTGATACGGCGCTGCGTCGCTTTAACTGACAATTGCACGGTCCTGCTTTAACTGACAATTGCACGGTTCTCCGCCCCCACAAATAGAGCTTTCTTTTGGTGGTATTTGATCACCTCTGCGTTTTTTATTTTTTGCGCTATAAACAAAAAAAGAGCGACAATTTTGAAAACAAAGATGGTATTTGATCACCTCACCTGCGTTTTTAATTTTTTATTTTTTGCACTATAAAACAAAAAAAAAGCGACAATTTTGAAAACGAAAACTATTTTTTACTTTTTGCTATAATAAATATCCCAAAAAAACCCCACAAATTTCTTAATCATTTTAGGTCAATATGTATTCTTTTTACATATTTTTGGTAAAAAAAATAAAAATAAAAATAAAAATTGCCATACGTGTATATTGATTGGTTTGCACTAAAGTTATTACATCTACAAACTATGGGATATATTTATAGAATTTTTATTATTAATTATTGTTTTTACTAGTAATGGCGGTGATTAGTGATTTTTAGCGGGATTGCGACATTGCGGCGGACAGATCCGCCACTTTTGCCACTTTTTTTGGGGACCATTGTCATTTATACAGCGATCAGAGCTAAAAATAGCCACTGATTACTGTATAAATGTCACTGGCAGGGAAGGGGTTAAACACTAGGGGGCGATCAAGGGGTTAAGGCTGGATTTACACCTATGCGTTTTTAGTGCTTTTTGCATTTTGCAGATTTGCCCTACAGTCCATCTACCATGGTTTCCTATGGAACACTTTCTGTTCACTAAAAATGCATAGGTGTGAATCCAGCCTTAATGTGTCCTAGGGAGGTGTTTCTAACTGTGGGGGGAGGGGACTGACGGGGAGTAGAGAGAGATCGCTGTTCCTGATCACTAGAAACAGCAGATCTCCCTCTCTACTTCCCTGACAGAACGGGGATCTGTCTGTTTACATTGACAGATCCCCATTCTGGGTCTCTGAGGAGCGATCGCAGGTCGCCGGCCATGTGCATCGGCTCCGGCGTCGTGGCGCGGGCCCCCTCTAGCCCTCAAAGCATCTGCCATACAGCTACGGCTGACACCTAAACATTTTTTACCTTATTGCAAAGAATGCATTAAGGTAAAAAAAAAAAAAACAGTTAGGTTTTACATCCACTTTAATTAACTCCTTATTCTTCTCCTCCATTTAATTATATTTTCCTAATGATTTTTTATTTTTTTTTGTTCATTTCTATTTTACAAACTATTAATAATTAAAGCTTTTGTTTGCTTTGTTTGTGAATATTTTACACCTTAAACATATATTTATACATTTCTAAAAAAAAAAAAGCACAAAAATAAAAATAAATAAATAAAAAAAAATTCCATTTGTAAATAACTTTTCAGTGCTTTGTACCATTGCTGACAGCTGAAGTGTAAATAGAACAGTTGTGGTAGGTATTACCCCCCCCTTCATGACCAGGCCCTTTTCTTTCTCTCCAGTACTGCGCTATTTTAAATGACAATTGTGCGGTCACGCAACGCTGTACCCAAATTACGTTTTTTTTTTTTTTTTTTTTCACACATATGGAGCTTTCTTTTGGTGACATTTAATCACCTCTGTTTTTATATATATATATACACACACACACATATATATATATATATATATATATATATAATTTTTTTTTTTTTGCTATATAAACGACAAAAAAAATACAGAGAAAAAATAAACTATAACAATAACAAATAATGTATTCTGCTACATTTCTTTTGTTTGCTTTGTTTGTGAATATTTTACACCTTAAACATATATTTATACATTTAACATTTAAAAAAAAAAGCGCTAAATAAAAATAATTCAATAAAAATATATATATAATATATATTATTATATATATTTAAATATATTTTTAATTTAAAATAAATTAAATATATATACCCTATATTTTGCTATATAAACGAAAAAAAAAAAAAAGAAAGAAAATTTGTAAAAAAATATAACACATTAACAATAACAATAACAAATAATCTTTCTTCATAAATTTAGGCCAAAATGTATTCTGCTACATTTCTTTTGTGAAAAAAAAAACCAAATCGATGTTATTTATTTAGTCTGTAGGAAAGTTATAGAGTGCACAAACTATGATATATATATATATATATATATATACACATACATACATACATACATACATACATACATACATACATACATACATATACATATATATATATATATATATATTTTTTTTTTGCTATATAAACGACAAAAAAAATACAGAGAAAAAATAAACTATAATAACAATAACAAATAATGTATTCTGCTACATTTCTTTTGTTTGCTTTGTTTGTGAATATTTTACACCTTAAACATATATTTATACATTTAACATTAAAAAAAAAAGCGCTAAATAAAAATAATTCAATAAAAATATATATATATAATATATATTATTATATATATTTAAATATATTTTTAATTTAAAATAAATTAAATATATATATACCCTATATTTTGCTATATAAACGAAAAAAAGAAAGAAAATTTTTAAAAAAATATAACACATTAACAATAACAATAACAAATAATCTTTCTTCATAAATTTAGGCCAAAATATATTCTGCTACATTTCTTTTGTGAAAAAACAAAAACAAATCGATGTTATTTATTTAGTCTGTAGGAAAGTTATAGAGTGCACAAACTATGATATATATATATATATATATATATATATATATATATATATATATATGAAAATTTATCAATCTCCATGTACTGATCTAATTTTTTGAGTGCCAAAAATATCAGGACAGTACAAATACCCCCCAAATGACCCCCTTTTTGGAAAGTAGACAGTCCAGGGTATTTAGTAAGAGGTAGTAATTTTTTGTCACATTTTTTTTGAAAATGAGGAAATGTACTATATATATATATATATATATATATATATATAGTACATTATATGTACATTATATATATATATATATATGCTGTCGCATTTTGAATGACAATTGTGCGGTCATGTTACACTGGACCCAAATGAACTGGATGTACAGCATGTACAAAAAAAAAAAAAAAAAATATATATATATATATATATATATATATATATTTTTTTTTTGTACATACTGTCACCAGTTCATTTGGGTCCAGTGTAGCATGACCGCACAATTGTCATTCAAAATGCGACAGCGATGAAAGCGGGAAATTGGCCTGGGCAGGAAGGGGGTTAAAATGCCCGGTATTGAAGTGGTTAATATGATGGCGTATAAAAAGTGCTCCTATGACAATGATCGGAGGCCCGGGGGATTTTGCCACAGTGATCTCTTCTACATGGATACTCACGTCGTTGTAGTTTGGCAATGGTGACATCCAGGCCAAAGCTGATTGTAGCCATACTAATCCCCAATAAGAATAGGAAGATCCAGTCTTCGCCGAATCGCTTCAGAGCGTAACGTATGGCCCTGCCCACAGCTGTGATTAATAGACAATCACAATCAATACATTCTAATAAATGAAATAGACAATCACAATCAATACGTTCTAATAATGGTAAGATAGTATTATATTGTACATGTTTAGCCGACCTACAAAGTGCTACCTATCAATTCTCTGAAGGAAATTTTTGCCTTGTCTGTGCTCCCGGAATTCTAGGGCCTCCTTGCTCACCCATATCCGACAGTGCAGTCTCCGGACATAGCAATCATTGTTCACAGTGCTCAATAAAAAACACATTTTTTAAATCAGTACATAGACTGCAGACGTAATGCAAGACATGGTCAGAGACAGCAGACATGATACAAGAGATGGTCATAGACTGCAGACATGATACAAGAGATGGTCAGAGACTGCAGACATGATACAAGAAATGGTCAGAGACAGCAGACAAGATAAAAAAGATGGTCAGAGACTGCAGACATAATACTGGAGATGGTCAAAGACTGCAGACATGATACAAGAAAAGGTCAGAGATGGCAGACATGATACAAGAGAAGGTCAGAGATGGCAGACATGAGACCAGAGAAGGTCAGGGACCTCAGAAATGATACAGGAGATGGTCAGAGACTGCAGAGATGATACAAGAGATGGTCAGAGACAACAAACATGATGCAAGAGATGGTCAGAGACTGCACACATGATAAAAAAGATGGTCAGAGACTGCACACATGATAAAAAAGATGGTCAGAGACTGCAGACATAATAATGGAGAGGGTCAGAGACTGCAGACATGAGACAAGACATGGTCAGATACTGCAGATATGATACAAGAGATGGTCAGAGACTGCAGGTATGATACAAGAGATGGTCAGAGACAGCAGACATGATACAAGAGATGGTCAGAGACAGCAGACATGATACAGGAGGTGGTCAGAGACAACAGACATGATACAGGAGGTGGTCAGAGACAACAGATGTGATACAAAAGATTGTCAGAGACTGCAGACATGATACAAGAGATGGTCAGAGACTGTAGACATGATACAAGAGATGGTCAGAGACTGCAGACAGGATACAAGAGATGGTCAGAGACTGCAGACAGGATACAAGAGATGATTAGAGACAACAAACATGATGCAAGAGATGGTCAGAGACTACAGACATGATAAAAAGATGGTCAGAGACTGCAGACATAATACTGGAGATGGTCAGAGACTGCAGACATAATATTGGAGATGGTCAGAGACTGCAGACATAATACTGGAGATGGTCAGAGACTGCAGACATGATAAAAGAGATGGCCGGAGACTGCAGACATGATACAAGAGATGGTCAGAGACAGCAGACATGATACAGGAGATGGTCAGAGACAACAGATGTGCTACAAGAGATTGTCAGAGACTGCAGATGTGATACAAGAGATGATCAGAGACTGCAGACATGATACAAGAGAAGGTCAGAGACTGCAAAGATGACACAAGAGAAGGTCTGAGACGGCAGACACGAGACAAGAGAAGGTCAGGGACCTTAGACACAGGAGATGGTCAGAGACTGCAGACATGATACAAGACATGGTCAGAGACTGCACACATGATAAAAAAGATGGTCAGAGACTGCAGACATAATACTGGAGATGGTCAGAGACTGCAGACATGAGACAAGAGATGGTCAGAGACAGCAGACATGATACAGGAGGTGGTCAGAGACAACAGATGTGATACAAAAGATTTTCAGAAACTGCAGACATGATATAAGAGATGGTCAGAGACAACAAACATGATGCAAAAGATGGTTAGAGACTGCAGACATGATACTGGAGATGGTGAGAGACTGCAGACATGATACCGGAGATGGTCAGAGACTGCAGACATGAGACAAGAAATGGTCAGAGACTGCAGACATGATACAAGAGAAGGTCAGAGACAGCAGACATGATACAAGAGAAGGTCAGAGACAGCAGACAGGATACAAGAGATGGTCAGAGACAGCAGACATGATACAAGAGATGGTCAGAGACAGCAGACATGATACAAGAGATGGTCAGAGACTGTAGACATGATACAAGAGATGGTCAGAGACTGTAGACATGATACAAGAGATGGTCAGACAGCAGACATGATACAAGAGATGGTCAAAGACTGTAGACATGATACAAGAGATGGTCAGAGACTGCAGACAGGATACAAGAGATGGTCAGAGACAACAAACATGATACAGGAGGTGGTCCGAGACAACAGATGTGATACAAAAGATTTTCAGAAACTGCAGACATGATATAAGAGATGGTCAGAGACAACAAACATGATGCAAAAGATGGTTAGAGACTGCAGACATGATACTGGAGATGGTCAGAGACTGCAGACTGCAGACATGATACCGGAGATGGTCAGAGACTGCAGACATGAGACAAGAAATGGTCAGAGACTGCAGACATGATACAAGAGAAGGTCCGAGACTGCAGACATGATACAAGAGAAGGTCAGAGACTGCAGACATAATACTGGAGATGGTCAGAGACTGCAGACATAATATTGGAGATGGTCAGAGACTGCAGACATAATACTGGAGATGGTCAGAGACTGCAGACATGATAAAAGAGATGGCCAGAGACTGCAGACATGATAGAAGAGATGGTCAGAGACAGCAGACATGATACAGGAGATGGTCAGAGACAACAGATGTGCTATAAGAGATTGTCAGAGACTGCAGATGTGATACAAGAGATGATCAGAGACTGCAGACATGATACAAGAGAAGGTCAGAGACTGCAAATATGATACAAGAGAAGGTCTGAGACGGCAGACATGAGACAAGAGAAGGTCAGGGACCTTAGACACAGGAGATGGTCAGAGACGGCAGACATGATACAAGACATGGTCAGAGACTGCACACATGATAAAAAAGATGGTCAGAGACTGCAGACATAATACTGGAGATGGTCGGAGACTGCAGACATGATACAAGAGATGGTCAGAGACTGTAGACATGATACAAGAGATGGTCAGAGACAACAAACATGATGCAAGAGATGGTCAGAGACTGCAGACAGGATACAAGAGATGGTCAGAGACAACAAACATGATGCAAGAGATGGTCAGAGACTGCAGACATGATAAAAAGATGGTCAGAGACTGCAGACATAATACTGGAGATGGTCAGAGACTGCAGACATAATATTGGAGATGGTCAGAGACTGCAGACATAATACTGGAGATGGTCAGAGACTGCAGACATGATAAAAGAGATGGCCAGAGACTGCAGACATGATACAAGAGATGGCCAGAGACAGCAGACATGATACAGGAGATGGTCAGAGACAACAGATGTGCTACAAGAGATTGTCAGAGACTGCAGATGTGATACAAGAGATGATCAGAGACTGCAGACATGATACAAGAGAAGGTCAGAGACTGCAAAGATGATACAAGAGAAGGTCTGAGACGGCAGACATGAGACAAGAGAAGGTCAGGGACCTTAGACACAGGAGATGGTCAGAGACTGCAGACATGATACAAGACATGGTCAGAGACTGCACACATGATAAAAAAGATGGTCAGAGACTGCAGACATAATACTAGAGATGGTCAGAGACTGCAGACATAATACTAGAGATGGTCAAAGACTGCAGACATGAGACAAGAGATGGTCAGAGACAGCAGACATAATACTGGAGATGGTCAGAGAGGAAGTACAGCACAAGCTAAGGAGTGTGACAACTTAGCTGCCCACCAGGGCTCAGCCAGGATATGCAGAGGGATGGAGCGAAGCCTGGTGGACATTGTGGTCTGCAGGATATTAAGAGTGGTTCTGAATTCTTTCTTTAAAGTCCAAATTCATCTAAAGCAACAATATATATATTAGAACGAGAAGGGTTAGCTGTCTATGTCTTCACTTTGGATATGAGGGAAAACCCAACATTATGAATGGTCACTGCAACAATAGTGGTGTGGGCTCCTTGTTAGTTCCTCATTCTTTGGTGTATTTTTGATGTTCTAAAGGAAATAGACATCCTTAGTAGGTCATGGTCAATCAATTGTTCTAGATTTGTTCATCAAGATCTTAAGACAATCAGATAACCACCTCTGTTGGTCAGATTATAAGACGATGAGCCTATGATAGTCATAGGCTGTATTATTGGTCATGAGGTAACAAAATCCAGTAGGTATGTAAATGACTGTCACTGTAATGGGCTTCATGGACTGACCCTGTACACGGCTGATTGGAAATCCACCAATCTGAGAATGAGGTTGGACCTGGACAACCATCTGTTTGAGAAATGAGAACCACCTCTTTTCACAGGACACAACGGGAAGTGATTTCCTTTTTTTTTGATACAATGGGAAATTCCTTATTAGACTAGAATATGCCCACCGGAAGACTTCCCTTCTACTGTTCCAATAAAATTTGGGGTTTTATCTCATTTTCAGTTCTGGTGAGAAGAAAGAATCATATTCAGAACCATTCTGAATATCTTGTAGGCCTAGCTGACCACCAGGCTTTGCTCCACCACTCTGGATAGCCTGGCTTAACCCTGACGGGCAGCGGAGCTGTCACACTCCCTAGTTCATGGTTTTCTTTTATCCACAGTATTGGAGAACATACGAGGCTACATATACTAAAGCTGTCCCTCTGTAGGCAGGTGCAGTTTGTTCTCTCCACTGTAGGTGGCGCTCCATCGTAGCGGCAATGCAGGGGGAGAGGGAGTTAGGAGGCGCATGGTTCCTCTGGATTTGGGAAGTTATCTGATTGAAGGCTGTGGTTGAAGGAAAGAAAATCGCATAATGTATGCGAGACTTAGACCTACAGAGTGAAGGCTGGTACACTCGTGATATCAGCCGGTATCACCCGGTTCAACAGAAACTGGACAACGTTCAGCCAGTGTGTGTACAGCAGCCTGTCCGGCAGAAGCCGGTTGAGCAACCGGTTTCTGTCAAAAGGGCGTGCTGGAAAACCAGCATCCAATCAGCGCTGGCAGTCAATGGCTGTGAGCGCTGGTCATTGTGTTCTGCTGGGGGGCAGTTCCCCTATCAGAACACATTAGCACAGCGCATTCATTTCAATCTGTAGCGAAGTTCAGAGGTCAGTAAATCCACACTTCTAAGACCGATAAGTAAAAGCTTCTTATTGCACAGAATGGGATCTGTGACTGGTGAGGTCCTGAGGTCTAACTTCAGCCCCTTCTATACTGGAAACATAACACTTTACCTTTACAGCCTCTCTAATGGGGCCCCCTTCCCACCCAAGGCCCCATAGGAGTCACGTGGGCTGCTATGGCTATTGTTACATCAATGGTCGCCTGTTAGTCCCTGACAATGTGTAAAGCCGGCCATAGATGGATCAAATCTCAGCTGGTTCAGCAGGGACCAGCTGAGATTCGATTTATCTATGGGCAGGCCGATTGGATCGACTTGGGCACAACCAGCAATTCTAGCATGTGATTATTGTCAAATGGCTATAGTGTGTGTTCTCCCAGCTTCCTGTGCAACCCCCTCCCCCCCGCCAGAAGAACCCAATAGCTTCACGGGATGCAGACCCCATTGACACCGACTACGTTAATGGGGGAAATTAGCGATTTTCTATGGCCTGCTTAGGAACAGACTGCAGTGCTTGTGCCCCTGGCAGTGGCAGTCCAGGGGTGCCAGAAAAACTCACTTTGGGATAACGCAGTGTATTTAGTAAGGCAGGTAGGTCACAGTGCCCTTGCATGCTTTTTTCTACACTGGCCTCCAGGGTTGGGTCTTTAATGCCAGCCTGAAGGCTGGTCATTGTCCTGCACTTTGGCACTTAAGCATTATTTATTTTTGCACATGCACATAGCACATTACTCTCTCAGGATTAGAAGGGTGTAAGTCCCTGGACTTTCCCTGAAAGTCTTGGGGAGGAGGACACACAACCTTATGGTCAGATTCTCCCCCTCCTATGGGTAGTTCTTTTGAGGATCCCTATCTAGTACTTGGGTGGATCTTGCTTTCCTTTTGTGGAAGCCCCACATAGTACTTGGGGGGACCTTGGTTTCCCTCTGGGGGAGCCCCACCTAGCACTTGGGCTAACCTTGCTTTCCCTTTGGGGGAGCCCCGCCTAGTACTTGGGGGACCTTGCTTTCCCTTTGGGGAGCCCCACCTAGTACTTGGGGGACCTTGCTTTCCCTTTGGGGAGCCCCACCTAGTACTTGGGGGGACCTTTCTTTTCCTTTGGGGGAGCCCCACCTAGTACTTGGGGGGACCTTTCTTTTCCTTTGGGGAAGCCCCACCTAATACTTGGGCTGACCTTGCTTTCCTTTTGGTGGAGCCCCACCTAGTACTTGGGGGACCTTGCTTTCCCTCTGGGGGAGCCCCACCTAGTACTTGGGTGGACTATGCTTTCCCTTTGCGTGAACCCACCTAGTACTTGGGGGGACCTTGCTTTCCCTTTGGAGGAGCCCCACCTAGTACTTGGGCTGACCTTGCTTTCCCTTTGGTGGAGCCCCACCTAGTACTTGGGTGGACCTTGCTTTCTCTTTGTGGGAGCTCCACCTAGTACTTGGGCGGACCTTGCTTTCTCTTTGGGGGAGCTCCACTTAGTACTTGGGCGGACCTTTCTTTCTCTTTGGGTGAACCCACCTAGCACTTGGGGGGACCTTGCTTTCCCTTTGGGTGAACACATATAGTAATTGGGGGGATCCCCACCTAGTACTTGGGGGGACCTTGCTTTCCCTTTGGGGGAGGCCCACTTAGTGCTTGGGCTGACCTTGCTTTCCCTTTGGGGGAGCCCCACCTAGTATTTGGGCAGACTTTGCTTTCCCTTTGGGGGAGCCCTACCTAGTACTTTGGTGGACCTTGCTTTCCCTTTGGGTGAACCCACCTAGTACGTGGTGGGACCCCCACTTAGTACTTGAGCAGACCTTGCTTTCCCTTTGGGGGAGCCCCACCTAGTACTTGGGCGAACCTTGCTTTCCCTTTGGGGGAGCCCCACCTAGTACTTGGGAAGACTTCGCCTTCCCTTTGGGGGAGGCACACCTAGTACTTGGGGGGACCTTGCCTAGGCAGGTCTGCTGAAAAATGGCATCTGCCTGGTTTCAGCTGATAGTACCTTGTCTCCGCCAGGAGTTTTGGACGCAAGGCCAGGGTCCTTTCTGTTTGGGAGAGGACGATGTTTGTACTCTGTGCACTTTTTTGTATGCTCACTTGGGAGCCGTCTTTGCTGTGAGAACACAGTGATTACTGCCAAAAATCCGACATGTTGGTTGTACCCAAGTCAATTCATGGAAGGACGTTGGTACAATTAGCTCCTTGCCGCTCCTTGCCGAACCAGTCGAGATTCGAACCATCTATGGCTAGGGGATGTCTGCAGGGGTAAAGATGACCATACACAAAGCGACCTGTGCTCATTTTAGATACCAGCGATTCATCGTAAATTAAATAAAACAATTGATGCAATTTTTTACGACATTGCTCCAGACATTTATAATCAGCTTAAAATATTGATCGGTAATAAAACCTATCATTTATAAATGCAAAGGGCCTATTAAAAGTCATAATTAAATGGTTCCAAATCAAGATCAGTTCTCCCACACATGCTCAGATATTTGTTCAGCAGATCAGAAGCGATAGTCACAATTCCACCATGGCAAATCACAAAATTGATTAAAACAGAAAGTCTTTGCTTTGCAATATTTTTCTTTCCTTCAAGTCAATCAGTTTAGTCACATTAAATAATCAGTTTTAATGTCATATTGATACCCGTGTGCCCACCATTAAAGCGTATTTGCAGATATACAAATTTACAATCATAATGACTTGTATCAAGCGCCATCATTTGCTCGCCTCCAGGACTTTTCCCAAGCCTCTCCCATCCTATGGAGCTCCCTACCCCAATCTGTCAATTTTTAGGCAATCCCTGGAATCCCTTCTTCTTCAGAGAAACCTATCCTGCCTCCACCCAACTACTGTACTTTTATTTTCTCGTCCCCCACAGTATCACTTGACCCCACCTTTTAGATTGTTAGCTCTAATGAGCAGGGCCCTCTGACTCCTCTTTTATTGGGGGGGGGGGGGGGGGTTGCATATGCCACACTGCTTGCTTCTCAGCTGCTGTAGGAATTATACCCCTTGTTGCTTTGGGTGGGCATGGTGGGCGGAAAAACCCACTGAGGTGCACGTGGCTGCTCTGCACGCAATAGTGTGGGGTTCATTTGGTTAAAGTAGGCAGTGTGGAGGTGATAGAATGCCTCCCCACTGCCTGTCACATCCTCTTTGAACAGCGATCCAAAACGTGGATCGCTCTTCAGAGATAAAAGCAAGTGTGAAGGAGCCCCTTATAGTTGCACCTGCCGATCTTTTCAATTTTGTGGATTTCTTTTATCTCTGCTCCCTCCATAAAACATGACATCTGTACAACAGGCGGGGGCCCATCACATCAGTATTATGTGTTGCTACTTTGCAACCCCCCATATACATTGTTATCAATTTGATCGGGAGTTTCTCAAAAGGGACAATCCTCATACTTATCCTATAGAGCAGGGGGTCGCCAAACTTTTCAAGCAAAGGGCCAATTTACTGCCCTTCAGGCTTCAGGGGGGCCGAATTCTGGCCATTGGGGGTAGAAAATGCCTTGGGGCAGGGCATCAGTGAAACTAAACATGGCCTTAGTGTTAGTGGTCAGTTTGAAGAGGAATAATGCTCCATCATTGGCATTAGAGGGAGAAATAGTGCCCCATATCATTAGGAGCAATAGTGCCCCAAGGGCCAGATTAGGAATAGCAAAGGGCTACATCCGGCCCTCGGGCTGCAGTTTTAAAGAGCCCTGCTATAGAGTATATTTAGTATGATAGGCATGCTATGCTTGTAAACCCCCCCACCCCACAATGGCTCTACCGTCTAATAAAAAGGAAAATAAATTGAAATGAAAATATAAAAATAAACCTAAGTTAAAAAACCAAAAACATAAATAGAAATAAAAATCTAAATAACAACAATACTTAAAAATAAATCTAAATTAAAAAAATACGTATAAATAGAAATGACAATAAATCGAAATAAATAAATACATATAAATAGAAATGAAAATAAATCGAAATAAATAAATACATATAAACAGAAATGAAAATAAATCTAAATAAATAAATACATCTAAATAGAAATGAAAATAAATCTAAATAAATAAATGCATATAAATAGAAATGAAAAGAAATCTAAATAAATAAATACATATAAATAGAAATGAAAAGAAATCTAAATAAAAAAAATTAATGTAAATAATTATAAACAAAAAAAATGTATAAAATAAAAATAGTGGAGCTGTACTTACGCCTCATACAGGTGAGGAAGCGGGACCAGATCAGGAGGACCGTGCTCTGGTTCTCCTTCTCCTTGGGGTTGTAGGAATAGGCCTCGCTCTCGGTCATCTCGCTCTCGGCGTTGCTCTCCCCCCTCTTCTCCTTCCTCTCCGGCAACTCCACCATCTCCGTCTTCTGCTCCATCCCATTTTGCTCCTCCAACTTGACTTGAGTCATGGTGGCCATACAGAAATCTGGAATGTGGCTCTGCTCATCCTTATATACCGAGATATCTAGATTGCAGCCACACCTGCCAGCCCTGCCCAGCACAGTCCAGGAATGAGAGACACCGAGTGTGTGTGTGTGTGTGTGTGTGTGTGTGTGCAATCACAACACTGATTGTTTGTCATCCTTGTCTACATGGAGGGGGGGGGGAGAAATGTTCCTTGAAGATAAGAACTCAACTGAAAGTGAGAATTCCAGCAAACTCTGTACAGGTGCCAAAGCCGCATGTCCTCTCAGGTCAGCTCAGGTTTTTCAAAATTGGCTCAATGTAAGTTCTTGTTATTGTGGGTTAGCATTTTATAAAACTCATCTCTGTGTTTAGATTAGAATTGTCCATGACGTATAAAGTGCTTATTAGTGCTGCCTAGTGCTCCCTATGTCAGTGGTAGACTGTCGGTGTACCTCTTTAGTGAAGCATCTGTCCACCACCACGATTGCTGCTTTACAGAGAACCATTGGAGCAACCTTTCCCAGGGTTCCTCCAGAGTTTGCTGGGGTTCCATGAGCATGAAGCAATTTTTGCCTCTCAGATAAGTAACCACTGAAGGCCAATGTTAAGAAACATTCTTCCCACTGACCAACAATGTAAGAAACATTCTTCCCACTGACCACCAATGTAAGAAACATTCTTCCCACCGATCACCAATATAAGGGACATTCTTCTCACTGATCATCAATGTAAGGAACATTCTTCCCACCGATCCCCAATGTAAGGGACATTCTTCCCACTGATCACCAATTTAAGGGACATTCTTCCCACTGATCACCAATTTAAGGGAGATTCTTCCCACTGATCACCAATATAAGGGACATTCTTCCCACTGATCACCAATGTAAGGAACATTCTTCTCACTGATCACCAATGTAAGGAACATTCTTCTCACTGATCACCAATGTAAGGAACATTCTTCCCACTGATCACCAATGTAAGGAACATTCTTCCCACTGATCACCAATGTAAGGAACATTCTTCCCACTGATCACCAATGTAAGGAACATTCTTCTCACTGATCACCAATGTAAGGGACATTCTTCCCACTGACCACCAATGTAAGGGACATTCTTCCCACCGAACGCCAATGTAAGGGACATTCTTCCCACTGACCACCAATGTAAGGAACATTCTTCCCACTGATCACCAATGTAAGGAACATTCTTCCCACCGATCCCCAATGTAAGGAACATTCTTCCCACTGATCACCAATGTAAGGAACATTCTTCTCACTGATCCCCAATGTAAGGAACATTCTTCCCACTGATCCCCAATGTAAGGAACATTCTTCCCACTGATCACCAATGTAAGGAACATTCTTCCCACCGATCCCCAATGTAAGGAACATTCTTCCCACTGACCACCAATGTAAGGGACATTCTTCCCACTGATCACTAATGTAAGGAACATTCTTCCCACTGACCACCAATGTAAGGGACATTCTTCCCACTGATCACCAATGTAAGGGACATTCTTCCCACTGATTACCAATGTAAGGAAAATTCTTCCCACTGATCACCAATGTAAGGAACATTCTTCCCACCGATCCCCAATGTAAGGAACATTCTTCCCACCGAACGCCAATGTAAGGAACATTCTTCCCACTGACCACCAATGTAAGGGACATTCTTCCAACTGACCATCAATGTAAGGAATCTTCTTCCAACTGACCCCCAATGTAAGTGTAGCACTAACCCCCGAAGAAGCTGCTGGTTATTTGTGGGCTTACCGTTACCCTCCGTTCTCCTTGTTGCATGTCTAGGGGATGTCCCGTGGTAGATGGCCCAGTAACTTGAGACTGACAATAGATCCACTTGAATGGATCTTATTTGCAAAACTCAGACAATTGAACAGTCTTTCAACTTGGGATCAGAGGGTTGGAAGGGAAATTCAGGTACTCCTAGTGTCAAAGTCAAAAACATATTGAAGAACTTGCTTACTTTGACTGCCTCCAGAGAATAGCCATTCACAACTGGATGGTCACTCAGGTTGGACAGTCCCTCTCTCACAAGGCCTAGCAGCCAACTTGGTGCTTACTTAGGAACAAGTCTCTGCCACAGATGTTGTTGTAGAAATGTACAAGATAATGTCTCTGCCACAGACATTGTTGTAAAATCCGTAGGAAAACTAAGCTTGAGAACACTTGTAGGATACCTAGATCTTTCCGCCCGCCTGGCGATATCCACAAGACCAGATTCTCTCAGTTACTTCAGCCCTTCCAGGCTCTTGCTAAGAAAACAAACCCATACGTGGTGTTCTTCTGAAGAGTCCTCCCCTGGAATGCTCGAAGTACACTGGGTCGCTCCCAAACCGGAGACGGCACCCATCCACCTCAGAATCCTCCTTTAGTTTCCTTGCCTTGGGCTACCCAGCCCCAAGACATTAAAGTCGGTCGGATTCACACCCCAGGCCAAAGCCTTCCTGAGGGCTGGTCAGGAGGACCAGGACCATGTAATCAGCACATCATACTGGACCGGAACCCCGAACCACGTGACCTCCGCACCTTAAGTACCCTCTCCCAGAAAGCACAGCGAAATGCCCCTCCCACTGGGCAGGCTCCGAGAGAGAGTATCTTAAGCACCTGACCAGACCATAGTTCCATGCCTGCCAGAAGAGACAGTGCCCCCTGTGGCCAAGCTGAACATCTCACAATCCAGTCAGACTGATGCTGAAGCCCAATTTAGATAATTACACCCAAACCAAAATGCAGTTTAGGCAACTTTAATTTTAGAAAAATAAGGGTTACAAATGCAACCGAAAAGGGCAACACATCCTCTTCAGAAGTATACAAAACTAAAATGTACAGAACGAGTCCATGAATTATAGATAAAATCAAAGATAACTCAAATGTTTTAAGAGTAAAATAATAAATAAATGTCCCAAGTGGAGGGGGATTAAAAATGACCAGTACGTGTGAAAACTGGAGAGAGATTGGCCATACGGGGATGGAACAAACTATTTAAGTGAAGTGGGAGGGGGGAAGCTGAGGGTGTTGCGGGAAATGGGAGAGGAAAAAAAAAGGGAAGGGGGGGCTTGTTTGACGGTGGTGAGAAAAGACCTGGGGTGGTGAATCACATGGGCAGCAGGATCAAGTAAGCCTTACCCTCCGCCAAGAATATGAAGTCCAGTCAGTAGAACCAGGTCTTCTTGAAGGCATTGTTTTTTTTTGGGGGGGGGGGAGAGGATAAAGGTCAACCATACAGCAAAATGTCTTCAACTTTACGTAACCAGAGTGAGACCATTGGGGGAGGGGTTGCTGCCTTTCCATTTATTTTGGGAAGAGATGATAAGGTCCTCCATATAGTAAAATTCTATAACTTTATGAAACCAGAATGAGACCGTAGGGGGGTTGGCATCTTTCCATTTATTTTGGGAGGAGAGGATAAGGACCTCCATATAATAAATGTCTACAACTTTACGTAACCAAAGTGAGACCGTGGGGGGGGGTTGCATCTTTCCATTTATTTTGGGAGGAGAGGAGAAGGTTCTCCATATAGTAAATGTCTACAACTTTACGTAACCAGAATTAGATCGTAAGGGGGTTGGTCTCTTTCCATTAATTTTGGGAGGAGAGGCTAAGGTCCTGCATAGAGTAAATGTCTACAAATGCATGTAATTAGAGTGAGACCATAGGGGGGGGTGAAATCTTTCCATGTATTTTGGAAGGAGAGGATAAAGTCCTTCATAAAGCACATGTCTACAACTTTACCTGAGTGAGACCATAATGGGGTTGGCGTCTTTCCATTCATTTTGGGAAGAGAGGAGAAGGTCCTCCATATAGTAAATGTCTACAAATGTATGTACCCAGAGTGAGACTCTAGGGGGTTGGCGTCTTTCCATTTTTTTTGGAGGAGAGGATAAGGTCCTCCATATAAAAAATGTCTACAAATTTACATAACCAGAAAAAGATTGTAGGGGGGGTTGACATCTTTCCATTTATTTTGGAAGGAGAGGATAAGGCCCTCCATATTGCAAACGTCTACAACTTTACACATCCAGAATTAGATTGTAGGGGGTTTGGCCTCTTTTCATAAATTTTGGGAGGAGAGGATAAGGTCTTCCATATACTAAATGTCTACAAAGGCATGTAATTAGAGTGAGACTGTAGGGGGGGTTGAAATCTTTCCCTGTATTTTGGGAGGAGAGGATACGGTCCTTCATAAAGCACATGTCTACAACTTTACCAGAGTGAGACCATAATAGGGTTGGCGTCTTTCCATTCATTTTGGGAGGAGAGGAGAAGGTCCTCCATATAGTAAATGTCTACAAATGTATGTACCCAGAGTGAGACCCTAGGGGGGTTGGGGTCTTTCCATTTTTTTTGGAGGAGAGGATAAGGTCCTCCATATAAAAAATGTCTACAACTTTACATAACCAGAAAAAGATTGTAGGGGGGTTGAAATCTTTCCCTTTATTTTGGAAGGAGAGGATAAGGTCCTCCATATTGCAAACGTCTACAACTTTACACATCCAGAATTAGATCGTAGGGGGTTTGGCCTCTTTCCATTCATTTTGGGAGGAGAGGATAAGGTCCTCCATATACTACATGTCTACAAAGGCATGTAATTAGAGTGAGACCGTAGGGGGGTTTGAAATCTTTCCATGTATATTGGGAGGAGAGGATAAGGTCCTTCATAAAGCACATGTCTACAACTTTACCAGAGTGAGACCATAATGGGCTTGGCGTCTTTTCATTCATTTTGGGAGGAGAGGAGAAGGTCCTCCATATAGTAAATGTCTACAAATGTATGTACCCAGAGTGAGACCCTAGGGGGGTTGGCATCTTTCCATTTTTTTTGGAGGAGAGGATAAGGTCCTCCCTATAACAAATGTCTACAACTTTACTTAACCAGAGTTAGACTTTAGGGGGTTGGCGTTTTTCAAATTTTTTTTGGAGGAGAGGATAAGGTCCTCCATATAAAAAATGTCTACAAATTTACATAACCAGAAAAAGATTGTAGGGGGGATTGACATCTTTCCATTTATTTTGGAAGGAGAGGATAAGGTCCTCCATATTGCAAACGTCTACAACTTTACACATCCAGAATTAGATTGTAGGGGGTTTGGCCTCTTTTCATAAATTTTGGGAGGAGAGGATAAGGTCCTCCATATACTAAATGTCTACAAAGGCATGTAATTAGAGTGAGACCGTAAGGGGGGTTGAAATCTTTCCATGTATTTTGGAAGGAGAGTATACGGTCCTTCATAAAGCACATGTCTACAACTTTACCAGAGTGAGACCATAATGGGCTTGGCGTCTTTCCATTCATTTTGGGAGGAGAGGAGAAGGTCCTCCATATAGTAAATGTCTACAAATGTATGTACCCAGAGTGAGACCCTAGGGGGGTTGGCGTCTTTCCATTTTTTTTGGAGGAGAGGATAAGGTCCTCCATATAAAAAATTTCTACAACTTTACATAACCAGAAAAAGATTGTAGGGGGGTTGAAATCTTTCCATTTATTTTGGAAGGAGAGGATAAGGTCCTCCATATTGCAAACGTCTACAACTTTACACATCCAGAATTAGATCAAAGGGGGTTTGGCCTCTTTCCATTCATTTTGGGAGGAGAGGATAAGGTCCTCCATATACTAAATGTCTACAAAGGCATGTAATTAGAGTGAGACCATAGGGGGGTTTGAAATCTTTCCATGTATATTGGGAGGAGAGGATAAGGTCCTTCATAAAGCACATGTCTACTACTTTACCAGAGTGAGACCATAATGGGGTTGACGTCTTTCCATTCATTTTGGGAGGAGAGGAGAAGGTCCTCCATATAGTAAATGTCTACAAATGTATGTACCCAGAGTGAGACCCTAGGGGGGTTGGGGTCTTTCCATTTTTTTTGGAGGAGAGGATAAGGTCCTCCCTATAACAAATGTCTACAACTTTACACATCCAGAATTAGATTGTAGGGGGTTTGGCCTCTTTTCATAAATTTTGGGAGGAGAGGATAAGGTCCTCCATATACTAAATGTCTACAAAGGCATGTAATTAGAGTGAGACCGTAAGGGGGGTTGAAATCTTTCCATGTATTTTGGAAGGAGAGTATACGGTCCTTCATAAAGCACATGTCTACAACTTTACCAGAGTGAGACCATAATGGGCTTGGCGTCTTTCCATTCATTTTGGGAGGAGAGGAGAAGGTCCTCCATATAGTAAATGTCTACAAATGTATGTACCCAGAGTGAGACCCTAGGGGGGTTGGCGTCTTTCCATTTTTTTTGGAGGAGAGGATAAGGTCCTCCATATAAAAAATGTCTACAACTTTACATAACCAGAAAAAGATTGTAGGGGGGTTGAAATCTTTCCATTTATTTTGGAAGGAGAGGATAAGGTCCTCTATATTGCAAATGTCTACAACTTTACACATCCAGAATTAGATCGTTGGGGGTTGGCCTCTTTCCATTCATTTTGGGAGGAGAGGATAAGGTCCTCCATATACTAAATGTTTACAAAGGCATGTAATTAGAGTGAGACCGTAGGGGGGGTTGAAATCTTTCCATGTATATTGGGAGGAGAGGATAAGGTCCTTCATAAAGCACATGTCTACAACTTTACCAGAGTGAGACCATAATGGGCTTGGCGTCTTTTCATTCATTTTGGGAGGAGAGGAGAAGGTCCTCCATATAGTAAATGTCTACAAATGTATGTACCCAGAGTGAGACCCTAGGGGGGTTGGCGTCTTTCCATTTTTTTTGGAGGAGAGGATAAGGTCCTCCATATAAAAAATTTCTACAACTTTACATAACCAGAAAAAGATTGTAGGGGGGTTGAAATCTTTCCATTTATTTTGGAAGGAGAGGATAAGGTCCTCCATATTGCAAACGTCTACAACTTTACACATCCAGAATTAGATCAAAGGGGGTTTGGCCTCTTTCCATTCATTTTGGGAGGAGAGGATAAGGTCCTCCATATACTAAATGTCTACAAAGGCATGTAATTAGAGTGAGACCATAGGGGGGTTTGAAATCTTTCCATGTATATTGGGAGGAGAGGATAAGGTCCTTCATAAAGCACATGTCTACAACTTTACCAGAGTGAGACCATAATGGGCTTGGCGTCTTTCCATTCATCTTGGGAGGAGAGGAGAAGGTCCTCCATATATAAAATGTCTACAAATGTATGTACCCAGAGTGAGACCCTAGGGGGGTTGGGGTCTTTCCATTTTTTTTGGAGGAGAGGATAAGGTCCTCCCTATAACAAATATCTACAACTTTACTTAACCAGAGTTAGACCTTTTTGGAGGAGATGATAAGTGAGGGGAAAAGAGTATTTGATCCCCTGCTGATTTTGTAGGTTGGTGCACCCGACATAGAAATGATCAGCCTATAATTTTAATGGTAGGTTTATTTTAAAAGCGAGAGACAGAATAACAAAAAAAATAAAAAAATCCAGAACAACGCATTTCAAAAAAGTTATAAATTGATTTGCATTTTAATGGGTGAAATAAGTATTTGAGTACATGACTTAGTACCTGGTGGCAAAACCCTTGTTGGCGATCACAGAGGTCAGACATTTCTTGTAGTTGGCCACCAGCTTTGCACACATCTCAGGAGGGATTTTGTCCCAATTGCAGTAAATGGCAACAACTTTACGTAACCTCAGGAAATGACCTATACAAATCCATAAATGCTCTGTTTCATTTGCAACTGAAAATGTGTTAGCAGAGCTCTGACTATCTCGAAACTCACCGGAGACTGGAAAATGGGGACAGGACAACTGTACAGCTGTGTAGGACTGAAGGGAAGACCGGAGGTCAGATTTTAATTGCCCGTTTCTGCATTTCACATGCCATGTGACCTACAAACCCCTTTTCTAGTTAATGCTGTCATATCTTGTTCTTTTATCAGCAAAGGTTTTATGTATTGTAGAAGAATTTTCACACTCCAGTACAAGAGGGTCACGTGTTAGTGTTTCACAGGGGAAAAAAATGGCTAATAAAAAATATTGGCAGAGCCAGCGAATCGGAGCTGTAACTTCCAGCGGACTTTGTAAATGTACTCAGATCTTCCTTAAGCAATGTCCTTCATTACAACCATGTGAACGATGGAATGGCTGTAAAAGAGGGAAACCTCCAGGAAGGACTGGAACGTTGCACTGGAATGTCTTGCTTCGGGTGCCTATGGGACAGAAGAAGGTAACAATTTTTGTCAATCTGCTTAGCAAAGGACCTACTTGATGTTCAGGTGTGGAAATAGATTTTTACTATAAATTATTAAATATTATTATAAATTCAGGAAGATATAAGAAAAAGAAGAGAAACCCCCTACACTATCCAATCATGAATATCCTAAAAGCCCATGCACAGCAGAACCGTGGAATGGAGGAGCCATTACTGTAAGCCAATCAACGCTCTACTACCGGAAACAAAACACCAACCCTGCCGAACCATGTATTTTTTACTTTTCACACACTTGTTAAAATGCAATGCAATACCCAACCCCTTCCCACCCCTCCTGGCAACCCTTTATGTAGGTCTTTACACCGGGAGACTGGACAGAAGTCTGTCTTAGTAACAGTCCTCCCATAGAGACCAAGAGCTGTCTGCAGAAACTCAGTCACTGTGCTGGCTGCGCACACTCAGCTCAGAAAACCTTGGACCTCCATTAATGCATGTTGCACAGTGCATATAGCAAATGGGCATTAAGGCCCACCCACTCTTTCAATGTACATAGACGTTACATAGCCGGCAAGACATTAAAACCCTCAAAACAATCATAAAATGATGGCAGCAACAGTTTTTTGTCACATGATATTTGAGTATAAACATGATACAATCAGCACATTTCCTGGGAAATGTAAAAGATGAGATTTTGTTGACTAAATATAGACCAAATATGTCAAGTCTCACCTTCACAGTACCTTAGATGTGATCGGGTTTCCACATGCCTAGATCACTCCCACAAAAAAACAATCTGTTAAAGGATGGAAACACGGGATCTCCCAGAAATTCACTGATTTCATTATACCAGATGACCCGGCTTTCTTTCTACTACACCACTCCACGAGTACCACCAAAAAGGAAGGTGAAATCTATTCTCTACCATCTCTTAAACGCCACTAAATCTTGCATTCCCCCAAAATGGAAAGAAATCAACCCCCTTCCTCTCTACGGTCTCACTCTGGTTATGTAAAGTAGTGGACATTTACTATATGGATGTCAGGGCTGGCTTAGCCTTTCCTTCTCTGGGCTGGCTGTTCAGCTGTTGGCTATTTGCCAGCTCTCATCTCTCTCCACCGTTACCAGCTGTTCCTGATGATGCTCGCCTGACCTGTCTACTTAAAGCCTTCCAGCTCACTTCACCTTTGCCTTCGCCTTGGTCACATCACAAGAAACCATCTCCTGCGGTTCTGTTTAAAGACTGGCTTGCTGACATCCCTTCTGACTCCTTATCCTGCTTGCTGTTGCTCTACTTGGATCCCTGACTTCTGGCCTGGCTGATTACCCGATCTGGTTTTTGAACTCTGGCCTGGCTGACTACTCAATCCGGTTAATGGACTCTGGTTATGCTTTGACTATGTTTTTTCTATTTACCTTTTTATTTTTATTTAATAAACAAGTGTGATTTAATTGTACTTCTGTCTCGGTCTGATTCATGGTTTCTGACAATGGAGGACCTAATCCTCTCCTTGCAAAATAAATGGAAAGATGCCAACCCCCCTGCCCCTATGGTCTCACTCTGATTATATAAAGTTGTAGATATTTACTATATGGAGGACCTAATCCTTTCCTTCCATAATGAATGGAAAGACGCCAACCCACCCATGCTCTCACTCTGGTTATGTAAAGTTGTAGACATTTACTATATAAAGGATCTTATCCTCTCCCCTTAAAATAAATGAAAAGATGCCAATCCCCCTATAGTCTCACTCTGGTTACGTAAAGCTGTAGACATTTGCTATATGACTTTATCCTCTCCTTCCAAAATAAATGAAAGGATGCCAGCCCCCCTGCCCCTATGGGCTCTGGTTACCAGGGCCTGGTATGGAATTTAGGGGGACCCCCACGCATTTTTTTTTTAAAATATTGGTTCAGGGTTCCCCTGTGGGGAAATCCCCATACCATTTTTATCAATGAACTTTTATGTGTATTGCGGACCGACAAGTCATTGTAGCCGCGAGTAGTTTTAAATGACTTTTTTTCCTTTAGAAATGTAATTTTGCTGTCAGACTGTTCTAAAAATGGGAAACATGCGCCAATTTACAGGCATACTATAGACACCCCCCAGGTACAAAATTTAAAGGAATATTTCACTTTTATTGTTTCACTTTAAGCATTATTAAAATCACTGCTCCTGAAAAAACAGACGTTTTAAAAAAAAAAATTTGCATTGATACATGTCCCCTGGGGCAGGACCCAGGTCCCCAAACACTTTTTATGACAATACCCTGCATATAAGCCTTTAAAATGAGCACTTTTGATTCTTCATGTTCGTGTCCCATAGACTTTAACCGTGTTCGAACACATTTTTTGCCTGTTCACATGTTCAGTTATGTAAGGTTGTAGACATTTGTTATAAGGAGGACCCTATCTCCTCCCAAGATAAATGGAAAGACGCTAACCCCCCCTATAGCCTTTCTCATCCGGTTCCCAGACTTGGGACTGGACACATACCAGATGGGGATCGTTGCATTCTTACCCATGAAAGAAATATTAGGAAATTCTACTTGAAGGATATGTAGGAGGTGCACATATTTCACGTTGGGGGGGGGGGGGGCGAAGCCTCCTAAAGAAGAACTGTTGGTGGATGCACATGTTTCATGTTGGGGAGACTTTGCCTCTTAAAATAAAAATGTCAGGGGGGGGGGGGGAAGACGTCAAACTTCCAGCTTACATGTTGTGGAGGCATTACCTCTTAAAAAGAACTGTTGGGAGGGGCACATATTTTTTGTTGAGGTGGCATTGCCTCCTAAAGTAGAACTTTGATGTTGGGGGCAATGTCTCCTAAAGTAGAGCTGTTGGTGATGCAAATGTTTCATGTTGGTGAGTCTTTGCCTCCTATAAAGTAAAACTGTCGGGGGAGGGAGGTGTGGGGTGGGGTCTTATTTCATGTTGGGGAGGCGTTGCCTCTTAAATAGACCTCTTCGGGTGCACACATTTCATGTTAGGGAGCAATGCCCCTTGAAGTAGAACTCTGATGGGGCGTGCACATATTTCATGTTGAGGGGACATGCCTCTTAAAGTAGAACTGTTAGGGGGGTGCACATGTTTCATGTTGGTGAGTCTTTGCCTCCTATAAAGTAAAACTGTCGGGGGAGGGAGGTGTGGGGTGGGGTTTTATTTCATGTTGGGGAGACGTTGCCTCTTAAATAGACCTCTTGGGGTGCACACATTTCATGTTAGGGAGCAATGCCTCTTGAAGTAGAACTCTGATGGGGCGTGCACATATTTCATGTTGGGGGGACATGCCTCTTAAAGTAGAACTGTTAGGGGGGTGCACATGTTTCATGTTGGTGAGTCTTTGCCTCTTAAAGTAAAACTGTCGGGGGGGGGGATTTATTTCATGTTGGGGAGGCGTTGCCTCTTGAATAGACCTCTTGGGGTGCACACATTTCATGTTAGGGAGCAATGCCTGTTGAAGTAGAACTGTGATTGGGCGTGCACATATTTCATGTTGGGGGGGACATGCCTCTTAAAGTAGAACTTTTAGGGGGTGTACATGTTTCATGTTGTGGGGACAGTGCCTCTGAAAGTAGAAATTTTGGGGGGATGCACATATTTAATATTGGGGGACTATGCCTTTTAAAGTAGATTTGTCGGGGGTACACATATTTCATGTTTGGGGGGGGGGGGGAACAATGCATTTTAAGGTAGCACTGTTAGGGGAGGTGCACATATTTTATGTTGGAGGGGCAATGTCTCTTAAAGTTGAACTGTCGTGGGGGGGTGGACATATTTCATGTTGGGGAGGCAATGCCTCTTAAAGTAGAACTTCCGGGGGTTCACATATTTAATGTTGGGGAGCAATGCTTCTTAAAGTAGAATTGTCAGGGGGGTGCACTCGTTTCATGTTGGGGAGGCAATGCCTCTTAAATAGAACTGTTGGGGGTTCATATATTTCATGTTGGGTAGGCATTGAGGAGCTTACACTCACACATCAGTCTCTGTACCAGAGGAGCTTACACTCTAATGCCCCCCCCCCCCACAGTCACACACTATTATTATACATTTAGATAGCTGTGACATATACCGCAGTGCTGTACAGAGAACACTGAATCATTACACTCTATTATCCCCACAATTGACCATCCTGGGGGTCAGTTTTGGGATTCGTTGGTATAAAGGTGATATTTTTATTGTCATGAATTTCCTATTAGAAGCTGTCCAGTAAGAGGTGTCACTTTGAGGATATGTTTGTCTGCCTCTATCGGATGACTGATCAGGGAGGTTCTCTTGTAAAGTCCTTGATACGACAGCTCCATCAATAACCTTTTACGTTCCCATTCATGGCACTTTCGCTGTTCTATTTGTTGTTGGTGGATTGGTCCTCCATTCCCAGGTTGTATGACATGGGCTTTTTCCGTGTTAATGACACTTTCTATGACCCTCTCAAGACGTGGACAGGATGGGTGTTTGAGTTTCCAGATGAAGAATGGGTTGTAAGGAGGAATGATCCCTCTCGGGGTATTGTGTTCCGTACAATGGGAGGCTGCAAACATAGACAATGGGTGGTTCTGAGCTGATCTTATCATGGCACTTAGTCCATTAATCTGTAACACATTTTCAGCATGGTTGGCTTTTGTAGTATCATGTCTCTCCAGCTCGTAAAACAAGGCGCCTTTAACATATCTTCAACTAAACGCATCAGAATCATGGATCCCCTCTAAGGGCCGGTTGTATCTGTAGGATTACATAAATGTATCTACTCTTTATCATATGATAATGGCCCCTGCTTTCAAATATTATTGCTTTTAGACTTCAGACTTTTTATTGTAAGTTTGAAAAGTTTAAATCAGAGACTATTGGGCATACCCGGGCTTGTGGGATAGCTTTAGGGGCATAAACAAGTAATAAACCTAAAAAAAGAGTTCTGGAGGCCCTACGAGGAGCTAGATGGTCTACAAGTCTCTGCAGAGACACCTCAATCTTAAGGGGCACTTGAATGGTGATGACCAAGAGAATGAAGTCACCACCGTCCAGAAGATCTGGATTTGGGGACACTGCCGGAAGACACATGGATGAAATCCGCTGAGGCTGACCCACACTTCCAGGAGTTGGTGGGGACAGACGGGTATATCCTATGCGGACCCATGGGGGGTTAAGGTAGATTCTATGCAGGATCTTAAACTGGATGAGTCTATCCCTGGTGGACACTAAATGTGAAAAACAGCATTCCCACATCTCCTTCCAAGTTTCCTCGTCTAATTCAGGGAAGTCCACAAGCCACTTAGTTCTGAGGGACTCGAGTCTTTATGGACCTTGCTTTGTGCACTGGTCCAAATCATCTGGTGGAGGGGGATCATGGTGTGGGGTTGTTTTTCAGGGGTTGGGCTTGGCCCCTTAGTTCCAGTGAAGGGAGCATACCAAGACATTTTTGGACAAAGACAGTTCCACAATTCCATTCTCCAATTACTTCCATGTGTATGTAGCCCATGGCTTCATATCTCTCAGTGGCTCCGCCCCAAACTTCCCATAAGGTAATAAAAAGTCACATGTCCTTGCACATCGGAACTACATGTCCCATCATGCCTTGCACCTTGCTCACAAACCCTATGCATGTCCCGTCCCCTTCTGAGCTCTGAGATGCCTGTTTGTATCAACACATAGAGCGGCATAGGAATGTAGGTCGGGCCGAGAACGGGACGGCAAGGGTGGCTATGCTTGGGTTCCAGGGGTCTCTAAAAGGCAGCATAAGCACCCTATAGGGGGAAATACATTTTTCATTTTATGTTTCATGACACCAACTGATGGGACCCTATCCCTCCCACTGACACCTACAATGGTGCATAATTCCTGCTACTGAACGGTGTACTATTCTGCCCACTGCCACTAATCATGGGGCACTTTTCCTCCCACTGACACCAATGATGGGGCACTATTCCTCCCACTGATACCAACGATGGGCACTATTCCTCCCACTGATACCAATGATGGGGCACTTTTCCTCCCACTGACATCAATGATGGGGCACTATCCCCCCCCCCCCGATTCCAAAGATGGGGCACGATTTCCCCCACTGAAAGATGGGGCACTATTATTCCCACTGACACCAATGATGGGGCACTATTCTTCCCACAGACACCAATGATGGGGCACTATTTCTCCCACTGATACCAACGATGGGCACTATTCCTCCCACTGATACCAATGATGGGGCACTTTTCCTCCCACTGACATCAATGATGGGGCACTATCCCCCCCCCCCCGATTCCAAAGATGGGGCACGATTTCCCCCACTGAAAGATGGGGCACTATTATTCCCACTGACACCAATGATGGGGCACTATTCTTCCCACAGACACCAATGATGGGGCACTATTCCTCCCACTGATACCAATGATGGGGCACTATTCCTCCCACTGATACCAATGATGGGGCACTATTCCTCCCACTGATACCAATGATGGGGCACTTTTCCTCCCACTGACATCAATGATGGGACACTATTCCCCCCCGATTCCAAAGATGGGGCACTATTCCCCCCACTGAAAGATGGGGCACTATTATTCCCACTGACACCAATGATGGGGCACTATTCTTCCCACAGACACCAATGATGGGGCACTATTCCTCCCACTGATACCAATGATGGGGCACTATTCCTCCCACTGACACCAATGATGGGGCACCATTCCTCCCGCTGACACCAATAATGGGGCACTATTCCTCCCACTGATACCAATGATGGGGCACTATTCCTCCCACTGATACCAATGATGGGGCACTATTCCTCCCACTGATACCAATGATGGGGCACTATTCCCCCCACTGATACAGTGATGGGGCACTATCCCTCCCACTGATACTGGTGATGGGGCACTATTCCTCCCACTGACACCAATGATGGGGCACTATTCCTCCCAGGCTCCCACTGACATCAATAATGGGACACTATTCCTCCCACTGATACCAATGATGGGGCACTATTCCTCCCACTGATACCAATGATGGGGCACTATTCCTCCCACTGATACAGTGATGGGGCACTATTCCTCCCACTGATACTAGTGATGGGGCAATATTCCTCCCACTGATACCAATGATGGGGCACTATTCCTCCCAGGCTCCCACTGACACCAATGATGGGGCACTATTCCTCCCACTGATACCAATGATGGGGCACTATTCTTCCCACTGACACCAATGATGGGGTACTATTCCTCCCACTGATACCAATGATGGGGCACTATTCTTCCCACTGACACCAATGATGGGGCACTATTCCTCCCACCGATACCAATGATGGGCCACTATTCCTCCCACTGACACCAATGATGGGGCACTATTCCTCCCACTGACACCAATGATGGGGACACTATTCCTCCCACTGACACCAATGATGGGGAACTATTCCTCCCACTGACACCAATGATGGGGAACTATTCCTCCCACTGATACCAATGATGGGGCACTATTCCTCCCACTGACACCAATGATGGGGAACTATTCCTCCCACTGATACCAATGATGGGGCACTATTCCTCCCACTAACACCAATGATGGGGAACTATTTCTCCCACTGACACCAGGACAATTTCTACTTCCAATGACCACAGTCCGGCACCCTTAAATTCTGAAGGACATTAAGCTGGCCCTTTGTTTAGAAGATCTTGAGACCCCTGGCCTAGACAGAAAAGGAGCAGTTAACCCTTGCAGTACCGGAAGCGCCCCACTGCAAGGGAGGATTTTTAGTTTTCCCTGAGTAGTGCTCTAATATGGGGAAATCTTCCTGCACTGCCATCGCGCCATGATTGCTTCATGTATTAGGACCCCTTGGTGTCCCAGGGCTCATAGGACAGGAGACATGCCGGCCTCCCTGCTTCCGTCAGGAACCCAAATTTGAAGCTGGCCACGAGGACAGTCTCCTGCCATGTTGCTGGTTTCTTTGCCAGGGTGGCGAGCATGGCGCTGAGGTCTTTAGAGACAGTTTACACGGGCTTTGCATTCATGTGCGATTCACATGCAGTTGTGCAGGTTTTACTTTTGAAAACTCACTGCAACTGGATCGCATGGTACTTCTGTACCACGTGATCCAGTGCGAGCACAGATGAAGCTGCACTGATGGGCACTGATGAGGCTGCACTGATATGGGCACTGATAAAGCTGCACTGATTGGCACTAATGAGGCTGCACCTGCCCTTACGGATGCTGATGAGGCTGCACTGATGTACACCTATGAGCCTGCGCTGATGGGCACTAATAAAGCTGCATTGATGGGCACTGATAGGTGCTGATGAGGCTGCACTGATGGGCACTGATGAAGCTGCATTAATGGGCACTGATGAGGCTGCACTGATGAGCAGTGGCATACTTTGGTTTTGTGTTGCCCTAGGCAATTTTTAAAAAAAATCACTTTTATTGCCGTCAGAAGGAGCGCAAACATCCTTGTGACAGCAATAGGGATGTGACAGGTACTCCTTACGGAGAGATCTGGGGTCTATAAGACCCCTAATCCTTCCTCTGCACTTAAAAGTATTCAAAACACCAGGATCTGTAGTAGACTGCACATGCCTACACACATTGTACATGCCTTTAGTAAATTGACCCCAGAGGGTAACATTCAGGGGGGTTGGGGGAAGGGACCTAGTAAAGAAAAACTGTACACTTGTCCTTTAACACAACACACCTCAACTATGACATTTTTATATATTTTTTTCTAATTCTTTATTTAAGTAGTTGCTGCCCGCCCCCCGTCAAATGACGGCGGAGGCGGTGCGGCTCTCCTTCTGGGATGATGTCATATGACGGCGTCCCAGAACGCCCGCGGAGGCACGCAGCGCGACGATCGCGGCCATGCCATGTTGCTAGGACACGGTGCAACGCCGATCTCTGTAAAGAGCTGCGGCTCTTTAACCATGTGATAGGCTGTGCCCAATCACAGCCGGTCACATGTAAACACGGAGATGCCGCTAATTGGCGCTCCTCGCCTCACACCGACAGAGTGTGTGGCGAGGAGAGCCGATCAGCGGCATCTCCTCACAGGAGACATCTATAGATGTAATCAGTGTACTAATTTCAATAACGACACCGGTGCCACAAATCAGTGCTAGCGATGAGTGCCCACCAGTGCCAGCAATCAGTGCCCACCACAGCCCATAAGTGGCACCAATCAGTGCCCATTAGTGATGCCAGTCCATGCTGGCTATCAGTCACGCCTATCAGTGTTGCCCATCACTGCTGTCCATCAGTGCCCAACAGTGTCGCCCATCAGTGCCACCCATCTATGCCAATCAATGCCCATTAGTACCGCCTATCCGTGCCGCCTATCAGTGCCCACCAGTGCCGCCTATCAGTGACAATCAGTGCCACCTATTAGTGCCCATCAGTGCCATCTATCAGTGCTCATCATTGCCACCTATCAGTGCCCATAAGTGCGGCATATTAGTGCCTCCTCATCAGTGCCACCTAATCAGTGCCCATAAGTGCCACCTCATCCATGCCCACCAGTTCTGCCTATCAGTGCCAATCAGTGCCGCCTCATCAGCTCACATCTGTGAAGGAGAAAAATTACCTAATTACAAAATGTACTCACAGAAACTAAGTAAAAAAATGTTTTTTTCAAATTTTTGGGTCTTTTTTTTTTTTTTTTTGTAAAAAATAAAAAACCTAGAAGTGATTAAATACCACCAAAAGAAAGCTCTGTTTTTGTGAAGAAAATTATAAAAATGTAATCTGGGTACAGTGTAGCACGACCACGCAATTCATTCAAAGTGCGACAGCGCCGAAAGCTGAAAAATGGCCTGGGCAGGAAGGGGGGTGTAAGTGCCCTGTAGGCATGTGGTTAAACATTATGCACTTAGAGCAGGCAGTTTCAGCATAACAATACACAACAGATGTGAGCATAAACACTACAAAAAAAAAAACAGCATAGGCTCGCACGAGCACACCCAACCAGTATTTTTCCAGTACCGGTTAACTGTACAGACCATAGGAACCTACAGAACGTCCGAAACCAAAACTCACTGTATCTCAATATCTCTCAGCTTTCATAGGGCGAGGTATACAGTGGGGGAAAATAATGGTTTGATCCCCTGCAGATTGTGTAAGTTTTGCCCACTTACAAAGAAATGAAGGGTCTATGATTTGTATCATAGGTGTATTTTAAATGATAGAGACAGAATATCAACCAAAAATCCAGAAAAAACACACGATACAAATGTTAAAAGTTGAGTTGCAGGTTAGTGAGTAAAATATTTGGATCCCCTACCAACCAACTACAATTCTGCCCCCCCACAGACTGGCTACAGTAGGCGCTCATGTGGTACACAGATTAGTCCTGTCAATGTAAGAAGGTCCTCCTAACGACAACTCATTACGTGTATAAAAGACACCTGTCCACAGAATCTCTTCCTTCCGTTCAAACCTCACCATCATGGGCAAGACCAAAGATCTGTCAAAAGAACGTCAGGGACAAAATTGTAGACCTTCCCGATGCTGGAATGGGCTACTAGACCATCAGCAAGAAGCTTGGTGAGAAGGAGACAACAGTTGAAGCGATTATTCCCAACTGGAAGAAATACAAAATAACCATCAATTGCCCTCGGTCTGGAGCTCCATGCATGATTTCACCTCATGGGGCAAGGGTGATCATGAGAAATGTGAGAGGATCAGCCCAGAACTACACGGGAGGAGCTTTTAAATGATCTCAAGGCAGTTGGGACCACAGTCAACCAAACAAACCATTGGTAGCACAATACGCCACCATGGATTGAAATCCTGCACCACCCGTAAGGTTCCTTCCTCAAGAAGGCACATGTAGAGGCCCATTTGAAGTTTGCGAATGAACATCTAAATGATTCAGACAAGGATTGGGAGAAAGTGCTGTGGTCAGATAGGACCAAAATTTAGCTATTTGGCAATAACTTGACTCACCATGTTTGGAGGAAGACAAATGCTGACTATGATCCTAAGAACACCATCACTACAAGCAAGCACGGAGGTGGAAACACGATGCTTTGAGGCTGTTTCTCTGCTGAAGGTACAGGCCGACTTTGCCGCATTGAGGGGCCAAAGGACGGGGCCATGCATTGTAAAAGCTTGGATGAGAACCTTCTTGCCTCAGCTAGAACACTGAAGATGGGTGGTAGAAGGGTCTTCCAGCATGACAATGACCCAAAACATACCACCAAGGCAAGGAGGAAGCACATTAAGCTTATGCAGTGACCTACTCCAGACCTTAATCCTATATAAAAAAAAAAAATTATAGAGGGAGCTGAAACTTTGAGTTGATAAGCGACAGCTAAGAAACTTTAAGGATTTAGAGAAGATCTGTAAAGAAGAGAGGACCAAAATCCTTCCTGAGATGTGTGCAAACCTGGTAACCAACTAGAAGAAAGCTTGAAAATATATATATAGTCCTCCTATAGAGATATTAGCAAAGGGTAAAAGCAAGGGTTGGCATTTTCCATTCTTCAGCCCTTCTGTGGTTTGTCCAGGTCTATTAGACCATCTCTCTCCCCCCTTTTTTGGGATGAATGATTGTATTGGTTCTACTAATATATACTCTTTATTGAGAATTGAGGTAAATGCTTTGCCTTATTTACTATTACACATTCTATAGGATTGTTCAATTCAAAATTTTATATTAAATTATATGAGTAAGTTTTATTTTATCCTCTCTCTTTGGCTACAAAAGACCTATCCATCTTTGTAAATCCTGGCTTCAATTTTTGCATCCTAAATCAATGTTTTATGAATTCAAGCATCCGGTAGGCATTCCTTTTTAGTTCATCGCTATTTTGTACAAAATTTACTTTATAAAATACATGAATATTTTCTCTATAAAAGCTCTCTAAAAATATATATAAATATATATATATATATATATATATATATATATATATAGGTATGTCTTATTTGACATGCAATGTGATTTTATCCATGGCAACTTTAAGCATATTCATTTACAATTGTTGTTTTTCTTATAGTATATAATGCTTTATGCGTCACTTCTCAAAAAAACTCCTGAAGAAGCTCTTGTGAGCGAAACATGTAGAGTAAGAAGTGGTGGTATATGTCCTAAGAAATATTACGTAATTCTTGTAAATGTTTAAAGAATTTTAAAGAATTCTTTTAAATAAAATTTATATTTTTTCAAATTGTTTGTTTTCCTTGGTACCTAAAAAGTCCCGCCTGCCCCTTTTTTCCTTTTCCTCTTATATAAACGGGATGTGGGTTAGTGGTTGTTATGTGCCTCCAGCACAGCACGGTATACACTTGTATCTACCCTTTATTGCTGGTGTTCTCTCATACAGGCATCTGCACTCTGCAGGAGTTAGTTGGTGTTGTGTGCCTCCAGCACAATATACACTACCCAATTGTTGGTTTTCCCATCTCCCTTCAGGCCATTACTAGGAAGGCCAACAAGGAGAGGCAGATAGTCAAGAGCCAATAAAAGATGTAGTTGCAGGGTCTTCAATGGGGTTACTTTGAAGACCCTACAATGCTACAATTTATCTAAGATCAAGTGTAGTATCTGTTCTTATCAGTGTCCAATAGGGTCCAATAGGGGTGCTGTGTTGTAGTTCTGGCCTGACCCATGGCTGAAATGGCTAGCTATATAGTATCTCTGCTGGTATGATGGGGGCTCTGAAGGCTAGTATCAGCTGGAACAGAAACCGGGGTGCCCACAGGCAGTTGGGGCATGGGGGTAATACTCCCAGGAAAACTGGATGGGCCCAGTTCCTCCTGGTTTGAATGAATCTACCTTGTCTGGCCATGAGCTGGGAAGGCAAGGAGTCTGTGGTGTCTGTGCCCCCTGGGAGTGGTCGTTCTAGGGGTGCTCTTAGTGACACTTGGGTGTGGTACCCCATGGTGTGAAAAGCCACACGGTGACAGCACTAAAAACTTTGTCTCTGCTGAGCCTTTTAGGGCTAGTCATTTTGGCTAAGTTCGGGGCAATTTTGGTTACCAGGCCTCAGGGCATAGCCAGTGCACATTGCACAGCCACTTATTTATTTTATTTATTTTCTCCTTCACGTTTGTCACCTTTCACTTGTGTGTGTGTGTGTGTGTGTGTGTGTGTTTTTCTCACTGGTTGAGGGTGTGAGTCCTGGGGCTTGCCCTTAAGTCTAGGAGGAGGATGTGTGGCCCTTAGGTTTCTTTCTCTCCCGAACCTGGGGGGCATATAGGTCAGCATCACAGATCAGTGTATACAGCCCAGCATCACAGATAGGGTATATAGGTCAGCATCTCAGATAGGGTATACAGCCCAGAATCACAGATAGGGTATATAGAGCACCCCCCTGCTGATGGGCTCGCAGCGCTGACAACACCCCCCAGCGTGAGTCTCATGACAACTACCCCCCCACCCTCGGCACGGGGCTCACAGCACTTACCCCCCTCCCTCCCGCGGGAGGCCCGGCACTTACTGGCAGTGGCAGTGTGCTCTCCTTCTCCTCGGTTCAGTGTGGGCTGCTGTGGTGTGGTGTCAGCGCCGGCTCTGGCTCCAGCGTGTCTCCTCTTGCAAAGCACTAGGCATCCAATAGGATCGCCTGGTGCTTTTGCTAATTGGGAAATAGGTCTTACCTATTAGATAGATACCTACCTATCTGCCCCTGTTGAAGACTTTTAGGTCGAAACGCGTAGGGACAGCAGTTGTTTGCTCCCCACATTGCTATTGTTTTTATGTATCACGTGATTTTATAATTTTAGTTCTGTCTATCAGAATTGCTTTTCAATAAACCATCATTGGTTGTATTTCACCATGCGAGGCGTTTTTTATGCTTTGTTCCTTTTATGGTGAACCCTTACGAGACTTCTGGCACCAAGCCCTACAGCAGTTTATGGTATGGAAACCCTACTCACCTTCCCCATCCGGATACCGTAAGGAACCCTGAGAGGAAAACAACATCTGGTCGGTGTACTGGGGTGAGTGGCTGGAGCCCCCCCATAAGCTTGCAAGACACACTACTATATGGTGGATGTGTCCAACCCATCTGGTAAGGGTATCTACTTTCTCTACTTGCCTATAACCCATTTTCAAGAGTTTTTGAGGTCTGAGAACGTGGCAAGATAATTTACCTTGAATGCCATCTGTGGACTTTTAACCAAGCTCTAGATGCACCAGAGTGATTAATTTTGGGACTGTTCTTAAATATTTCATGGACTTTCCATTCACTTGTTTGTTCGTTAGTTATGCACAATTTTTTTTTCACCCATTTAAATAGGTGCCTTTAAGCGCAGCACTAATTTATATATATCTGCCTCCTGATTGGCAAACTGTAATATGAACTGTACTGTAGTATGAGCATAGTAAAAATGTATTTTCTATGGTCACACAACAGGGTGGGATCGGGACACAGTGCTCTGCGCCCGGGACCCCCCCTATTTGGAAGCCTATTAGAGCATCAGGTGCTTCAAGATACACCTCCCCCTGCCTATCCCCACCATAGTAATTCATTCCCCCGACGTCCTAAAAGGGGCCAAGCTCATGGATAGGAAGGACGGTGGAGGTGTTGGGGGGGCGGCACCCATGCACCCACAATGCATGGGCCACCACTGTAGAGATGCCAGGGGATGCGACTCAGGGGTTGGGAATACAAGGAGCTCCATTTTATGTGCCCCCTTGGTGGGGAAATCCCAAAGAAACAACCAAACAACTACGTACTTCCAAGGCAGACCTCCTGGCTGACCTGGAGCACCTTTTATACTGGCACTGCACCGTTTTAATTTTTCACTCCACAGATGACAGGAGGGTGCAAGTTTTTTTTGGGGGGGGGGGGGCTTGCCCTGATATCCTGGGTTAGGATCTGTGTTCTTAAAGAGGAAGTAAACCCTGATGAGTTTACTTCCTCTTTCATTCCCTGCAAAGGCATAGTAGTCCATTATGTGTCACTTACCTGACACAGGAGCCAGCGAAGTCACCGCTGTCCCCTGTAGTCCTCCGCATCCATCTTCTTGGTGGGGTCTCGCAGCTCCGCCACTGTCATTCAGCGAAGCCGCGATGACGTCACTCCCGCGCATGCGCATGGGAGCCGTCACGCGCGGCAGCTCCGTCGTTGAGAATGCCGCGCTCAGTGCGCCTGCGCGCCGCTGTCTACGGCGCATGCGCCATAGACAGCGGTGCCTGTTTTCGGGCAAATATCTCCTAAACCATATAGGTTGAGGAGATATTTCTTGGACCTACAGGTAAGCCTTAATCTAGGCTTACCTGTAGGTCAAAGTGGTTTGTAAGGGTTTACAACCACTTTAAGTCTCCATAACTTACCAGGTACTTGGTGAACCATCTTGGTGGACTGATCTCCAAGGATCGGAGTCTTTTTGGCTTCTGCTAGGTGGACCAAAGTGCCTTTGTCTGTCAACATGGAGGCCCTTTCTTTTTGGAGAAAGACCAAAGCACTCTTGTGCTGTCATTTCAAGAAATCACTTTTTTGTTGATAAGGCTTTTGTTTATGATGGACGCACCACAGAGCTTCAAAAAAGAAAAAAGTGGTTTTGGTTCATGGACTGCAAAAAAAATTGGGCCGAGCATTTTAGACTGATAGACAAGGGACCGGGGGGGGGGGGGGGGGGGATCGGGCATTCACGGGGGCGGTTGGTGATGGTATATTTTTGCGGAGTCAGTCCTCCGCACTGTAATGTAAAGGGGCACTGTGACATAAAGGGGACTGCACTGTAAAGGGGCCCTGTAATGATTACAATGCCCCTGTACACTGCAGTCCCCTTTATATCACAGTGCCCCTTTACATTACAGTGCCCCCTAGCAATCACCCCCCCATCACAGTGCCCCTTGTAGTCATGCCCCGCCTTTTCTTGAAAATCACAATGCCCCCCTTTTACTTTCTGCCTCCCCTGCACAGTCAGCAGGGCAGAGGAAGGATTCAGCTTGTGTGTCCTCTCCAGGGTCTGGATGTCATCCTATCAGGACGATGTCCTCCTATCAGCAGGGCAGGGGGCGGCAGGAGCTGCAGATCTGGAAACGACTCTGCGCTCTCTGTGCAAATCTCCAGCTCCTCCCGCTCCCTGCCCTGCTGATAAGATGACATAGTTGGCAGGGCGAGAGAGCCGAGAAAGAAGACACAGTCAAATGCCCAGTGTGCCAGCTCAGGCATGATGGACTATCTTCGTTTAACAAGATCTTATGCTTTCGTAGTATAGTACGTCTCATCTTAAATGTCCTATGTGCCATGTAGTGTAATACAAATAACTTTTTATTATATATTGTTATTTGTTATTTTGCTAATAATTAATATATCCGTGTGGCTTCAGAGCTTTTTATTGTATGCCTTTTTTTTTTTTTTTTGTTCGTTTTTTTTCTCTCGCATTGTTATTAAAGGTGTTATATTTTATTTGTGACCGTGTTCCCAGAACTAAAGTTTATAGTACTTCATAAGGATCATAAGTTGCTACATTTTGCAGTTATACTGTTGTAAAGCCTCACGTAATTGCACATTTGAGTCAATAAAATCCTAAGTTATAAAAAATCGTGGGAGGAATGTAATTAACTTTGGTATTTTTAACAGCCATTATCAAGCCCAGCTTTTACTCAACCAGGTCCGTCTTGAGTTTGCTGGCGGGGGGGGGGGGGGGGGGTTCTTGAATAAAGCCCAATAGTGAATGAACTTCCCTGTGCTCCCTGGAGCAGATCGATTTTCAACACTTTGTTACTAAAACAAATATTGTTTCAGTAACAATTGTCAAATGGAACAAATAATAATAATAATAATAATAAATGGTTGGTCAAGAAACACCAATGGTGAAAATAGTAGTGCCCTTTACATCGGTGTTCAGTGGGATTTCTTATATTGGTACTCGTTGTAGTGGTCCCATGCATTGAAAGCCAATGGGAGAAGGACCCCTTAGCCCTTGTACACACAGTCGGACATTCCAATAACCAAATCCGTGGGATTTTGTCCAACGGATTTTGCCCAGCTGGAAAACTTGGTCCGTTGGATACTTCGACGGAAACAGTCCGATGGAGCCCACACACTGTCGGATTATCCAACAACACGGTCCTATCAGACATTGTCCATCGGAATGTCCTACCGTGTGTACAAGGGCTTATATTAATGGTCAGTGGGAAGACACTCCCAGTGGGAAAACCGCCCTCCTTTGATATCAGTGGTTACTGGGAATTAGAAACTCTTCATTGCTCAAGAAACCCCCAGCAACCTTTGGAGGAAACCTGATTGAGAAACCCTGCTTCTAGGCAAATCATATTCTTTATTCTCGAATTTAAACTTTTTACAAAGTACTGATCACGCAAATGTACCATGAGCTGGAGGTAGAATCATTTTTAACACAGGATCCCTGAGACCTGAAAATTATTTAATGGGTTTCTCTATGGAAAACCAGTTGAGAAAGACTGACCTAACCTTATCTGCACATTATCTACATAATGTGGACAAATATAACAGTTTGACCCCAATCTAACCAAATTACGATAACAAACACAGCCTGCACAGGCTGAATTAGAATACGGGGTACGGATCCGGTTCACCTAAACAAGGGCAAAAAAAAGTGGCATGTCACTTGTGTGTAGCGCTACCCCCCTAGGGTAGCAGAGGTTGCCCACCACCACAAGCACCACCCCATTCACATTGGCTTCAATAACACAGTCTGTGGGATATATTTTTAAGATTTATTGCTTGAAAAAACTTTGAACAGGACAGGGGTTGGGGTATGGCATACTCCAAAATGCTCAGCAACATCAACGAGAGGACAGTCTGCTCCTTAAGATACTATGAATATTGAAGGCCTTACAGCTGGGGATTATGAGGCAAATCTCTTTGGCATCTGACTACATTGTGCCACTGCACAACTACTGGTAGCCAATGCGATTTCCAGAACACTGCACAGTCACGGGAATCAATTTAGGAACTTTTCTCACAAGTCCCAGGAGAGCTGCCACCTTCCAGCTTCCTCTGGACATGGTTCGGTTAGTGAGACAGTCCTTTTCCAGACCAGATCCCTTGTGGTGAGGGTCTATGATCAGTTTCTCAGAAGATCAAATCCAGGCCCTCAGCCTCTGAGGCCTCCAGAACAGCTACACAGTCCATAGGCTGCCTAAGGGAAGCAGGATCTGGAGCTCTCCTGGGGAGAAGAAACCCAGCTCGCCAGTGCTTCAGACTATTTATCACCTTTCCAGGCCCCTACTGGACACTCCCCTCCAGGTATGGGCTGGAGCATGATAAATATTCAAACTGGCTATTTGAATCTCCCACCCTAAGCTCTGGAAGATTCTTCCAGAGGCAGTGGGAAGCAATCAAGCTCTCAGCCTATGAAATTCTGAACAGACCGGGACAAACAATCACTGGTCCCTTGATTACAAAAGAAAGGGGGCAAAAACTAAATTTAGGTGCTATGTGTGCCAACCAAGTTTCAGCTTTTATTTTAGGAAAATTAAAAAGAAATTCTGATTGGTTGACATGGAAAGCAACTACAACTTTATTCCTATTTCTTTGTCCCTGGTTTGGATGCTGAGTGGCCATCAAAGAAAGAACCAAGTCATTTAACACTTTAACCTCTTCAGCCCGGAAGGTTTCACCCCCTTAATGACCAGGCAATATTTTGCGATACAGCACTGTATTATTTTAACTGACAGTTGTGCAGGTGTGCGACACTGTACCCAAATAGAATTGATGTCCTTTTTTTTCCCCACAAATAGAGCTTTTTTTGGTGGTATTTTAGCACCTTTTGAAAAAAATAACATTTTTTTTTACTTTCTGCTATAAAACATCCAATAAAAAAAAGTTAAAAGTAAAATTTCAATTTAGGCCAATATGTAATCAGCTACATATTTTTGTTAAAAACAAACAAACAAAATCACAATAAGCATATATTGATTGGTTTGCACAAACGTTAGTTTGGGTATATAATTGGGTATATTGGATTGTACGATATTTTTTATTTTATTTATTTATTGTTTTGAAGGTTGAACTGGATGGATGTCTTTTTTCAACCTGATTAACTATGTAACTATATCTGACTACAGGCCATTCCTGGTGTACTTTTTCAAGTAAACTTCAGGCAGTGTTTTGCTAATAAAATTTTACAGCATTTCTGGAAGGCCACCAAGGAGAGGCAGACGCTCACAGGCCACTAAAAGAGGGCAAGCAGGCTCTGTGTCTTCAGCCAACAGTGCTGGTCGTGGACATGGTGCATCCTCAGCACGTGGCCGTGGGGCACGCTTGTCCTTTTTTTCAGCAGCTGGCCATGTTGATCCACAACATGCAGAAGAGTTGGTAGAGTAGATAACTAAGCCGTCCTGATCCACCTCATCCTCTGTCACCCAGGCTCAGAGTAGTTAGCATGCCAACGCAGCTACCAAATCGGCCTATTCCATCGGCTCAATGTTACTCCTTCCCTAGCCCCACCATCACGCACGGAGGAGCCCCCTGAATTGTTCAACCACAGTGTCGGGTACATGCTGCAGGAGGATGCACATCGTTTTGAAGGCTCCGATGATGGTACCCAGGTTGAGGAAGGTAGTAATGTTTGCCCGGAGATAGTCGGTGCCCAAGAAGGAAAAGAAACTGGCAGTCATGTTCCCCCAGCTGCAGCATACTGCCAGGTTTTCTCCAGTGATGTGGAGGGAGGGGATGATGAGGTCACGGACTCTACATGGGTGCCTGATAGAAGAGAGGAGGAGGAGGAGGGGGCACATCTCCAACAAGGCAGGATGCCCCCCAGGGGACAGCTTAAGGGCAGCCACCCGACTGCATCACACCGCAGAGCTCTGTATGTGCAGGGCGCTGCTGACTCCCCGTTTTATTTTGAAAAGTTCTTTAGTGTGGGCCTTTTTTGATACATGTGCAGCAGATCGCACCGGTGCTGTTTGCAACATATGTCTGAAGCGTATCAAACGTGGCCAAAACAGCAGTCGCTTGGGCACCACGTGCTTGACCAGACATATGTCGACCTCCCATGCAGTCCGTTGGCAACAGTACTTAAAAGACCCACACCAAAGAACAAGGTGGACCTCTCCTTGCTCCTCATCAGCTGGGATCTCCAACCCCATTATACCTTCAGTCCTCTCAGAAACCTGCACTGAGAGGAATGAAGGTGTAGAATTAGGTGTGTCGAGTACTTGCGGGCAATCTGCTATTGCTACACCAACATCCGATTGTAGCAGACAAATTTCCCTACCCCAGTTGCTAAACCATCAAAAGAAATTCAGTCCCAGCCATCCACATGCTCAGCGACTGAATGCTAGCTTGGCTAAATTGCTAGCACTCCAACTGCTGCCTTTTCAACTGGTAGACTCTGCCCCTTTCGTGAATTCGTGGAATGTGTGGTACCTCGGTGGCAGGTTCCCAAACGCCATTCTTTTTCATGGAAGGCCATTCCGGCTCTCTACCGGCACGTGGAAGGCAATGTCTTGGCCTCGTTGGACAGGGCGGTCAGTGGTAAGGTGCATATTACCACTGACTCATGGTCCAGCAGGCATGGACAGGGATGTTACCTTTCTTTCACGGCACACTGGGTAACTCTGCTGGCAGCTGGGAAGGATGCAGGAAAGGGTGCAGTATTATTGGAGCTTGTTCCGCCACCACACCTCCAAAATGCTAGTAGTGGTGATTCTGCCACACCTCTCTCCTCCACCCCCTCCTCTTCTTCCTCTATGGCCTCTTCCTCTGCAGATTTCTCCTCTGAACCAGCGGTGCACCGTAGGCTTTCAAGGGGCTACGCAAGCACTCAGGCAAAAAGATGCCATACGGTGCTTGAATTGGTCTGCTTAGGGGACAGGAGCCACACTGTGGCAAAGATTCTGTCAGCTCTGCAGGGGCAGACTCAGAGGTGGTTGACACCATGCCAGCTTCAGCCAGGAATGGTGGTTTACAACAATGGCACCAACCTCCTCTCTGCCCTCCGACAGGGACACTTGACCCATGTTCCCTGTTTGGCTCACGTCCTTAATTAGTGGTGCAGCGGTTCTTGTGCAAGTACCAAGGCTTACAGGATCAACCTGAGGCAGGCCAGGAAAGTCTGTGGGCATTTCCGCCGGTCATATAATGCCAGTGCTCGACTGGCTGACCTTCAAAAGGAATGCAACCTGCCCAAGAACCGCCTCATTTGTGCCCACTAGATGGAAATCAATGTTGGCAGTGCTGCAGTGGCTGCACATGCAGCAGAGTGCCATCAATGAGTACTTGTGTGAGTATGGCACCAGGACAAGGTCAGAGGAGCATGCACTGTCCTGTCACTATTTGAGGAGGCCACAAGGATGGTAAGCAGTGACAGTGCATGTATCAGTGATACTGTCCCTCTTGTCTTCCTGTTGGAGCACACGCTTTGTGGAATAATGGACAGGGCACTTGAGGCAGAACAGAGAGAGGAAGAAGAGGACTTCCTTACCTCTCAAGGCCCCCTTTATCCAGACAGTATTCCTGCGGGCCTGCCTATCACACAGGAAGAGGATGAGGATTGTGTCAGCATGGAGGTGGAGCCTAGCACTCAGCATCAGCAGCAGTCTTCAAGGGATTGTTTTCAGTCCCCAGAAACCCATGGACTTGTACGTGGCTGGGAGGAGGTGGCTGTGGAGCATGTCATCCTTAGTGACCCAGAGGACTCTGGATCGAATGCCTCAGCAAACCTTCGCTGCATGGCCTCACTGATTCTGTAAAGCCTGCAAAAAGACCCTTGGATTCGTGGTATCAAGACGAGGGATCATTACTGGCTGGCAACCCTTCTTGATCCACGTTACAAGGGCAAGGTTGCAGAACTTATCCAGCCTTCGCAGAGGGAGCAGAGGATGAAACATCTTCGGGAGGCCTTGCAGAAAGGTTTGTGCAATGTGTTTCCAGAGCCTGGGAGGTCACAATTTCCTGGTCCTCCTGGACAATGTGTTGCTGAGGTTTCGGTCAGTCACAGATGGAGCGGTGGAGAAGGTAGTCGCCTGACCGATGCATTCAGACAATTTTTTAGTCCGCAGCTCCAAGGTCTGATTGGTTCCAGCAACCATCGCCAGCGTCTGATTTACATGGTGCAGGAATACCTAGGAGCAAATTCAGACTTGGAGACCTTTCCAACCGAAAATCCACTGGGTGTTGAGGATGGATCACTGGCTAGAGCTTGCACAATATGCAATTGAGCTACTAGTCTGTCCTGCATCCAGCGTTCTTTCTGAAAGCACATTCAGTGCTGCTGGAGGCTTTGTAACCGATCACAGAGTGTGCCTGTCCACAGACTCAGTTGATCGGCTCACCTTCATAAAAATTAATCAGTCTTGGATCACCAGCTACCAAGCACCTGATGCTGATGTAACCGATTAATTTTTCTATGAATGTGAGATCCCTTGAAGACTGCCTATGCTGAGTAGACATGTGCATTCGTTTTCGTCTGAATGCATTTATGTCCAAATTTCAGGTATTTTCGTTATCGTTTTGACAAACGATAACGAAAGCACAGAGTCCGAAAAACAAAAGATCCAACATAAATAAATGCTTTATTTTTGTTTTGACACAGTTTGATACAGATAGGAGATTTGACGTGTCTCTAACAATAACAATCTGTGGCTATTGAACTTGTATCATAACAGTCCATTCATTCACACAGAGGCAACACGACTTACAGCAGGACTTTGGGAGGCAAGGCAACTTGGACTTGAGTGTGAATCACAACACGACTTACAACACGACTTTAATGTAAACAAAAAAAAAAAACGGCATGGGTTACCCTTCAAGAGCATACCAGGCCCTTCGGGTCTGGTATGGATATTTAGGGGAACCCTGCGCCAAAAAAAAAAAATGGCGTGGGGGTCCCCATCAATATCCATACCAGGCCCTTCAGGTCTGGCATGGATTTTAAGGGGAACCCCGCGCCAAAAAAATAAATGGCGTGGGGTCCCCCCTCAAAATCCATACCAGACCCTTATGCAAGCACGCAACCTGACAGGCCGCAGGAAAAGAGGGAGGACGAGACAGTGGCTTCTTCTTGGTCCAGTGTTCTCGTCCGGCATCTTCCTCCATGGCATCTCCTCTTGGTTCTCGGGCCGCTCCGCGCAATGGGAGGCTCATGCTGTGTGACGCTTCGCAATGGGGGCCCCGCCCTCCATTATAAAAGAACTGTCAGAAGAAGAGACGGACAAGGTGCATGTTTAGGGGCATGTAATTACAATTTTTGATATAATATTTCACAGCAGGGCCCGTTCCTGCACCCACCAAGAGTAACTGTGTGGGCTTACAGTCTTATGGCACTACCACCACCAAAGGCCCAATTTTTCTGCCCCTGTTCAACAAGGGCATGTAATTACAATTCTTGATATAATATTTCACAGCAGGGCCTGTTCCAGCAGCCACCAAGAGTAACTGTGAGGGCTTACATTGTTCTGGTACCACCAACACCTAAGGCCCAATTTTCTGCAGAGTATATAGGGCAGGCCGTATAGTATATACAGGCGGTCCCCTACTTTCAAACATCTGACTTGCAAACTAATCCTACTTACAAATGGAGGGAGACAACAGGAAGTGAGAAGATATCTACCCCTAGGAAGGGAAATGCTCTCCTGTAAAAGTTAATATGGAAAAAAGGTGTCTCCACTGATGCGTTATCACCAATCCTTGTTTCCCTAATGTAGCGCCGGTACTCCTGATGAGTACCCACTATGTATGTAAATTTAGTTTTTGCCCAAAACTGTAGTTGAGTTTTGGGGTTAATTGTGTGAAATTATGCTTTGGCATGAGTTTCGCTGGGCTGTATCAAGGATCTGCCTGGTCATAGGTGGGGTTTGCACCTGTGAGAGGCATTAGAACGCAGTCTGGTTGGACGCATTGGGTACCAATCTCTCTCTTGGAGCCAATCAGTGGGCGCGTTGGTTCCTTTGTGTATTCCAGGAGAGGGTACTTAATGTGCTGAAGTCACGTGGTTCTGGGTTCCGGTCCAGAAGTTGTTGCTGACTCCATGGTCCAGAGCTGCAGCAACTCGACAAGCAACCAGGGGAGGACACTTCAGTAAGAGGGCCACACACAAGGCTGGCTGCTCGGTAAGAGCCTGGAAGCTGAGCTGTTAAGGACACTAATTGAATCTGCATTTCTTATGGTATCGCCAGGCCGGCTGCAAGATTATGGTACAGTAAGAAAGTTCCTACTCAATCCTTCCGTTTGCAACTAAGTTTTCAACCAAGTCTGTGGCAGAGACTTTGCTAAGTTAAAATTACTTGTTGGCTGCTAGTATCCATAAACAATGAGCTATCCGACAGTTAAATAATCCAGTTGCGAGTGGTTATTCCCTGGATTATGTACAGAGAGACTTTTATTGAAATCAGCAGTTCCAAAGTACCTGAGCTATACTTCATTCTTATACCCTTTATTCCCAACTGAGAGACTGAGTTCTGTTTAACCGTTTTATGCAAATAAAAACCCTAAAAAGGAATCCAAGTGTCGGTCTCTGCAGTTACTGGGCCATCAACCCTGGGAACCCCTAGACAAGAACGATGAGTTACGAGCTGGAAGAGGTAATCGGTAAATCCAGAAAATTTAAGCCGCTCCTTCGTGGGCCAGTGCTACACTAATAATCCCAAATTTTCAAAATCCAATTGTCATTGGGACAGAATGTGAGGTGAAATCTTATGAATAGGGGCACAGAAAGTAAAACAAATGTTACAGGGGTGATAACCCTTCCTTATGTTATCCAAAAAGCTTAAAAATCGATTTTTTTGGCTGGAGCTACACATACAAAATGTACCTATTCCAAACTACAAACAGATTCAACTTAAGAACAAACCTACAGTCCCTGTCTTTCTTGGGACCGCCTGTATACTGCTGTTCAGAGTATATAGGGCCTGGGGGCCCCACGCCTTTTCTTTTTTTAATTTGGGTGCGGAGTTCCCCTTAATATCCATACAGGACCCAGAGGGCCTGGTAATTGGCTGGGGGGGGGGGGGTACCCATGCCGTTTTTTTTCCTCAATAATTTTCATCCTTATTGCTGGGACCAGACATTACATTACAGCCGTGATCAGTTTTAAATGACTTTTATTCCTTTAGAAATGTCATTTTGTGCAGGGACTGTTCTAAACACAGGAAACACGCGCCACTTTACAGGCATACTATAGACACCCCCCTGATACGATATTTAAAGGAATATTTCACTTTTATTGTTTCACTTTAAGCATTATTAAAATCACTGCTCCCGAAAAAACGCCTGTTTTTAAAACTTTTTTTGCATTGATACATGTCCCCTGGGGCAGGACCCAGGTCCCCAAACCCTTTTTTAGGAAAAAAACTTGCATATTAGCCTTTAAAATTCGCACTTTTGATTTTTCACGTTTGGGTCCCATAGACTTTAACAGTGTTCGCATGTTCGCGCAAACTTTCGGTCCGTTCGCATGTTCTGCCATGAACCGAACTGGGGGGTTTTCGGCTCATCCCTATCTGCCTGGATGAAGATAGAGATTGGTGTTCCTGCTTAGCAGGAGCACAGGATCTCCACCTTCTTCCCTGCCAGAATGGCAATTTGCCTTGTTTACACAGGCAGATCGCCATTCTGCCTTGGGGGAACTATCGCGGGTGGCCGGTGGACATCGGATCCACCAGACCCGCTGATTGGCATCCCCTGTGTCCAATCAGCGTGCGTTCACGCTTCCGGCAAAGTGCGCGCGCCACCCAGTGGCTATTGCACGAAATGACGTACAGCAGGGATATGCAATTAGCGGACCTCCAGCTGTTGCAGAACTACAAGTCCCATGAGGCATAGCAAGACTCTGACGGCCACAAGCATGACACTCAGAGGCAGAGGCATGATGGGACTTGTAGTTTTGCAACACCTGGAGGTCCGCTAATTGCATATCCCTGATGTACAGGTACATCATTTGGTGCAATAAAGCCAACCTGCCACTGTAAATAGACAGTTGGCAAGTGTAGGGATGCACCGATACCATTTTTTTTACGAGTACAAGTACCGAGACTTTTTTTTTAGTACTCACCGATACCAATTACCAATACCTACCGCTACTGTTTTGTTTTCACTTCAGCTGTCAACAATGGTACAATTCATTGAAAATTTATTTACAAATGAAATAAATTGATTTTTGTTTTTAATTTTGTGCTTTTTCAATGTGAAATGTGTAAATATGTTATTATATATGTGCAAAAATATTCACTAACAAAGCAAAAAATAAATAAAAAATGTAATTGTTTCTCATTTATAAAATAGACGTGAAAAAAAAAAAACTGGAAAATAATAATTAAATGGAGGAGAATAGGGCATTAATTAAGGCTGATTAGCATAAAATAAGGGTTAATAAGGGGTTAAACAGCAGAACATTCCTTTGATCTGCAGATGAAGAAACAGAAAGATACAAAAAGAAACAAAGTTTCTTTTGATTTTAGTGTTTCAGGGCGGAGCAATGTTGTTAATAAACATTGCCAGCTGCTTTTTTTTTTCTCACAGATCCAATTACCAGACCTCTTTAACACTTGAGCTGTCAACAGGGCAAACCCTCTGACAGCTCAAAGAACCGAGCCTGAAAGTATTGGTTTCAGGTATCGGAGCTTTTGCATGAGTACCGATACTTGTGCAAATACTCGGTATCGGCACCGATACCGATACTAGTATCAGTGCAACCCTAGTCAAATGGTTAATATAGAAGGTTTAAATGCAATAAGAAATAACAGAAATAATAATAATAATAAATATTCATAAAAAATAAGTATAATATGAAGTGTAATTCTAAAGGTAAAAGAGATTTCAACCTATGTAATGAAGCCATTCCCTGTCCTCCTAATCTGTTATGTATCCTCTTGTGTTATATCTTTCTTATCTCAACATTATTTTGCTGGTTCCCCAGCAACCTGTGCAATCCAGGTTAAAGGAATGCCTCTTAATGTAGTCGTATCATTACAAAAATAACAGAGCCTAATATCTTAATTAGTTCAGTGAAATGAACTGCAGGATCCTTATCTCTGATTACTGTGTACACATGGGTGAGATTCTCGCCTGCGGCAATCATCATCTGAGCAGGCGGCACTCTCACCTTCCCTGTCCTTCCTCACTGCTATGTGACCTGTCAGCAATGTTGTATGTCCCTATTCTCATTTCTGAGAGCGACATTACCTGTCAATAAGTGACATAAGTCTAACAACACGATCAACAGGTGCGGATTGTAAAAATGCTAATTTAGAGGCTTAGTCAAATAGGCACTGCTGTTTGTGATTTATCATTGTCCTCTAACAGAGAATAGAGCAACCATTCCCAAACAGGCCTCTGAGGAATCCTAAGGTTCCTTTAGAGGTTGCAATGTGTTCCTTCAGCTATGGCTGATTGACTTACCACTTGATGAGGTCTGTTTAGTTCCAGGACCAACAACCCATAAGAAAGCCAGCAGCATGGCACCAATGATCTTTTTAGCCGTCTGCAGGGATGGCATTACGACCACCACTGTGGGATTGCATTTGATCTACTGACCACCAATATGACCACCAAAGGGGAATTTTTTAATTGATCCTCAATAAACTGGTTTTAGTAGGGGGCTCCCAGAGGACTGAAAATTATTTTAGGGGTTCCTCTGGAGTAACAGGATTAAAAAAAGACTTGTATAGAGGTATATGGCCTCTGCAGAATATAGAGATACAGGACATCACCAAGCAGAGTATAGGGGTACGGGACATCACTGAGCAGAGTATAGGGGTATGGGACATCACTGAGCAGAGCATAGGGGTACGGGACATCACTGAGCAGAGCATAGGGGTACGGGACATCACTGAGCAGAGCATAGGGGTACGGGACATCACTGAGCAGAGCATAGGGGTACGGGACATCACTGAGCAGAGCATAGGGGTACGGGACATCACTGAGCAGAGCATAGGGGTACGGGACATCACTGAGCAGAGCATAGGGGTACGGGACATCACTGAGCAGAGCATAGGGGTACGGGACATCACTGAGCAGAGCATAGGGGTACGGGACATCACTGAGCAGAGCATAGGGGTACGGGACATCACTGAGCAGAGCATAGGGGTACGGGACATCACTGAGCAGAGCATAGGGGTACGGGACATCACTGAGCAGAGCATAGGGGTACGGGACATCACTGAGCAGAGCATAGGGGTACGGGACATCACTGAGCAGAGCATAGGGGATACGGGACATCACTGAGCAGAGCATAGGGGTACGGGACATCACTGAGCAGAGCATAGGGGTACGGGACATCACTGAGCAGAGCATAGGGGTACGGGACATCACTGAGCAGAGCATAGGGGTACGGGACATCACTGAGCAGAGCATAGGGGTACGGGACATCACTGAGCAGAGCATAGGGGTACGGGACATCACTGAGCAGAGCATAGGGGTACGGGACATCACTGAGCAGAGCATAGGGGTACGGGACATCACTGAGCAGAGCATAGGGGTACGGGACATCACTGAGCAGAGCATAGGGGTACGGGACATCACTGAGCAGAGCATAGGGGTATGGGACATCACTGAGCATAGGGGTACGGGACATCACTGAGCAGAGCATAGGGGTACGGGACATCACTGAGCAGAGCATAGGGGTACGGGACATCACTGAGCAGAGCATAGGGGTACGGGACATCACTGAGCAGAGCATAGGGGTACGGGACATCACTGAGCAGAGCATAGGGGTACGGGACATCACTGAGCAGGGCATAGGGGTATGGGACATCACTGAGCAGAGCATAGGGGTATGGGACATCACTGAGCATAGGGGTACGGGACATCACTGAGCAGAGCATAGGGGTACGGGACATCACTGAGCAGGGCATAGGGGTACGGGACATCACTGAGCAGAGCATAGGGGTACGGGACATCACTGAGCAGAGCATAGGGGTACGGGACATCACTAAGCAGAGCATAGGGGTACGGGACATCACTGAGCAGGGCATAGGGGTATGGGACATCACTGAGCAGAGCATAGGGGTACGGGACATCACTGAGCAGAGCATAGGGGTACGGACATCACTGAGCAGAGCATAGGGGTACGGGACATCACTGAGCAGGGCATAGGGGTACGGGACATCACTGAGCAGAGCATAGGGGTATGGGACATCACTGAGCAGGGCATAGGGGTATGGGACATCACTGAGCAGAGCATAGGGGTACGGGACATCACTGAGCAGGGCATAGGGGTATGGGACATCACTGAGCAGAGCATAGGGGTACGGGACATCACTGAGCAGGGCATAGGGGTACGGGACATCACTGAGCAGGGCATAGGGGTATGGGACGTCACTGAGCAGAGCATAGGGGTACGGGACATCACTGAGCAGAGCATAGGGGTACGGACATCACTGAGCTGAGTATAGAGGAACAGGACATCACTTAGCAGAATATAGAGGTGCAGGACATCGCAGCAGAGTAAGCATTTCTCTTTCCAAGGACATGAATGCTGAAGCAGGCATTCCTCCTTTTAATCACCACTAACATTGGAGCATTTTTCTCTTTCTGATACTGACACTGGTGCTTTTTTGACATGAGGGCTATCTTCCTGCCAAAAGGTAATTTGGGGGGGGGGTTGCTCTAGGAGGAGGAATGGGGAAGAATTTGTTTTTGGAGGAGAAACGGGGAGGATACGTGCTAAGAGAGGGGATTGGGGGATGTATGCTAACATGGGGAATTGGGGGGGATTTGACCCTCTATATCCTGCCCTACAAACTATGGCCTCTGTACTCTGCACTACAAACTAAGGCCTCTGTACACTGCCCTACGAACTAAGGCCTCTGTAGTCTGCACTACAAACAAAGGCCTCTGTACTCTGCCCTACAAACTAAGGCCTCTGTAAACTGTTCTACAAACTAAGGCCTCTGTATTCTGCCCTACAAACTAAGGCTTCTGTACTCTACCCTACAAACTATCATCTCTGTACACTGCCCTATAAACCAAGGCCTATGTACACTGCCCTACAAACCAAGGCCTTTGTACTCTGCCCTACAAACGATGTCCTCTGTACTCTGCCCTACAAACTAAGGCCTCTGTACTCTGCCCTACAAGCTAAAGCCTCTGTACTCTGCCCTACAAACTAAGGCCTCTGTACTCTGCCCTACAAACTAAGGCCTCTGTACTCTGCCCTACAAACTAAGGCCTCTGTACTCTGCCCTACAAACTAAGGCCTCTGTACTCTGCCCTACAAACTAAGGCCTCTGTACACTGCCCTACAAACGATGGCCTCTGTACTCTGCCCTACAAACGATGGCCTCTGTACTCTGCCCTACAAACGATGGCCTCTGTACTCTGCCCTACAAACTAAGGCCTCTGTACACTGCCATAAAAAATAAGGCCTCTGTATACTGCCATAAAAAATAAGGCCTCTGTACTCTGCCCTACAAACTATGGCCTCTGTCTGCTGCTCTACAATCTAAGGCCTCTGTAGTCTGCCCTGCAAACTATGGCGTCTGTAGTCTGCCCTACAAACTAAGGCCTCTGTAAACTGCCCTACAAACTAAGGCCTCTGTATTCTGCCCTACAAACTAAGGCCTCTGTATTCTGCCCTACAAACTATGGCCTCTGTATTCTGCCCTACAAACTATGGCCTCTGTACTTTGCCCTAAAACTATTGCCTCTGTACTCTGCCCTACAAACGTTGGCCTCTGTAGTCTGCCTACAAACTATGGCCTCTGTAGTCTGCCCTACAAACCAAGGCCCCTGTACTCTGCCCTACAAACTTTGGCCTCTGTAGTCTGGCCTACAAACTATGGCCTCTGTAGTCTGCCCTACAGACTCAGGCCTCTGTAAACTACCCTACAAACTAAGGCCTCTGTACTCTGTACTCTGCCCTACAAACTAAGGCCTCTGTAGTTTGCCCTACAAATTAAGGCCTCTGTAGTCTGCCCTACAAACTAAGGCCTTACCCCCCCACTCCTGGCACGAAGATGGCGGCACTTACCACACCCCTCCTCTCTAAGGTCTGGCACTTAATGGCAGCTGCTCTCCTCCTCCCTGGTTCTGTGTGGGCTGCTGTGATGTGGTGTCAGTGGCGGCTCCGGCTCCAGCTCCAGCTGGTCTCCTCTTCCAGAGTGCTAGGCATCTAATAGGATCGCCTGGCCCTTTGGCCAATTGGAAAACAGAACTCACTGACCTGCCTCCTGATTGGCAGGGAGGTACTGTGGTGTGAAAATAGCGAAAATATATTTGCTATGGTCACACAATTGGGTGGGATCAGGGCGCCCCGAGCGTACCCTTTTTTGAAGCCTATTAAAGCCTCTGGCTCTAATCAGGTGACTAAAAAAAACAAACACCCCTTCCACCCCCGTAATAGGAGTCAATGCACCCGGCGTCCTGAAAGGGGAAGGGGACATGGATAGGGAGGCGGCAGCAGGGATGGGGGAGGGGGCGGTGCCTGTGCACTCACAATGCACGGGCTGCCACTGCCTCTGTACTCTGCCCTCTCTCTAACTGCTGACCCCATCCTCTGCCCAGCTGGTCCCCTGTACATTGCCCTACTGCCACCTATACACTGCCCTGCTGATCCGCCCCCCCGCAGACATTTTTTACTGCACCCCCACATCAGACAGGTTAGATGGGGCCCTGCAGGTACCTGATGGTTCTAAATCTTTAAAAACCTGTTGAAAGTTGATAGTGTAGGACTGTATGTGATACAGTATCTCAAAAAAGTGAGTACACCCCTCACATTTTTGTAAATATATATAAGACATATATATCTTTTCATGTGACAACACTGAAGAAATGACACTTGTCTACAATGTAAAGTAGTGAGTGTACAGCTTGTATAACAGTGTACATTTTCTGTCCCCTCAAAATAACTCAACACACAGCTATTAATGTCTAAACCACTGGCAACAAAAGTGAGTACACCCCTAAGTGAAAATGTCCAAATCAGGCCCAAAGTGTCAATATTTTGTGTGGCCGCCATTATTTTCTAGCACTGCCTTAACCCTCTTGGGCATGGAGTTCACCAGAGCTTCACAGGTTGGCACTGGATTCCTCTTCCCCTCCTCCATGATGACATCACAGAGCTGGTGGATGTTAGAGACCTTGCGCTCCTCCACCTTCCATTTGAGGATGTCCCACAGATGTTCAATAGGGTTTAGGTCTGGAGACATGCTTGGCCAGTCCATCATCTTTACCCTCAGCTTCTTTAGCAAGGCAGTGGTCGCCTTGGAGGTGTGTTTGGGGTCGTTATATTGGAATTCTGCCCTGCGGCCCAGTCTCTGAAGGGAGGGGATCATGCTCTGCTTCAGTATGTCACAGTACATGTTGGCATTCATGGTTCCCTCAATGAACTGTAGCCCCCCAGTGTCAGCACCACTCATGCAGCCCCAGACCATGACACTCCCACCACCATGCTTCACTGTAGGCAACACACACTTGTCTTTGTACTCCTCACCTGGTTGCCACCACACCCTTGTCACCATCTGAACCAAATAAGTTCATCTTGGTCTCCTCAGACAACAGGACATGGTTCCAGTAATCCATGTCCTTAGTCTGCTTGTTTTCAGCAAACTGTTTACGGGCTTTGTGCATCACCTTTAGAAGAGGCTTCCTTCTGGGATGACAGCCATGCAGACCAATTTGATGCAGTGTGTGGCGTATGGTCTGTGGATTGACAGACTGAACCCCCCACCCCTACAACCTCTGCAGCAATGCTGGCAGCACTCATACGTCTATTTCCCAAAGACAACCTCTGGATATGACGCTGAACAAGTGACCTCAACTTCTTTGGTGGACCATGGTGAGGCCTGTTCTGAGTGGAACCTGTCCTGTTAAACCTCTGTATGATCTTGGCCACCGTGCTGCAGATCAGTTTCAGGGTCTTGGCAATCTTCTTATAGCCTAGGCCATCTTCATGTAGAGCAACAATTCTTTTTTTTTTCAGATCCTCAGAGAGTTTTTTGCCATGAGGTGCCATGTTGAACCTCCAGTGACCAGTATGAGAGAGTGAGAGCGATAACACCAAATTTAACACACCTGCTCCCCATTCACACCTGAGACCTTGCAACACTAACGAGTCATATGACACCGGGGGGAGGGAAAATGGCTAATTGGGACAAATTTGGACATTTTCACTTAGGGGTGTACTCACTTTTGTTGCCAGTGGTTTAGACATTAATGACTGTGTAGAAAGAGGGGTAGGGAGCTTGGTTCCCATATCATATCATTAATGGATGTGTGTTGAGTTATTTTGAGGGGACAGCAAATGTACACTGTTATACAAGCTGTACACTCACTACTTTACATTGTAGACAAGTGTCATTTCTTCAGTGTTGTCACATGAAAGAGAGAAGAAAATATTTACATAAATGTGAGGGGTGTACTCACTTTTGTGAGATACGGTACTTTTTTCGTCGGTTCTTAGTGGTGCAGACGGGTGACACCAGTTTTACACCCAGCACCGAGAACAAGATAAGGAGATGTAGCAAACCAGAGATTAGCGGATATATAAATGTGGATCTGTTTTTCTCTTCAGGTGAACATGTCCTAGTTAAACATTCACCTTTTCAGGGGCTGTAAATACGGGTTTATTACCTCTATAAAGGTGACATTATGGAAGGACCAGGGTCATATAGGGAAGGGGGGGAAGCGTGGTGACAATAATACAGATCTGTGTACAGAGCACCTCCTGGCTATGTATCTGCACATACTCTAATCTGTCTCTGTTGCCGTTATAATTTTCCCCTGGGGCAGATCTTCTTACTGCAATAATTGTCTGAGATAAGAACTTTATAGTGACACCTCACCAACCTTCATCTGTCATGAGGAGGACATCGTGAGCGCATGCAACTGTGTACTGTAAACAGAGCAAGGGTGACAGCACGAGTCTGCAATGTGACAAATGTCGTCTTATGGACACATTCCACAGGGGACAACCACTGCGCCCCACCACCCATTCACCCCAACCTGGGGGTCCCGGGGACTGAACCCCTTCACAACAGAGTCCATACATACAGAATAAGGACAGATACCGAGAACTACACCCGATACACAGGACAAGAGAAGTGGTACTGTGTATGGGAAGTAGTACTGTGCAGAATCCACACATACAGAATGTGAACAGATACCGAGAATTACACCTGAAATACAGGACAAGAGAAGTGGTACTGTGCAGAGTCCATACATACAGAATAAGAACAGATACTGAGAATTACACCCGGCATACAGGACAAGAGAAGTATTACTGTGCAGATTCCATACATACAGAATAAGAACCAATACAGAGAATTACACCTGAAATACAGGACAAGAGAAGTAGTACTGTGCAGAGTCCATACATACAGACTAATAACAGATACCGAGAATTACACCCGGCATACAGGACAGAAGTGGTACTGTGCAGAGTCCATACATACAGAATAAGGACAGATACTGAGAATTACACCCGACATACAGGACAAGAGAAGTAGTACTGTGCAGAATCCATACATACAGAATAAGAACAGATACCGAGAATTACACCCGGCATACAGGACAAGAGAAGTGGTACTGTGTATAGGAAGTGGTACTGTGCAGAGTCCATACATACAGACTAAGAACAGATACTGAGAATTACACCCGGCATACAGGACAAGAGAAGTAGTACTGTGCAGAGACCATACATACAGAATAAGGACAGATACCGAGAATTACACCCGACATATAGGACAAGAGAAGTGGTACTATGCAGAGTCCATACATACAGAATAAGAACAGATACTGAGAATTACACCCGGCATACAGGACAAGAGAAGTGGTACTGTGTATGGGAAGTAGTACTGTGCAGAATCCACACATACAGAATATGAACAGATACTGAGAATTACACCTGAAATACAGGACAAGAGAAGTAGTACTGTGCAGAGTCTATACATACAGAATAAGAACAGATACTGAGAATTAAACCCGGCATACAGGACAAAAGAAGTGGTACTGTGTATGGGAAGTGGTACTGTGCAGAATCCACACATACAGAATAAGAACCAATACCGAGAATTACACCCGACATACAGGAGAAGAGAAGTAGTACTGTGCAGAGTCCATACATACAGAATATGAACCGATACCGAGAATTACACATGACATACAGGACAAGAGAAGTATTACTGTGCAGATTCCATACATACAGAATAAGAACCAATACCGAGAATTACACCTGAAATACAGGACAAGAGAAGTAGTACTGTGCAGAGTCCATACATACAGACTAAGAACAGCTACTGAGAATTACACCCGACATACAGGACAAGAGAAGTAGTACTGTGCAGAGTCCATACATACAGAATAAGGACAGATACCGAGAATTACACCTGGCATACAGGAGAAGAGAAGTAGTTCTGTGTATGGGAAGTGGCACTGTGTATGGGAAGTAGTACTGTGTATGGGAAGTAGTACTGTGCAGAGTCCATACATACAGACTAAGAACAGCTACTGAGAATTACACCCGGCATACAGGACAAGAGAAGTAGTACTGTGCAGAGTCCATACATACAGAATAAGGACAGATACCGAGAATTACACCCGGCATAAAGGAGAAGAGAAGTAGTACTGTGTATGGGAAGTAGTACTGTGTATGGGAAGTAGTACTGTGCAGTCCCGGTCTGTGTTGATGTATATATAGGAGGTATAGATATCAGTGAGATGTAATGGGCGTTGTGTATGGTTGGGGGTGATGGGGGACGCGGCTCTTCACCTTGCGGTGTCTTTCCTCCATGGAGGACGGGCTCCAGGTCCTGCTCAGTCCTGATCCAGCCATGGAGTTGCATTTCTTTGCTTGCTGTGTAAACAGGTGAATAGAGGGGGGTCTGTGTTCTCGGAGGACGGCAGCCTATATAACTCTGTATACACACCGCTGTCATTTGTTACTTTTATGTTTACCCCAAAACACTGGAATCTTCCCGCTAGCTTCTTCTACATGACTGAGAGTCAGTAATGTCATAGTTCATGGAAAGAAACAAATTATTGCAAACACTGACCCCCCCCCCCCCCCCGAAGGAGCCGCTGTGATCTGGGGTCCCCGAGTCTTCCCGGAGCCCACCACTCTGAAGACACCACCACTCTCTCACACTCTCCATAGGAAAGGCTGGATATCTATTACAACAATGTATATAATACAACAATAACACAAGAAATAGAAATGGCAATAACCTCTCAAAGTAATCTGTATCAGAATTGAGTATACAGTTTGTAATAGGAAAACGGAACAGAGGTCCCTAAACCCTTCATTTAGGGTGGTCCCGTCTAAGGACAATGCTACAATACTTTGGCCGCCTTTATCACACTCTTTCCCTACTGGCCAGCACATTGGGGGTCCAAATCCAGCATGGTGCACTCAGATAACGTTTTCCCTAACCCGTTCCTGTTCCTCTCTGATAGGGTGCAGTTGGGTTTGGCCAGCGGTCACCAACTCGGAGATGACAGCTGACGTCTCTCTATTCTTCTTCACCAGCTCAGCAAAGTCAGCAGAGTTCTCCCCAATGATTAGGTCATAGCACCAATCAGCAGAAGGGTTGTTCTACTGTGCTCAGTACAGGGATGGTGGGAACTCCTCATAATGGGCACAGCAGGTGTACAGACCCAGGAACTTGGCACAGGGATGGTGGGAACCCCTCATAATGGGCACAGCAGGTGTACAGACCTGGGAACTCAGCACAGGGATGGTGGGAACCCCTCATAATGGGCACAAGAGGTGTACAGACCCAGGAACTCAGCCCAGGGATGGTGGGAACCTCTCATAATGGGCACAGAAGGTGTACAGACTCGGGAACTCAGCACAGGGATGGTGGGAATCCCTCATAATGGGCACAGCACATGTACACACCCCATAATTCAGCACAGGGATGGTGGGAACCCCTCATAATGGGCACAGCAGATGTAAATAGACCCAGGAACTCAGCACAGGGATGATGGGAACCCCTCATAATTAAATATCTATAGCTATAAGAGGACTGTTTAAAGAGGAAGTAAACCCTGATGGGTTTACTTCCTCTTTGTCTCCCTCCAAAGGTAAAGCATAATGGACTCCTATGCATCGCATCGCATAGTAGTCCATTATGTGTCACTTACCTGACACAGGAGCCAGCAAAGTCACCGTTGTCCCCTGTAGTCCGGCGCATCCATCTTCTCGGTGGGTCTCGCTGCTCCGCCGCTGTCATTCGGTGAAGCCGCGATGACGTCACTCCCGCGCAATGCGCACGGGAGCCGCCACTCGCGGCATATCGCCGTTGACCGCGGCGCGGGCAGTGCGCCTGCGCGCCGCTGTCTACGGCGCATGCGCCGTAGACAACGGTGCCTGTATTTCGGCAAATATCTCCTAAACCGTGTAGGTTTAGGAGATATTTCTTGGACCTACAGGTAACCTTAATCTAGGCTTACTTATAGGTCAAACTTGGTTGTAAGGGTTTACAACCACTTTAAAGCACAGCAGTTCTCCTGGTAATTTTTTTTTTTTTACTCTATCATGAAAATTTAGGATGACAGAACAGTAAAACATAAGCAGTGAAACATTAAAGCGGTTTTAAACTGATGGACGTTTTTTTGCTTACCTGCCAGGTAAAGCCATAATGTGGTAGTATGCATTGAATACTAGCACATTATGTGAAACTTACCTGAAGCATTCCATCAATGCGATATCATTGCTGAAGGCCGCTTTCATCTTCACCCATCTTGCTCCCCGGGTTTGCGGACCCCTGGCCAGAGCCGCGATGACAGCATGCGCGCAGGAGCTGCCGTTCACGGCACAGGGCTCTGAAGGAACGGCACGGGCGGCCTATCTTTAGAGCGCGTGTGCCAAAGAGGTCACTGGCTGCATTTACACTGAATATCTCCTAAACGGCGCACGTTTAGGAGATATTTACACTACCTGTAGGTAGGCCTTATTATAGGCTTATCTATAGGAAAAAATGTTATGTTGGAAGTTTACTTCCTCTTTAATGAGTCTACCAAAAAAAAAGCTGCACTGAGCTGTATATTAGTGCCCTGCTCCTGATGAGCAGACGCTGTTGTTTTTTTTTTTTTTTTTATTTAATTATCTGAAGCTGTAGTTGAGCTCAGACTAATTTCTCTAAAGTTCTGGTTTCTGTACCAGTCCAGCTGGGTTGCACTGATTCCCACCTGACCATAGGTGTCGCTGTCACCGTAGGTGGGTGTGGAACAGCAGCAGGCTGGATGTATTGAATACCGCCTCTTGCTCAGAAATGGTTCAGTAGGTGTGGTTTCCCTGCTGTGCATTCTGGGAGAGGGTATTTAAGGTACCGACGCCATTTTTCTGGGTTCGTTCCTTTTGCTCTCTGGGGTCCGTGATCCCAACCCCAGGGCCCTCCTGGCCTGGGGCCTGTGACCCATGGTCCTGCACCTCGGTGGGGCCTGCTGGCCCGAGGCTCTGCAACTGAGAGTGTAGGCCCAGGAATGTCTTGGGGCCTACTAGGGGTGCAACGGATCAAAAAACTCATGGATCGGATCGTTCCTCAGATCAGAGTCACGGATCGGATCATTTTTCGGATCAGCAAGTAATTGAATTTGCAAAAACCTGTGAAAATGCCACCACCATATAGTCCCCACTGCAGTATACATCTCCCCCATTGTAATATCCACATCATCTCCCCCAATGTAATATTGACTGAGCATGGATGAGTATTGGCAGGGTAAGTATTGGCAGAGTATTGCAGGGTATTGGCAGGATGAGTATTGCCAGAGTACTGCAGAGTATTGGCAGGGTATTGCAGATTATTGGCAGGGTAAGTATTGCAGATTATTGGCGGGGTAAGTATTGCAGAGTATTGTCAGGGTAAGTATTGCAGAGTATTGTCAGGGTAAGTATTGCAGAGTATTGGCAGGGTATGTATTGCAGAGTATTGGCAGAGTATTGCAGAGTATTGGCAGGGTATTGCAGAGTATTGGCAGGGTATGTATTGCAGAGTATTGTCCGGGTAAGTATTGCAGAGTATTGGCAGGGTATGTATTGCAGAGTATTGGCAGGGTAAGTATTGCAGATTATTGGCAGGATATGTATTGCAGAGTATTGGCAGGGTAAGTATTTCAGAGTATTGTCAGGGTAAGTATTGCAGAGTATTGGCAGGGTAAGTATTGCAGAGTATTGGCAGGGTAAGTATTGCAGAGTATTTGCAGGGTAAGTATTGCAGAGTATTGGCAGGGTAAGTATTGCAGAGTATTTGCAGGGTAAGTATTGCAGAGTATTGGCAGGGTAAGTATTGCAGAGTATTGGCAGGGTATGTATTGCAGAGTATTGGCAGGGTAAGTATTTCAGAGTATTGTCAGGGTAAGTATTGCAGAGTATTGGCAGGGTAAGTATTGCAGAGTATTTGCAGGGTAAGTATTGCAGAGTATTGGCAGAGTAAGTATTGCAGAGTATTTGCAGGGTAAGTATTGCAGAGTATTGGCAGGGTAAGTATTGCAGAGTATTGGCAGAGTAAGTATTGCAGAGTATTTGCAGGGTAAGTATTGCAGAGTATTGGCAGGGTATTGCTTGGGATGGCTGTGGCTGCCACCCGATTTCACCCCTCCACTGTACAGATCAGTACAGAGAAGGGAGAGAGGAACCGGCGTTATCATGACATCACGAAGCGATCACATTGTAAACCAAGATGGCCGGGTGTACCAAGATGGCCGTGCTCCGGAACTAGGTCGAAGCCGCGGCCTTTCCTAAAGCCGAGACTGCGGAGCGCTCTGCAGATCGTGGCATGTGTGCCGATCCAAGCAGGGTGACCCGTTCGGATCGCGGATCGGTGCCGATCTGTTGCACCCCTAGGGCCTAATGATCCAGGGGTGGTCCTATGCTGTCTCGCCATTGCGGGGAGAAGCCGAGGAGAGCTGGAGGATCCAGGGGAGGACTTTTCCAGTGGAGGACCGAGCGCAAGGCTGGTGTCTCTGGAGGAGCCTGGAAACTCAGTTTGAGGACGCATCCCGGATCAATATCCTTACAGTATCGCCGGGTCGGCTGAAAGAATCTGGTACTGTATGGTAGTTCTTCCTAAAAACTCTCAAGAATCTCTAAGTTCAATTAACAAGTCTGTGGCAGAGACTTTGTTTGGCATCTCATCGGCTGCTAGGTCAAGTGAGAGGGGCCTATCCAGATTGCTGGATCCAGTCTGTGGGGCTGTCCTCTGGATCTGATTCATACCTCTAACCCGCAATTACCAGGTGCCTGAACTCCCCTTTATCCTCTAACCCTCTGTTGAAGGTGTCTTGTGTCCTTCTTTGGTATTACCCCTAAATAAATCTTCAAAAAGGACCACGTGTCTTATACATCTTCATTTGGGCTACTTTCCACAGGACCCCCGTATGATGAAGAGGCGAGCAGAAGAGGTAACGGTAAGCCCGAATAAAACCAGCAGCTCCTTCGGGTGTTAGTGCGCTTGTAAGACCGCTGCGCAAATACGGTGTGGCAGAAAGTATTGCAACGACTGCCATTTTAGTCTCTAGGGTGTTAGAAGAAAAAAAAGTACAATGTTTTGGGGATTCTAAGTAATTTTCTAGCAAAAAAAACTGTTTAACCACTTAAGGACCGCCGTATTGCCATTATACGTCATCAGAATGGCACAGGCAGGCACAAGCACGTAGATGTACGTGCCTGCCTTCCAGCGGGTGGGGGGTCCGATCGGACCCCCTCCCGCTGGATACGGCGGTCCGTTTCCCTCCAGCAGCGATCCGTGATGAGGGGATGGCCGTTGGTTTCTGGCCACCCCCTCTGAATCGCTCCTGGCCAATGACGAACTTCCTCCCACTGTGTATTGTTTACACAGGAAGGAGGAAGTGATGTCATTCTCCTCGGGGCGGTCTTTTTGACCGGACTACGAGGAGAAGACTAATAGTAAGTGTGCACCAACACTACACTGACATGTACGTACACACAGGTACACAAACCCCCCCCCCCGCCCCCCCCTCCCCCCCCCCAGTCACAGTGTCACTGATTGCATTGATCATTTCTTTACTGATCAATGCATTCAGTGTCAGTTGTAAAAGTAAAAACTGTCAGGGCAGTTAGTGTTAGGTCCAGGGTAGCCCCCTATCACCCCCCAATAAAGATTTAACCCCCTGATTGCCCCTAGAGTTAACCCTTTCACCCCCTTTTGCCAGTGTCACTAAGCGATAATTTTTCTGATCGCTGCATCAGTGTCGCTAGGTAGCTAGTTATTTTTTTAGGTTCACCGCCAGGTTTTTATATCGCTAGGTACCCCGATATACTACCCAATAATGGTTTTAACATCCTGATTGCCCCTAGTTAACCCTTTCACCCCCTTTTGCCACTGTCACTAAGCGATCATTTTTCTGATCGCTGCATTAGTGTCGCTACTGTCGCTAGGTAGCTAGTTATTTTTTTAGGTTCACCGCCAGGTTTTTATAGCGCTAGGTACCCCGATATACTACCCAATAATGGTTTTAACATCCTGATTGCCCCTAGTTAACCCTTTCACCCCCTTTTGCCAGTGTCACTAAGCGATCATTTTTCTGATCGCTGCATCAGTGTCGCTACTGTCGCTAGGTAGCTAGTTATTTTTTTAGGTTCACCGCCAGGTTTTTATAGCGCTAGGTACCCCGATATACTACCCAATAATGGTTTTAACCCCCTGATTGCCCCTAGTTAACCCTTTCACCAGCGATCACAGTATAAGTGTCACTGGTGACGCTGGTTAACCAGTTAGTTATTTAGGTTCCCCGTCAGGTTTTTATATAGCGCCAGGGACCCCCATATACTACCTAATAAAAATTTGAACCCCCTGATTGCCCCTAGTTAACCCTTTCACCACTGATCACCGTATAAGTGTTACGGGTGACTCTGGTTAGTTTGCTTTTTATAGCATCAGGGCACCCACCATTTATTACCCAATAAAGGTTTAACCCCCTGATCACCCGGCGGGTGATATCAATTAGGTTTTAGGGTCAGGGTCTGCGTCGCCCCAGGCAGCGCTAGGTTAGTGCCAGTACCGCTAACACCCACGCGCAAAGCATACACCTCCCGTAGTGGTATAGAATCTGAACAGATCAATATCTGATCTGATCAGATCTATACTAGCGTCCCCAGCAGTTCAGGGTTCCAAAAAAACGCATTGTTAGCGGGATCAGCCCAGATACCTGCTAGCACCTGCGTTTTGCCCCTCTGCCCAGCCCACCCAAGTGCAGTATCGATCGATCACTGTCACTTACAAAACACTAAACACATAACTGCAGCTATCGCAGAGTCAGGCCTGATCCCTGCGATCGCTAACAGTTTTTTTGGTAGCATTTTATATTTAAATCCGGAAGGCAGTGCTTGGTTTTCGGGGTCCCGTACGTGGCTAGGCTCCCAAAAAGTCCCCCACATGTGGTATCCCCGTACTCGGGAGAAGCAGCAGAATTTATTTTGGGGTGTAATTTGACTTCTGCCCATAGCATGTGTGAGCAATATATCATTTAGTGACAACTTTGTGCAAAAAAAAAAAAAGTTTGTAATATTCCCGCAACTTGTGGCAAAATATAAAATATTCCATGGACTCAACATGCCTCTCAGTAAATAGCTTGGGGTGTCTTCTTTCCAAAATGGGGTCATTTTGGGGGGTTTTGTGCTATTTTGGCATTTTATGGCCTTCGAAACTGTGATAGGTAGTGAGGAGTTAAATCAAAAATTTGCACCCTTAGAAATCCTGAAGCTGGTGATTGGTTTTCGGGGTGCCGCGCGCGACTAGACTCCCAAAAAGTCCCACACATGTGGTATCCCTATACTCGGGAGAAGTAGCGGAATATATTTTGGGGTGCAATTCCACATATAACCATGGCATGTGTGAGCAATATATCATTTAGTGACAACTTTTTGTAAACATTTTTTTTTTTTTTTTGTCCTTATTCAATCCCTTAGGACAAAAAAAATAAATATTCAATAGGCTCAACATACCCATCAGCAATTTCCTTGGGGTGTCTACTTTCCAAAATGGGGTCATTTGGGGGGGGTTTGTATTGCCCTGCCATTTTAGAACCTCAAGAAATGAGATAGGCAGTCATAAATTAAAAGCTGTGTAAATTCCAGAAAATGTACTCTAGTTTGTAGACGCTATAACTTTTGCGCAAACCAAAAAATATACGCTTATTGACATTTTTTTTACTAAAGACATGTGGCTGAATAAATTTTGCCCTCAATGTATGACTAAAATTTAGTTTATTCGATTTTTCTTATAACAAAAAGAAGAAAATATCTTTTTTTTTTAAAATTTTCGCTCTTTTTCCATTTATATCGCAAAAAAAAAAAATCGCAGAGGCAATCAAATACCATCAAAAGAAAGCTCTATTTGTGGGAAGAAAAGGACGCAAATTTCGTTTGGGTGCAATATTGCATGACCGCGCAATTACCAGTTAAAGCAGCGCAGTGCGAAATTGGAAAAAGACCTCTGGTCCTTAAGGTGTTTATTGGTCCGGAGCTGAAGTGGTTAAACAACAAATCTCAGAAAGAGGCTCGGTCCTTAAGTGGTTAAAATCCCATACCAGATTGGAAGATAAAATCTCTCATTTACCTTTTAAAAGCAAAAAAAAAACCAAAAAAACATTTTTGAACTAAAAAAATATTTATTATGGCCCAGGAATAGGGATGAGCTTTGAGTTCGAGTCGAACTCATGTTCTACTCGAACATTGCCTGTTCGCCTGTTCAGCGAACAGTGAACAATTTGGGCTGTTCGCAGCAAATTCGAAAAGCCGGAACACCCTGTACAAGTCTATGGGAGAAATCTAAAGTGCTAATTTTAAAGGGTAATATGCAAGTTACTGTCCTAAAAAGTGTTTGGGGACCTGGGTCCTGCCCCAGGGGACATGGATCAATGCAAAAAAAAGTTTTAAAAACGGCCGTTTTTTCAGGAGCAGTTATTTTAATAATGATTAAAGTGAAACAATAAAAGTGTAATATTCCTTTAAATTTCGTAGCTGGGGGGTATCTATAGTATGCCTGTGAAGGGGCGCATGTTTCCCGTGCTTAGAACTGTCCCTGCACAAAGTGTCATTTGTGCAGGAAAAAAAGTCTTTTAAAATCACTTGCGGCTAAATTGTCGGCTCCCATAATACAGAGAACACTCAATAAGGCCGCTTTCACACATGCGGATGATATGTCCATATTTAATCCATCCGTTTGCGGATGAAATACGGACATACATTCATCCCTATGGGATAGCGGGTGTCTGCGGATGAGCATCCGCAGACACCCGATTTCGTCTGCCTCCGCAACAGTCCGATTCTGCAGACGGAGGAAAATCCTATTTTTCTATCCGTCTGCAGAGCGGATCGGACGAACACGGACAGACGGTCCGTGCTCGTCCGATCCCCATAGAGGAGAGCGGAGATCTGACAGGGCGGTCCCTGCACAGTGTGCGGAGACCGCCCTGTCCGCAGCCGGCTCAGCGGGGACAACGGAGCGATCCCCGCTGAGCGAGCGGATCTTCACAGGGCGGATCATTACTGATCTGCCCCGTGTGGAAGAGGCCTAAGTGTTCTCTGTATTAGCCGACAATTCATTCATTCATTGATAAAAATAAAAAAATAAAAGCGTAGGGGTTCCCCTGAATTCAATTACCAGGCCCTTCAGGTCTGACATGGATATTAAGGGGAACCCCGTGTCAAATTTAATTTTTTTTTTACGTGGGGGTCCCCCTAAATATCCATACCAGACCCTTCAGGTCTGATATGGATATTAAGGGGAACCCCAACAGGAAAAGAGGGGGGGCGAGAGAGCGGCCCCCCCTCCCTCCCGAACCGTACCAGACCACATACCCTCAACATTGGGAGGATGCTTTGGGGGTCTGTGACCCCTCAAAGAACCTTGTCCCCATGTTGATGAGGACAAGGGCCTCATCCTCACAACCCTGGCCGGTGGTTGTGGGGGTCTGGGGGCGGGGGGCTTATCAGAATCTGGAAGCCCCCTTTAACAAGGGGACCCCCAGATCCCGGCCCCCCCGATTGAAATGGTAAGGGGGTACAAAAGTACCCCTACCATTTCACAAAGAAAGTGTAAAAAATGGTTAAATAAGACAAACACACTTTTGAAAAATTCCTTTATTAAAAATAAAAAAAAAGATTCCAGCGGTGCTAATCCACTCTTGCTATCCAGCGACGAATCTCCGGGGTCCAGCGATGGATGATCATATCCAGCGACGCGGGATCTCTCAGTCCAGCGCTGTCCATACATCCTTCTTCTGTCTCCACTGCGGAGACACTGCGGAGATCCCAGCGCTGACGTTTCTTATATTAGGAGGGCAGGGCCACCTGTCACCTGACCCCACCCCCTCTGACGCTGGTGAAGGGAGCCAGGGGTTCCCCAGTGACATATGGGTGACCCCGCCCCCTCTGATGTAATGGAAACCTGCGTTACATCAGAGGGGGCAGGGTCACCCACATGTCACTGGGGAACCCCTGGCTTCCTTCTCCAGTGTCAGAGGGGCGGGGTCAGGTGACCGGTGGCCCCGCCCTCCTAATATAAGAAACGTCAGCGCTGGGATCTCCGCAGTGTCTCCGCAGTGGAGACAGAAGAAGGAGGTATGGACAGCGCTGGACTGAGAGATCCCCCGTCTCTGGATATGATCATCCATCGCTGGACCCCGGAGATTCGTCGCTGGATAGCAAGAGTGGATTAGCACCGCTGGAATTTTTTTTTTTTTTTTTTATAAAGGAATTTTTCAAAAGTGTGTTTGTCTTATTTAACCATTTTTACACTTTCTTTGTGAAATGGTAGGGGTACTTTTGTACCCCCTTACCATTTCAAACAGGGGGGGGTGGGATCTGGGGTCCCCTTGTTAAAGGGGGCTTCCAGATTCTGATAAGCCCCCCGCCCACAGACCCTCACAACCACCGGCCAGGGTTGTGAGGATGAGGCCCTTGTCCTCATCAACATGGGGACAAGGTGCTTTGAGGGGTCACAGACCCCCAAAGCATCCTCCCAATGTTGAGGGTATGTGGCCTGGTACGGTTCAGGAGGGAGGGGGGCCGCTCTCTCGTCCCCCCCTCTTTTCCTGTGGCCTGCCAGGTTGCGTGCTCGGATAAAGGGTCTGATATGGATTTTTAGGGGGACCCCCACATCAATTTTTTTTTATTTGATACGGAGTTCCCCTTAATATCCATATCAGACCTGAAGGGCCTGGTAATCGAATTTAGGGGAACCCCCAAGCTTTTTTTTTTTTTTTATCAATGAATGAATGAATTGTCGGCTAATACAGAGAACACTCATTGAGTGTTCTCTGTATTATGGGAGCCGACAATTTAGCCGCAAGTGATTTTAAAAGACTTTTTTTCCTGCACAAATGACACTTTGTGCAGGGACAGTTCTAAGCACGGGAAACATGCGCCCCTTCACAGGCATACTATAGATACTCCCCAGCTACGAAATTTAAAGGAATATTACACTTTTATTGTTTCACTTTCATCATTATTAAAATCACTGCTCCTGAAAAAACGGCCGTTTTTAAAACTTTTTTTGCATTGATCCATGTCCCCTGGGGCAGGACCCGGGTCCCCAAACACTTTTTAGGACAGTAACTTGCATATTACCCTTTAAAATTAGCACTTTAGATTGTGAACGTTCGAGTCCGATAGACTTTAATAGGGTTCTAAAGTTCACACGAAGTTTAGGTCTGTGCGCAGGTTCTGGTGCGAACCGAACAGGGGGGTCTTCGGCTCATCCCTACCCAGGAACCAGAAGTGACGTCAGACCTTGCTCCCGTCCTCCAAGGGCATAGAGATGAGTGGCGTCCATCTCGGCCTCCACTTGTCTCCAATGCCCAGCTAACGACCGCATCGGATCATTCTCTGGCTTTACTGACCTGTTAGGTAAGCCCGGGAACGGCCGGGAAGTGGCGGGAAGGGTGCCCCCTCCTTTCCGCCGCTTCTAAAAAGGGATCCCGTGGCGAATCTGCCCGCCGAACCACAATTAGCTAGCTGCTGCCATAACGCCGGTCTACAATTAAATTGCTGAACGCTGCCATCTTGTGGTCAAAATAAAGTTCTGCAGTACAGTAACAATGCGCAGTGTTACAGTGTAACAGTTCTAGACAATGCTAAAGGGAAATTGCAAGTAACCAATGGTCACCCTCTATCCTTCACTAGAACGGTTACGGTGTATCTCTTGTTACAAAGATGTATGTACCCACTAGGCTCCTCAGCTCCATCTAGTGGCCATAAGTCGGTATTTTGCTACTGTCTATCATAAAAGAACATTCGCAATAACTTATAGAACTTTTTTTTTTTTTGACCAATTCTCACAGAACGGCTCATTATCCCTGTAGGTAGCAGAGGAGCTCCCGGGTTTATATAAGCACAGGCAATCATTGACATGCTCGGGGTGCGTTAGCGGCGTACCTTTTAATCTCTGATAAGATGAAGGACAGATAGGCTCCGCTTAGTAATGAGCCACCTTCGGGAAGATTGAAATACATGACATGAAATACATGACAACAGTGCCATTGCCGACAGCCGCCCCGCTCCACTATCTGGTGGCCTTGCCATCCTTTTACAGCTTTATGGTGCGGTGTAAACTCCAACAGATCACAATCTTCTATATAGGTTTATGACCGGCGAGGTTAAAGGGTAACGACAGTATATTGGTATTGAGCTAGCGCTAATCATTGTCATAGTGTCTACCAGAAAGCCATTTGCGATGGCGACTTCACATTTTTTTTTTTTTTTGCACATAATTATATTTTATGTACAGTTTTGTAGGTGCTCCCTCTAGTGGTTGTTTTTGCAAGGACACCTATTATTGACAAAATCAGCTGCGCACAAACGTGAGAAAACAATTTTTCGGCTGGCCTGGTGGCATTGTCGAGGAGACTCGGTGGCCGAGAGGGAACGATCTTTTAGGGAGGTTGGAAGTTCCCATCACTGGTTTACCAGTTTCCCCCCCCCCCCCCCCCCCCCCAGCTCTCTCTTGACATAAATAAGAAGAGTTGGCCGGTTGGGACGTACGTGTTCATGGAGGCTTCACTCGGTAGAGGGCACCATAGGCAAGTAGCGGTAGGATACGTGCGGTTTTCTTTCGTCGCGAATCAAAATTCGGAGGAAATTTCCGTTATTCGGAGATTCGGATTGATCCGGTTTTTCAACGAATCAGAAATAAAATTATAGCAAAGCGAACTATCCGAATTCGAAAATAAATTTGAATTCAAACAGAATAGAAAAATAGAATAGAAAATAAAGTAATAAACTAGACTAAAATAGAGTAGACTAGAATAGAAAATAAAGGACTGGACTAAAACACAATAGAAAATAAAATAAAGGAATATAATAGAATAAAAATAAATAGAATAAAATAAAAAATAAAGGAATAGAAATGAAAATAACAGAATAGAATATAAAGGAATAGACTAAAATATGACAGAGCAGAAAAGAAAATAAAGGATCAGAATAGAATAAAATCGAACAGAATAAAATAGAATATAAAGGAATAGGCTAGAAATAACAGAATAGAATAGAAAGGAATATACTAGAATAAAATAGAGTAGAATATAATAGAAAATAAAGGAATTGAATAGAAAAGAATAGAAAATAAATGAATATAATAGAAAATAATAGAAAACAATAGAAAATAAAGGACTAGAATAAAACACAAAAGAATAGAAAATAAAGGAATATAATAGAATAAAACTAAAATAAAGGAATAGAATAAAAAATAACAGAATAGAAAATAAAATAAAGGAATACAGTAGAATAAAATAAAACTGAGTAGAATAAAAAAATAATAATAATTAAGGAATAGAAAGGAAAAAACAGAATAGAATATAAAGGAATAGGCTAGAAATAACAGAATAGAATAGAAAGGAATATACTAGAATAAAGTAGAATATAATAGAAAATAAAAGAATTGAATAGAAAATAATAGAAAATAAAGGAATATAATAGAATAAAACTAAAATAAAGGAATAGAAAAAAAATAACAGAATAGAATAGAAATGAATAGACTGGCATAAAACAGAATAGAAAATAAAATAGATGAATACAGTAGAATAAAATAAAACTGAGTAGAATAAAAAAATAATAATAATAATTAAGGAATAGAAAGGAAAATAACAGAATAGAATATAAAGGAATAGACTAGAATATGACAGAACAAAAAAGGAAAAAAAGTATCAGAACAGAATAAAACTGAAAAGAATAAAATAGAAAACAAAGGAATAGGCTAGAAATAACAGAATAGAAATGAAAAGGAATATACTAGAATAAAACAATGGAATAAAATAGAAAATAAAGGAATTGAATAGAAAATAATAGAAAATAATAGAAAATAAAGGACTAGAATAAAACACAAAAGAATAGCAAATAAAGGATTATAATAGAATAAAACGGAAAATAAAAATAAAATAAGGGAACAGAATAGAACATAATAGAATAGAAATTAATAGACTGGCATAAAACAGAATAGAATAGAAAATAAAGGAATACAGTAGAATAGAATAAAACTGAATAGAATAAAATAAAAAATAAAGGAATAGACAAGAATAAAACTGAATATAAAATAAAAGAGAAGAATAGAATAAAAATTAGCTGAATAAAATAGAAAATAAAGGAATAGCATAGAAAATAACAGAATAGACTAAAAAAGATTAGACTCAAATAAAACAGAATATAAAGGAATTGACTAGAAAAAACAGAATACAATATAAAGGAATAGAATAGAGAATAACAGAATAGAAAGGAATAGACTGGAATAAAACAGAATAGAAAGGAAAAGAATAGAATCAAACTGAATAGCAATAAAATAGAAAATAAATCAATAGCATAGAAAATAATAGAAAAAAAGGAACTATAAAGGAATTGACTAGAAAAAACAGAATACAATATAAAGGAATAGAATAGAGAATACCAGAATAGAAAGGAATAGACTAGAATAAAACAGAATATAAAGGAAAAGACTAGAATAAAATAGAATACAATAGAAAGGAATAGACTAGAGATAAACAGAATACAATAGAAAGGAATAGACTAGAATTAAACAGAATACAATAGAAAATAAAGGAATATAGTAGAATAGAATAAAACTGAGTAGAATAAAACAAAATTAAGGAATAGAAAGAAAAATAACAGAATAGAATATAAAGGAATAGACTAGAATAAAACAATAGAATAGAATAGAAAATAAAGGAATTGAATAGAAAATAATAGAAAATAAAGAACTAGAATAAAACACAAAAGAACAGAAAATAAAGGAATATAATAGAAAATAATAGAAAAGAATAGAAAATAAAGGACTGGAAGAAAACACAAAAGAATAGAAAATAAAGGAATATAATAGAATAAAACGGAAAAGGAAAATAAAATAAAGGAACAGAATAGAAAATAACAGAATAGAATAGAAATTAATAGACTAGAATATGACAGAGCCAAAACAGAAAATAAAGGATTAGAATAGAACAAAACTGAAAAGAATAAAATAGAAAATAAAGGAATAGGCTTGAAATAACAGAATAGAAAAGAAAAGGAATATACTAGTAGTGATGGCCGAACAGTTCGCCCGGCGGTCGTTTCGCGGCGAATTTCGGCTGTTCGCGGTCCGCCAGTTCGGCGGACTATTGGCGTTGTTCGCCCGGCGGACTTCCGTGTTTTTACTGTGTAAAGGAACTTTGACCTATGATGACACATCCATCATGGGGTACAGGACAGCCAATTGAGACATGACAGCACATGGACACTTGGACATTCCCCCTAACTTATAAATACACCCGATCCGGCGGCCATTTTACATTCTTTCTTCTGTCACTATAGGGAGAGGTTGCTGTGTGGAGTAGGGAGAGATAAATCGCTAGCTATTTGGTACACAAAAGTTCTTTTCAGGACTGGTATAGGTGTTAGGTGTATATAGGTTTGCTGTGCTACTGATTCTTGCAGCAGCCTGAGTGTCTTTTTTCAGTTTAGATAAAGGGACAGAGCGCTGTGTCTGCTGCTATTTTAGGGACAGCCAGATTAGTCATCATCATCATCATCATCATCATCATTAGCTGTTACTATCAGGTCCACAAAAGAGCTATTCGAGTAACCAGTAATTGTTCCAGTCTCCTCTGTTTTGCCAGTTTGTATAGGGACAGGAAGGAAGCAGTGCGTCAGGCAGTGAGGGTCAGTTTAACCACTTTCAGACCGGACCAATTTGCTGGTCAAAGACCAGACCCCTTTTTGTGATTCGGCACTGCGTCGCTTTAACTGACAATTGCGCGGTCGTGCGACATGGCTCCCAAACAAAATTCACGTCCTTTTTTTCCCACAAATAGAGCTTTCTTTTGGTGGTATTTGATCACCCCTGCGGTTTTTATTTCTTGCGCTATAAACAAAAATAGATCGACAATTTTGAAAAAAACGCATTATTTTTTACTTTTTGTTATAATAAATATCCCCCAAAAATATATAAAAAACATTTTTTTTCTCTCAGTTTAGGCCGATACGTATTCTTCTACATATTTTTGGTAAAAAAAATCGCAATAAGCGATTATTGATTGGTTTGCGCAAAAGTTATAGCGTTTACAAAATAGGGATAGTTTTATAGCATTTTTATTAATAATTTTTTATTATTTTTTTTTTTACTAGTAATGGCGGCGATCAGCGATTTTTATTGTGACTGCGGCATTATGGCAGACACATCGGACATTTTTGACACATTTTTGGGACCATTGTCATTTAATCTTGTAATCACTGCTATATAAATGCAGTGATTCCTGTGTAAATGACACTGGCAGTGAAAGGGTTAACCAGTGGGTGGCAGTGTAGGGGTTAAGTGTTCCTAGGGGAGTGTTACTGACTGTGGGGGGGTTGGGCTTTCATTTAGTGTACACTGATCTCTGCTCCAATCACATGGAGCAGAGATCAGCGTCACTAGTTGCTAGGCAGAATGGAAAAATGTTGTTTACACAGCATTTCCTCCATTCGGCTGCTCCGTGAGACGATCGCGGGGATGCCCGCGCCGATCTAGTCCGCGGGTCCCGCGACCGGACTCACGGGGGTCCCGACCAGCGCGGGAGCGCGCCGCCAGCGGCGCGCTCCCGATGGCAGGGCGGCATCGAATATTGGACGTACCTGTACGCCAATATGCCTGCCCGTGCCATTCTGTCGACGTACATCGTCGTGCGCTGGTCGGGAAGTGGTTAAACAGTTGCTGTTACTATTAGTTCCACAAAGGTTCTTTTCAGGACTGGTATCAGTGGTACGGTAATAGGCTTGTACACGTATAATATTCTTTCTTCCAAATATAGAAAGAATATTATACTTGACTGCTGCCCTATACTGCAGCAGTCCTTCATCGGTATAGGGACTAAGAGTTTTGTCACTGTCACTGAGTTTTGTGCTGTGCTGATTTTCTCCTGGGGGTTCTTATTATGAGGGGATCACACCATTAGTGATGGACGAACTTCCGACGGGACGTTTCGCGAACGCGGACCGCGAACGCGGCCGACCGTTCGCGAAACCGAACGTTCGCGGCGGGCCCCATTGACTTCAATGGGAGGCGAACTTCGCAAACCTTTAGGTCAAATTTGCAGCCACAAAATAATTATTAGCTGGGCAAACATAGTCCCACCACATGGCCAATGACATAATACATGTATGAGGTGAATTTGGGATCGATAACTACAAGCATTCTTTTTTTATATGGGAAATTGTTCTGACAATTCAGGACTGTGCAGCGCATTAAGGCAATGGAGGAGAGGGAAGGTCAGGGACCAGGGTAGGCAAAGAAGAGGGTGCAGGAGATGATCACCAGCAGCGTGACATACAGCAATGACACCTGCACCGTGATAGAGTCATCTGACAACAGCACCGTGATAGAGTCATCTGACAACAGCACCGTGATACAGAGCACTGACATCAGCAGCGTGACATACAGCAATGACACCTGCACCGTGATAGAGTCATCTGACAACAGCGCCGTGATAGAGAGCACTGACATCAGCAGCGTGACATACAGCACTGACATCAGCACCGTGATATACAGCACTGACAGCAGCACCGTGATAGAGAGCACTGACATCAGAAGCATGACATACAGCACTGACATCAGCACCGTGATATACAGCACTGACAGCAGCACCGTGACATTAAGCACTCACACCAGCACCGTGATATACAGCACCGACAGCAGCACTGTGATAGAGAGCACTGACATCAGCAGCGTGACATTAAGCACTTACACCCGCACCGTGATATACAGCACTGACAGCAGCACCGTGATAGAGAGCACTGACATCAGCAGCGTGACATTAAGCACTCACACCAGCACCGTGATATACAGCACTGACAGCAGCACCGTGATAGAGAGCACTGACATCAGAAGCGTGACATACAGCACTGACATCAGCACCGTGATATACAGCACTGACAGCAGCACCGTGACATTAAGCACTCACACCAGCACCGTGATATACAGTACCGACAGCAGCACCGTGATAGAGAGCACTGACATCAGCAGCGTGACATTAAGCACTTACACCCGCACCGTGATATACAGCACTGACAGCAGCACCGTGATAGAGAGCACTGACATCAGCAGCGTGACATTAAGCACTCACACCAGCACCGTGATATACAGCACTGACAGCAGCACCGTGATAGAGAGCACTGACATCAGAAGCGTGACATACAGCACTGACATCAGCACCGTGATATACAGCACTGACAGCAGCACCGTGACATTAAGCACTCACACCAGCACCGTGATATACAGCACCGACAGCAGCACCGTGATAGAGAGCACTGACATCAGCAGCGTGACATACAGCAATGACACCTGCACCGTGATAGAGTCATCTGACAACAGCACCGTGATAGAGTCATCTGACAACAGCACCGTGATACAGAGCACTGACATCAGCAGCGTGACATACAGCAATGACACCTGCACCGTGATAGAGTCATCTGACAACAGCGCCGTGATAGAGAGCACTGACATCAGCAGCGTGACATACAGCACTGACATCAGCACCGTGATATACAGCACTGACAGCAGCACCGTGATAGAGAGCACTGACATCAGAAGCATGACATACAGCACTGACATCAGCACCGTGATATACAGCACTGACAGCAGCACCGTGACATTAAGCACTCACACCAGCACCGTGATATACAGCACCGACAGCAGCACCGTGATAGAGAGCACTGACATCAGCAGCGTGACATTAAGCACTTACACCCGCACCGTGATATACAGCACTGACAGCAGCACCGTGATAGAGAGCACTGACATCAGCAGCGTGACATTAAGCACTCACACCAGCACCGTGATATACAGCACTGACAGCAGCACCGTGATAGAGAGCACTGACATCAGAAGCGTGACATACAGCACTGACATCAGCACCGTGATATACAGCACTGACAGCAGCACCGTGACATTAAGCACTCACACCAGCACCGTGATATACAGTACCGACAGCAGCACCGTGATAGAGAGCACTGACATCAGCAGCGTGACATTAAGCACTTACACCCGCACCGTGATATACAGCACTGACAGCAGCACCGTGATAGAGAGCACTGACATCAGCAGCGTGACATTAAGCACTCACACCAGCACCGTGATATACAGCACTGACAGCAGCACCGTGATAGAGAGCACTGACATCAGAAGCGTGACATACAGCACTGACATCAGCACCGTGATATACAGCACTGACAGCAGCACCGTGACATTAAGCACTCACACCAGCACCGTGATATACAGCACCGACAGCAGCACCGTGATAGAGAGCACTGACATCAGCAGCGTGACATTAAGCACTCACACCCGCACCGTGATATACAGCACTGACAGCAGCACCGTGATAGAGAGCACTGACATCAGCAGCGTGACATTAAGCACTCACACCAGCACTGTGATATACAGCACTGACAGCAGCACCGTAAGCAGCCCCAGGAGGAAGTCAGCACAGCACAGGGATGGTGTGATCCCCTCATAATAAGAACCCCCCAGGAGTAAGTCAGCACAGCACAGGGATGGTGTGATCCCCTCATAATAAGCAGGCCCAGGAGAAAATCAGCACAGCACAGGGATGGTGTGATCCCCTCATAATAAGAACCCCCAGGAGGAAGTCAGCACAGCACAGGGATGGTGTGATCCCCTCATAATAAGAACCCCCAGGAGTAAGTCAGCACAGCACAGGGATGGTGTGATCCCCTCATAATAAGAACCCCCAGGAGTAAGTCAGCACAGCACAGGGATGGTGTGATCCCCTCATAATAAGCAGGCCCAGGAGAAAATCAGCACAGCACAGGGATGGTGTGATCCCCTCATAATAAGAACCCCCAGGAGAAAATCAGCACAGGGATGGTGTGATCCCCTCATAATAAGAACCCCCAGGAGAAAATCAGCACAGGGATGGTGTGATCCCCTCATAATAAGAACCCCCAGGAGAAAATCAGCACAGGACACAGGGATGGTGTGATCCCCTCATAATAGGAAACCCCCAGGAGAAAATCAGCACAGGGATGGTGTGATCCCCTCATAATAAGAACCCCCAGGAGAAAATCAGCACAGGGATGGTGTGATCCCCTCATAATAAGAACCCCCAGGAGAAAATCAGCATAGGACACAGGGATGGTGTGATCCCCTCATAATAAGAACCCCCAGGAGAAAATCAGCACAGGGATGGTGTGATCCCCTCATAATAAGAACCCCCAGGAGAAAATCAGCACAGGACACAGGGATGGTGTGATCCCCTCATAATAAGAACCCCCAGGAGAAAATCAGCACAGGGATGGTGTGATCCCCTCATAATAAGAACCCCCAGGAGAAAATCAGCACAGGGATGGTGTGATCCCCTCATAATAAGAACCCCCCAGGAGAAAATCAGCACAGGGATGGTGTGATCCCCTCATAATAAGAACCCCCAGGAGAAAATCAGCACAGGACACAGGGATGGTGTGATCCCCTCATAATAAGAACCCCCAGGAGAAAATCAGCACAGGGATGGTGGGATCCCCTCATAATAAGAACCCCCAGGAGAAAATCAGCACAGGGATGGTGTGATCCCCTCATAATAAGAACCCCCAGGAGAAAATCAGCACAGGGATGGTGTGATCCCCTCATAATAAGAACCCCCAGGAGAAAATCAGCACAGGACACAGGGATGGTGTGATCCCCTCATAATAAGAACCCCCAGGAGAAAATCAGCACCGGGATGGTGTGATCCCCTCATAATAAGAACCCCCAGGAGAAAATCAGCACAGGGATGGTGTGATCCCCTCATAATAAGAACCCCCAGGAGAAAATCAGCACAGGACACAGGGATGGTGTGATCCCCTCATAATAAGAACCCCCAGGAGAAAATCAGCACAGGACACAGGGATGGTGTGTAGTGATGGCCGAACGGTTCGCCCGGCGGTCGTTTCGCGGCGAATTTCGGACGTTCGCGGTCCGCTCGTTCGGCGGACTATTGGCGTCGTTCGCCCGGCGGACTTTCGTGTTTAATGTGTAAAAGAACTTTGACCTATGATGACACATCCATCATGGGGTACAGGACAGCCAATTGAGACATGACAGCACATGGACACTTGGACATTCCCCCTAACTTATAAATACACCCGATCCGGCGGCCATTTTACATTCTTTCTTCTGTCACTATAGGGAAAGGTTGCTGTGTGGAGTAGGGAGAGATAAATCGCTAGCTATTTGGTACACAAAAGTTCTTTTCAGGACTGGTATAGGTGTTAGGTGTATATAGGTTTGCTGTGCTACTGATTGTTGCAGCAGCCTGAGTGCCTTTTGTCAGTTTAGAGAAAGGGACAGAGCGCTGTGTGCTGCTATTTTAGGGACAGCCAGATTAGTCATCATCATCATCATCATCATCATCATTAGCTGTTACTATCAGGTCCACAAAAGTGCTATTCGAGTAACCAGTTAGCGTTCCAGGCTCCTCTGTTTTGCCAGTTTGTATAGGGACAGGAAGGAAGCAGTGTGTCAGGCAGTGAGGGTCAGTTTAAACAGTAGCTGTTACTATTAGTTCCACAAAGGTTCTTTTCAGGACTGGTATCAGTGGTATGGTAATAGGCTTGTACACGTATAATATTCTTTCTTCCAAATATAGAAAGAATATTATACTTGACTTGCTGCCCTATACTGCAGCAGTCCTTCATCGGTATAGGGACTAAGAGTTTTGTCACTGTCACTGAGTTTTGTGCTGTGCAGATTTTCTCCTGGGGGTTCTTATTATGAGGGGATCACACCATCCCTGTGCTGATTTTCTCCTGGGAGATCCCCTCATAATAAGAACCCCCAGGAGAAAATCAGCACAGGACACAGGGATGGTGTGATCCCCTCATAATAAGAACCCCCAGGAGAAAATCAGCAAAGGGATGGTGTGATCCCCTCATAATAAGAACCCCCAGGAGAAAATCAGCACAGGACACAGGGATGGTGTGATCCCCTCATAATAAGAACCCCCAGGAGAAAATCAGCACAGGGATGGTGTGATCCCCTCATAATAAGAACCCCCAGGAGAAAATCAGCACAGGGATGGTGTGATCCCCTCATAATAAGAACCCCCAGGAGAAAATCAGCACACCCTGTCCCTAAAATAGCAGCACACAGCGCTCTGTCCCTTTCTCTAAACTGACAAAAGACACTCAGGCTGCTGCAACAATCAGTAGCACAGCAAACCTATATACACCTAACACCTATACCAGTCCTGAAAAGAACTTTTGTGTACCAAATAGCTAGCGATTTATCTCTCCCTACTCCACACAGCAACCTTTCCCTATAGTGACAGAAGAAAGAATGTAAAATGGCCGCCGGATCGGGTGTATTTATAAGTTAGGGGGAATGTCCAAGTGTCCATGTGCTGTCATGTCTCAATTGGCTGTCCTGTACCCCATGATGGATGTGTCATCATAGGTCAAAGTTCTTTTACACATTAAACACGAAAGTCTGCCGGGCGAACGACGCCAATAGTCTGCCGAACGAGCGGACCGCGAGCGTCCAAAATTCGCCGCGAAACGACCGCCGGGTGAACCGTTCGGCCATCACTACACACCATCCCTATGTCCTGTGCTGATTTTCTCCTGGGGGTTCTTATTATGAGGGGTTCACACCATCCCTGTGCTGATTTTCTCCTGGGGGTTCTTATTATGAGGGGATCACACCATCCCTGTGCTGATTTTCTCCTGGGGGTTCTTATTATGAGGGGATCACACCATCCCTGTGTCCTGTGCTGATTTTCTCCTGGGGGTTCTTATTATGAGGGGATCACACCATCCCTGTGTCCTGTGCTGATTTTCTCCTGGGGGTTCTTATTATGAGGGGATCACACCATCCCTGTGCTGATTTTCTCCTGGGGGTTCTTATTATGAGGGGATCACACCATCCCTGTGCTGATTTTCTCCTGGGGGTTCTTATTATGAGGGGATCACACCATCCCTGTGTCCTGTGCTGATTTTCTCCTGGGGGTTCTTATTATGAGGGGATCACACCATCCCTGTGCTGATTTTCTCCTGGGGGTTCTTATTATGAGGGGATCACACCATCCCTGTGCTGATTTTCTCCTGGGGGTTCTTATTATAAGGGGATCACACCATCCCTGTGCTGATTTTCTCCTGGGGGTTCTTATTATGAGGGGATCACACCATCCCTGTGCTGATTTTCTCCTGGGGGTTCTTATTATGAGGGGATCACACCATCCCTGTGTCCTGTGCTGATTTTCTCCTGGGGGTTCTTATTATGAGGGGATCACACCATCCCTGTGCTGATTTTCTCCTGGGGGTTCTTATTATGAGGGGATCACACCATCCCTGTGCTGATTTTCTCCTGGGGGTTCTTATTATGAGGGGATCACACCACCCCTGTGCTGATTTTCTCCTGGGCCTGCTTATTATGAGGGGATCACACCATCCCTGTGCTGTGCTGACTTCCTCCTGGGGGTTCTTATTATGAGGGGATCACACCATCCCTGTGCTGTGCTGATTTTCTCCTGGGCCTGCTTATTATGAGGGGATCACACCACCCCTGTGCTGTGCTGACTTTCTCCTGGGGGTTCTTATTATGAGGGGATCACACCATCCCTGTGCTGTGCTGATTTTCTCCTGGACCTGCTTATTATGAGGGGATCACACCATCCCTGTGCTGTGCTGACTTCCTCCTGGGGGTTCTTATTATGAGGGGATCACACCATCCCTGTGCTGATTTTCTCCTGGGCCTGCTTATTATGAGGGGATCACACCATCCCTGTGCTGTGCTGACTTCCTCCTGGGGGTTCTTATTATGAGGGGATCACACCATCCCTGTGCTGTGCTGATTTTCTCCTGGGCCTGCTTATTATGAGGGAATCACACCATCCCTGTGCTGTGCTGACTTCCTCCTGGGTGTTCTTATTATGAGGGGATCACACCATCCCTGTGCTGTGCTGATTTTCTCCTGGGCCTGCTTATTATGAGGGGATCACACCATCCCTGTGCTGTGCTGACTTACTCCTAGGGGGTTCTTATTATGAGGGGATCACACCATCCCTGTGCTGTGCTGACTTCCTCCTGGGGCTCCTTACGGTGCTGCTGTCAGTGCTGTATATCACGGTGCTGGTGTGAGTGCTTAATGTCACGCTGCTGATGTCAGTGCTCTCTATCACGGTGCTGCTGTCAGTGCTGTATATCACGGTGCTGATGTCAGTGCTGTATGTCACGCTTCTGATGTCAGTGCTCTCTATCACGGTGCTGCTGTCAGTGCTGTAGATCACTGTGCTGATGTCAGTGCTGTATGTCACGCTGCTGATGTCAGTGCTCTCTATCACGGTGCTGATGTCAGTGCTGTATGTCACGCTTCTGATGTCAGTGCTCTCTATCACGGTGCTGCTGTCAGTGCTGTAGATCACTGTGCTGATGTCAGTGCTGTATGTCACGCTGCTGATGTCAGTGCTCTCTATCACGGTGCTGATGTCAGTGCTGTATGTCACGCTTCTGATGTCAGTGCTCTCTATCACGGTGCTGCTGTCAGTGCTGTATATCACGGTGCTGGTGTGAGGGCTTAATGTCACGCTGCTGATGTCAGTGCTCTCTATCACGGTGCTGTTGTCAGATGACTCTATCACGGTGCAGGTGTCATTGCTGTATGTCACGCTGCTGATGTCAGTGCTCTGTATCACGGTGCTGCTGTCAGATGACTCTATCAGGCTGCATTCACACCTGAGCGTAGCGTGTTTGAACGTTTTTACCGGCGTTTTGTCGCGCGACAACGAGCGTTTTGTCACACTACAACGCGCGACAACGAGCGTTTTTTAACTTCGGCGTTTTTTTTCAGCCAATAGGAAAAATATTTTTCATCTGCTTATTTTTTCTTGAGCAGATACAGCGTCAAAACGCCCGTAGAAACGCTCGTTGTCGCGCGTTTTCGCTCGAACCGAGCGTTTCCATTCGTTTCTATGGGAATGAAAACGTCCAAATCAGCCCGATTCGCGCGACAAAAAAGGGTCCAGAACTTGTTTGAGCTTCAGGCGTTCGGCTTCAGGCGACATGGAGTGGAGATGTGAACGATCTCCATTGAGAATAATGTATTTTTTCCCCTCCAGCGTTTTGTAGCTTCAGGCGTAGGGCTACAAAACGTTCAGGTGTGAACGGGCTGTCACGGTGCAGGTGTCATTGCTGTATGTCACGCTGCTGGTGATCATCTCCTGCACCCTCTTCTTTGCCTACCCTGGTCCCTGACCTTCCCTCTCCTCCATTGCCTTCATGCGCTCCACAGTCCTGAATTGTCAGAACAATTTCCCATATAAAAAAAGAATGCTTGTAGTTATCGATCCCAAATTCACCTCATACATGTATTATGTCATTGGCCATGTGGTGGGACTATGTTTGCCCAGCTAATAATTATTTTGTGGCTGCAAATTTGACCTATAGGTTTGCGAAGTTCGCCTCCCATTGAAGTTAATGGGGCCCGCCGCGAACGTTCCGTTTCGCGAACTATCGGCCGCGTTCGCGGTCCGCGTTCGCGAAACGTCCCGTCGGAAGTTCGTACATCACTATATACTAGAAAAAAAAATAGAAAAGAATAGAAAATAAAGGAATATAATAGAAAAGAATAGAAAATAAAGGACTAGAATAAAACACAAAAGAATAGAAAATAAAGGAATATAGTAGACTAAAACGGAAAATAAAAATAAAATAAAGGAACAGAATAGAAAATAACAGAATAGAATAGAAATTAAAGGAATGCAGTAGAATAGAATAAAACTGAATAGAATAAAATAAAAATAAAGGAATAGCATAGAAAATAACAGACTAGAATACAAAGGAATAGACTTGAATAAAACAGAATATAAAGGAATAGATTAGAATACAACAGAATAGAATAGAATATAAAGGAATAGACTAGAATAAAACAGAATAGAACAGAAAATAAAGGAATAGAAAATAACACAATAGAATAGAAGGAAATAGGCTAGAATAAAACAATAGAATAGAAAATAAAACAATAGAATAGAAAATAATAGAATAGAATAAAACAGAATAGAATAAAATAGAAAATAAAGGAATAGAATAGAAAATAACAAATATAATAGAATAAAACAGAATAGAATTGAAAATAAAGGAATAGTGTGGATGCTTACCTTTTTCTTGTGTGTATATTATTTGCAATATACCTCATGTCACGCTAATATGTGACATTCCTGGTACATTATGGTTACTATTTGTCTTTTGTACCCTTGTTATGTTTCTCTTGTTTGAAAGTCATAATAAAATTATTGAAAAAGAAAATAAAGGAATAGAATAGAAAATGAAAAGAATAGAGTAGAAAAGAACAGAATAGAAAAAAACAGAATAGAAAATAAAATAATAGCATTGGATAGATTAGAACGGAAAATAAAGTAAATAGAATAGAATACAATTAAAATAAAGCAGAATAGAATACAAAATTAAAGATTCAAATAAAACAGAATATAATAGTATAGACAATAAAGGAATAGAATAGAATTAAACTGAATCGAAAACAAAAAATAGAATAGAATAGAAAAGAATGGGGTGGAATAGAATAAAATGGAACGAATATAGCCGTCTTCCAATATTCGAGGTTTTACTCAAATTAGAATTTTGAATCGATTTGAAAATAACGAATATACAAAACAAATTCTGTAAAGGAATCATTCTAACAACGCATATAATTAAACCGAATCAACTTAAGAAATGGCTCCAAAACAAAAGCAGTGTTTCGGTCTTGCACCCCTCTCGTTGCGTTGTGCTGTGTACTGCCTGCAGCTATGCAACCTCTCTATAATTGAGTGGGACGAAATGCGTCAGTGGGCGTGGCCTGGGAGGAGCTGAGGCTGATTCCCATCCACTGATCCATTATATAGTCTGCTGAGTTGCACTTAACCTGCAGCTTTTATTATGGGGATTAGCAACACAATTAGTCGCAAATCAGGCCGCCTCCCCTTCAGCAAAGCCTCCGTGATAGGCCCGTGTCTGGTACCAGCCTCTTGTGTTCCACGGCACAGGAAGGCAGGAGTGTAAGAGGAAGAAGCAGCACAAAGAGCAAATCAGTTCATATGCTGAGAAGGATCATGCCAATAGGAGGCGAGAGCAGAGGGGTGGAGAGCTGAGCTCAGCACTGTGCTGTTTCCAGTCCCAGAAAGACCTGGGCTCAGAGGAAGTGGGTTGAACAAAGTTGGTTAACAAGCTGAGGACATCTAGTGGCAGAAAAAATATTGCAGGGGATATCTCTGGATCGGAGGTGAATATTGCAGAAAATTTCGTTTTTTTGTTGTTTTGAATTTTACCAGGTTATTCATTTTTATCTTGTAACTTTTGGCTGGAGTTCTGCTTTAAGCAGCGGTGGGGGTGGGGATTCATGCTGTGGCAGGACTACTTTTAGTTGAGGGAAGATTTGATATAATCTTGTCGTTTAAATCTGTCAGACGGTTTTTCTCACTGCTCCTGGTCACCATTGCCTTACCTGTGCGCCAGAATTGATCAACGCCCCCTGGTGTTTGCAGGCAGTCTGAGCCGACCAATAGAGTTGCACTGATGGAGAGGAGCAGCAAAGTGCAGTCACATCAGCACCAGCACTGCAGGGACCTAGATGACAGCCCTCGGGGGTGGGCCCATGCCACCCTGAGTGCAGGGTACGGAGATGACACTCCTCAGGGGGCTGGTCCATGACACCATGAGTGGCGAGTGCGGAGATGATGGTCCTCAGGGGTGGGCAGATGACAGAGTGCGGTGTGCTGAGATGATGACCCTCAGGGGTGGGCCCATGACACCCTGAGTGCAGTGGGCTGAGATGACAGCCATTGGGGGTGGGCCCATGACACCCTAAATGCAGTGGGCTGAGATGACGGCCCTTGGGGGTGGGCCCGTGACACACTGAGTGCAGTGGGCTGAGATGACGGCCCTTGGGGGTGGGCCCATGACACCCCCAGTGCAGGGTGCTGAGATGACGGCCCTTGGGGGTGGGCCCATGACACCCTGAGTGCAGGGTGCTGAGATGATGGCCTTTGGGGGTGGGCCCATGACACCCTGAGTGCAGTGTGGGGAGATGATGGCCCTCGGGGACGGGCCCATGACAACCTGAGTGCAGAGTGCTGAGATGACGGCCGTCGGGGGTGGGCCCGTGACACACTGAGTGCCGTGGGCTGAGATGATGGTCCTCAGGGGTGGGCCCATGACACCATGCATTCCAGTGGCGGCCTGTGGTAATTTTCTTGGGGGGGCAAACTGCTAGAAACCAGGGAAAAAAGTCTGACAGGAGGGGCCAGCAGGGTGCTGTACATAGCTTCCTGAAATCATCACAGCCACCCCCCCCCCCCCCCGTCTCAGTAGTCCTCAGCCCTGATGCAGGCAGTGGGAGGAGTTATGCATATATTTGAATGCCTCAATGGGCGGATTTCGTGTGGAGGAGTGGGCGTTCCCAGGCAGTTTGAATTTGCATAGATGGGGGTGAGCAGATCGGTTCATGGAGGGGGATGAGCAGATCGGTTCATGGATGGGGATGAGCAGACCGGTTCATGGATGGGGATGAGCAGATCGGTTCATGGATGGGGATGAGCAGATCGGTTCCTGGATGGGGATGAGCAGATCGGTTCCTGGATGGGGATGAGCAGATCGGTTCATGGATGGGGATGAGCAGATCGGTTCCTGGAGGGGGATGAGCAGATCGGTTCATGGATGGGGATGAGCAGATCAGTTCATGGATGGGGATGAGCAGATCGGTTCATGGATGGGGATGAGCAGATCGGTTCATGGATGGGGATGAGCAGATCGGTTCCTGGATGGGGGTGAGCAGATCGGTTCATGGATGGGGATGAGCAGATCGGTTCATGGATGGGGGTGAGCAGATCGGTTGGTTTATGGATGGGGATGAGCAGATCGGTTGGTTTATGGATGGGGTGAGCAAATCGGTTCATGGATGGGGATGAGCAGATCGGTTCATGGATGGGGGTGAGCAGATCGGTTCATGGATGGGGATGAGCAGATTGGTTCATGGATGGGGATGAGCAGATCGGTTGGTTAATGGATGGGGGTGAGCAGATCGGATCATGGATGGGGATGAGCAGATTGGTTCATGGATGGGGATGAGCAGATTGGTTCCTGGATGGGGATGAGCAGATCGGTTCATGGATGGGTGTGAGCAGATCGGTTCCTGGATGGGGATGAGCAGATCGGTTCATGGATGGGGATGAGCAGATCGGTTCCTGGATGGGGGTGAGCAGATCGGTTCATGGATGGGGATGACCAGATCGGTTCATGGATGGGGGTGAGCAGATCGGTTCATGGATGGGGATGAGCAGATCGGTTCATGGATGGGGATGAGCAGATCGGTTCATGGATGGGGGTGAGCAGATCGGTTCATGGATGGGGATGAGCAGATCGGTTCATGGATGGGGATGAGCAGATCGGTTCATGGATGGGGATGAGCAGATCGGTTCATGGATGGGGATGAGCAGATCGGTTCATGGATGGGGATGAGCAGATCGGTTGGTTAATGGATGGGGCTGAGCAGATCAGTTCATGGATGGGGATGAGCAGATCGGTTCATGGATGGGGGTGAGCAGATCGGTTCATGGAGGGGGATGAGCAGATTGGTTCATGGATGGGGATGAGCAGATCGGTTCCTGGATGGGGATGAGCAGATCGGTTCATGGATGGGGGTGAGCAGATCGGTTCATGGATGGGGATGAGCAGATCGGTTCATGGATGGGGATGAGCAGATCGGTTCATGGATGGGGGTGAGCAGATCGGTTCATGGATGGGGATGAGCAGATCGGTTCATGGATGGGGATGAGCAGATCGGTTCATGGATGGGGATGAGCAGATCGGTTCATGGATGGGGATGAGCAGATCGGTTCATGGTTGGGGGTGAGCAGATCGGTTGGTTTATGGATGGGGATGAGCAGATCGGTTGGTTTATGGATGGGGTGAGCAAATCGGTTCATGGATGGGGATGAGCAGATCGGTTCATGGATGGGGGTGAGCAGATCGGTTCATGGATGGGGATGAGCAGATTGGTTCATGGATGGGGATGAGCAGATCGGTTGGTTAATGGATGGGGGTGAGCAGATCGGATCATGGATGGGGATGAGCAGATTGGTTCATGGATGGGGATGAGCAGATTGGTTCCTGGATGGGGATGAGCAGATCGGTTCATGGATGGGTGTGAGCAGATCGGTTCCTGGATGGGGATGAGCAGATCGGTTCATGGATGGGGATGAGCAGATCGGTTCCTGGATGGGGGTGAGCAGATCGGTTCATGGATGGGGATGAGCAGATCGGTTCATGGATGGGGATGAGCAGATCGGTTCATGGATGGGGGTGAGCAGATCGGTTCATGGATGGGGATGAGCAGATCGGTTCATGGATGGGGATGAGCAGATCGGTTCATGGATGGGGATGAGCAGATCGGTTCATGGATGGGGGTGAGCAGATCGGTTCATGGATGGGGGTGAGCAGATCGGTTCCTGGATGGGGATGAGCAGATCGGTTCATGGATGGGGATGAGCAGATCGGTTCATGGATGGGGGTGAGCAGATCGGTTCATGGATGGGGGTGAGCAGATCGGTTCATGGATGGGGATGAGCAGATCGGTTCCTGGATGGGGATGAGCAGATCGGTTCATGGATGGGGATGAGCAGATCGGTTCATGGATGGGGGTGAGCAGATCGGTTCATGGATGGGGATGAGCAGATCGGTTCATGGATGGGGATGAGCAGATCGGTTCATGGATGGGGATGAGCAGATCGGTTGGTTTATGGATGGGGGTGAGCAGATCGGTTCATGGATGGGGATGAGCAGATTGGTTCCTGGATGGGGATGAGCAGATCGGTTCATGGATGGGGATGAGCAGATCGGTTCATGGATGGGGGTGAGCAGATCGGTTCATGGATGGGGATGAGCAGATCGGTTCATGGATGGGGATGAGCAGATCGGTTCATGGATGGGGGTGAGCAGATCAGTTCATGGATGGGGATGAGCAGATCGGTTCATGGATGGGGATGAGCAGATTGGTTCCTGGATGGGGATGAGCAGATCGGTTCCTGGATGGGGGTGAGCAGATCGGTTCATGGATGGGGGTGAGCAGATCGGTTCATGGAGGGGGATGACCAGATCGGTTCATGGATGGGGGTGAGCAGATCGGTTCATGGATGGGGATGAGCAGATTGGTTCATGGATGGGGATGAGCAGATCGGTTCATGGATGGGGATGAGCAGATCGGTTCATAGATGGGGGTGAGCAGATCGGTTCATGGATGGGGGTGAGCAGATCGGTTCATGGATGGGGGTGAGCAGATCGGTTCATGGATGGGGATGAGCAGATCGGTTCATGGATGGGGGTGAGCAGATCGGTTCCTGGATGGGGATGAGCAGATCAGTTCATGGATGGGGATGAGCAGATCGGTTCATGGATGGGGGTGAGCAGATCGGTTCATGGATGGGGATGAGCAGATCGGTTCATTGATGGGGATGAGCAGATCGGTTCCTGGATGGGGATGAGCAGATCGGTTCCTGGATGGGGATGAGCAGATCGGTTCATGGATGGGGGTGAGCAGATCGGTTCCTGGATGGGGATGAGCAGATCGGTTCATGGATGGGGGTGAGTAGATCGGTTCATGGATGGGGATGAGCAGATCGGTTCATGGATGGGGATGAGCAGATCGGTTGGTTTATGGATGGGGGTGAGCAGATCGGTTCATGGATGGGGGTGAGCAGATCAGTTCATGGATGGGGATGAGCAGATCGGTTCATGGATGGGGATGAGCAGATCGGTTCATGGATGGGGATGAGCAGATAAGGTTCATGGATGGGGATGAGCAGATCGGTTCATGGATGGGGATGAGCAGATAAGGTTCATGGATGGGGGTGAGCAGATCGGTTCATGGATGGGGATGAGCAGATCGGTTGGTTTATGGATGGGGGTGAGCAGATCGGTTCATGGATGGGGGTGAGCAGATCAGTTCATGGATGGGGATGAGCAGATCGGTTCATGGATGGGGATGAGCAGATCGGTTCATGGATGGGGATGAGCAGATAAGGTTCATGGATGGGGATGAGCAGATCGGTTCATGGATGGGGATGAGCAGATCGGTTCATGGATGGGGGTGAGCAGATCAGTTCATGGATGGGGATGAGCAGATCGGTTCATGGATGGGGATGAGCAGATAAGGTTCATGGATGGGGATGAGCAGATCGGTTCATGGATGGGGATGAGCAGATCGGTTCATGGCTCTCCTTAATCTCAGGTTTGGAGATAGTGTCCAGGGAGCGAAGATCTGATTGGCTGTACTGTGCTGAGTGTCTGGGGAGGAGGGCCGAGAGGCCGCTGCTTCCAGGATGTTGTGCCGGAGTCTGAAAGTCCTTCTATTCTGATGATCTTTGCATCCTTCTACTTCAGATCCATGTCCTCCCTGCAACCCATCTACTGAGGAGTTCACCTGAGATCCCCTACCCAGCTCTGTACTCTGTATGTGTGTGATTATACAGCGCCACCCAGTGCTCAGTACACTCACTGCATGACCAGGAACAAGACTGATGTGACTGTGTTCTCTGTACAGCACTGCGGTATATGTCAGAGCTATATACATGTATAATAATAATAATAGTGTGTGACTGTGGGGGAAGGGACATTAGAGTGTAAGCTCCTCTGGTAAAGAGACTGATGTGACTGGCTAAGTGATCTCTGTACAGCACTGCGGTATATGTCAGAGCTATATAAATCAGGAACCTGCGGTGAGGTGAGTGTCTGGTGAGGCACTGGCTAGTATCAGAGTCAGATACATGCAGGTTATGTACCCCGTGATCGGTAGAGCGAGAGCGATAGTTCTACCACTAGACCTCTTCTGTAACTTTTAACATGTAACCTGTAAAAAAAAAAAAAAAAATATGCAGATTTTTAAGTACTGAAGTTTGGCGCCATTCCACAAGTTTGTGCAATTTTGAAGTGTGACATGTTAGGTATCTAATTATTCGGCGTACTATCATCTTTCACATTATATAAAAAACTTGGGCTAACTTTAGTGGGGTTTTTTTTTTTTGTATTTTTTTTTATATTCATGAAAGTTTTTTTTCCAAAAAAAAAGAAATTGCTGCGCGAATAACATGTAACATAAAAAGTTGCAACGACCACCATTTTATTCTCTAGGGTGTCTGCTATATACAAAAAACTCGGGCTAACTTTAGTGGGTTTTTTTTTTTTTTTTTTTATATTTGTGAAAGTTTTTTTCCCAAAAAAAAAAACCACGTTCGAAAAATTGCTGCGCGAATACCATGTAACATAAACAGTTGCAGTGACCACCATTTTATTCTCTAGGGCAGTGATGGTGAACCTTGGCACCCCAGATGTTTTGGAACTACAATTCCCATGATGCTCTGGCACTCTGCAGTGTATTTGAGCATCATGGGAAATGTAGTTCCAAAACATCTGGAGTGCCAAGGTTCACCATCACTGATCTAGGGTGTCTGCTTAAAAAAAAAATATATATATATATATTGTAAGGATTAAGGGGTGTCAAAACAAAATAGTTGACCGTATGTCATACTAAATACATGTATTTTTCTATCCTTCTTTGTAAAATAAGGATTCGTCATCTATTGTCACGTACTCATCAAGAAGAGGCCGCATCAGCCCTAAAAAGCAGTCTACGCCCAGAAGATTGTCTTATCAGCTGATAACACCCGGAGAATTGTCTTTACTTTGAAAATGTTTTTTTTTTTACATTTGCTGATGTTTGCTCTTTTCTGTCTATAAAAGATGTAATAAAGAAGCCTCAGAGCCACAGCCAGTCAGAGACAGTCAGAGTTAACGACGGACTTCTGAGCAGAAATACTGAATACCTCTGTGTCTCTTTGCTTAGATAAGAACTCTAACTAACAATTGGGAAACGGTAACATAACCTGACAAATAGGTGACTTGTTGAGGTCACACCTAACATTTCTGGCGCCGCGAATAGGGACTCGCTGAAGAAACTACAAGAGGCGAACGAACATAAGGACGGAACAAAAAGGCCGGGCACATCAAAGAACCACAGACAAATCCTGCGCAGGTAAGAAAAGCTTTATTTTCTTATAAACTCTGTGCTTCTTAGATTTGTGCCCACCTGATCTGTCTGAATTGTTCTTCAGGTAAACACCAACCTCTGTAGTAAGCGGGTCTTGAACTTAATATTTTGGCTTATGTTACCGTTGTTTCTTGTCTGTCTACTTGTCATCTGTCTGTTGTGAATGAGATAAGCCCTGTTTGTATGGTGTGAATTGAAACATATATCATCCCAATGGGTAACGGAATGCGCCCTTAACTCGTAAGAGTACTTTGGGACCCTAAGGTGGGCAACACCACTTGTTGATTAACAGGGTCGGCCCGATTGTTCGCGGGGGGCCCCCCCGGGGCTGGCGGTTGCCGGCCCTGGGGGGCCTACTGGAACGGGCCACTGGTTGGGTGGTCCCTGCAGCCCTCTCTTCTCTGTTCTGACTGTTCTACTATGTTGTAGTAATGCATGACGTGTAATGCACTTTTTGAATATAAATAAATATATTATTTGATAAAAGAGTACTTTGGGGGTCCGACACTTAAGTTTGATATACGCTTTTTGATTCATGAGCCTAAAAACGGGTTGAAAGTATAAGTCCTGACTGCCTCGCTAAAGCAGGAATAAGAAACGAATGCTGAGAGATTCCATGGTAATGGGAAGGAAATAAGGTCTCCACAAGTCCCGGAGACCTAGTCATATGTGTTTGGCCACCAAAAGGGAATGCTTGTATATGTTGTAGCCGTCAGTCTGGTCATAATATTTGTCAGTTGGCTAGCATATAAGGTAATTCGATTTCAGAAATCTCATCCAGGAGAGGTTTTTAATATTTTGGCACCCTAGGAGGAGAAGGCAACGAGACACTTAGTAAGTGATCCAAACGCCACCTAGGCAGGACTGTCAAAATGGGCCAGACACATGGTAAACCCCAGGAGGAATCTCAGAAATGTTATGCTGTTAAAGACATAATTACAATGTTGTATGGGAAGGATAAGGCACAGGGCACAAATAGGATTCTCAAGAAATTGGGGATGGATGGAGAAAATGGATTAAGTGTAGAAGGTTGGGAAGAAATAAAGAAAGACAGACAGGGAGAGATATTGCAGAACGGATGGGTATCACAAATACAATGTTTAATTAAGGTTTCCAACAGGGCTGAAGAGGAGGGATGGGAGTATTGTCAGGAAAAGGGTGGATGGGATATGAAGGTCCGACACAAAAGTCTTCCTTCTGCTCCCGGCGATAGGGTTAATACGGGAGATACTCCACCTCCTTATAACACTACCACACCAGGTAGCGAAAGACCAAAACTTTATCCTTCCTTAAGAGGAAGAGGATGGGTATGCCGAGTATGCGGTACCCAGAACCCAGACTGGGCACAGGAATGTGTACATTGCGGCGCTCAAAGACCAGAGCCCGTAGCTCCAGTCCATAGTCGGACTAGGGTAATACAAGTAAATAATCCAAATGCGGGTCAAGCAGGACAGCCACCTACAGTGACCCGACAAGTCGTTCTGAGGACATGGACACCTTGGTCGGCTGACACTCTTATGGCATTAATACAGAATGCTCCTGATCCCGTAGCAAAACCTGCCGCATTCTGTAGATTCGTGACACAATTACTAGACACACATGAAGCAACTTGGCAAGATGGGGAAGATATATGTAGACATAAAATGACACTGACAATGTTTAATCAATTCATGACTAAACTTACCCCACTTAGACCGAATGGGGATCCAGCGGCAGATCCGCCAGGAGTACACCCTCGTCATATAGACTCTAGACCCCTGTTTATTGCTCAGTTACGAGAATTTTGCCAAGGGAAACAGCAGGAAAGGGGTTCGACAGCGCCCATAAAACAGGCCCCAGGTCAGACTGTTACAGAATTTTACCTCAACATGGAAAGCATGATGGCTGACGAAGGTCTAGATTTAGCCTTACCCGTCACCATTAGGGCTTTCAATCGACAGTTTATGGAAGGACTAGTACCCCAAATAGGTGACAAACTGAAGGCATGTACTCCCGAATGGAGAGCCATACGGGACAGAGGAACATTGTTGCAGAAAGCACAAGGCATAGAGGCTGATTTAGCAGAAACTAAACCCAGAAGGACACCGGGAGTTAACACTGTTGCCCGGGTCAATGAAGGAGGGAATTCCTCCCGTAAACCTCTTACCTGTTATTACTGCAACAAGGTGGGACATATAAAAAGAGACTGTAGGAAAAGGATAAAAGACGAACAGGAAGGAAACACGGACAGAGACACGAGGGACTACAGACAGGGGCGTACCAATGATAGGGACGATCCGACCGCATGACTTGCCCCAGTCCTAGCTGAATCAGAGAACAAAATGCTCCACATGTTGATGAAGGTGGAAGGTAAACATATTCCTTGTTTGGTTGACACAGGAGCGTCACGCAGTCTGTTGTCTGATTCAGTAGTCCCTCCACACATGACGTCCCGTGACACCATACCCATAAGTGGTTATGACGGACTCCTGACTGATGCCCCACTGACTAAACCTTAAAAGGTAAAAATAGGGAGAATGGCTACCGCCTGACACTTGTGTATTGTTGCAATATGTAGATGACCTATTGTTATGTTGTCCGGATAACGATACTTGTTTAAAAGCCACTCTATCATTGTTACAATTCCTGGCTGAAAAAGGGTGCAAGGTGAATAGAACTAAGTTACAGGTATGTCAGAAAAAGGTTGTCTTTTTGGGCCACTGTATATCCCAGGGTACTCGACATCTCACTGAAGACCGAGTCCAGGCCATAAGACAAATGAATATCCCACGCAATTTTAAGCAACTTCGTATGTTTCTGGGAATGGTGTCATATTGTAGACAATGGATACCACATGCCAGTTCTCTGATGCAGCCATTATATGATTGCTTGAAAATAGTACCCTATGTACTCACAGAAGCAGGTCATGAATCTTTTAGCACCTTAAAAAGGTTACTAATTTCGGCACCTGCGATCGGGATCCCTGATTATACCAAAACATTTCATTTGTACATTGCTGAAATCACGGGACACGCAACAGGGGTGTTGACACAACAACACATCAAACAAAGGCCGGTAGCATACTTCTCGGCGGCTCTCGATCCTGTCTCTAGAGGATCACCGTCCTGTGTACGAGCAGTTGCAGCAGTGTCAATTATCATTGACAAATCCTCAGAAATTGTCTTAGACAATCCTGTAGTGGTACATACCACACATGACATACACGCCATCTTATCACAGGTCCAACCAAAACACATATCAATGGCAAGGCAGCTGCGTCTACAATGCACTTTGCTCCTACCCCCCAATGTTACCTTTCAGCGATGCACTTCTTTTAACTTAGCACAGCTTTTACCATTACAGACAGATTTGACAGGGGGGAGTAATGATGATAATGGTGTAGACACAGCACAAGATACTCAGGATTCTGACACACTTTCATTTCATGACATAACATCTGATGAACACGATTGTTTCCAACTTATGGAACAAGAAACCACGGGGTTCCCACATGTCACAGACATACCCATTGCAAATGCAGAACACACACTGTACATAGATGGTAGTAGATTTGCCGATGACAAAGGTAAATATCACACAGGTTATGCTGTGGTAACGGACACACAGGTAATTGAGGCAAAGTCACTACCAGCACACATGTCGGCACAAGAAGCGGAACTAACCGCTCTAGAGAAAGCCCTAGAACACTTGGAGGGACAAGAAGGGAACATTTACACTGATTCCGCATACGCCTACGGTGTTGCACATGATTATGGCCACATATGGAAAGCTAGAGGTTACCTTACAGCAGCAGGCACACCTGTTAAACATGGTGAAGGAATCAAAAGAGTCCTGAACAATCTTCAAAAGGTTATAAGAGTAGCCATCATGAAGATAGCGGCACACACGAGCGCAAAAACAACTGAGGCAAAAGGAAACGCATTTGCAGATTTAACTGCAAAGAAGGCAGCTCTAGGGGAAGTAAGCCCTGAGACCTTAGCCACGGTGCAGGTGAGTATGCCCGAAACCACATGGCAGCAGCTAATGGAACTACAGGAACAAGCAGGGGCTATTGAGAAGGACCGTTGGGTTAAGGAGGGAGCTGCACCAGGCCTTGACAATGTATGGAGAGAAGGAGACAAAATATGTCTACCCGCTTCTCTATACCCAGCAATGGCAGCGGCTGTTCACTTACCCACTCATGTCAGCTCCAATTCTATGTATAGGATTGTAAGCCAAGGATGGCTAGCCCCTGGATTCAGTAGTACTGCAAGGAACTACTGTGCTGCATGCCAAATCTGTCTGATTAATAACCCAGGACAGAGAGTGAAAACCCCACGTAAACATCAGGTCCGGGCCCAATATCCCTTTCAGAGACTGCAGATTGACTACATACAAATGCCTAAGAGCGGCCCCTTTGAATTTGTTCTCGTGTGCATCTGCCTATTTTTCAGGCTGGCCGAAAGTTATCCTGTGAAATCAGCTACGGCAAAAGCCACCGCCAAGAAACTGATTACTGAGCTGATACCTAGGTTTGGTCTCCCAGAAACAATAGAATCAGATAGGGGGACACATTTCACGGGAGAAATAATGCAAAATGTGATGGCAATGTTAGGGGTTCAACAAAGTTTTCATACTCCTTACCACCCACAGAGTTCAGGATCAGTAGAAAGAGTAAATGGTACAATCAAGCTGAAAATACAAAAAGCTATGCAAGAGTTAAATAAACCATGGCCTGAGTGCCTAGCTTTAGCTTTGTTCTCTATTAGGTACACCCCAACAGGAAAAACTGGGTTATCCCCATATGAAATACTGTTTGGAAGTGCACCTAGATTAGGTTTATATTTTCCTCAAAGTATGCAATTACAATGTGATAGTTTAACTACGTATGTAATACAGTTGCAACAGCGTCTGACTAAAATCCACAAGAGTGTGTATTCTTCTCTTCCAGACCCTAATTCTGTCACAGGTACACACGATCTACAACCAGGAGACTATGTGTATGTAAAGAAACATACCAGAAAGACACTGGAACCAAGGTTTGAAGGTCCTTTCCAGGTGCTATTGATTACAGCAACCTCAGTGAAATTGGAAGGGAAACCTACCTGGATCCACGCTTCTCATTGTAAAAAGGAGCCAGTTGGCAAATGACAACATGTATCTTTTTATTGTTTCAGTAATTCTGGCTAATAGTTTGGTTACCTCACAGAATAAAATACACAAGGATGAAGGATTTTCTAAAAAAATGTTATTACTGAAGTTTAAATATGCTTATGCCCAGAAGTCAGGATATGAGAAATGTTGGATTTGTAGCAAATTACACCCCAGCACAGCAAGTATACCACTGATGGCAGTTCCTATAAACTATACTGATCTTGCTAACAGTAGCATTAACATAATTAGAACAAATACCAATGAGACAGTAATGTTTAAGTCAAATGGTCTCGCCTTTTCCCCTGATTGGTGTTTCAACTTAGGGAACACAACGGGAGGAAATGGAGAATGCCAAGACAGCAAGTTTAATTTGTCCATTGTCGTATTAAATGGAAGCTTCTATCCCAGTAATTCCAGCACACACCAGACATTATCTGACTTCCTCACTAACATTGTGGATAATAATGTTAGGTGGTTAGTATCCAACTTATCCCTCTATGGATACACCTCTCGTTATAGAAATGGTATCAGTTCAAGATCAGTAGCTCTGGGAAATAATATATACATCTGTTGTGAGGATAAATGTTATACTTGGATACCTAGAAGAGCTCAGGGATGGTGCTACCTCGCAAGTTTAGTACCAGTAATGGGAGTAGTAGGTGATGAACGAGGTGATCACCTATTAGAAGCTAGCATGCATCCTAGATATCCCCTCAGGTATCGTAGTAAAAGAGAAATATTCCTGAAGAAGGACATGGCATGGGCTTGGTTCCCGTCCTGGACAGGATGGGGTATAGACTTAATGAAAGACTAAATAACTATACAGGAATTATTAATGATGTTTTGGAGAAAAACTCTGATGACATTACTAAGTTAAATCTGGAGACCAGAGCCATCAGACAACAATTAGAATTACATGAATTAGCAATTGAAAGTATGAGTGCAGCACTGACAGGACTCTGTGAAACTACTGAGGACTATGAGTGCTGTACTTGGATACATAACACCAGCATTGAGGTACCTGACTATTATGACATCATTGCACAACACCGTACGGAAGTAAAGAATTTACAAGAGAAGGCCCGAAATATTGGTCGCGACTGGGATCCGTTTGGTGGAACTTTTAGTTTCTCAGGGTTATTCTCTTGGGTTAAGAAGGCAGCAATGACGATTATAGTGGTGCTCTTATTCGTATTTTTCTTTTATGTATGCTTTAAACTGCTCATGTGCTTTTGCAAGAAAGCCAAGGTAAATGATGCGGAAAAGATGGAACTTTTGTGAAGATAGGTAGATTTAGATCCTTGACATCACCCATCTGTCAGAAAAGCCACTCTTCCTGAATTTTAGATGTTGGTACTGTCCAGGGGGATGGGTGTATACCCCTCTGACAACTCGCGGTCAGGGAGAGTACTCTGGATATAGGCTGACTAGAACTTGTTCAGGTGGACCCAGGGCAAGAGGGAGGGGTGATGTCAAAGGGGGAAATGTAAGGATTAAGGGGTGTCAAAACAAAATAGTTGACCGTATGTCATACTAAATACATGTATTTTTCTATCCTTCTCTGTAAAATAAGGATTCGTCATCTATTGTCACGTACTCATCAAGAAGAGGCCGCATCAGCCCTAAAAAGCAGTCTACGCCCAGAAGATTGTCTTATCAGCTGATAACACCCGGAGAATTGTCTTTACTTTGAAAATGTTGTTTTTTTTACATTTGCTGATGTTTGCTCTTTTCTGTCTATAAAAGATGTAATAAAGAAGCCTCAGAGCCACAGCCAGTCAGAGACAGTCAGAGTTAACGACGGACTTCTGAGCAGAAATACTGAATATCTCCGTGTCTCTTTGCTTGGATAAGAACTCTAACTAACAATTGGGAAACGGTAACATAACCTGACAAATAGGTGACTTGTTGAGGTCACACCTAACATTTCGTTTGTGGGTTCTGAGCAAAAAAAATTTGAGTTTTACATGAAGTGTCAGAATTGGCCTGGGTGGCAAGGGGTTAAAATTACCATAAGTAATATACAAATAATTATTATGTATTGTTTTAAAAGCAAGTTTCTATATTTAAAAAAAAAAATATCTGTACTCAAGCAGGCGGCTTAACGGACAAATTACTGAAATTTGAGGTTATAACTTCCAACCAGTAATTTCACAGTACAGAGATAAATAATTTTTTTTTTTTTAAAGGCGTGTGAAACACAGTCAAAAAACTTCACCCGGTGCCAAAAAAATGCGCACACACATAAAGAGTGAAACACAAAAAAAGTGCAACGGGTACACAAGCCCTCTGAAATCAGAGGGCCTTGCTCTGAATCCCCCGGGGCGTTAGGCTCCAAACGGAAACCAGGGTACTTACACTGGTCGGGAAGGGGCGGACTGACCATTCGGGCACGCGGGCACTGTCTGAGGGCCCCATGCCACTAAGGGGCCCCATCAGGGTTGCCAGCCTCAATAAAACCAGGGACAGTATGTAAAAATCTGTGTTTTTAAAAAAAAAATCCCAAGATTATAGCTGCCCCGCCTCTCCAGTACCTTTATGTATATGTGTATTCTGTGTGTGTATACTGTGTGTGTGTATTGTGTGTGTATACTGTATGTGTGTGTGTGTATTCTGTGTGGCCCCATAATCTATTGCCTGGAAGCCCCATAATCTTCTATTGCCCGGGGGCCCCATAATCTCCTATTGCCCGGGGGCCCCATAATCTCCTATTGCTCGGGGGCCCCATAATCTCCTATTGCCCTGGGGCCCCATGAGTTGTCAGTCTGCCCCTGCTGGTCAGTCTCTGAAATCAGAGGGCCTTGCTCTGAATCCCCCGGGGCGTTAGGCTCCAAACGTAAACCAGGGTACTTACACTGGTCGGCAGGGGCGGACTGACCATTCGGGCACTCGGGAACTGCCCGAGGGCCCCATGCCACTAGGGGGCCCCATCAGGTTTGCCAGCCTCAATAAAAACCAGGGACAGCATGTCAAAATCTGTGTTTTAAAAAAAAAAATCCCAAGATTATAGCTGCCCTGCCTCTCCAGTACCTTTGTGTATATGTGTATTCTGTGTGTGTATACTGTGTGTGTGTGTGTATACTGTATGTGTGTGTGTGTATACTGTGTGTATATATTGTGTGTCTTGTGTGTGTATACTGTATGTGTGTGTGTGTATACTGTGTGGCCCCATAATCTATTGCCTGGAGGCCCCATAATCTTCTATTGCCCGGGGGCCCCATAATCTCCTATTGCTCAGGGGCCCCATAATCTCCTATTGCCCGGGGGCCCCATAATCTCCTATTGCCCGGGGGCCCCATAATTTCCTATTGCCCGGGGGCCCCATAATCTCCTATTGCCCGGGGGCCCCATAATCTCCTATTGCCCGAGGGCCCCATAATCTCCTATTGCCCTGGGGCCCCATGAGTTGTCAGTCCGCCCTTGCTGGTTGGTCTCTGAAATCAGAGGGCCTTGCTCTGAATCCCCCCGGGGCGTTGGGCTCCAAACGGAAACAAGGGTACTTACACTGGTCGGCCTCTGAAATCAGAGGGCCTTGCCCTGAATCCCTCGGGGCGTTAGGCTCCAGACAGGGATCAAGGGTACTTAAAACTTGGTCCATCTGGCCAAAACCAGAGAGCCCCGACCCTCAGCAAGCTCAACCCCCGCTCCTATCACTCCTACCTAATTACATTCAGAGATACTAAGCGCTCCTCCCCTGCATGCAGAAGAGGACCCGGTGTACTCTCGCAAAAAAAACTGTCCGGAGCTATAGCTACTCCAATCTAGGCCAGAAGGCCAGGGACCCGACCCTCTGGGGTCAGACCACATGCAGCACCCATCCCCATCAGGAGCACCTTTACCAGACGGCTCAGACTCGGCCCCGGTGGCACCAGCATGGATGCCCAGACACCAGCACTGCCGAACCGCCCTTCCAGGTCCAATAACACCATTCGATTTGCATGTGTCCTCCCCACACTCGGGGGTAACACAGCACCTCCTTTGGAGACTAATAAGAACAGATACTACACTTGATCTTAGCCAAAAGGCAGAGAAGCAACATCTACATACAGCTGAGCATGGGGGGCTAACAGTCCTCAGGACTACATATCCCACAATCCTCCTCTCTTCTCCTTTTTCTATTCTATTTCTTCCCTGGCTGATATGAAAGTGGGGGAAGAAACATAGTGGGTGGCTGTGCTGGCAAGTGCCGCTCACTAGTACAGCAGCGGGCGTGAGGAGGAGAGGGAGGGGGGAAAGAAGAGCTGCAGTGGTGTCACTAGGGTTGGGGTAACCAGGTGCGGTAAAACATGGTGTCACCCCCTCACCAACGATAGTCGCCCCTCAGTACAGACCCCCTCCGTCAGTGTAGACTCCCCCTCAATACAGACCTCCATCAGTATAGGCCCTCCCAGGACAAAGCACTCCCCTCCATTAGTACAGACCCCCCCAGGACAAACCATCCCCTCCATTAGTACAGACCCCCCCACCAGGACAAACCACCCCCTCCATTAGTACAGATCCCCCCCACCAGGTCAAACCCCCTTCCATTAGTACAGACCCCCCCCCACCAGGACAAACCACCCCCTCCATTAGTACAGACCCCCCCCACCAGGACAAACCACCCCCTCCATTAGTACAGATCCCCCCACCAGGACAAACCCCCTTTCATTAGTACAGACCCCCCCACCAGGACAAACCCCCCTCTATTAGTACAGACCCCCCCACCAGGACAAACCACCCCCTCCATTAGTAAAAACCCCCCCACCAGGACAAACCACCCCCTCCATTAGTACAGACCCCCCCACCAGGACAAACCCCCCTCTATTAGTACAGACCCCCCCACCAGGACAAACCCCCCTCCATTAGTACAGACCCCCCCACCAGGACAAACCCCTCTATTAGTACAAACCCCCCCACCAGGACAAACCACCCCCTCTATTAGTACAAACCCCCCCACCAGGACAAACCACCCCCTCTATTAGTACAAACCCCCCCACCAGGACAAACTACCCCCTCCATTAGTACAAACCCCCCCACCAGGACAAACCACCCCCTCCATTAGTACAGCCCCCCCCACCAGGACAAACCCCCCTCTATTAGTACAGACCCCCCCCACCAGGACAAACCCCCCTCTATTAGTACAGACCCCCCCACCAGGACAAACCACCCCCTCCATTAGTACAGACCCCCCACCAGGACAAACCCCCCTCTATTAGTACAGACCCCCCCACCAGGACAAACCCCCCTCCATTAGTACAGACCTCCCTCCACCAGGACAAACCCCCCTCCATTAGTACAGACCCCCCCACCAGGACAAACCCCCCTCCATTAGTACAGACCCCCCACCACCAGGACAAACCCCCTCTCCATTAGCACAGACCCCCCCTAGGGGCGATGTGCGTTAACGTACGTTAGTGTAAAAAACACGCAAAAAAGCGCGAGGGGTCACGCGAGTTCCTGTTACGTAAGGGTGTGAATTCAGGAATAGAAATGTTGGCAGTGATTGATGTCACCTCTGACCCTAACCTGTTATTTTGAGGAGAATATAACCCGAGGGTCGCAATTCATTTTTGTTTCACATTTTCGCAGCATTTTTTTTTATGTTTTTGGATGATCTCGTCCCACTTCTCGCCATCTCCTCTCCTTCATCTTGACCCAACTTTAAGAAGAATTCTGCTATGAAGGAACAGTGATGTGAGGGGGTCTCACCCGTCTTCAGTAAAAGTTCCCGATGTTCTTATGGAAACGTTTCCCGGCTTCCTTCCATTGTGCATCCATTCCATTCTGAGTTTTGCCTGAGCTACACATATCCAGTCAGCAGGTGGCGTCCACCATCTACATCCAGCCTTGCCGAGCGGACGCAGTTTGGTCTGCCTTTTCTTCTCATGAGGATCTGCCAGGACAGAAGACGGGATCTGCCCTGGCTGTGAAGTTTCAGGTGCCGGCTTCATATTTGGCCTCTCCTCCTTTCACTCTTTGAGGGCCCGAAACATTGATTGACTTGCCGTTTGCCAGTTTGTCACCATTGGAGAAGGATTTCCACAGCCGTTGGTCCAAATTTTTGATCCTCATCAATCAATTCCACTGAAGAACCAACCGTACTGGATAACGCACGTTGGTCACCATCCTTGCGGGCAGCAGTAAACACTCGGAGACCAGTTGCAATAAACAAACCTGTATTGACGTTAAAGTTCAACAAAGCCCAACTATCCGGTGGAAGGATCATCCCGCCCGGAGCACTTACAAAATGTTGTAGTGTAGGAGCGGGTCTCGGGTCCACCAACGTCACCTGTCTCAAGGGATGGAATGCGCCCTTAGCGGTCTGTACACGAACGAGGAGGCTTCAGAGAAATGATAGGGGGGCCCTGTTATCTCCCTAATCATCTGGAACCCCTCCCTGCCCCTAAAAGATTCGCCAACAGATGGGTAACTTGCAGGGGCGGACTGATCATTCGGCCACTCGGGCACTGCCCGAGGGCCCCCGGGTCACTAAGGGGTTCCATCAGGGTTGCCAGCCTCAGTAAAGCCAGGGACAGTATGTAAAAATCTGTGTTTTTTTTACATCTGTCTATGAAATGTCCCTTCCTGACATCCTTTTGGTCTAAAAATCCTGAGATTATAGCTGCACCACCTCTCCAGTACCCTCTCAGCCAATAGAAATATGTCTGTGTATACTGTGTGATCGTATACTGTGTGCCCCATAATCTCTGATTGCCTGGGGGCCCCATAATCTATTGCCCGGGGGCCCCATGAGCTGTCAGTCCGCCCCTGGTAACTTGTCCCTACACTACAAAAAAATGGCACCCACTCCAGCCTATAAATGGCATTTGCAGCAAGGAGCAAACGGAAGGGCAATGCATATCAAAAAGCAACAAACAAAAATTCCCAGCTCAACTTACACGTGAAATATGCGACATGCGTCGCCCTTCCATGTGCTCGTTGTTTAAAAGGCCAGTTAGAGGTTGGGGTGGTTGCCATTTGTACTGTTGGTAATTGGTGAGTAGATGCACTGGATACCTTCGCTGCCATTGTGCTATTTACTGGGTGTCCAGTGAGTTCCTATACCTTTAAGGAGGGGTGGGATCCCTCCAGGCATACGTGCCATTAACTTCTTGATATCCGTGCTATAGCTGAATGACGGCCACAGCACGCACCTGAATTTCCAGGGGGGTGTCATATGACGGCCTCCCCTGTGCACGCTCCCTGTGCACGCTTCCTGTGCAAGCTCCCTGTGCACGCTTCCTGTGCACGCTCCCTGTGCACGCTCCCTGTGCACGCTTCTTGTGCACGCTTCCTGTGCACGCTCCCTGCGCACGCTTCCTGTGCACGCTCCCTGTGCACGCTCCCTGTTCACAATTCCTGTGCACGCTTCCTGTGCACGCTCCCTGTGCACGCTCCCTGTGCACGCTTCTTGTGCACGCTTCTTGTGCACGCTTCCTGTGCACGCTCCCTGTGCACGCTTCCTGTGCACGCTCCCTGTGCACGCTTCTTGTGCACGCTTCCTGTGCACGCTCCCTGTACACGCTTCCTGTGCACGCTCCCTGTGCACCCTCCCTGTTCACAATTCCTGTGCACGCTCCCTGTGCACGCTTCTTGTGCACGCTTCCTGTGCACGCTCCCTGTACACGCTTCCTGTGCACGCTCCCTGTGCACGCTCCCTGTTCACAATTCCTGTGCACGCTCCCTGTGCACGCTTCTTGTGCACGCTTCTTGTGCACGCTTCCTGTGCACGCTCCCTGTGCACGCTTCCTGTGCACGCTTTGATCACCGAGTCACTGAGACTCGGGTGATCACCAATCCGAGTAAGGGGTCGGTCCCAGCACCTTACCATGTGATCAGATGTCAGCCAATGACAGCTGATCACATGATCAAAACAAAAGCTTGTGATCGTTTTTTTTTTCTCCTCGCGCTGACATGGGAGGAGAAAAATAGCCGATCACCAGCTTATCTTAAAGGGACATCGGTCCCGAAAAGGAAGAGGCAATTATGCCTCATCTATGCCACCTGCCATTGCCACCTGACAGTGCTCACAGTGCCTCCAAGTGCCACCTATCAACACCCACAAGTACCACCTATCAATGCCCACCAGTGGTGCCAATCAGTGCCACCTAAAAGTGCTGCCTATCAGTTTAACCGATCAGTGCCCATCACTGCCACCCATCGGGGCCCATCATTGTCACCTATCGGTGCCCATCACTGCCACCAATCAGTGTCCATCACTGCCACCCATCAGCGCCCATCACTGCCACTCACCGGTGCCCATCACTGCCACCTGTCGGTGCCCATCAGTGCTGTCTCATCAGTGTACATCAATGACGGACAAAAATTACCTGTTTTAAAATTTTATAACGAAATAAAATAAAAAAAATTCAGTCTTTTTACTTTTTTTTAAAAACAAAAAATAAAAACCGCAGAGGTGATCCAATACCACCAAAAATTTGTGGGAAAAAAAATGATAAAAATGTCATTTGTGTAGTGTTGGATGACTTGATGTCATTCAAAGTGCATCAGCTCTGAAAGCTGAAAACTGGTCTGGATAGGAGGGGGGTTTAAGTGCCCAGTAAGCAAGTGGTTAATCTATCCATTATTATATATGTGAGCCTACTCAGGAGCCTCTCAAAATTTTAGAATTAGGACTGCAGTACACTGGGGTGCCATAATGTGACCACTGCAGCTTACACATATACACTATATTGCCAAAAGTATTGGGACACCTACCTTTACACACACATGAACTTTAATGACATCCCAGTCTTAGTCCGTAGGGTTCAATATTGAGTTGGCCCGCCCTTTGCAGCTATAACAGCTTCAACTCTTCCAGAAAGGCCATCCACAAGGTTTAGGAGATGTGTCTATGGGAATGTTTGACCATTCTTCCAGAAGCGCATTTGTGAGGTCAGACACTGATGTGGACGAGAAGGCCTGGCTCGCAGTCTTCGCTCTAATTTATCCCAAAGGTGTTCTAACGGTTTGGGGTCAGGACTCTGTGCAGGCCAGTCAAGTTCCTTCACCCCAAACTTCCTCATCTATGTCTTTATGGACCTTGCTTTGTGCACTGCTCAAAATCATTTGGTGGAGGGGGGGATTTATGGTGTGGGAGTTGTTTTTCAGGGGTTGGGCTTGGCCCCTTAGGTCCATTGAAGGAATCTCTTAAGCTGTCAGCATACCAAGATGTTTTGGACAATTTCATGCTCCCAGCTTTGTGGGAACAGTTTGGGGGTGGCCCCTTCCTGTTCCAACATGACTGCGCACCAGTGCACAAAGCAAGGTCCATAAAGGCATGGATGAGCGGGGTTTGGGTTGGAGGAACTTGATGACTGGCCTGCACAGAGCCCTGACCTCAACCTGATAGAACACCATCCCTACACTTTTGGTAATATAGTGTATATATAACCTCTCCCAGAATGCACCAGTGGTCAAGAACCTCCTACTGGGCTGGCTGGAAGCAATATAAACATTCATAACTCAGTCATAGCCTAGCCAAAAACGAAATGTACATAGCAGCCCCAGTTTAGGACCAGCGGCTACACATCGTATCCATCCCTTACTGTTTATTTTCTCATCATTGACATTTTAAACTCTACATGCAGTAGTATTAACTCTTATGCCACGTACACACAAGCGGAATTTTCGACATAAAAAGTCAGACGGGAGCTTCTCATCGTATATTCCGATCGTGTGTGTGCCCCATCGCACGTTTTGCGTTTAAAATTCTGACGGACCTAGAAATAGAAAATGTTCTAAATTTTTCCAACGGAAACCAATTCCTATCGGGAAAACCGCTCGTCTGTATGCTGTTCCGAAGTACCAAAAAAACGACGCATGCTCCGAAGCAAGTACGAGGCAGAAGCTATTGGCTACTGGCCATTGAACTTCCTTTTTCTAGTCCCGTCGTACGTGTTGTATGTCACCGCGTTTTAGACGGTCGGAATTTGATGTGACTGTGTGTATGTAAGACAGCTTGAGCGGAATTCCGTCGGAGAAACCTTCTGAGTTTATTCCAATGGAAAAAACCACTCGTGTGTACACGGCATTAATCGCCCCTGAACCGCCTGTAGGCAGGTGCAGTTAACTTACTTTGCCACTAGTTGGCTCTGCACCAGAATAGTGTCTGGTTACAGTAAGCAAGGCCATCAGGTGCTAGCCCACTTTTAGACAGAGACCTCCAACAATAATGTCATGGGTGAGTCAGGTTGTCAGGAGCCCTAGAGCAGATGGGGCAATGGAGACAATCACCCCATGCCAGTAAAGATATAATTAGCATGTGAACTCAGGAGGAGGAGCGAGCTGTAGCCCTTTTGTCCCTTATGGAGGTGGGGTTAAGGCAGATTGCAGAAGGCCTTTTACTGTAGGCTAGGCTGGAGATTCCTGTGCGGAGACTGTTTTCCTGGAGGGTTCCCGGGAGAGATGTACCTAGCAAGGAGGTGATTTCAGAGAGCACAGTCCTGTGAGTACTCATGACCCTGGGCAATGGAGAGACTGCAAGGGAGATGGCTGCATATGCTTTCACCTGTGACTAGTGCAGACCGTCCACTAAATGTGATTGACTGTGTAATGTCAAGTGCTTCCCACACCGCGTTTTCTCTATGTTTTGGTGTGGGACAAATGATCCCCACTATGCCTTGGTCTCAGGAAGGTTGACATGCCTGGCAGCCAAACGATATGGAGGTCGCACATCTGCACCCAATCTACAGTTTCCAGCTGAGGATACATGTAGACTGAGAACATTGTTGCACATGGTCTCTTGGTGTGTGTACTCTGACAGTGGTTACCTCTGAAAGCTGAACTAAAGCCTTGAATACTTACCACCCCTCCAGTAATGCAACCCTCACGGGCTCTCTGACATTTTCAGTTTGTGGTCTTTAGCCATCTTGATTGGTTGGTCCCAGGCATGTACTGGCCATCGGGACTACCGGGAGTTTCTCGGTGGGCCAATGGCTCAGTGGGCCACTCTGATGTAAGGGGGCTGGTGATGGGACACTCTGATGTAAGGGGGCTGTTGATGGGCCACTCTGATGTAAGGGGGCTGGTGATGGGCCACTCTGATGTAACGGGGCTGGTGATGGGACACTCTGATGTAAGGGGGCTGTTGATGGGCCACACTGATGTAAGGGGGCTGGTGATGGGCCACACTGATGTAAGGGGGCTGGTGATGGGACACTCTGATGTAAGGGGGCTGTTGATGGGCCACTCTGATGTAAGGGGGCTGGTGATGGGCCACTCCGATGTAAGGGGGCTGTTGATGGGACACTCTGATGTAAGAGGGCTGGCGATGGGCCACTCTGATGTAAGGGGGCTGTTGATGGGCCACACTGATGTAAGGGGGCTGGTGATGGGCCACACTGATGTAAGGGGGCTGGTGATGGGACACTCTGATGTAAGGGGGCTGGTGATGGGCCACTCTGATGTAAGGGGGCTGGTGATGGGCCACTCCGATGTAAGGGGGCTGTTGATGGGCCACTCTGATGTAAGGGGGCTGGTGATGGGCCACTCTGATGTAAGGGGGCTGGTGATGGGCCTCTCCGATGTAAGGGGGCTGTTGATGGGCCACTCTGATGTAAGGGGGCTGGTGATGGGCCACTCCGATGTAAGGGGGCTGTTGATGGGACACTCTGATGTAAGGGGGCTGGTGATGGGCCACTCCGATGTAAGGGGGCTGGTGATGGGCCACTCTGATGTAAGGGGGCTGGTGATGGGCCACTCCGATGTAAGGGGGCTGGTGATGGGCCACTCCGATGTAAGGGGGCTGGTGATGGGCCACTCTGATGTAAGGGGACTGGTGATGGGCCACTCTGATGTAAGGGGGCTGGTGATGGGCCACTCTGATGTAAGGGGGCTGCTCATGGGACACTCAGATGTAAGGGTGCTGATGGGACACTCAAAATGTAAGTGGGCCGGTCTGGATGAAGTCCAGGGCCAAATTTCTGTCCCAGTCTAGCCCTGGCTGGTCCAATGCTCACTAATTAGCATGGGTGTTCATCTTGGTATGGAGGTATGCTTAGAATGTGCATGTGCAACTCAGTATACAGTCTAAGCATCTTGCAAGGAGGAATGTAAGAGGGTGTTAGTACACTTCTCAGTTTTGTCATTAGGTGGTGCTCATATATATAAGGAAAAAGTGCAGCGCTAAACAAACCAATAATAAATAATACAATAATCCAAAAATTCATACAAAAATAGTGACATATGGTGATATAAATAATACAGTCCAAAGTGAATCGCCAACTGAAATAAGAAATATTCTAAACTTGTGAAAAAGTCCAGGACCAATAAATGTTGCTCAAAAGTGTGTCCAGATAAATATGTGACATCAAATTATAAGTGACTATAAAACACAATAGTGGTTCAGTGGAAAGTCCAAACCAGTAAGTGACAAACGCGATCCACCACCGACAGCATAAATCTCTTACCAGAGGACATGGACACACACAAGCATATACTGTATATGCGTTTTACTTATACCTTTTGTGCTGGCTGCTAACTAGGGTTGCCACCTTTTCTTCAAGCCAAACCCGAACACTTTTGCGGCACAGGGCAATATTTTTTTATTTTTTCAGTAAACACTATAGGATTATAAAAGGCCTGGGATATATTTGGGTGCCCCAAGGAGAGTAGAAATGTAGCGCACAGAGCGCACCAGTGGGTACGGACAAATTGCTCTTGCTAACATCATCAACCCACCCTTCAGTGATGCCGAACCTGATCTCAAACAGCTGCCCGCAGCGGCAACAGATTTGTGTAGGACTATCTGGGTTACTTGGGGAGCCACAGCCATAATGTGTCCGGGTTTCAGATGGACTGAAACCCGGACAGATGATTCAAAACCCGAACTGTCCGGGTGAATCCTGGACAGGTGGCAAACCTACTGCTAACATTAGGGTAGCGCGGTATATATATATATATATATATATATATATATATATATATATATATATATACATTATACATAATAGGTGGTGGTCCCCCGTAAGTTATATATACTGTGTAATGTGAGACTTGATTGATTTTGGGGCAGAGACGTAAGAGAGAGAGAGGAGGCAGTTGGTGGAGTTGGCCTCCATGGGACTGGTTGGGGCCTCAGTTGCAGATTTGTAGCCCAAGAGGTTTCCCCCCTGGCTGAGAAATGCCTAGAGAGATCCTGGAACCCTAGTTGGGTAGTTGGGAGTAGTCATAGAGACAGGGTGAAGTATGCCCACCCCGGGGAAGGTGCAGAAAACTGCTGTCGGAATTTTGAAAACTCGACTGCCATTGAAAACTCAATGGACTTGTCTCTTAATGTTACTGGTGGCCTATTCCTAGAGTTGGTATCTGGCTTGTCCAGGAAGAACGATGGAAGAGTTGTGGCGTGGTAATGTACATGTGGTGATTGTACATGTTAGTTGCTTCCTTTGGGAGCAGGGGACCCACACTACCACAGAAAGTAGGGCAAGAGGCATTGTGGTGGTACCCGGGAATGAAAGGTCATGCCGGTGTCTTCTTGGTCGTGCCTACGAGAAGCCGAAGAAGAAGTATCCTTTGGCCAGAACATGGGTGTTACAAATATACCAATCCACTGAGCATCATTGTGAAATGTATAGCTTGTAGCAGGAGAAGGGATAGTGGTGGGTCAGTGTCCTCATTTAGCCCTCCACTGGTGCCAGTCTATTAAGTGATGATGAAAATACTATACTTTCCACTGGCACAGTGCCCTGGACCTCTCTGTACAGGTAGATAAGGTGATAATCTTTGCCACACATAGAGGGACCGGATATGTAGAAATATTACTGAGTGTTTCAGTTGTCTACAAATAAAACCGTTATCGCTACTTTATTTTTATAACAATTCTTAACCCCTGCCACTCTCAGAATCCCTCCTCCCAACACAACCCCCCCAATCTTCTTGCAGTGCCCCCCCACCTCACATGAAACCACAGTGCCCAGGGCAGCCATCCCTTCTGCCCATGCCTTGTCCCAGCCCTGGTCACCATCACTAACATAGTGCTATTATTTCATAGTAGTTTTTTTTAAATGTTCATTGTTTTTACATCCAGTAAGTGCATTTCAGCTATCCCCTGCAAAACCCAATCCCAACCTCTCAGCTACCTTTCCCATTGTGCCCCCAACCTCCCACAGTACGTTCCAGCTCCCATTCCCATAGTACCCCCAATCTCCCACAGTGCCTCCCAGCTTCCATTCCCATAGTACCCCCAATCTCCCACAGTGCCTCCCAGCTCCCATTACCATAGTGCCCCAACCTCCCACAGTACCTCCCAGCTCCCATAGTGCCCCAACCTCCCACAGTGCCTCCCAGCTCCCATTCCCATAGTGCCCCCAATCTCCCACAGTGCCTCCCAGCTTCCATTCCCATAGTGCCCCCAACCTCCCACAGTGCCTCCCAGCTCCCATTCCTATTGTACCTTCAACCTCCCACAGTACCTCCCAGCTCCCATTCCCACAGTGCCCCAATCTCCCACAGTGCCTCCCAGCTTCCATGCCCATTGTTCCCCCAACCGCCCACAGTGCCTCCCAGCTTCCATTCCCATAGTACCCACAATCTCCCACAGTGCCTCCCAGCTCCCATTCCTATAGTGCCCTCAACCTCCCACAGTACCTCCTAGCTCCCATTCCCATAGTGCCCCCAACCTCCCATGGTGCCTCCTAGCTCCCATTCCCATAGTGCTCCCAGTCTCCCACAGTGCCTCCCAGCTCCCATTCCCATAGTGCCCCCAACCTCCCACAGTACCTCCCAGCCCCCATTCCTATAGTGCTCCCAATATCCCACAGTGCCTCTCAGCTCCCATTCCTGTAGTGCCCCCAACCTCCCACAGTACCTCCCAGCTCCCATTCCCATAGTGTGCCCAACCTCCCACAGTGCCTCCCAGCTCCCATACCCATAGTGCCCCCAACCTCCCACGGTGCCTCTCAGCTCCCATTCCCATAGTGCCCCCAACCTCCCACAGTACCCCCCAGCTCCAATTCCCATAGTGCCCCAATCTCCCACAGTGCCTCCCACCTTCCATGCCCATTGTTCCCCCAACCTCCCACAGTGCCTCCCAGCTCCCATTCCCATAGTGCCCCAATCTCCTAAAGTGCCTCCCAGCTCCCATTCCTATAGTGCTCCCAATCTCCCACAGTGTCTCTCAGCTCCCATTCCTATAGTGCCCCCAACTTCCCACAGTACCTCCCAGCTCCCATTCCCATAGTGCCCCCAATCTCCCACAGTACCGCCCAGCTCCCACTCCCATAGTGCCCCAACCTCCCACAGTGCCGCCCAGCTCCCATAGTGCCTCCAGCCTCCCACAGTACCTCCCAGCTCCCATTCCCATAGTGCCCTAACCACCCACAGTGCCTCCCAGCTCCCATAGTGCCACCAACCTCCCACAGTACCTTCCAGCTCCCATTCCCATAGTGCCCTCAACCTCCCACGGTGCTTCCCAGCTCCCATGGTGCCCTCAACCTCCCACAGTGCCTCCCAGCTTCCATTCCCATAGTGCCCCCAGTCTCCCACAGTGCCTCCCAGCTCCCATTTCCATAGTGCCCCCAACCTCCCACAGTGCCTTCCAGCTCCCCATTCCTATAGTGCCCCCAACCTCCCACAGTACCTCCCAGCTCCCATTCCCATAGTGCCCCAATCTCCCACAGTGCCTCCCAGCTTCCATGCCCATTGTTCCCCCAACCTCCCACAGTGACTCCCAGCTCCAATTCCCATAGTGCCCCAATCTCCCAAAGTGCTTCACAGCTCCCATTCCTATAGTGCCCCAATCTCCCACAGTGCCTCCCAGTTCCCATTCCTATAGTGCCCCCAACTTCCCACAGTACCTCCCAGCTCCCATTCCCATAGTGCCCCCAACCTCCCACAGTACCTTCCAGCTCCCATTCCCATAGTGCCCCCAACCTCCCACAGTACCTTCCAGCTCCCATTCCCATAGTGCCCCAACCTCCCACAGTATCTCCCAGCTCCCATTCCCATAGTGCCCCAATCTCCCACAGTACCTCCCAGCTGCCATTCCCATAGTGCCCTAACCTCCCACAGTACCTCCCAGCTCCTATTCCCATAGTGCCCTCAACCTCCCACAGTGCCTTCCAGCTCTCATTCCTACAATGCCCCCAATCTCCCACAGTGTCTCCCAGCTCCTATTCCCATAGTGCCCTCAACCTCCCACAGTGCCTTCCAGCTCCCATTCCCACAATGCCCCCAATCTCCCACAGTGCCTCCCAGCTCCCATTCCCATAGTGCCCTCAACCTCCCACAGTGCCTCCCAGCTCCCATTCCCACAGTGCCCCCAATCTCCAACAGTGTCTCCCAGCTCCCATTCCCATAGTGCCCCAACCTCCCTCAGTGCCTCCCAGCTCCCATTCCCACAGTGCCCCCAATCTCCAACAGTGTCTCCCAGCTCCCATTCCCATAGTGCCCCAACCTCCCTCAGTACCTCCCAGCTCCCATTCCTATAGTGCCCCAACCTCCCAAAGTACTTCCCAGCTTCCATTCCCATAGTGCCCCTAACCTCCCATAGTGGCCCACAGTGCCTCCAAGAGGCCCCCTAAGAGCCTTCAGCCTCCACAGTGACTTTCAACCTTCCACAGTGACCCCAGACCTCTATAGTGTCCCCAAATGCCAACACTGTCCCACAGCGCCCACCAGGGCCCTCCAGAAACCTTGTCTCACACAGGGCCACCAAGTCTGCTGCAGAAGCCCCCACTCCACAACGACCCCCCCCCCAGCCCCCACAGTGACACCCATTCCTTTTTAGAGTCTTCTAGCATTTCAATAAATATTTTGCTTTCCCATTCATATATTGTGTGAGTAAAAACTTTATTTTTTACTGTTGGTCCAGGGACGGTTTTGGCAGAATTTACCCAGCTCTGGTCCAAAAAAGATTGAAACTGGCATAAATGGTGGATAGATAATAGATAGATACAGTAGATCAGTAATTCTCAACCAGGGTTCCTCCAAAGGTTGCTAGGGGTTCCTTCAGCATTGGGCAATATCTGTCTCTCAGATAAGTTCCCACTGACACCGTTGATCTTTTTAGCTATCTGTAAGGAGGTAATTATTCCCAATGACCACAAGTGTAAGGACCAATCTTCCCACCGACCATCACACTATTGTATTATGAGCTGTAGATTTCAAATTTTTAGCAGGGGTTCCCCGAGACCGGAGAACTATTCCAAGGGTTCCTCTGTGTTGAAAAGGTTGAGAAAGGCTGCAGTAGATGGATGGATGTGTAGGTAGATAAGTAGGTAGGCAATGTGACGGAAGGCAAAAGGAAAACACTGCGCTAATTCAAACAGAAACAAGTGAAAAGAAAAGTGAAAAACTACAAAATATTCTCTGAAGAACACAGCCCAGCTACTAGCACACAAACAAACCAAGTTCACATAACATAAATACAATAAGTGCTGCGCTTGAAGGCACCTATTTAAATAGGTGAAAGAAATAAATAATGTGTATAAATAACAATATAAACGAGTGAATACAAAAGTTCATGAAGTGTTTGAGAACAGTCCCAAAAAAATTATTCACTCTGGTGCGTCTCAAGCTGAATTACAAGTCCGCAGGTGGCATTCAGGGTGAATTATCCTACCAAGTTCTCCGCCCTTGGCGACTCTTGGAACTCAATTATAAGCAAGTAGAAAAAATAGGTACCCTTACCAGATGAGTTGGACACATCCACCTTATAGTAGTGTGTCTTGCGAGCTTATGGGAGGGGCTCCGGCCACTCACCCCAGTACACCGACCCGATATATTGTCCTCTCAGGGTTCCTCGTGGTCTGCGGATAGGAAAGGTGAGTGGGATTTCCGTGCCAAACGCTGCGATCGGACTTGATGCCAGACGTCCCGCAAGAGTTCACCATAAAGGAAATAGAGCATAGAATATGCTTCGCATGGTGAAATACAACCAATGATGGTTTATTGAATTTTTTTTTGCGATGAACAAAATTAAAATTATAAAATCACGTGATACATAAAAAATAGCAATGTGGGGAGCAGACAACTGCTGGTCCTACGCGTTTCAACCTCAAAGTCTTCAACAGGGGCATAACCTGACTCCCCCACATTGCTGCAATATATAGACTGAATACTCAATTAGAAAACAAAGGCTCATGGGAAAACTCCACCCCCAAAGTTAAACCCATGTATGCTCACACCATGTTAAGAACGCGAACACACAGGACTCTGAACGCTTCTCAGCATACTCAAATTCCGTGCCCACAGTCACAGCACGACACACAGTACCTGTCGTTGGTATAGCACTCCTACATAACTGGCTGCAGGCTCAGATGGATTCAAATTGTCACACTTCCTGCGTTCCAACTAAAACCGGAAGCAGGAAGTGTGTTGGTGTATCTATTTAATGACGCCGGTGTATCAATTAACCGGTGCCATCGGATCCCTCTAACGTGATTCACACTGGAAGTCCATGCGGATGTGACGTCGCTGGTTTTGTTTACCAGCGACGCCGTTTCTGCTTTGGAGATGGTATAATTCATTCCCGGAGCCGGACGCGAGGCTTGGAGCGCAGGCTGGCGTTCTCACTCTGGGGATGGGCAGATGTAATTTCCGGAGTCGGACGTGAGGCTTGGAACGCAAGCCAGCGTTCCGGCCTCGTTAATAAGGTTGCCCCCGGGATACGGGGATGATTGCATGTTAATATAAATAGTTGTTTGAGGTGAGACGGGCATAGATGTTCTCCCAGAGCCACCAGAGGGATCCGATGGCACCGGTTAATTGATACACCGGCGTCATTACATAGATACACCAACACACTTCCTGCTTCCGGTTTTAGTTGGAACGCAGGAAGTGTGACAATTTGAATCCATCTGAGCCTGCAGCCGGTTATGTAGGAGTGCTATACCAACGACAGGTACTGTGTGTCGTGCTGTGACTGTGGGCACGGAATTTGAGTATGCTGAGAAGCGTTCAGAGTCCTGTGTGTTCGCGTTCTTAACATGGTGTGAGCATACATGGGGTTAACTTTGGGGGTGGAGTTTTCCCATGAGCCTTTGTTTTCTAATTGAGTATTCAGTCTATATATTGCAGCAATGTGGGGGAGTCAGGTTATGCCCCTGTTGAAGACTTTGAGGTCGAAACGTGTAGGGCCAGCAGTTGTCTGCTCCCCACATTGCTATTTTTTATGTATCACGTGATTTTATAATTTTAATTTTGTTCATCGAAATTTTTTTTTCAATAAACCATCATTGGTTGTATTTCACCATGCGAAGCATATTCTATGCTCTATTTCCTTTATGGTGAACTCTTGCGGGACGTCTGGCATCAAGTCCGATCGCAGCATTTGGCACGGAAATCCCACTCACCTTTCCTATCCGCAGACCACGAGGAACCCTGAGAGGACAATATATCGGGTCGGTGTACTGGGCTGAGTGGCCGGAGCCCCTCCCATAAGCTCGCAAGACACGCTACTATAAGGTGGATGTGTCCAACTCATCTGGTAAGGGTACCTATTTTTTCTACTTGCTTATAATTGAGTTCCAAGAGTCGCCAAGGGTGGAGAACTTGGTAGGATAATTCACCCTGAATGCCATCTGCGGACTTGTAATTCAGCTTGAGACGCACCAGAGTGAATAATTTTTTTGGGACTGTTCTCAAACACTTCATAAACTTTTGCATTCACTCGTTTATATTGTTATTTATACACATTATTTATTTCTTTCACCTATTTAAATAGGTGCCTTCAAGCGCAGCACTTATTGTATTTATGTAATGTGACGGAAGGGCCTGTGGAACTAAGAATCCCTTGGAGAGGTTGGGAAACTAGGGATGCACCGAAATTTTGGCCGCCGAAACATATGGGCTGAAAATACCCTTTTCGGCAATTTACCGAAAGAGAAAAATGGGCGATAATGGAGCCGAAAATGGGGCGGGGCATGGGCGGGGGTGGGGCTCCAAGGGTGGGGCTCAGCCCCCACCCCTGGTGCCGCCCATCATGGGGGTGTCCTACAGCACAGGAGAGCCGCCTCCGCCGCCTGGTTGATTAGAGCACCGGGAACATCACAGCTTTCATTTCAATAGCTGTGTGTTCCCTGCAGCACGCCATCACATACAGCCCCTCCCCCTTGTCCGGGGAACTTTGATAGACAGACAGATCACCTGTCCCAGGATTGGATGAGTGATCTGTCTATCAACACACAGGGGAACCCCCAGCTATTGAAATGAAAGCTGTGATATTCCCGGCACTCTAATCAGCCAGGTGGTGGAGGCGGCGGCGTCTCTCCTCTCTCTTCCCTTCACAGGCTGGCTGCAATGGGGGACACTCTGGCTGCAATTGGAGACACATTGACTGTAATAGGGGACACTCTGGCTGCAATGGGGGACACTGGCTGGCTGCACTGGAGACACGCTGGCTGCAATGGGGACACTGGCTGGCTGCAATGGGGACACTGGCTGGCTGCACTGGGGACACTGGCTGGCTGCACTGGGGACACTGGCTGGCTGCACTGGGGACACTGGCTGGCTGCATCTGATGGACACTGGTGAGTCTGCATTGGTCTCTTGTATCATGTCTGCAGTCTCTGACCATCTCCTGTACCATGTCCCCAGTCCCTGACCATCTCCTGTACCATGTCCCCAGTCTCAGACCGTCTCCTGTACCATGTCCCCAGTCTCTGACCGTCTCCTGTACCATGTCCCCAGTCTCTGACCGTCTCCTGTACCATGTCCCCAGTCTCTTACCGTCTCCTGTACCATGTCCCCAGTCTCTGACCATCTCCTGTACCATGTCCTCAGTCTCTGACCATCTCCTGTACCATGTCCTCAGTCTCTGACCATCTCCTGTACCATGTCCCCAGTCTCTGACCATCTCCTGTACCATGCCCTCAGTCTCTGGCCATCTCCTGTACCATGTCCTTAGAATCTGACCATCTCCTGTACCCTGTCCTTAGTCTCTGACCATCTCCTGTACCATGTCCCCAGTCTCTGACCATCTTCTGTACCATGTCCCCAGTCTCTGACCATCTCCTGTAATATGTCCCCAGTCTCTGACCATCTCCTGTACCATGTGCTCAGTGTCTGACTATCTGTACCATGTCCTCAGTGTCTGACCATCTCCTGTACCATGTGCTCAGTGTCTGACTATCTGTACCGTGTCCTTAGTGTCTGACCATCTCCTGTACCATGTTCTCAGTCTCTGACCATCTCCTGTACCATGTCCTCAGTCTCTGACCATCTCCTGTACCATGTCCCCAGTCTCTGACCATCTTCGTATAAAAATATTTTTTTTAAAATACCTTTCGGTATCGGTTTTGGTTTTCGGCTTAGTGTATTTTTCATTTTTGGTATAGTGTCGGCACCAAAAAAGTCATTCGGTGCACCCCTATGGGAAACCCTTGTTTCAGCTCCCCATGCACCTCCTATGTCTAAGTAACCCTGTGTCCATTAGGGGCACAAGGTAACTGAGAAAATGTGTCTTGGATTACCTAAAATGGGACAGTAATATTTCCCAGGATATATATACTGTAAAGACTATTCCTGGTTTGTTTGATTCTGAACTTGACATGGTAGTTGAAAGAGCTGATCACAGTGGCCTCTGTACAATGTAGGAGACAGTCTCACTCCTACTGGAGCTTCTGCTATTGTGAGAAGGTTTGCTGTGTTTATATTTATGATAACATTGATTGTGTCTTCTGAGCTAAAAGGCAGCAAGTCTGTCCTGAAATGTCATGCTTCTGAGTCACCTAGCCTGTTTAGGTTTCTGGTTACAGTTTGTGTTGTCATTCTGGTGGATTTATTTGTGTGAAATAAAACAGTCCATGTTCAAGCTGTGTAACTGAGCTAGTCTCGTCTGAATCTTGGTTACAATATTCAGCTGAAAAATCTTATATCTGAAGTCCCAGATTGGAGGAAGCAGTGTACTGACAGAAGCACTCAAGCGGAGTGCGACAAGGATATGTTACAGGTAGGTAGATAGATAGATATGTAGATAGGTAGATCTATAGGACGAATATACACTGCTTTGCAAAGGTTTTAGTAAGGTGCGAGAAATGCTGTAAATTAGGAAAGCTTTTAGAAATAGAAGTGTTAATAGTTTATTTTTTTATCAATTAACTAAATGGAAAGTAAATGAAGAGAAGAGAAATCCAAATCAATATTTGGTGTGATCGCCCTTTGCCTTCAAACCAGCGTCAGTTCTTCTAGGTAGACTTGCACACAGTTTTTGAAGGAACTCGGCAGGTAGATTGTTCCAAACATCTTGAAGAACTAAGCACAGATCTTCTGTTGATGTCGGCTGCCTCAAATCCTTCTGTCTTTTCATGTCTTTCCAGAAAGACTCCATGATGGTGAGATCCGGGCTCTGTGGGGGCCAAACCATCACTTCCTGGACTTCTTGTTCTTCTTTACCCTGAAAATAGTTCTTAATGGCATTGGCTGTATGTTTGGGGTGGTTGTCCTGCTGCAGAATAAATGTAGGCAATTCACATGCCTCCATGATGGTATGCCATGGTGGATAAGTATCTGCCGGTATTTCTCAGCACTGAGGACACCATTGATCTTGACTAAAGCCCCAACTCAGTTTGCAGAAATGCAGCCCTAAACTTGCAAGGAACCTACACCATGCTTCACATTTGCCTACAGACACTCATTACTGTACTGCTCTTCAACACTGACCCCAGCAAACTGCCTCCTGCTAGATCCAAATATTTCACATTTTGGCTCATCAGTCCAGAGCACCTGTTGCCATTTTTGGCACCCCACTTCCTTTGTTTTCCTGCATAGTTGGGATGCTTAGCCTTGTTTCCATGTTGGAGGTGTGTTTTTTTGCCTGCAATTCTTCCATGAAGACCACTTCTGGCCAGACTTCTCTGGACAGTAAATGGGTGTACCTGGGTCCCACTGGTTTCCGCCAGTTCTGTGATGATGGCACTGCTGGACACCTTCCGATGTAGAAGGGAAGTAAGCAATATGTGTCTTTCACCTGCTGCATCAAGTTTCCTTGGCTGACCACTGCGTCTACAGTCCTCGACATTACCCGGCCACCGCATCTAAGCTCCTAAATGTTACCCAACCACTGCGTCTACAGTCCTCGCCACCGCATCTAAGCTCCTAAACGTTACCCAACCACTGCGTCAACGCTCCTCAACTTTGCCCATTTCTTTGTGCTTCTTCAAAAGAGATTGAACAGCACATCTTGAAACCCCAGCCTGTTTTGAAATCCATGCCTGAGAGAGACTTTGCCTATGCAGAATAACTACCTGGTGTCTTGTTGCTGTGCTCAGTCTTGGTGCCATGGTGTATGGCCTGTGACATGAAACTGTCTTCCATAACCTCACCTCAGTTTGGCTGTTCTAAGCCTCCTACACAATTGTTTCTGTTTCAGTTTCAGTTGATGACTGCGTTCCAACCTGCATATGAAATTGATGATCATGAGCACCTTCTCGGTAAAATTGGTTAATCATCCACGGGGCTTTAATCCTACAAAATCCCCAACTTTGTGCAAGCGCAAAGCGTGGGCAACTGTAAGAAATTATGCCAAAGGGTGGTCACACCAACTATTGACTTGATTTAGCTTTTTTCTTCTGTTCACTCCTTTGCATTTTGTAAATTGATAAAAAATAAACTATTAAAATATATATTTTTGAATGCATTTTTACTTTGCAGCATTTCTTCACACCTGCGTAAAACGTTTGCACAGTACAGTATATGTAGTACCGTATTTATCGGCGTATAACACGCGCCGGCGTATAACACGCACCCCAAGTTTAGGAGGGAATTTTAAGGAAAAAAACTTTTAGGAGGGAAGTTTAAGGGGAAAAAAAAAAACGTACATTTATATGCCCATTAGTGTCATCTGCAGCCTTGTCCACCATTGCAGCCTTGTCCACCATTGCAGTCTTATGCAGCCTTGTCCACCATTGCAGCCTTGTTCACCATTGCAGCCATATGCAGCCTTGTCCACCATTGCAGCCTTATGCAGCCTTGTCCACCATTGCAGCCTTATGCAGCCTTGTCCACCATTGCAGCCTTATGCAGCCTTGTCCACCATTGCAGCCTTATGCAGTCTTGTCCCCCATTGCAGCCTTATGCAGTCTTGTCCCCCATTGCAGCCTTGTCTATTTTATTTGCCATTTGTTTTTTTATTTTTTTAAAATGCAGCCGCCGAGATACAGAGCCGGATGTGTATCTCGGCGGCGTACGGTAGTTCTCAGCGGGCCTCCGGCGCCTTCGGCTCTTCTCGGCAGCTTTCGGCCGCCGAGAAGAGCCGAAGGCAGCCGAAAGCTGCCGAGAACGGCCGAAAGCTGCCGAGAAGAGCCGAAGGCGGGCGAAAGCTGCCGAGAACCTGCCGAAAGCGGCCGAAAGTTGCAGAGAACGGCCGAAGATGGCCGAAAGCCGCCGATAATGGCCGAAGGCGGGCGAAAGTCGCCTTGAAGAGCCGAAGGCGGCTGAAAGCCGCCCAGAGGCTCAGAATTTCGGAGGATCGGCGTATAACACGCACCCACAATTTTCCCCTGCTTTTAAGGGGAAAAAAGTGTGTGTTATACGCCGATAAATACGGTATTTATATATGAAAAAGAAAGAAGTATACAAGGTTGTATGCCAGGAGTTGTCCAAGCTGGACACAGGGTCTATGAAAGCCCAATGATGTATAGATAATATGTAGATAATTCAGATCTGACTTAGGAATGAGTCAGACAGACTGTTATTGTCATGACCGCTGTTTCACCCATCTCTGACATTTGTCACGTTCGTTCTTTTATTTTTCTTCCGCCCTCACAGATTGCGTTTTCTAGCCAAGCTTTCTTTCCTATTTACTTTCTAAAGGAGGAGAGAAAATTTGGCATAAAAACCCCAAACAGAGCTTGGCCTTGTCACGTAGGACAGATCAGAGTGTTATTTGTAGTTACGTTTGTTGGAATCCCCATGTGGTCACTCAGGATGTGGACAGTGAGAAGAATGTCCTGTATGAATCCACCGATACAAATATACAGATGCACCAACAAATATAGGAATAATTCTATACGTACATCGAATAATTCAACACGTAGAGTGTAATATATACAGTGCATGGATGCCTCTGTACAAATATAGAGATAATCTTATCTATACATCAATATTATATATACAGCGGGATAAATAAGTATTGAACACGTCGACATTTTTCTACGTAAATTTCTAGAGTTTTTCTTTTATTTAGCCCGACCTGGGTGAACATGTTACATCCGGCAGCTCATCCCATAAGAGCACAAATAGGAAGAAAGTTTGGGCTGGGATTATAACGGTGCCAACAAATAATAATGGAAACGGAAAATATTTAAAACATGAATTTTATTTTAAACATGAATAAAATTGGATCAAATAAAACCATTATGTATCCTTATATATCACACTGAAAGGATTCCAATGAACCGATAGTTTCAAGATGGTATTTTTCAATTGAACCGGTGGTGTGTTTTCCCAACATGTTTCGTCAACACTGGCTTCTTCAGGGGCTTACAAGCCACCAAAAGGGTATGTAAAAGCAAGCAGATCCCAGGGGGATCACCACTGAAGTCAACACCACTGCGGAGAGGGAGCATGATGTGGCCTCAGAGGACGCATAACGACTAAGTTGGAAATAATTTGCAAAATATACACATAGTTACGTAGTTCGTCAGGTTGAAAAAAGACACAAGTCCATCTAGTTCAACCATAAAAAATACAAATTAAATAAAATAAAAAATATCATACAATCCCATATACCCAATCCCATACCCACAGTTGATCCAGAGAAAGGTGGAAAAAAGAATCCAGAAAAGCATGCTCTAATTTGCTACAGCAGGGGAAAAAAATTCCTTCCTGATCCCAGAAAGGCAATCGGATTTTCCCCGGGTCAACTTTACCTATAAATGTCAGTACCCAGTTATATTATGTACATTTAGGTAAGAATCCAAGCCTTTCTTAAAGCAATCTACAGAGCTGGCCAGAACCACCTCTGTAGGGAGTCTATTCCACATTTTTACAGCGCTCACTATGAAGAAACCTTCCCGTATTTGGAGATGAAATCTCTTTTCCTCAAGAAGTAAAGAGTGCCCCCGTGTCCTCAGTGTTGTCCGTAAAGTTAATAACTCAACACCAAGTTCATTATATGGACCCCTTATATATTTATACATGGTGATCATATCCCCCTTAATCTCCTTCTCAAGAGTGAATAAATTCAGTTCCTCTAATCTTTCCTCATAGCTGCCTTGCCTCTTATCAGTTTGGTTGCTCTTCTCTGCACTTTCTCCAGTTCCCTGATATCCTTTTTGACAACTGGTGCCCAAAACTGAACTGCATATTCCAGATAAGGTCTTACTAAGGTCTTACTAATGTTTTGTACAGAGGGCAAATTGATATCTCTATCTTTCTGGAGTCCATACCTCTCTTAATACAAGAAAGGACTTTGCTTGATTTGGAAATGCCAGCTTGCATGCTATTATTGAGCTTATGATCTACCAAAACCCCCAGATTCTACACAGGAGGACGCCTGCTGGTAAAGTAGCTTGTTTCCAGAAAGATGGATAAATATTGCTCACAAGCATAACAAAACGTTATGCTTCTCAAGAGTGAATAAATTCAGTTCCTCTAATCTTTCCTCATAGCTGCCTTGCCTCTTATCAGTTTGATTGCTCTTCTCTGCACTTTCTCCAGTTCCCTGATATCCTTTTTGACAACTGGTGCCCAAAACTGAACAGCATATTCCAGATAAGGTCTTACTAAGGTCTTACTAATGATTTGTACAGAGGGCAAAATGATATCTCTATCTTTCTGGAGTCCATACCTCTCTTAATACCTCTCTTAATACAAGAAAGGACTTTGCTTGATTTGGAAATGCCAGCTTGCATGCTATTATTGAGCTTATGATCTACCAAAACCCCCAGATTCTACACAGGAGGACGCCTGCTGGTAAAGTAGCTTGTTTCCAGAAAGATGGATAAATATTGCTCACAAGCATAACAAAACATTCCCAGGTCGCCCTCGATCTCTGGCTCTGCCTGGTGCTCCCTCTCCGCAGCGGTGTTGACTTCAGTGGTGATCGCCCTGGGATCTGCTGGGTTCTACATACCCTTTTGGTGGCTTGTAATCCCCTGAAGAAGCCAATGTTGGCAAAACATATTTGGGAAAACACACCATCTTGTAACCACCGGTCAATTGAAAAATACCATCTTGATTAATTGGAATCCTTTCAGTGTGATCACCATAAATGGAGATGTATAAGGATACATAATGGTTTTATTTGATCCAATTTTAATCACGTTTAAAATTTCATGTTTTAAAAATATTTTCTGTTTCTATTATTATTTGTTGGCACCGTTATAATACCACCCCAAACTTTCTTCCTATTTTTATTTCTAGAGGGGCTATTGACATGAAATGTTCACCACATGTCGGTAACAACCCATGCAATCCATACATACAAAACCACCAAAACAAATAAGTTCAAAAATTTAAGTTATGTGTGATAAAATGGGATGACACAATGAAAAAGTATTAAACACGCTAACTGAAATGTATTTAATACTTGGTACAAAATCCTTTGTTGGTAATGAAAGCTTCAAGACGCCTCCTGTATGGAGAAACTAGTCGCATGCGTTGCTCAGGTGTGAATTTAGCCCATTCTTCCACACAAACAGTTTCCTGGGCCTCTTCTATGAACTCTGATCTTTAGTTCTTTCCATAGATTTTCTTTTGGATTCAAGTCAAGTGATTGGCTGGGCTATTCTAGCAGCTTTATTTATTTTTTTCTTTGAAACCAATGGAGAGTTTCCTTGGCTTTGTGTTTGGGATCATTGTCTTGCTGGAATTTCCACCCTCATTTCTAGGGATGGGCGAACGGTTTGGCCCGAGCATAAGTTCGGGCCGAACTTTGGTTGTTTAGATGTTCTGCGAACACCGAACAACATGCAGTGTTCGAGGAAAATTCAGAACACCGTTAAAGTCTATGGGAAACATGAAAAATACAAAGTGTTCATTTTAAAGGCTTATATGCAATTTATTGTCATAAAAAGTGTTTGGGGACCTGGGTCCTGCCCCAGGGGACATGTATCAATGCAATTTTTTTTATTTTTTTTTAAATGGTCGTTTTTTCAGGAGCAGTGATTTTTTTAATGCTTAAACTGAAACTATAAAAATGAAATATTCCTTTAAATATCATGCCTGGGGAGTGTCTATGGTATGCCTGTAATGTGGCAAATTTTTGTTTTTTAGAACAGTACCACAGCAAAAGGACATTTCTAAAGGAAAAATTGTCATTTAAAACTGATCCCGGCTATAATGAATTGTCGGGTCTCAGCAATATAGATGAAACTCATTGAAAAAAAGAGCATGGGATCCCCCCAGTCCATTGCCAGGCCCTTTGAATCTGGTATGAATTTTAAGGGGAACCCCAAACCAAAATTTAAAAAAAAAATTGCGTGGGGGTCCCCCTAAAATCCATACCAGGCCATTTGGGTCTGATATGGAAATTAAGGGGAAAAAAATGGAGTAGGGCTCCCCCCCAAATCCGTACGAGACCCTTATCCGAGCACGCAACCTGGCAGGAAAATAGAGGGGCTAGAGAGCGTACCCCCTCCTAAACTGTACCAGGGCACATGCCCTCAACATGGGGAGGGCGGGGCCACCGGGTGTTGTGCCACCCCCCCTCTGACGCCACAGGGACTTCCCTATGGCTTCTCTGTGGCGTCAGAGGGGGGTGGGGTCACCCAGGTACATCACCGGGTGGCCCCGCCCTCAGTTATATAAGAACTGCCATCAGCAAAGAAGCATCACATGGCAAGAACCTCCCATAGAGGCTGGTCGGTAGCAGATTTTTTTTTATTTTTCTGTCCATCGCGGCGGGAAGAAGATGATGAATGGACATCGTGGGACATTTTTATTTTTGTATTTTTTAATAAAGGACTTGTCCCCAAGCTGAGTCTTGTCGTTTTTAACATTTTGACACTTTTTTGTGAAATGGTAGGGGTACTTATACCCCGTTACCATTTCACACAAGGGTGAGGCCAGGATCTGGGGGTCCCCTTGTTAAAGGGGGCTTCCAGATTCCGATAAGCCCTCCACCCGCAGACCTCCACAACCACAGGGCAAGGGTTGTGGGCAGGGCTCGAGTCCTGCGGGAACGCGTGGGAACGGCGTCCCTGTACTTTTTTCACAGCAGGAACGCCGTTCCCTTTGCAAGACCAGAGCTGCCCGAGGCTCTAGCACAGCCTACTAGCTGTGTTGTCTTCACAGAGCTGACATCAGAAGAGCAGCACAGCGATGCACGGAGGGCAGGGGCTGGCCCAGTTAACTGATTGGTTGATAGAATGCAGAGCGGTTCTGTTAACCAATCAGTTAACTGGGCCAGCCCCTGCCCTCCATGCATCGCTGTGCTGCTCTTCTGATGTCAGCTCTGTGAAGACAATAGCTGCCCTTGCACCGTCTTTGGTCTGTCGGACTAGCATACAGACGAACGGTTTTCCTGATAGGAATTGAGTCCGTCGGACAGATGTGAAACATGTTATATTTCTAGGTCCGTCTGAATTTTTAAGCCCTTGTACACACGGTCGGACATTCCGACAACAAAATTTTGTCCGAAACCGGTGTTGCATACACACGGTCGGACAAAGTTGTCGGAAAATCTGATCGTTATGAACGTGATGAAGTTTTTTCGTTACGACGGGACTACGTTCAGGCTAGTAGCCAATAGCTTTGGTCTAGGAATTTGATCTGAGCATGCGTGACACTTTGTCCGATCGGAAATTCTCTACAAAAGAACGGACAAAGTCTGATTGGATCATGTTGTCGGAAATTTTTTTATAGCCCAGCTCTAAAACGTTGTCGGTCAGATATTCTGTCGTAAACAGTCCGATGGAGCCCACACATGGTCGGATTATTCGACAACACGGTCCAAACGGACATTTTCCGTCGTGTGTACAAGGGGTAAGAAAAACGATCTGATTATTCCACACACGATTATCTGAAGGAATGATTCCGTCTGACCTATTCTCCTGGAAAGTCCGGTCGTGTGTACGCGGCATTAGAAGTATGTTGCATCAGTACACTTCCAAAGCCAATCTCAGAGGCATCAACCTCCAGCAAAGGCCTAGAGCCCAGACTTGTAACTCTTGATTAAAGTGCTTCAACCCTGCATGTTCCCCTAACTAATTGCCTTTGCACCCTAACACCCCCCTTTTTTTATTTTTTATGTTTTTGTTTCTGCCTACCCCCACCTCTCTTCCCTTAGGCCCTTACCTTCTCTGTCTCTCGATCTCCTTCAAACCTGCTTTGGATCTCATCATGTTCTCGCTTTCTTCTCTGTCTTTCCATACTGTATCGCCTTCTTCATTATTTGAAAAAACCTGTTTGTGTGCACCTGACTAGGGGCAAGAATAATGTCTTATATCGTGGTACTTTATGTTTAATTTAGGTGAACTGGTGCTATCTTGTTACCATCAGTTTTTCTATTACCATACTGGATGTTGTTGCTTTGTTTTTAGCGTATGCCTGTTCTCTTTGTACAAAATCTTGGTGTTGGTCTTGTTTTGCCCTATCTGGTGCACTCAATAGAAACGCTTAAATGAAAAGTGCTTCAACCTTGAGAGCAAATGGGTAGACAAGAGGCTAGCCAGATGGACCTGATCCACTGCCTAGAAATGAGGACAGCACCCGAAGAAAGTGCTTCCACCAGCCAGTGGAGGAGTGGCAGGGAAGGGAGAGAAACCAATCCCTTGTACACCTGAGATTTGCTTCTCAGGTTTACTAAATGAAGGATGTTGGCCTCACTACACTAGACTCTTCATTAGGGAAACATTGCTCCTAGCCTGTAAGCCCTTGTACACACGGTCGGAGATTCCGACGGAATGTGTCCGATTGGACCTTTTTGACGGATATTCCGACTGTGTGTGGTCTCCATCGGACTGTTTCCATCGGAGTATCCGACGGACCAAATTTTCCAACTTGTTGGTAAAATTTTCCGACAAAATGCTCCGATCGGACATACTCCGATCATGTGTAGAGAATTCCGATCGGACAAAGTGCCACGCATGCTCATATCAAATTCCTACATCAAAGCTATTGGCTACTAGCCTGAACGTAGTCCCATCGTAACGAAATAATGTCATCATGTTCTGAACGATCGGATTTTCCGACAACTTTGTCCGACCGTGTGTATGCAACAGTTTCGGACAAAATCCGACGGATTTGGTTGTCGGAATGTCCGACCGTGTGTACAAGGGCTAAGACTATGGCCACGAAGTGAATTAACCCCTACCTTCCTTTTTCAGGTATGTATCTTTCACATGAGCTTTAGTACTATAGATTTCAGTATTTTTTTTTTTTTTTAGTACAGTACATATGGACAGAAATGACACACCTCTTCCACCTCTGGGTCAGAGAGCCTGGAAATGAAAACATTTACCAAGGTCCGTCCGTTGATTCTGATAAGGGTTGTTTGCTGTTGTAGGTGGCTCCACTGGCATTTTGGTGATCTGGAATTTATTGGGCCCCTGAAATCTAGGCAATGTGGCTGGATGGTGGGTGGTCGGGTCAGAGTCCTAGCAGGTATTGCAGAGATGCACAGAGAGGTAAAAAGCTCTCAAGGGCACATAGTGAGGTGTAATGGTTTCATCATCTGGGCTCAGTTCCAATTTACTGTCCATATATTCAAAGTAAATGTTCAGTATGGATGGAGATCTGCTTAGTAGGGATAAAAAAATAGTTTACACTTCCTGAAATTGTGAATTGTGAAGACGTGGAGCCAATGGGAAAGGCAAAATGAAGCTGTTTTTGGAGGTTATTAAGGGTCCAATGGATTTTAATTGGCCCCCCAAGGGTTACAAAAGCCCCTCAAAAGTACCCTCTAAATGTGAAAAAATTACATTTTCAAATTTTCCGTAAACTCTTGCAAAATCAGTTATTATACAGCAAAATATTTTTTAATACAGGCTCTATTGATTAACTTTAACCCCTAATCTCCTGCCTTGGTGGTTCTAAATTCCATGGGGGGGAGGCAGGAAGGATCAGCAATCATGTCAACCTTGTGATTGGCTGCCACAGTAGTTAGATGATCAAGAGCTGGTCCCGATGGTTACCGATCGTTATTGGGGACCAAGAGCTGCCTTTGACAGCTTGGTCATTGTGCTGGGAGTGCTCATTGAGTGCATGCTCATTGCTAAAACATTGGCCGCCCAGTGATGCGTATGTGGGATTTGTGGGCATTAAAGCTTACCATTTTGCTTCTGCACAGAGCATTTTGGATCTTTTAAACAGGGAGAACAGTACAAGCAGTCTATCACTCTCCAGGTGGAAGTCTGTATGGCCACTATCTAAGCACAGAAGAAAAGCAGAGTGTGCAGTCACTCATTCAGCTGTGTGTGTAGATTTAAGCTTGAACTGTTGAGGGTTTTTTTCAGCAGAGTAGCTAAAAAAACACCGGTAAACATGTAAAAAAAAGAGCCTTAAAGGGTAAGTTCATATTTTCACAAAAAGTGAAAAGGTGAACTAACTCCAAATATCCTGGCAACCCCTCTAGGATTTTGCTACACGCAACGTTGCAGCCATTGTGCTTTGGGCTGGGTTTTCAGTGTCCCCCTGTACCTTTAAGAAGGGGTGGGCTCCCTTGAGTCCATCTGCACTTCATCTATCCTTCAGAATGCATGTGCCTCCATTGTAGAGTCACTCACCAGCTAGTGATAGGACTACAGATACCAGGGTGCCTTGGCGGGGTATGTAGCTTACACATGTATTTGCAAATGTGTGCAGACTAAACCCCTGTTTTTAATGCATACTGTTAGACAGGCTAATTTGGTTGTCCACAGGCTGGTCAGTAAGTGAGCTTGGTGTTTTCTTGGATTTATCTTTGAATTTTTTTATATATCATATGTTGCCTTCCAATGCTGCTTGCTGCAATGGCCAGTAATAGGTGAGGGCAGTGGATTCCTTTTTTGTTAGATGGGGCGAAGCCTTTACAGGTGAGACAGGTGTGGTCCACCCAACAGACAGGTCTGCTCTGTTGAGGGGACAGGTGTGCTCCACCAAAAAGACAGAAGGTCTCAGGGTAGTAGACAGGAGGGCTTGAGATGGCTTCCAGGAGATTTCCCCATCAAGAGGCCAGGTCGTGGACCTCTGCAACAAGGAGCTGTGGAGTGATATGCAGAGGACAGATGCAAGAGGTGCGTGGACTGCATTTGATCACAGTAGGTACTGTAAACCGGTCTGAGGGATCAACCCTAAAGTTGAGGCCAGAGCATCAGTGCGGCTACCGAAAGCCAGAATATAATTCCATTTTGGGTAATGGTAGACCCCAGATGACGACTGTTTAGTTGAAACACGTCGGGTGGACCCCCTTACAGACATCACTACTTTCTGATTACGCCATTACGATTGGATTAAATGTGAGTGTAAATTTTATCAATATTTTTTAATAAATTGGATGTTCAAACGGTATCACTCTATGTTAGTTTCTTACTTCCATGGTCTATGATACCCGAGCCCCCTATTTCCATGGGATGAGTACTACAGGAGGATTGTTATGGATGACCACATGATCTGAAGATTTGCGGGAGATCACATACTAGATGCACGATTATTAGGTTTGATAACCTAAAGACCTATATGACTCGAGAGGCGTAAGCCTTCCTCTGAGTCCACGTCATTTGGTAAGCCTCCTCTCCTCTTCTTTATTATGGTGGTGGTGGTACAAGTTGGAAAACTTGGTCCGTCGGATACTCCGATGGAAACAGTCTGATGAAGACCACACACAGTCGGATTATCCGACAAAATGGTCCGATCGCACACATTCCGTCGGAATCTCCGACCGTGTGTACAAGCCTTTAGATGTTCACTTGATGGACTGTATACGTACAATTAATTTAATTACATTTTTTTGTGCATGAGGTTTATGTATTTTATCACTTGGGAATAAGATCTCTTGATACATAACGGTATTTACACATATGTTTTCATATTTATGAAGTGTATGTATTTTTTTTTGCTTGTATTAGTGTTCCACTGGTTCATGTGGTTTGTTGCTACCCAAGCGCCACACTTTTTTGTTTTAACCTGTGTTATGGTGGCAACATCTGTGTGGGCAAGTGTTCTGTGCTGAACTTTTTCTTTTGTTTAAATAAAAGTGTTCTGCAAATAGACTAAAACAGACTTCCCGACTAGCATGGACTCAATGAAAACGCTCAACGCCAGTGAGTTATTACCCCCAGAATATCACAATACGTTCCTTTTCAATGTAATTGGCTTTTTGATTTATATACATTTTCATTAAAGAAAATGTTGCTTTTTTTTTTCTCCCTTAAAAAAAAGGATGCATGTTCTAAAAATTTGCCTTGTCCAAAATTGACCACTGGTAATGTTTTTTTGCCCAGGTGCAAAGTATGTAAGGAATCCTGAACCGTGTCGGGATTCGGGAACCTGCATTGTTTTCGCCTCCCGTATGTCTCCCCACAACATCATTGTTTCAAGGAGACGCAGATCCAGCAGAGGATTCCAGCTTATCTGCGGGGGGAATGGAAGCCTCACGTAGAAAAGACGCAGGTCTCATTTCATCTCTGCTGCACTCCCGGCCTGTCTGTCTCCAGCAGCTTGGACCAGGTTCTCAGTAGCCTCTGCCAACATCGAGCTCTTATTAACTAATTGCTATTACTTCCTGCAGGAAACATATTATTCGGAAGAAGAAGCATTCCGAATTGGAAGCAAACCGCGGTGCATAGACGCCACTATTGTCTGGAGGCGGACAGGACCATCATGCCGGGTAGCTGCAAACAATGACAGATGGGACAGAAATTCAAAAGACGAGGGATACTGTGTTCTCTGTAAACATGGCTGGGCAGATCAACCCCCATGTACTGGAAATACACCATTTAAAGAAAATGATAGCGTTTCTGAAGATTAACTATTTCAAACTTTACACATATGTTTTTTTTTTGTCAGGTATATAGGAATTATTGAGTGTGGAAGAACAGGCAGGCTAAGCTCTGGAGCACATGTGTCAAACACAAGGCCCATGGGCTGAATCTGGCCCTCCAGGCCATTTCATGTGTCCCTTGCTCCCAGGGCTTTTTTTCAATCGTAACGTGGAACTCTGTTCTGCCACCTCTGGGTCTTGCCCTCTGCTCGCAACTGTCACTTTTAAACACAGAGGCCTTCTGTTTTTTTTCCAAGGACAGTTTTCCTCTCGGCTGCTCTCACAGATCCCTGCCTGCCCTGCGCTCGTGGCGGGGACAAGGGAGATGCAGATGTAGGTGCCGTGTGGGATGGGGCATCACTCTGCAATCCCTATCTGTGCAGAACCAATGATCTCCCAACTGATAAGAGAAAGAGGTGAAGCAACCTACAATGCTGGGAGATACTGGAGCTGGGCCGGGTAGGTGAGAGAAGAGGAAGCTTTTTTTTGGGGGGGGGGGGGGTGGTATAGATGAGACCTGGGGAAGGGGGCAGAGGTCAGAGCCAAAGAGGGGTGGACATGAGATGTGGACAGCTTGTGAAAAAGAGCTGAACCCTGCACACTGTGCATAGCACACCCCTAAACCCAGCACCCCGTATGTAGTGCATGCCTCAACCCTGCACTCTCTACACAGCTCACTGGCTCTTCCAAGTGGTATTGGCCCTGGGAAGAAACAGTATAGGGAAAAGAGGCCAAAAGACATATAAATGACCATTAGCATATCAAAGAGGTGCAGAGTCGCATATGCCCCAGCAATCTACCCCGGGTGACCAGATTTTGTAGAATTTCCTAGGACAGTTATGACTTTCGTAGGTCAAATTATATAAAGGCATGCTGCATTGATTGCTGCATGCCAGGATACAGTAGGGGAGACTTGAGCAGGATCTCCCTAAGGGCATAATAGAAAGCAAAAAACACAAAAAGTTTAATGTAACCAGTTCTGCACCATCCAGCACCCCTAGCAGCAGCACCTTGGGGTCCAAATTCACATCTAGAATTATCATTACTAGCAACCAGGACAGAGGTCCAGTAGAGCTGGAGCCCAAGGTATGTGAAGACTAAAGCAAAGCTCTTGAATATGATATGATTGTCTTTAAACCAACTATCCCCTGAGTGGCCCACAATTGAGGATCAGGCAGTATATTCGATGGGGCAATGTAGGGTTAGTCCAAGGGCGTGTATGAGGAGAGAATGTGTTAGGCTCCCAGTATTGTGCCCTCACCTGCATCCAAATGGCAATGAAGGTCCTCATCAGACAAGTGAGTGTGGAGTGGGCACGAAGGCACCAGAAAACCAAGTTACTAATGCCACACAACCGGACTTTCCGGTAGAAAAGGTCAGACGGTCTTGCCGATGGTCTTCACGACGGAGTTCCGACTGAATGGACTTGCCCCCACATGAACGGACCAAAGTCCGTTATTTTTGAATGTGATGACGTACGACGGGACTAGAAAAGGACGTTTAATAGCCAGTAGCCAATAGCTGCCCTTGATTCATATTTGGTCCGTCGAAGCAACATACAGACGAAGGGTTTTCCCAAAATTGATTCCGTCGGACAGATTTGAAACATGTTCTATTTCTAGGTCTGTCTGACTTTTTGAAGAAAAAAGTCAGATGAAGCCCACACATGATCGTAATATCCGACGGAATGATTCCGTCTGACCTTTTCTGCCAGAAAGTCCGGTCGTGTGTACGTGGCATTAGAGATGTGTAGGATCCCACAATAGCTGCCTCCAATGTGACCACAGGGTTATCCTTTGTCTGTGAGTGCCACCATTGTATTTTAATGGACGCTGCCGACCAGTAATACAAAAAGTCTGGTGGGGAGAGATCACCTTGACAGAGGGAAAGTTTTAAAGTCGATTTTGCCAATCGAGGAGTCTTCCCTGCCGAGACAAAGGAACCAACAATGGCACTGGGACTTTAGTCAACTTCAGATGGGAGGCCAAACAGTCACAACTGAAGGAACCCTCAGAAATCTCTGGAGGAACCCATTGGGTGCCTCAATACTCTGATTGAGAATGGCAGCTGTAAATGTTGCAAAAAATAACACTGAGCAAAAGCCATTATAATTTTTGCTCTTTTTTTTAGCATGCTGTCATATAAAAGGGAAAGAGTGAAGAGTTAGGGTCCCAATGTGGCCATAGACATGCATGCACGTTCTACCTGCTCTTAGGGACCGCCAGTGCCCCATGGGAGCATAGACAATACATCTTGGCTTAGCAAAGTGTTTATGTCTATTAGAAAGGGGAGGTGGAAGGAGATGAGTGGCGCTGGCTGATGCGGTCGGCACCGCTGATTACCGGAGGGAACAATAGCAATCATTATGAGTTTCCTATCTGCTTGGTTGATTGTTCTGCTAGTGAATGGCGGTTGGGTGCAAAAACAGGAGATTGGGAGATTGAGAGACTGCCATGCCATATTTATCAGCAGTTTCATTCAAAAAGATGCAAACTCAACTAGACTGAACCTGATGATGGTTTTTGCAGCTATTTATTAGTAATAAACAAGAAAAAACATAAACATAGATTGATAAAAAATGTTCATAAATTTGAAAATAAGCAAATATTATCAGTCCTTTCAATGTAGAACAGGAATGTAAATGTATATTAAATAGTCAATTTATTACAATTTGTAAAAATAAGTGCATTTATACTAACTCTTAATTAGTACAGCTACAATAACTATCACAAAATAAATATTTATTAAATATATTTTTATTTTACCCAATAATATAACTAATATATGTTATTTACTAAGAATATTAAGATCAATATTAACTGTATATGTTAAAAATAAAGAATACACAAAAAATAATTATTAATACAATAATACTTGGCTTCAGGTTCCCAGTTCTTGGTACCTGGCTTCTGGTCCCTGCATGGTTGGCCTCCCTCGCTGTTTTGTGCCTGCCCGCTTGCTGCAATAGAGCTGCAGGATAGAGACCACAGCTGTTGGATATCGTCTGCTGCTTACTAATGTGGAGCAAATATACCCCCCATTTTTTTTTTTTTTGGCCAAATAGTCAGGTTGGTTGCAGTTCCAGAACTGTTGAAGTAAGTAGCGGTGCAAGAAGTGTTACATCCTGAGGCATGTCTATGAATTCTATAAATAGTATAATATAATATTCTGGACTATTATTAAAGCACTGCAATATATCAGCTATTGGAAAATGATTGCAATATTTTTTAACCGTTTTGAATAGTATTGAATTAAATATCCTACAGTTACAGTTGAAGACACAAGTGGGGCGGCTACACTTAATAATAATATTAATAATTATTATAATTATAAATTTTATTTATAATGCGCCTTACATCAAAAGATCTCAAAACACTACAGGTTTAAATTAGTAATTTAAACAAAGAAACAAACATCTAAGAAGGGCAAAAAGCTTTGCTAAAAAGAAATATCTTAATGCCGTGTACACACGACCGGACTTTTCGAGGGACTAGGTCCGACAGACTTTCGACGGAGTTCTGACAGAGTTCTGGCGGACTTTCCGAATGAACAATCACACCAAAGTCCGACGGATTCGAACGTGATGACGTATGACCGGACTAGAATAAGGAAGTTCATAGCCAGTAGCCAATAGCTGCCCTAGCGTCGCTGTTTGTCCGTCGGACTAGCATACAGACGAGCGTATTTTTCGATAGGAACTGGATCCGGCGGAAAAATTTGAAACATGTTCCATTTCTAAAGTCTGTTGGATTTTTGCAAATCAAAAGTCCGCTGCAGCCCACACACGATCGAATAGTCCGCCGGAATCGTTCCGTCGGACCTTTGATGTCGAAAAGTCTGCTCGTGTGTACGGGGCATAAGACCTTTTTTAAAACAGTCAGTGGATTTAGGAGCCCTCAAAGTGTCAGGTAGGGCATTCCACAGGCGCAGGGCAGCTGCACAAAAAGCCCTGCCTCCCATTGTCTTAAGTCTAGCTCAAGGTGTTTGAAGAAGGTGTGAGTGTACGGAGCGGAGGGAACGTGATGTGTTTTGTGGTTTAAGAAGTTCTTGGAGGTAAGAAGGGGCATGTCCATGTATACACTGGTACGTAAGGAGGGTGTCACGTACCTGGTGGAAGGAGCCCGGAGTGCAGGGAGCGGCCTCTCGTAAGCCTCTGGTTTGAGATCCCCTGAGAGTGGGAACAGGGACTCTAGAGGTCAGAGGGCACAAGTGCCAAGCCAGTGATGGTAGGTTTGGCCCTGGAGCTGGCGTCAGACAGCGGCGGGTGCAGGCAGGTGGTTCTGGAACAGCTGGTGAGCAGTCAGCGGCTGGCAGCAGGTGCAGGAGATAGTACAGGAACGGCTGGCAGGCGGGCAACAGGCAGCAGCGGTCACAGAAGGCAGACTGGAGCAGCTGGCAGGCGGCAACTGACGACAGCGGTCACAGATGGCAGACTGGAGCGGCTGGCAGGCGGCAACAGGCGACAGCGGTCACAGGTGGCAGACTGGATCAGCTGGCAAACAGCAGGGTCAAACACAGGCCGGGTCGTCAATGGGCAGGCAGCAGAAGTACCGAAGGAGAAGGCAGAAGCGTGGTCAGGAAATCCGAGGGTCAAGGCTGGCAGCAAGCAGGAGTAATCAGGAACAGGCCGGGTAGATCAGAGGCAGGAACAATCAGGTTAGCAGAGGTAACTCACAGGAACGCTGTAGACAGAACAGCACCGGGCCACTAGAACGGATTCCTTAAAAAGCCCTCTGGGCGCCAAGAACGGTCGCACGGCGTGCCCGCGCGCGCCCACGTGAAACCGCGCAACCGTTCGTGACCCCGCGCACCCGCGTGCGCACGTTCGCAACCTCGCGCACCCGCGGGTGCGAGCAGGTACGGAACGTGCGTCCAATCGCGCCAACGCGCGCCCAGGGAAACCTATTAGCGCTCAACGAACCAATTCTGTGAATAGGTCTTCCATGGGCCGCTGGATCTCGGGAACGACCATGACATTGCCCCCCCCCCAAGGGGCAGCCTCCGGATGCCCAACTGAGCCATTTTACTCGGATGGGCCCTCTCAAAGGCGAGAATCAGTCTTCTGGCATGAATGTTAGATTCAGGTTCCCAAGAATTTTCTTCGGGTCCGTACCCCTTCCACTTCACCAGGAATTGAACTTGATTCCGTCTACGCCTACAGTCCAAGATAGATTCCACCTCGTACTCGACTTCACCGTCGATGATCACAGGTTCAGGTGGAACAACCCTCCGGCTGTCAAAGGGATCCGGGACGGCTGGTTTGAGTAAAGCTACATGAAATACGGGGTGAATCCGGAACGATTCTGGCAGTTTTAGCTCAAATGCTACGTCATTTATCTTCTTCACAATTGGGAAGGGACCCACAAACCTTGGCCCCAACTTTTTAGTAGGACAGGCCATCTTTAGGTTCAACGTGGAGAGCCAAACCTGGTCCCCAACTTTGAGTTCAAGTTCCCCCCTTCTCCTCCTGTCAAAGACTTCTTTATTATATCTTTGGGTCTTTGCCATGGTCTCCTGCAGCAGTCTGTTATTGGAGCTGAAAAAGTCAATACTCTCCTGGACCGCTGGTACCGGGCTTTCAGGCAGGTCTTGGGACAGAAATGAGGGATGGAAGCCGTAGTTAGCGAAGAACGGGGACTGACTTGTGGCAGAGTGGATGGAGTTATTGTAAGCAAATTCTGCTAACGGGAGCAAAGGAGCCCAGTCGTCCTGAGAAAAAGACGAGAAACAGCGCAGGTACTGCTCCAGCGTCTGATTCGTCCGTTCTGTTTGCCCATTGGTCTGTGGATGGTAAGCAGATGAGAGACAAAGATCAATCTTCAGGGCCCTACAAAGTGCTCTCCAGAACTTGGACGTGAATTGCACTCCCCGATCAGAAGTAATGTTTGCGGGAACGCCATGTAGCCTCACAATTTCTTTAATAAATACCGCAGCTGTTTCCGCAGCGGAGGGGGTGCCCTTCATCGGCAAAAAGTGGGCCATCTTGGTTAGCCTGTCCACTACCACAAAGATTGTGGAATAGCCTTCTGATGGTGGAAGCTCTACGATAAAGTCCATTGATATCATCCGCCAAGGCCTCTCTGGGACAGGTAATGGTTTCATCAGACCCCAGGCCCTGGACTTGTTGCTTTTGTTCCGGATGCAGATGACACATGCCTCCACGTACTTCTTACAGTCAGACTTCAACTGGGGCCACCAAAAGGTGCGCTGAACCAATTCGGTGGTCTTAAGGGCTCCGAAATGGCCGGCCAGCGGGTGATCATGGCATGCACTGAGGACTGGCACCCGGGTCTCCTGGGGAACAAAAATTTTGTCTTCATACCAGAGAAGTTCGTCTTTGGCCAGAAGTGTGACGTTAGGTGGAGGAGCAGCACCAGCGGAAGCTTGCTTGATCAGAGACAGCAGATCTGTTTGAAGGAGAAGAAAGTTCCCTGAGGTCAGGATGGTATCTGGATGTGGAGAAGTCTCTGGCTCGTTGAACATTCGGGACAGGGCGTCCGGTTTGGTATTCTTTGACCCCGGGCGATAAGTTATATGAAATGAAAACCGGGAAAAGAAAAGAGCCCATCTGGCCTGACGTGGCCTCAACCTCTTGGCGGACTTCAAATACTCCAGATTTTTATGATCTGTGTAAATAAGGATTGGATGTGTGGCCCCCTCCAGTAGGTAGCGCCATTCTTCGAGGGCCACTTTGATGGCTAATAGCTCCCGATCTCCGACGTCGTAATTCGCCTCTGCTTCGGATAGCTTGCGGGAAAAGAATGCGACTGGGTGCAAACGGGACCTAAGCCTATGTCTCTGGGATAGAATCGCCCCAACCGCAATCTCAGAGGCATCGACCTCTAGAATATAAGGCCGGGTCGGGTCAGGATGCTTGAGAATAGAGGCCGACACAAACAAGTTCTTCAGAGTAGAGAAGGCTTCCTGAGCCTCTGGGGACCATTGAAACTTCAGACCCTGCCTGGTCAGTCTTGTGATGGGGGCTATAATAGTGGAAAATCCTCTAATAAATTTCCTATAAAAATTCGCAAATCCAACGAATCGCTGGACCCCTTTTCTGTCAGTGGGAGCGGGCCAATCACGGATAGCGGAGATCTTCTGAGGGTCCATCTCGATGCCATCTACAGAAATTACCAGCCCCAGAAATTGAATGCTTTGTTGTTCGAAAGTACATTTCTCCGGTTTGGCATATAGCCCGTGAAGTCGGAGTCGGAATAGTACTTTCCTGACATGTTCCCGGTGTTCTGCCAGGGAGGAGGAGAAGATCAGGATGTCGTCTAGATAGGTAATGACGAACAGGTCTAGGTAGTCTCTGAAGATGTCGTTGATGAAGTGCTGGAATGTGGCGGGAGCGTTACATAAACCGAAGGGCATGACCAGGTACTCAAAATGCCCGAAGCGAGTACGGAAGGCAGTCTTCCACTCGTCGCCATCACGGATGCGGACCAGATTGTAGGCCCCCCGGAGATCCAGCTTCGAAAATACTGCTGCTGACCCCAGTCTTTGGAAGAGTTCCAGCACAAGTGGCAGAGGATAACGATTCTTAATAGTTATCTTGTTAAGGGCCCGGTAGTCAACGCAGGGGCGCAAGGTCTGGTCCTTCTTTTCCACGAAAAAGATTCCCGCTCCCGCCGGTGAAGTAGAGGGACGTATAAATCCCTTCCTTAGATTATCATCCAGGTAAGTCTTCAAAGCCACCAACTCAGTCTCTGATAGTGGGAAAATTCTCCCAAAGGGGATTTCTGCCCCTGGAAGTAATTCAATAGGACAATCATATGGCCTGTGAGGGGGTAAGGTCTCCGCACCCTTTTTACTAAACACATCCAGGTAATCATGGTAGGCAGGTGGTACAGCTTGGCGGGTTTCTGCGTCAACTTCCAGGCAGAGCAACGAAGAGGAGGCCTGGTCGGTTCCCGACAAGCAGTGCTGGAGACAGTAAGGTGAGAGGAATCTTAATTCCCCAGTGGACCAGTCAATATGGGGGTTATGTGCCTTTAGCCAGGGCATGCCGAGAATGATAGGGAAGAGGGGGGAAGTAATAACATCCAGACAGAGCAACTCTTGGTGGATCCCGGCAATAGAGGTCAATAAGGGCTGAGTCTCCTGGGTTACAGGACCGGACTTGAGAGTAGAACCATCGGCCAGATGTATAGAAAGTCCCCTTGCCCTGGGCCGGACAGGGATGTTATGTCTTGTGGCGAAAGATAAGTCCATAAAGCCACTGCAAGCTCCCGAATCAATAATGGCGTTGGTCTGGACGTTCCCTCCTGGTAGCTGCAAGGAAATGGACACAGTCAAATGGGAGGTAGTACTAGGACAGTCTAACGTAAGGGCAGGAGACACGGAGAGGCACTTACGGAGCTTGGCAGGGCAACTGCGCACAAAGTGTCCAGACCCTCCACAGTATAAGCAGAGATTTCCCTCCCGACGGCGTTGGCGTTCTTCTGGCGTTAAGGAAGGCCTAAGTAGGCCCAGCTGCATGGGCTCGGGGAGATCCTGATTCGTCGTGGTGACAGCGGGAGAGGCAGGATGAGGAGATCTGGGGACCCGAGGAAGCATCCACACCGGACGAGGAGTTGTTGAGGACCGCTCCAGACGGCGTTCCCTCAGCCGCCTATCTATTTGGATAGCTAGCTCCACCAAGGCTTCTAAAGTCTCTGGAATGCCCACTCGGGCGAGCTCGTCCTTCAAGGGTTCCGATAGGCCCATACGGAACTGATAGCGTAATGCCGCATTGTTCCAATCTGTGTCGGAACTCCAGCGTCGGAATTCCGACACATAGTCCTCTACAGGTCGGCGGCCTTGCTGTAGTGAGTGCAGGGCTGCTTCAGCGGTGGCGGTTAATTGTGGGTCTTCATATAACCGCGACATGGCCCGAAAGAAGATGTCCAGGGTTTTAAGGGAAGGATCCTTCTTCTCTAGTAAGCGGTGGGCCCAGGACTGAGGTTCGCCAGTTAGTAGAGAGATGACATAACCCACCTTGGTGGCCTCAAGGGAAAAGGTCCTGGGCTGGAGAGCGAAGAAAAGTTCACACGAATTGCGAAAAGTCCGGAATTTTCCACGATCTCCAGAGAATCTCTAGGGTGTGGGCACCCTGGGTTCGGGGGGCAGCATCACTACAGAAGGAGTAGCAGAAGTCCCGGAAGCAGCTGGAGAGGAAGTAGACAGGGCCTGGACCCATTCCTCCAGCTGACTATAGCCCTCCTGTAAACTCTTCACCGCTTGAGGGAGTCCTGCGAGGTGGCGGCAAAGTTCGTCCATAGGAGAGGCTCCCTGCGTGGGCTCGGACATGGCTGTTCTGTACTGTCATGTACCTGGTGGAAGGAGCCCGGAGTGCAGGCAGCGGCCTCTCGTAAGCCTCTGGCTCGAGATCCCCTGAGAGTGGGAACAGGGACTCTAGAGGTCAGAGGGCACAAGTGCCAAGCCAGTGATGGTAGGTTTGGCCCTGGAGCTGGCGTCAGACAGCGGCTGGTGCAGGCAGGTGGTTCTGGAACAGCTGGTGAGCAGTCAGCGGCTGGCAGCAGGTGCAGGAGATAGTACAGGAACGGCTGGCAGGCGGGCAACAGGCAGCAGCGGTCACAGAAGGCAGACTGGAGCGGCTGGCAGGCGGCAACTGACGACAGCGGTCACAGATGGCAGACTGGAGCGGCTGGCAGGCGGCAACAGGTGACAGCGGTCACAGGTGGCAGACTGGATCAGCTGGCAAACAGCAGGGTCAAACACAGGCCCGGTCGTCAACGGGCAGGCAGCAGAAGTACCGAAGGAGAAGGCAGAAGCATGGTCAGGAAATCCGAGGGTCAAGGCTGGCAGCAAGCAGGAGTAATCAGGAACAGGCCGGGTAGATCAGAGGCAGGAACAATCAGGTTAGCAGAGGTAACTCACAGGAACGCTGTAGACAGAACAGCACCGGGCCACTAGAACGGATTCCTTAAAAAGCCCTCTGGGCGCCAAGAACGCCCACGTGAAACCGTGCAACCGTTCGTGACCCCGCGCACCCGCGTGCGCACGTTCGCAACCTCGCGCACCCGCGTGCGCTCGTTCGTACCTGCTCGCACCCGCGTGCGTCCGTTCGCGCCAACGCGCGCCCAGGGAAACCTATTAGCGCTCAACGAACCAATTCTGTGAATAGGTCTTCCATGGGCCGCTGGATCTCGGGAACGACCATGACAGAGGGAAACCTTGTACTTAATCCTCCTGGCAGAGACACAAAGCCAATGGAGTGAGTGGAGAATGGGAGTAAGGTGCTCATGTTTCCGCACGCCCATCAGGATCCTCGCTGCGGTGTTTTGGATGTACTGAAGCCTCTGCAGACTCCTAGGAAACCCCATGAGAAGTGCATTACAGTAGTCCATTCTGGAGGAGACAAAGGCATGAACCAGCCTTTCAGCATCTGGGAAGGAAAGAATGGGACGGAGTTTAGAAATATTATGAAGATGGTAAAAAGAAGTCTTAGCCCCTGTACACACGGTCGGACATTCTGCCAACCAAATCCGTCGGATTTTGTCCGACGGATATTGTCCGTCGGATCTTGTCTGAAACTGTTGCATACACACGGTCGGACTAAGTTGTCGAAAAATCCGATCATTCACAACGTGATGACGTAATTTTGTTACGATGGGACTACGTTCACGCTAGTAGCCAATAGCTTTGATGTAGGAATTTGATCTGAGCATGCGTGGCACTTGGTCCGATCAAAATTCTCTACACATGATCGAAGTATGTCCGATCGAACCAGTTGGTCGGAGAATATTTCCAACATGTTAGAAAATTGGGTCCGACGGATATTCCGACGGAATCAGTCCGATGCATACCACACACAGTCGGATTATCCGACAACAAGGTCCGATAGGACACATTCCGACGGATTCTCCGACCTTGTGTACAAGGGCTTACATAGATGGTTTATATGGGCTTCAAAAGTGAGCTGGGGGTCCATTTTTACACCTAGATTTGTAACTGTTAATGAAAGAGGGATATTAGAACCAGAAAAGGTAATGCTAGTTATGAATGATGATTTGGTCTGGTAAGGAGTGCCAATCATGATAACTTCAGTTTTGGAACTATTTAGTTGAAGAAAGTTGTGCTCCACCCATACCTTTATCTCCTCCAGACAGGTGGTGAGTACTGATAGGGATGACTATGAAGATGTGGTTTCAGCTGTTGCATTTACATATAGCTGTGTGTCATCGGCATAGCAGTGAAATGAAATTTTGTGGCGACTAATAATTTGGCCAAGGGGAGTAAGGTAGAGAATAAAAAGAATGGGGCCAAGAACTGACCCCTGGGGAACACATCAGGTAACTGTATGTGGATTTGATTTGGAGTGGTCCAGGGAGATGTATTCTGTCCTGTTTGTATGATTTGAACCAACTGAGGGCTGTGTCGTTGAGACCAACGGTGCAATGGAGCCGGTTTAAAAGAATGCCACGATCAACAGTATCAAATGCAGCCAAAAGATCCAGGAGAATAAGAAGGGAAGGAAAGCCAGTATCAGATGATATAAGGAGATTGTTTGTAACTCCGACAAGGGTAGTCTCTGTACTATGACTGGAATTTGTTGTGCTGTGGCCCTTGATTAAGCCAAGATTAGGCCTAGACATAAGTGTGCACAGCCTATTGCATTAGGGTGTGCACCCCAAAGCTCAAACACACACATCACTCACCATGTTCATTCAGAAAGGGAAGGGACTGATAAATACATATTTACCAGTCCCTTCCCTCACTCATCCTAAAATATCTCCGCAGCAACAGCCGGCAGGAGAGGTGAGGAGGTAATCCAGAAGTGCTGCAGAGGGAACGAGTGGGGAGCCAGGGCAGTAGGGGGAATCTGTGCTGCACAGGGTGATTAAGGTGTGCCTGAGCACATCCGGCACACCCTGTGCGCACGCCTATGGGCCTAGAGCATGCATTGCCGCCATTTTGCTACATATATCTGATAAACATTTGCCAGATAAGTTTTTTCTGTCCTGTCCTTTTTGCCAACCCGGATTTAAGTTATAGGGCTTTAGGGGAAGGAAGGAAGGAGGGAAAAAGAAGAAAAGAGAAAGAAAAATTGTCTATAGTATCTATTTTTTTTCCTTTTTGGGGCTAGGGATAGATGTCTCAACCTCAGACTCATTCAGTAACATCAAGTAAATCAATATTAGAGCCAACCTCTGCAGCAGTCATTTTTCCTACGAACAAAACAAAGAATGCAAACATAGAAAAAACAAAAGCAGATATGGCTGCTATTTCTCAATCGTCTAATGACGTGTCAGCTACCTCTGTGGAGGAGTCTTCTTCAGCTGCAGCCATTTTGGCAGCCATTATGGAGTGTAAAGCGACTCTTAAGGGGCAAATGGATCTTATAGCTTCGGATGTTTCTCAGATCTGCCAGGACCTGGATGGATTTAAAGATAGGGTCTCTGAGGTGGAAAATAGGGTCTCCACATTGGAAGACTCTATTAAATTGGACTAATGGTTGCAGGAGCGAGCCAACGATACTGAAAATCGTCCTAGAAGAAATAATGACCATATCTTGGGTTTACTGGAAAGGGCTGAAGGGACTAAACCTACTGAATTTGCTGAGCAATTACTAATCTCAGTTCTGGGCCTGGGCAGTGTACCACCCACCATTGTGATGGAGCGGGCAAATAGGGTCCCACCAAAACCATCTAAACCTGGGGACCCCCATGCCTTTTCTGCTACGATTATTGAACTATTGAGATAGAGACAGGGTTCTGGCAGCTGCCAGGGCTAACAAAATATACCTTTTGAAAATACTAAGCTATTATTTTTTTCCGGATTATTCTCAAGAAGTTCAGCAACGTCGTAAATCTTACGCAGAGATCTGTGAGAGACTGCGGGAGAAAAGTATACATTTCAGCCTTTTGTTTCCCAGCAGATTGCGTATTATAGATAGTCTGCAAACATTTTTTTTGATACTCCGGCTGCTGCCTCCGCTTGGTTGGATGGACGTTAAAGCCCCATACACACTATCAGTTTTTCTGCTGAGTTTTTCCTTCAGATTTACCAAAACCATATAATATGAGGTCAAACCTGAGGAGTTTGCAATTGTATGCAATCAGGCAGGCCCTTGTACTACATGGTTTTGGTAAACCTGATGGAAAAACTCAGCAGAAAAACTGATAGTGTGTATGGGGCATAAGTGATCTATTATCCTTATTTTATCCTCTATTATCCTTAAGTGATCTATTATTGTGTGTGTGTTTGTTCTCCATTTATGTGTGTCTTGCTTTTAGCATATAGGACAAGTAGATATATTTGCCTATTTTTGATTTTGAGTTTCTGGGATAAGGTCTTCTCCACACCACCTTGCTTTTTTTTAGGGATGGTGTTGGAGAAAGGCAGGAAGGGTGTATTAACGCCCGGGGTGTGTGTTTTTGTTAATTGTTCATACACATTGTGTCTTTTTTATTTTATTTTTATTTATTTTTCTAAATACTTGCTGTCCTTAGGATTCACCACTCTTCAATGTATTTTGCAATGTAATTCATTATTTAGGTTTTATATTTTTTACCTTTTTAAATGTCACATTAACAAGAGGTTTTTTTTCTATTCTGTCATGGAATGTTTGTGGTGTTAACTCAAAATTTAAAAGAGCATTGTTATTTAGATATTTGAAAAGTTATTTTCCACTTATAGTGCTACTTCAAGGAACCCCCATGAGTCCGGTCCCGTGGACTCGATCGCCGCGGGGATACCTGCGATCGTCTTACGGGAGGCTGAACGGGGAGATGCTAATGTAAACAGCATCTCCCCGTTCTGCCTAGCAACAATTGACACTGATCTCTACTGCCTGTGATTGGAGCAGAGATCTGCGTTCACTAACACACAACCCAGCCCCCCCACAGTTAGTAACACACCCCTAGGACACACTTAACCCCTACACTGCCACCCTCTTGTTAACCCCTTCACTGCCAGTGTCATTTACACAGGAATCACTGCATTTGTATAGCACTGATTGCTGTATAAATGACAATGGTCACAAAAATGTCAGATGTGTCTGCCATAATGTCCCATTACTTTAAAAAAAAAAAACTTATTAATAAAAATGCCATAAAACTATCCCCTATTTTGTAAACGCTATACATTTTGCGCAAACCAATCAATAATCGCTTATTGCGTTTTTTTTTACCAAAAATATGTAGAAGAATACGTATTGGCCTAAACTGAGGAAAAAAAAATGTTTTTTTATCTATTTTTAGAGGGATATTTATTATAGCAAAAAGTAAAAAATAATGTGTTTTTTTTCAAAATTGTCGCTCTATTTTTGTTTATAGCGCAAAAAATAAAAACGCAGAGGTGATTAAATACCACCAAAAGAAAGCAATTTTGTTTGGGAGCCACGTCGCACAACCCTGCAATTGTCAGTTAAAGTGACGCAGTTCCCGAATCGCAAAAAAGTGGTCTGGTCTTAAGCCAGCAAAATGGTCCGGTCTGAAAGTGGTTAAGAATCCTTGGGTACAGAAGGCATATCATGCCACATATTCCACGTTTTCTAGAGAGATTTCAATATTAATTAGTAGATCATTGCCATTATAAAGGAAATTTTGTAAGTTCTGTATATAATTGTATTCTATTTTATATGTATTGCACTCTGCCCTCACTGTGCACACGGCACTAATAATGTTTTCAGTACATCCTTTGCATTCTTTTGAGTCCTGATTAGAATTAGCCTGCCTATGTTAAGCCCCTTGTTACCATAAAAGTACAATTGTAATATTAATGTGATACCTACGTAATCATGTGTATAAAAACCTTAAATTGCGTCATAATAAAGCAGAACAGTTATTTGGAAAGATGCGGAGCGTATCTTTTGTGTCTGTTCCCTACTGCAGTAGTTATTATTAATTTGGAACCACTAATCAATATGAGGTTAGGAGTTGCCTATCTATAAATTTCCATGTCACCATGTATGGTGGAGGATATATTTTCTGACCCCCGGGGTAAATATGTTTTGGCTGTGTTTCTTCTGTGGGGTCAGAGATATATAGATGTTATTGTGTATATACCACCCCCCTTTGTGGGGACTCTTTTATATAGTCCCATAGAAAAGATCTCTTTGTATGGTCCAGCTAAGTTATTGATAATGGGAGACTTTAATGCTATACTCGATCCTGTTTTGGATAAACAAACCCCCCTCCCTTTAGGGGGAACTCATTATTTGGGCCAAGATGGTAGATCTAGTATAAGCCTGGAGATGGAAACATCCATCAACTAGAGCAGGGATCTGCAATTAGCGGACCTCCAGCTGTTGCAAAACTACAAATCCCATCATGCTCTCTGCCTCTGGGTGTCATACTTTTGGCTGTCAGAGTCTTGCTAGGTCTCATGGGACTTGTAGTTCTGCAACAGCTGGAGGTCCGCTAATTGCATACCCCTGAACTAGAGTATACTCCTGTTTTTCAACTTCCTATAAGGCCGCCTCTCGCATAGATCTAGCGTTTGTTAATTTGGCGATATTAGCGGATAAGGTAGATATGTTAAATACTTGCCGAGTGGGTAATCTGACCATGCTCCCCTTGTGCTTACACTTTGCATGCATTATTTTCGCGATGCAGCACAATGGAGATTGGGAACTTACTGGATTTCACATCCAGATGTGGCTAATAAAATTCCATCCCTTTTAACAGAGTATTGGGAAATTAATACAGGGTCGTCTACTTCAGCAATAACATGGGATGCCTTAAAGGCTTACACAAGGGGGCAGTATATATCAGCTATTAAAGTGGTTAATAAGGCTTGGCAAGTAAGGAGTGATGCATTGAAACTTAAGGCCCATACACACGGTCGGACTTTTTGACAACAAACATGCAAATTAGCTGTTTTGGAGCAACATTCGACTGTGTGTACGCTCCATCGGACAAACTTTTTCTGTTTTCATCGGACTTTTGTTGGCTGTGCGAATGGACAAACTTTCTGGCAACAAAAGTCCGATGGAGCAAAGTCCGACCGTGTGTACGCAAAAGCATCGGACTTTTGTACAAGGTACAAACACGCATGCTCAGAACCAATGCAAAAGATCAGACTACAATACAGAAGTTGACCAAAGGTGGCGCTGGAGTCATTGAACGTCCTCTTTTGAAGTGGCGTCAGTACGTTGTGACGTCACTACGTTCGTGTTTGTTGTCAAAAAGTCCGACCGTGTGTATGCAATACAAACTTGTGGACCACGCCCTTTGTACAAAAGTCCACGGAAAAGTTTGTACAAAGTCCGACCGTGTGTATGAGGCTTTATAGTGCAGGAAAAAACATGCCAATATGTTGCGGATCCTTCAGAGTTAAATTTGAATGCTTTATTCCATGGCAAACAGGTATTACATTTGCATATGGCAGAGGTCACAAGGTTGGATTTATACCAAAATAAACTGAAGCTTTTTGAGCAGGGAGATCGCAATGGTAGTTTTTTTTTTGGCCATGATGGCTAAACATGAACAACCTAGTGTTCCGATATCGGAAATACGCACCGCTTCTGGAGATATGGTCTGTACACAGCCTAAAATTCTGGAGACTTTTCGTCAATTTTATCAGACACTGTATACATCTCAGTTGTGTTTTGATTTCCAGCCAACAGAATTGGCAGCTTGGCTGGATTCAGTTGCAATGGCCTGATTAACGGATAATGAGAGGGAGATGCTAGTACACTCAATAACATCGGAGGAGGTCCTTTCGATCATCGGTTCCTTTGCATTGGGGAAGACACCAGGGCCTGACGGCCTTCCTATTGAATTTTATAAGGCTCATGGAGAGCTTTTAGCCCCTGTACTGACTTCTCCTTGCTCTGATTGTCTGAGAGCCTTACCGGAATCAATGAGTCATGCTCATATCGTTTTAATTCAGAAGCTCCCGAAAGATCCATCTTCTTGGACTTCATATAGGCCCATTGCTCTTTTGAATGTAGATTTTAAGATTTTGACAAAGCTCATTTCCAGGCGATAACAACCTTTGTTGTCTAATATTATTGATTCAGATCAGACGAGGTTTATGTCTGGTAGGGCTACTGATGTGAATTTCATGCCTCACATCTTTTTTTTTTTTAATACAAATGATTTTTATTGGAGAATATAGAGCAGTAACAATAAGCGTCATTGACAGAGAGTGAAACATAAAATATGTAACAAGGTATATTAACACTAATAATGAGGTGCTATTAGCAAAATTAACTGATCCGTTTACCACCTGGGACCATTGTGATTCACTTACTGCTAAATTGTCACATATAATGGTTTACATGGGGAGACCGCCTAGCGAGAGGAACATTAAAGCTAACTAGGGGTTTAGTGGGCATCTCTACGTTGCTACAGAAATAACAGATGAAATAAGAACAAACCATATAAAAAAAAAACTCATAAACCAATAAACAGAATAAAAAAGAAAGGAGGTTACGGGAAAATAGTCTGGGCCTCACATCTTAATATAGGTTCTAGGGTTATTGCCTCCCTAGAAGGCTTTTGATACTTTGGAGTTGCCCTTTTTGTGGGAGGTACTCCGCAGAATGGGCTTTCCAATAGTATTTATAAAATAGTTGCAGATCTCATCTAGAAATCCAACAGCTGCAGTGAAGATGGGGGGGGGGGGGGGGGGGATTGTCAACTGCTTCTTCACTGTTTAGGGGAACTCGGCAGGGCTGCCCTCTCTCTCTGACCCTCTTTGCTATTGCTATGGAGCCTGTGGAGGAGGCTTTACGCATTTCCCCTAATATTAGGGGATTGCGGATTGGTTGGTTGGAGGAGAGGGTAGCCTTGTACACTGATGACCTTTTACTATTTTTAAATGATGCTGGACCCTCTCTCCAAGGGGTTTTGAAGATATTGGACTCTTTCTCAACAGTCACAGGGCTGAAGGTAAATTGAAGCAAGTACTTGCTGTTTCCAATAGATAGGGAGGCCCGTAGTATGGCTTCCAATGATATTCCATTGCAGTGGGTGGAGCATTTCAAGTACTTAGGAGTTGTAATTTCCCGTCAAGCTTCCGAATTTATTTCCCTGAATTTGACTCAGACTCTGGGAGATATTGTGTCAAAATTGAAAGTATGGAAGACTTTACCATTGTCTTTATTGTAACGTATTAATCTTTTAAAAATGAAAATTATACCAAAATTTATGTACTTATTTAGACATTCTCCCCAGTGGCTTCCTATGTCCTTTTTTACAAAATTAAACCAACTTTTTTCATACTTTTTATGGGGATCGAAGAATCCCAGGTATAAATTAACCACCCGGATGTGCCCTTGTGAGCAGGTAGGACTAGCTTTTCTGGATTTATATAAACACTTTTTAGCCACTCAATTGGTCACGGCCGCACGGTGGCTGAACCCTGATACATATAACTCCTCTAATCGGCTGGAAGCGGCAGTAGTAGGTTCTATGGTGGCTCTTAAAGCTCTTTTATTTAGGGGCTGTAGGGCACCATACCAGTTGACTCCTTCAGAGCTCATTACTATTTGAGCCTGGGAGGCCGGTCTTAGATGTGAGCATTATCCTAATGCCACGTACACACGACTGGACGTTCCGGCAGACTAGGTCCGACGGTCTTCCCGACGGACTTTCGGCAGAGTTCCGATAGACTTTCCAAACGAACGGACTTGGCCACATCCAAACGGACTATGTCTGTTTGTTTTGAATGTGATGATGTAAGATGGGACTAAAAAAGGAAGTTCAATAGACAGTAGCCAATAGCTTCCCTTGCATCGTATTTGGTCCGTCGGACCAGCATACAGACGAATGTTTTTCCGTGAGGAATTGAGTCCATTGGACAGATTTGAAACATGTTCTATTTCTAAAATGAAAAAGGATCGGATTAGCCCACACACGATCGGATGGTCCGACTGACTCATTCCATCGGACCTAGTCTGCCAGAAAGTCCGGGCATAAGGGTGCGTTTTCTGCAAGTGCCCCTTCATGGTTTAATCCTACTCTTCCACAATTTTTCAAAGCACCAGAGCCTATTTATTGGACTAAATATAATATTAAATTACTTTCTCGAGGGATTACTGATCAGGAATTAACTACCTTTTCTACACTTACTTCAACTTTTAATGTCCCAAGTTCTCATCTATTTAGATATTTCCAGGTTCTTCATACTTTTCATACACAGTTTCCACAGGATACTTAAGTAGACAATCCACTTTAGAATTAGTGCTTAGGTCTGAGTGTCTGGATAAACCCACCTCGAGATTGTATTCTCATCCTATATTAATTTCTGTCCTGCCATTAGATGTTCTTAGAGCAAGGTTGGGTTTAAGATATACCAGATTTAGATATGGAAGATTGGAGGGATGTGTAGGATTTCCTTTTGCGATCTTAGATATCTTTGAGAGATCGCATGGCCCAATAAAAACTGGTACATAGAGCATATATTAAGCCACATAGACTTAAGATAAATCCTGTGTGCTCTTCAGAGTGTTGGCAATGTGGAGCAACTCTACACACATTTTCTGGACTTGCCCATATATAGTTATTTTTTAGGTGGAAGTGGTGGATTTATTCTGCTATCACTTCTGCTTCTTTACCGGTTTCAATGTCTGTCTGTTTATTAAATCTGGTAGAGACTATTTTTCCTACAGTGTCTGAGTGAGTGTTTGCCAATATAGCATTATTTTACACGAGAAAAGCTATTGCGTTGCATTGGAAGAAACCTCGTTCCCTTACGCTCTCATATTGGAAACAATTGGTAAATAATAATCTTCCATTGTATAGAGCAGTGATGGTGAACCTTGGCACCCCAGATGTTTTGGAACTACATTTCTCATGATGCTCATGCACTCTGCGGTGTAGATGAGCATCATCGGGAATGTAGTTCCAAAACATCTGGCGTGCCAAGGTTTACCATCACTGGTATAGAGATACTTACATGAATAGGGGTTGTCCTAGTAAGTATTTTAAAGTGTGGGCAAAGTGGCTGGACAAACTGTATACAGCATCGAACGCCCGTGGGGGTCATTGTTTATAATATGTGCGTGCCCATATGAGAGATTTTTGGGGTCATTGGGGAAAGAAGGAATTAATGATTACTTTATTCCTCCCCTTTTTTTTCTTTCTCTTTTTCTCTTTCCCTTCCCCTTTGGATTAAAGCGGAGGTCCACCCTTAAATGGAGCTTCCGCTCATTGGAACCCTCCCCCCCTCCGGCGCCACAATTGGCACCTTTCAGGGGGGAGGGGGGTGCAGATACCTGTACAGTACAGGTATCTGCACCCACTTCTGGCGTAGATTCTGCAGAAGCTACGCCCCTTTCCGCAGAATCTACGCCCCTTTCCGAAGGTCCCCTGCTGCCTGCTGGGAAACACACGGATCCCAGAGACAGCGGGGACCATCCTTATTGCGCAGCGCGACTCGCGCATGCGCAGTAGGGAACAGGGAAATGAAGCCAAAAGGCTCCACTTCCTGATTCCCATACCCAAGATGGCAGCGGCAGCACCCGAGAGACAATCGAGAGATCGGCTTCGGGTGCCGACATCGCGGGCGCGCTGGGCGGGTAAGTGTCATTATTTTAAAAGTCAGCAGCTGCAGTATTTGTAGCTGCTGGCTTTAAAAAAAAAAAAAAACGGCGGACTCCCGGCGGACTCCCGCTTTAATAATTGTTATATTGGATTTTGAAACTGCATTATTATATTATTTGTTCAATGTATATGTTGTCTTCTTGTGTTTTTTTTTGTTATTAAGAAATTGAATAAAAGGATTTGAAAAAAAAAATACAATAGTAATATTGTATTATTGTATTATTTTATTAATACGTTCTTTTTTTTTTTTTTTACATAATTTAAAATAATTTCTAACATCACAAAATATTATTTGTTAAAATGAATGCTGAGTAACAAATAATAGTAAAGTGCTTAAAAAAGCTAGTTAAATATTAACAAATACATTTCAATATAATAATTCATGCATACAGTGCCTTGCGAAAGTATTCGGCCCCCTTGAACTTTTCAACCTTTTGCCACATTTCAGGCTTCAAACATAAAGATATAAAATGTTTATTTTTTGTGAAGAATCACCAACAAGTGGGACACAATTGTGAAGTGGAACGAAATCTATTGGATTTTTGAAACTTTTTTAACTAATAAAAAAATGAAAAGTGGGGCGTGCAAAATGATTCGGCCCCCTTGCGTTAATACTTTGTAGAGCCACCTTTTGCTGCGATTACAGCTGCAAGTCGCTTGGGGTATGTCTCTATCAGTTTTGCACATCGAGAGACTGAAATTCTTGCCCATTCTTCCTTGCAAAACAGCTCGAGCTCAGTGAGGTTGGATGGAGAGCGTTTGTGAACAGCAGTTTTCAGCTCTTTCCACAGATTCTCGATTGGATTCAGGTCTGGACTTTGACTTGGCCATTCTAACACCTGGATACGTTTATTTGTGAACCATTCCTTTGTAGATTTTGCTGTATGTTTGGGATCATTGTCTTGTTGGAAGATAAATCTCCGTCCCAGTTTCAGGTCTTTTGCAGGCTCCAACAGGTTTTCATCCAGAATGGTCCTGTATTTGGCTGCATCCATCTTCCCCTCAATTTTAACCATCTTCCCTGTCCCTGCTGAAGAAAAGCAGGCCCAAACCATGATGCTGCCACCACCATGTTTGACAGTGGGGATGGTGTGTTGAGGGTGATGAGCTGTGTTGCTTTTACGCCAAACATATCGTTTTGCATTGTGGGCAAAAAGTTCGATTTTGGTTTCATCTGACCAGAGCACCTTCTTCCACATGTTTGGTGTGTCTCCCAGGTGGCTTGTGGCAAACTTTAGACGAGACTTTTTATGGATATCTTTGAGAAATGGCTTTCTTCTTGCCACTCTTCCATAAAGGCCAGATTTGTGCAGTGTACGACTGATTGTTGTCCTATGGACAGACTCTCCCACCTCAGCTGTAGTTCTCTGCAGTTCATCCAGAGTGATCATGGGCCTCTTGGCTGCATCTCTGATCAGTCTTCTCCTTGTCTGAGCTGAAAGTTTAGAGGGACGGCCAGGTCTTGGTAGATTTGCAGTGGTCTGATACTCCTTCCATTTCAAAATGATCGCTTGCACAGTGCTCCTTGGGATGTTTAAAGCTTGGGAAATCTTTTTTTATCCAAATCCGGCTTTAAACTTCTCAACAACAGTATTACGGACCTGCCTGGTGTGTTCCTTGGTCTTCATGATGCTCTCTGCGCTTTCAACAGAACCCTGAGACTATCACAGAGCAGGTGCATTTATACAGAGACTTGATTACACACAGGTGGATTCTATTTATCACCATCAGTCATTTAGGACAACATTGGATCATTCAGAGATCCTCGCTGAACTTCTGGAGTGAGTTTGCTGCACTGAAAGTAAAGGGGCCGAATAATTTTGCACGCACAACTTTTCAGTTTTTTATTTGCTAAAAAAGTTTAAAATATCCAATAGATTTCGTTCCACTTCACAATTGTGTCCCACTTGTTGGTGATTCTTCACAAAAAATTTAAATGTTATATCTTTATGTTTGAAGCCTCAAATGTGGCAAAAGGTTGAAAAGTTCAAGGGGGCCGAATACTTTCGCAAGGCACTGTATTTAACGCTACCCCGTAGGAGCTGCTGGTGCATGTTGGTTATCTCCCATCCTGTACAGCCAGGCACATGAATTTCTCAATCACTCCTGAGACAAGAAGCAGTCCTTGCAGCTTTCTTTTGTTTTTATTATTTAGGGGAATTGAACTTGGAGGGGAAAGGGTTATTATGGAATGCCCATTTGACCAGTAGAAACTCTTCAGGGACACAAACCTGTATGCATCAGGTATATACACACTCCTCCTCTACCTCCAGCACAGACTTGCTTGTAGAACTACAACTCTCAGGACCAGCTAGGATGATCTGACCCTAACTCAGTCAGATCCATAGAAAATGCCCTTTGCAGGCAGGGACCGTGGGCCCCTCTGGTGTAACAAAAAGAGAGGTCTTTGGTGCTAGCTGTGCTTCTCCTGTGGTTACTGCTTCCAGTACCACCTCTTCAGGAACTTCCAGCCCACCTGGCTGCAGCTGCTCCTTTCCCTAGCCCTCCTGGCTACTTCTCCAAAGTCCTCCCAGACTGACTCTGCATTCATCCCAGACTGCTTGCACCCAGTCCCTTCAGGCATGCCTCTCAGTCCTCTGACTATCCCACATAGCTGTCTTTCTCCCTGGAGATTCGCCTGGCAGTGTTCTTCTGCTGTCCTCTCCTTGCTCCCGTGGCCAGGATCCCTCTGTGTGTCACGAAGAGGGGTCCCTTCCGCACCCAAGCCCAGACCTAAGTTAAACCCCCCCCACCCCCTTAGACTGGGAAGCTACTCTCAAAGGCCCTGACAGCCTAACACTCCATCTCCATCTTCCAACCAAACTTCACACTGCCCCTGCTGGGCTGACCCTGAGTATTTGAGGGGGCTTACCCCCTGACAACCCTTTTGTTGGAGATTGGTCAGGGTCCTCAGAACACTCCAGCTATCTCCTCCTAGACTCCTCCCAACTGCTTCTGGAACCTTCTCCAAGTTTCCAGATAGCAGGGGGAGTCACCAGAGAAGCTGCTCATGAGTCATCCAGTCTACCTGAGTCACTCACCCGACTCAGAAAAACACACAGGCTTGGCGGCCATTTTTCCTACTCTGACACAAAACATCCTATTCTAACATTCTAGCAATGATAGGGGGTGCTACACATAATGTGACATAATTACTGTATATTAGGAATGAGCTGAACACCCCCCTATTCGGTTTGCATCCAGAACATGCGAACAGGCAATAAATTAGTTTGAACACGCGAACACCGTTAAAGTCTATGGGACTCAAACATGAATAATCAAAAGTGCTAATTTTAAAGGCTTATATGCATGGTGTTGTCATAAAAAGTGTTTGGGGACCTGGGTCCTGCCCCAGGGGACATGTATCAATGCAAAAAAAGTTTTAAAAATAGCAGTTTTTCTGGGAGCAGTGATTTTAATAATACTTAAAGTGAAACAATAAAAGTGTAATATTCCTTTAAATTTCGTACCTGGGGGGTGTCTATAGTATGCATGTAAAGGGACACATGTTTCCCATGTTTAGAACAGTCTGACAGCAAAATGACATTTCTAAAGGAAAAAAGTAATTTAAAACTACTTGCGACTATAATGAATTGTCGGGTCCGACAATATACATAACAGCTCATTGATAAAAACGGCATGGAATTTCCTCAAATACGTCAGGGTCCCCCTAAGTTCCATACCAGGCCCTTCAGGTCTGGTATGGATTTTAAGGGGAACCCTGCACCAAAATTAAAGAACAAAATGGCGTGAGCCATACCAGACCCTTATCCGAGCACACAACCTGGCAGGCAGCAGGAAAAGGGGGGAGGGGGGTCGAGAGAGCCATTAAAATAAGGTAAAGACCACTCCAAAGGGTTACTCATGAACTGTGGAGCAAGAAGCAGAATGTCTTTTCTGAACCAAAAGATTTTCATCCACTGGATGTGAAATGCCCTGTGCCAGTTTACATTTCTGCTATGGCTTCTTTTACTCAATGAGATTCACGTTGATTCATTCCTCAGGGTTCTGAGAGGGGACATGCTTTTAGTCTTTGTAGCAGCAAGTTTTTATCAAAGTGCGTAATGCATATTCAAGAGTAAAAAGGAGGGGACGTGAGACGTTCCTGGTCACAATTTATAGGTTGTAGAAGCCCTTGTACACACGGTCGGAAAATCCAATGGAAAATGTCCGATTGGACCGTATTGTCGGATAATCCGACAGTGTGTGGGCTCCATCGGACTGTTTCAGTCGGAATATCCGACGGACAAAGTTGGAGAGCTTGGCTATAAAATTTTCCGACAACATGATCCGATCGGACCTTGTCCGATCGTTTGCAGAGAATTCCGATCAAATTACGAGACCAAAGCTATTGGCTACTAGCCGGAACGTAGTCCCATCGTAACGAATGAACGTCATCACGTTCTGAACGATCGGATTTTCCGACAACTTTGTCCTACCGTGTGTATGCATCACCAGTTTCGGACAAAATCCGTCAGAAAAAATCAGACGGATTTTGTTGTCGAAATGTCCGACCGTGTGTAAAAGGGCGAAGAGGTTTCAAAGAGGATTGGAGTTGAGGGCTCTCACAGCCTGGGGGAAAAAACTGTTGAACAGTATGAAAGTCCTGGTTTTGATACTCCGCTACTTTCTACCTGATGCAAGAGCTGGAAGAGACTGTGGGAGGGATGGGTAGGATCCCTCACGATACTGGTAGCTTTGCTGGAGCATCGTGTATGGAAAATGTCCAGGATGGAGGGGAGAGAGACACCAATAATCTTTTCAGCCGTCTTCGCTCGCTACTGCAGGGTCTTGAGGTCAGCAGAACAGCAGTTCCCATAAAAGACAATGATGCAGCTGGTCAGCACGCTTTCAATGGTTCCCCTGTAGAATGTAGTAAGGATGGGTGGAGGGAGGCTTTTTTAAGGCGCCGGAGAAAATATAGGCGCAGTTGTGCCTTCTTGGTTAGTAACATGACGTTGGTTGTCCAGGTAAGATCCTCTGAGATGTGCACTCCCAGGAATTGAATTCTGCTTACTCTCTCCACAGTCAAGCTGTTGATGCTCAGTAGAGGGTGATCAACAGAATTTCTCCTGGAATCCATCACAACCTCCTTTTGTTTTGCTTGCATTAAGGAACAGGTTCTTTGTACGACACCATTTAACCAGTTGTGCCACTTCCTCTCTGTAGAGTGTTTCATCATTGTTGATTCATGTGAATTCATATCTTATTGCTTGCAAGTTGCGACTAAACTGGGGCTTGCTAGGAATGAGAGGGGTTGTGCTGGGGCTGTCCTTACAGATTTTGTTTGTCAGTGTCCAGGGAGGCACGGAAACGCAGGCAGAGACGGAGGTGCAGGGCTGGCATAACGGATGCTAAGTAAAACCCCTGCAGGGTTAAAATTAAGGATAGAAGAAGTGAAGGAGGGGTGGAGCTGAGAGTCAGGAGGAAAGGGCAAGCGTGGGTCACAAGGTTTCTGGAAGTTGCCCACCCACCCGCCTTTAGGTTAGGTTGATGTTATATTTATTGTATTTCTGGTTGTTGTCGGTGTTCCCTTTTTTCTTGCAGGTTCGGTGAGGAGGGTCATCATAGCAGCAACAGGCGGTGTCTTTGGTCTTTGACGGGGTAAAGAAACTGATGTGATGGAAGTGTGTGGGGGGCTCATAGGTGGTATGTGCCCCCTTTTGGTGTATCCCAGCGGAAGGGTAGGCTGGGATACGGGTTTGGTGGCACTGCGGGAAAGTGAGTTGTCTCCAGGCTGATAAACGGCCAGAGGCCTGGTATGGTAAAAATTTGGTCCCGCAGTGTATTGGTAAAAAGGGTAACGTTAAAAAGAGAACCGAGGTACCGTCAAAGACCAAATGGCTGGGAGTTGTAATTGCTGTTGCAATATAGTATTTTTCTATTAGAGTAATAAAAGTTATTTATTTGATTTTTGGTTGAAGATTGGTTAAAATAAAGACTGCTATGGCCATTTTATACTCCAAACTCCAGTGTGGTCTATTTATTGGGGGGTAAGGTAAAGGGGAAAGGTAAAAGGTATGGGGTAGGAAAATGGAAGGTTTCCGGGAAGGGGTGTATTACGAGATGCATAGGTCAAGTCACCTGAAGGTAGCTGCATAAACCATCTGACTAGGACTAAGATTCTGTGACCTGTAATGTACACCAAAAAAAGATGTTTTTACAAGTACATCAAAAATCCTATTGTTATAAAATGTAACCTCATCATGGCAGGAATTATGGAAACAGTATGTAGCACTAACCCCCAAAGGAGCTGCTGATTAGACTGGGCTTACCGTTACCTTCTTCTCCTCAATTTCTGTCTAGGGGTTTCCCGTGGTAGATAGATACCCAGTAACTCTAGAGACTAACGACAGATCCGCATGAAGGGATTTTTATTGCAAAAACTTAGACAACGAGCAGTCTCTTCAAAATTGTATCAGGGGGTTAGGAAGGAAGTTCAGGTACTCTTAAGCCCCGTACACACGAGCGGACTTTTCAACATCCAAAGTCCGACGGAATGATTCCGTCAGACTATTCGATTGTGTGTGGGCTGCAACGGACTTTTGATTCGCAAAAGTCTGACAGACTTTAGAAAATGGAACATGCTTCAAATTTTTCCGACGGAACTCCGCCGGACCCAGTTCCTACCGAAAAATTCGCTCGTGTGTATGCTATTCCGACGGACTAAAACCGACGCTAGGGCAGCTATTGGCTACTGGCTATGAACTTCCTTATTCGAGTCCAGTCGTACGTCATCACGTTCTAATCCGTCGGAGTTTGGTGTGATTGTGTGTGGCCAAGTCCGCTCAGTCGAAAAGTCCGTCAGAACTCTGTCGGAACTCCGGCAGAACTCCGGCAGAACTCCTTCGGAAGTCTGTCGGACATAAGTCCTCTCGTGTGTACGGGGCTTTAGTGTCAAAGTCAATAATGAAGGACTTGCTTACTTTGACTAGATCCAGAGAATAGCCATTCACAACTGGATGTTCATTCAGGTTGGATAGTCCCTCTCTCACAAGGCCTAGCAGCCTTTACTCAGGAACAAGTCTCTGCCACAGACGTTGTTGTAGAACATACAGGAATACGTCTCTGCCACAGATGGTGTTGTAGAACTTCAGGAAACTAAAACTTGTGGAACACTCATGTGATACCTGGATCTTTCAGCCAGCTTGGCGATACCCAGGAGACAGGATTCACTTAGGTACTTCAGCCCCTCCAGGCTCTTGCTAAGAAGCCAACCCATACATGGCCTTCTTCTGAAGAGTCCTCCCCTGGATAGCTACGAAGTTACTGGGCCTCTCCAACTACTGGAATCGGCACGGGACCACCTTGGAATCCTTCTTTAGTTTCCTTACCTCGGGCTAGCAAGCCCCGAGACAACAAGTCGCGTGGATCTGCACCTCAGGCCATAGCCTTCCTGGGGTCTGGTCAGGAGGACCAGGACCATGAAGTCAGAACGTACTTCTGGACCGGAACCCCGAACCCACGTGACGTCCGCATCTTAAGTACAGAAAGCACAGCGAGAGTGACACTCCCACTGGGCAGGCTCCGAGAGAGAGTAAACTTAAAGCACCCAACTAGACTGTAGTACCATGCCTGTCAGAAGAGATAGTGCCCCTTGTGGCCAGGCTGAACATCCTGTAGTCCAGTCAGACTGATGCTGAGGTCCAAATTTAGAACAATTGTACCCAAACCAAACTACAGTTCAGGCGTAACATTAACTTTCAAAAACATAGCGCATGCTCTTCAGGAGCCAGCGCTACAAGTATGACACCTAATGCCGCGTACACACCACTGGACTTTCCGGCAGAAAAGGTCCGACGGTCTTCCCAACTGACTTTCGATGGACTTCCGAACGAACAGACTTGCCCACACACGAATGTTCTAAAGTCCGTTAGTTTTGAATGTGATGACGTGCGATGGGACTAGAAAAGGAAGTTCAATAGCCAGTAGCCAATAGCTGCCCTTGCGTCGTATTTGGTCTTTCGGACCAGCATACAGACGAACGGTTTTCCCGATGGGAATTGAGTCCTTCGGACAGATTTGAAACCTGTTCTATTTCTAGGTCCGTCGTAATTTTTTAAAGAGAAACAATCGGACTATCCCACACACGATGGGACTATCCGACGGAATGATTCCGTCAGACCTATTCTGCCAGAAAGTCCGGTCGTGTGTACGCGGCATAACTCTTTGAGGTTCAACTGTACGTTAGGTATACGTCACCACCCCCAATCTGACAGGTGTCCATTATTCAACTATTCTCTAGAAAAGCCTTTCTTAACCTTTTTTGACCCACAGGAACCATTAAAATAATTTTAAGGGAACATCTGCTAAGATCAGTCTTTTGAAGGTCTTTGGGAAATGCCCCTTACTTTGGTGGTGGTAAATGAGAAAAAAGGCCCTCTCCTTACAAGGGTGGCTAGAATGACACCCTTGCAGTCATGTTGCTGACTCTTCCAAGTGGCAATGGACCTGGATTTATGATGGAGCCATCAGATGGGAGATCAGATCAAGGAACCCCTAGCTATCCCTGGAGGAACCCTGGTTGACAATGGCTGCTCTAGACTATTAACAATATGCCAATTTATAACGGTACTCATTAAAGTTTTTATTTTATTTTTGCAGATCCTATATGTAGGGTTTGATGTTTCTGCATTCTAGCTGATCTGCTTCGTGTCATTGTGTCATATGGTGGACCGTTCTTTTTTTTTCTTTTGTCAAATGTGGTATCTTTCATGAATGCCTAGCACAGTCGTGAGATTTAAATCCTACTTTTTTTACTGTTGACTTGTGAATTTTGAAAAAATGAGGAATACGATTCCCCCTTTGCTCCACACAGTTTGGGGTTTGGCCGATCTCAATATTGTCACAGCTACCCTACTTAGCAGTTTTATAGACACCAGAACAGAAAATGTAAGCATGCTAACAATCACGTCTACAATGGCGAAGAATGAAGGGGAGAAGTATTCAGACTCCACATAGCACAATGGATGATTGACGGGGGCCGTGAACATGATGAGACGCGGCGTAGAGAGCTACAAGTAGAAGATGGACAGCAGCAGGTGCCGTCACACCACACCACATCGGACACATCTGGAGGCAATAAAGAGCAGAATTTCTCACTTTGAAAAGACCTCCGCTTGCAAATAGTCGTAATAAAAATGGCAAGAAGATATACAATCCTATAGATAAAAAATGAAGTATCTGTAGGCTGTGTTCCCCTTATTGTCAGATACACTATATTACCAAAAGTATTGTGACGCCTTTACACGCACATGAACTTTAATGGTATCCCAGTCTTAGTCCGTAGTGTGCAGTCATGTTGGAACAGGAAAAGGGCCATCCCCCAAACTGTTCCCACAAAGTTAGGAGCATGAAATTGTCCAAAATGTCTTGGTATGCTGACACCTTAAGAGTTCCCTTCACTGGAACTAAGGGGCCAAGCCCAACCTCTGAAAAACAACCCCACACCATAATCCCCCCTTCACCAAATGATCTGGACCAGTGCACAATGCAAGGTCCATAAAGACATGGATGAGCAAGTTTGGGATGGAGAAACTTGACTGGTCTGCACAGAGTCCTGACTTCAACCCGATAGAACACCTTTGGGATGAATTAAAGCGGAGACTGCGAGCCAGGCCTTCTCGTCCAACGTCAGTGCCTGACCTCACAAATGCGCTTCTGGAGGAATGGTCAAACATTCCCATAGACACACTCCTAAACCTTGTGGACGGCCTTCCCAGAAGAGTTGAAGCTGTTATAGCTGCAAAGGGTGGGTCAACTCAATATTGAACCCTACGGACTAAGACTGGGATGCCATTAAAATTCATGTCCATGTAAAGGCAGGTGTCCCAATACTTTTGGTAATATAGTGTGTTTATATATATATATATATATATATATATATATATATATATATATATATTTTTTTTTTATATATATTTTATATATTTTTTTTTTTTATTACATTTTTTTTTAGCCTTTTTTCCCCTTTCCTTGTGTTCTTTTTTTCTTTCTTTTTTGGTGTTGGTGAATGTAAGGGGATCCTCTCCATATGGAGAGACAATACAGGCACATGATGTTAGCAGGTGATTTTTCAAAATTTTATTATTATTGCTTGGAGTAGTAGCAATAATTGTTTGCTTTTATTGATAATAAGATACTAGAACTGCATTTAAATATATTATGTGAATGATTGTGAAAGTTTTGTAAAATTGAATCAAAATGATAAAAATTATAAAAAAAATAAAATAAAAAAAAGAAGCTTATTGGCTGCCATGCAGAGCTGCCCCAGATTTTGCACGCTCCAGTTTTAGTAAATCAACCCCATAGTGTGTTCCAACACCTGTTGCAAGTTGGACCCCTTTGTAATGGTTATGACAGGCGTCCAGACCTGGTGACCTATTAGTGAGAGTGACATACCAGCTGGTTTAACACTTTGTCATCTACCCAACACTACCCAATGGACCATCTTGCTAAAGGTGATTGTAGCTGTATTAGTTCACTTGCAACAGAAACAATTGAGTACTTTTTTGATTTGTACTTACATGCAATTTTTCAGAACAAGCTTTCGGGGTGTATCCCCTTCTTCAGGGTCCAAGCAGTACTGCTTGGACCTTGAAGAAGGGGACATACCCTGAAGTACTGCTTGGACCGCGAAAAAGGGGATATACTCTGAAAAGTATTGCTTGGACTTTGAAGAAGGGGACATACCCTGAAAGTACTACTTGGACCTTGAAGAAGGGGACATACCCTGAAGTACTGCTTGAAACTTGAAGAAGGGGATATACCCTGAAATTACTGCTTGGACCTTGAAGAAGGGGATATACCCTGAAAGTACTCCTTGGACCATGAATAAGGGGACATACCCTGAAGTATTGCTTGGACCTTGAAGAAGGGGACATACCCTGAAGTACTGCTTGGACCTTGAAGAAGGGGACATACCCTGAAGTACTGCTTGGACCTTGAAGAAGGGGACATACCCTGAAGTACTGCTTGGACCTTGAAGAAGGGGACATACCCTGAAGTACTGCTTGGACCTTGAAGAAGGGGACATACCCTGAAGTACTGCTTGGACCTTGAAGAAGGGGACATACCCTGAAGTACTGCTTGGACCTTGAAGAAGGGGACATACCCTGAAGTACTGCTTGGACCTTGAAGAAGGGGACATACCCTGAAGTACTGCTTGGACCTTGAAGAAGGGGACATACCCTGAAGTACTGCTTGGACCTTGAAGAAGGGGACATACCCTGAAGTACTGCTTGGACCTTGAAGAAGGGGACATACCCTGAAGTACTGCTTGGACCATGAAGAAGGGGACATACCCTGAAAGTACTGCTTGGCCTTTAAAGAAGAGGACATACCATGAAAGTACTGCTTGGAACTTGAAGAAGGGGACATACCCTGAATGCACTGCTTGGACTTCGAAAAAGGAGATATACCTTGAAAGTACTGCTTGGACCTTAAAGAAGGGGATATACCCTGAAGTACTGCTTGGACCTTGAAGAAGGGGACATACCCTGAAAGTACTGCTTGGCCTTTAAAGAAGGGGACATACCATAAAAGTACTGCTTGGACTTTGTGGAAGGGGACATACCCTGAAAGTACTGCTTTGACCTTGAAGAAAGGGACATACCCTGAAAGTACTGCTTGGATCTTGAAGAAGGGGACATACCCTGAAAGTATTGCCAATGCTTAGACTTTGAAGAAGGGGACATACCAGGAAAGTACTGCTTGGACTTTTAAGAAGGGGATATACCCTGATAGTACTGCTTGGACCTTGAAGAAGGGGACATACTCTGAAAATACTGCTTGGACCTTAAAGAAGTGGACATACCATGAAAGTACTGCTTGGACTTCGAAGAAGGGGATATACCCTGAAAGTACTGCTTGGACCTTAAAGAAGGGGACATACCCTGAAAGTACTGCTTGGACCTTAAAGAAGGGGACATACCCTGAAAGTACTGCTTGGCCTTTAAAGAAGAGGACATACCATGAAAGTATTGTTTGGAACATGAATAAACAGATCTAACAACAAAATAATTTAACCTGCATGCTATACCAACAAAAAAACACAATGTGTGATAATGGTTCAATGCCGACTAACTGTGCCCATCATTGCAGCCTTACTGTGCCCATCATTTCAGCCTCACCTGTGCCCATCAATGCAGCCTCACCTGTGCCCATCAATGCAGCCTCACTGTGCCCATCATTGCAGCCTCACTGTGCCCATCAATGCAGCCTCACTGTGCCCATCAATGCAGCCTTACTGTGCCCATCAATTCAGCCTCACCTGTGCCCATCAATGCATCCTCACCGTGTCCATCATTGCAGCTTCCCCCAAGCCCAAGGTGGGAAGCGCTGCAAGCCAATGGGAATTTGCAAAAATCGAAACACATGCTGTCCCTCTTAGTGGCAGAGTGTAGCATGTGTAGTACTGCAGCAATGGTTAATAGATCATTGGGCACTCGCCAAGCACACGCTGTTCACTGCCAGATTGTCAGGCTCGGGCTGACCGACACAGTTCTATACCACCAGGCAGCATTAAACAAAGTGGGAGCGGCACCCGTAGTTCCGCCCACCACTAGAGAGTAGTGGGCGGGACTACGGGCGTCACTCTCAGTGTGCTCAGTGCTGCCTGACAGGGTGGGCGGGACTATGGACGGCGCTCCTGCTGTGTTTAATGCTGCTTGGTGGTGTAGAACCGTGTCAGTCAGCCTGAGCCCAACAATCTAGCGGTGAACAGCATGAGCTCGGCGAGTGCCCAATGATCTATTAACCCTTGCTGCAGTACTACACACGCTACACTCCGCTATTGACAGGGACATCATGTTTTACACAAGAGGAGGAGGGAGGGCAGGGTTGGCCCCCTGCAGCCACAGGGCAAACGGGAACGTTGTTCCTGCTGTAGAAAAAGTACAGGAACGACGTTCCCATGCATTCCTGCAGGACTCGAATCCTGCCTGAAAGTACTGCTTGGACCTTGAAGAAGGGGACATACCCTGAAAGTACTGCTTGGACTTTGAAGAAGGGGACACACCATGAAAGTATTGCTTGGACTTTTAAGAAGGGGACATACCCTGAAAGTACCTGTTTGAACTTGAAGAAGGGGACATACCCTGAAAATACTGCTTGGACCTTGAAGAAGTGATATACTCTGAAAATACTGCTTGGACTTCGAAGAAGGGGACATACCCTGAAAGTACTGCTTGGACCTTGAAGAAGGGGATATACTCGAAAAGTACTGCTTGAACTTTGAAGAAGGGGGCATACCCTGAAAGTACTGCTTGGACCTTGAAGGGGACATACCCTGAAAGTACTGCTTGGACCTTGAAGAAGGGGATATACTCGAAAAGTACTGCTTGAACTTTGAAGAAGGGGGCATACCCTGAAAGTACTGCTTGGACCTTGAAGAAGTGATACACTCTGAAAATACTGCTTGGACTTTGAAGAAGGGGACACACCCTAAAAGGACTGCTTGGACTTCGAAGAAGGGGACATACCCTGAAAGTACTGCTTGGACCTTGAAGAAGGGGATATACTCGAAAAGTACTGCTTGAACTTTGAAGAAGGGGATATACCCTGAAAGTACTGTTTGGACCTTAAAGATGGGGACATACCCTGAATGCTTGTCCTGACAAATTGTATGTTAATGCAAATAAAATAAAGTATCATGAGCAGTACTCAACTGTTTCTGGAATGGGCCCAACTTTTGTTGCAAAATAATGGAAAAGTACAATGACTTGGAAAATGTCAATGTAAAACTTTTAGCAAGCTTATCAATGAGTAGGTTCCATCTGGCCATACATTGCATCACTTGTACGTGTTTATATAGAGTCCCGAGTCTCCTGGGGATGCTGACGTGATGTGATCTGCATTGTCTGCTTCCTCCGGTATGGCTAAATCTTCTTTCCTCAGGAAATCCTCTCGTACAGACATATATGAATTGGAAAGGGATCCTAAATCACAGTCCCGCAGCACCTTTCTCCCAGTTCCAACTGCTGGTGAAATATTAACTGTGACTGTCTGTCCTCCACGCTGCATTCCCACTCCAGAGCCAGGGACCTGCACCTTCACTGATCGCCTCCGGCAACCTCATCCCCTCCCTAATAGCCCGTGGCTTGGAATTATAAAATCTGCACCTTCGGGATTTTGCAACTGCCTTCTTGTTTTGTGGAATACTTGCCCCTTTGCTGGATTTAAAGGGATTCTGCACTTCTCCTTTGGCTTCTTTCCTGGATTGAGAGCGAAGCTCCGACTAATGCAATGGAAAATGCGGGTGCCTCATATTTGAAGATTTGGATATGGGTGTGACTGGTAGGTAATTATTAGTGTGTTTGTGCACGCCGCTGACACCTGGACCAATATATATTGGGCTGTCAGAATCCTCCCAGCCCTGGATCAAGTGATCTGCAGCCCCTTCCAAGTGCAGCTCTAAATATAGAGGGTAGTTTACTCCTGCATGGGACTATGGCAAATTTATTTACTTTATTTTTAATGCTCGGGAACCCAATTTGGGGGGGGGGGGGGGAGGGTGACGTGAGCACGGCTAGTATGATGATGATCCCCATAAAATAGTAAGACATGTAAAGCCAAGCCTTGCACCCCAGAATCAGCCGTAGAGTGCTGTGATCACTTACACTGGTATGAGAGGGAAAGTTGTCTGTGCGTGGAGATGTACTGACACCGACCACATTCACTGTCGGTGAACGGTCCTCGTTATCGGTGTGGCGTGATGGTGATCGGTGTATACTCAGGACTATTATACAGTGCAGTTCTATTCATTGGGGTTGATTTACTAAAGCTGGAGAGTGCAAAATCTGGTGCAGCTGTGCATGGTAGCCAATCAGCTTCTAAGGCTCGGTTCACACAGGGGGCGACACGACTTGCCGCGCCGCGACCTGACAAGTCGCCCCCGTTCTGTACTACGGAACCTAAGAGGAGTGACTCGAGTCGCTCCGACTTAGAAAAAAGGTTCCTGTACTACTTTTGGGCGACCTCGGGGCGACTTGCATTGACTTCTATACAGAAGTCGTTTGCAAGTCGCCGCTGAGGTCGCGGCAGGTCGCGGCAGGTCGCGGCGCGGCAAGTCGTGTCGCCCCCTGTGTGAACCGAGCCTAACAGCTTATTCAATTAAGCTTTGACAATAAAATCTGGAAGCTGATCGGTTTCTATGCGGAGTTGCACCGTATGTTGCACTGTCCAGTTTTAGTAATGCATATTACATGTCTCTTTGTTTATATATATATATATATATATATATATATATATATCTCAATAAAAATAGAGCATAAAAATAAACGAGGGTTAGTTTCCAAACTTTTTTTTAAACTCTGTGCCGAAACTTTTTGAAGACCCCTCGAACATGCCAAAACCTTATTCTTAATGAGGTTTTGGTATGGATGTGAAGGAGGACTCCATGCAAAAAAAAAAAAATGAAAAGGTGAGGTGAGTTCCCACCCAAATTTCATACTGCAACCATTGGGTCTTGTATGTAATTTAAGGGGAAACTCACTCAAATAAATAGTAGACCCTTATCTGAGTATGAAGCAGGAACAAGTGTATGGCCCCCAGCTCCTAAGCCATACCAGGCCACATGTCTTCAACAAAGTGGAGGGGGGGGGGTACTTTGCCAGGGGGAACTCCTATGCACACCAGCTTGTTCCCTTGTTGATAAGGGCAAGGGCCTTTTCTCCACAACCCTGGCCCAGCAGTTGAGGTCTGTATGGGGGGTCTTTTCAGAATCTGTGATCCCTCTTTAATAATAAAGGTACCCAAAGACACGGGCCACATCCCATGTGTAAGGGGTATATAAAAAAAAAGTGCGGTGAGTTTCCACCCAAATTTCATACCGGAACCATAGGGTCTGGTATGGATTTTAAGGGGAAACCCACTCAAATAAATCTCCAAATCCATATTAGACCCTTATCTGAGTATGCAGCAGGAACAAGTGTATAGCCCCCAGCTCCTAAGCCAGGGATATGCAATTAGCGGACCTCCAGCTGTTGCAGAACTACAATTCCCATATGGCATAGCAAGACTCTTAGAGCCGCAAGCATGACAGCCAGAGGCAGAGGCATGATGGGACTTGTAGTTTAGGAACAGCTGGAGGTCCGCTAATTGCATATCCCTGTCCTAAGCCATACCAGGCCACATGTCTTCAACAAAGTGGGGGTCAACTCCCTTACAAACCAGCTTGTTTCCTTTTTGATAAGGGCAAGGGCCTCTTCTCCGAAACCCTGGCCCAGGAGTTGAGGTCTGCAGGTGGGGGTCTTTTCAGAATCTGTAAGCCCCCTTTAATAATAAAGGTACCCCAAGTAAGGGGTACAAAAAAAAAAGTAAATAGTAAACAATACTGTGAACCCAATTTAGGAGGGTGATATAAGCAGGTCTAGTGTGAAGATAACCCCCCCCCCCACAGTAAAACAGTCTGACCCGTAAAGCCAAACCTTGTACCCCATGTTAGTTGGAGAGTGCTGTGATTACTGGCACTGGTATTAGAGGGAAAATTGTCTGTGCACGGAGGCACACTGATACTGGCAACTGTTGTTGAACACTACCCATTGTCGGTGTGTGGTGTGATGGTGATAGGTGTATACTTGCTATTGCTATACAATGCAGTGTGATTGGTGTATTCTTATAAAGCAGTGTTGGAATTTCTCGGTATGTTCTCTGTACTTCTCATTGTATCATTGTGTAGAGCAGTAAGACCTCCCGGTTTGCAGGTATAGAGTTAAAGTTTTTTGTGGCGTCAGGAAACACGCTGTGCAGTGAAAATGGCATTTGCAGCTGAAACGATCAGCTGGATAGGAGAAATCTCTTCCTCTTCTATCTTTACCTTGAACTGCCAACAGAAGATTCACACGTAGAGCTGATAAAGTAAAGTCAGAAGGAAGCAAGCAATCTGGGTTAATGACTTGTAAGGCATTGGGGCCAGAAGAAAATCCAACGGCAAATAGTCAACTTGCATTTTCAACAGCGGTAGTCCCCATATTTCTCTCAGCGTGTCTCCTGTAATACTTTTTTTCACCGATCCTTGTTGATAAGGACAAGGGCCTCTTTCCCAGCATCCAGCCCGGTGGTTGTGGGGGTCTGCAGGTGGGGGTCTTATCAGAAATGAGGGCTCCCTTCTACTTGCTCCTGTTTGTAAATGAAGTGTTGGGGATTCTCTTCATCTATACCAGACCTTTATCCTAGATGAGGGTCTGGTATAGATGTTAATGGGGGACCCTATGAAAATAAATATGGTGTGGGGTTCCCTCTAAAAATACACGCCGGAACCTTATTCTTGAAAAGATGCTGGCTTACAAAGCACTTAGAGAAGATGCATTTATGGCAGATTTAGTTATCCAATTCTAAAGCCTCGAAGATTCTGAAACCTGTGTTGAGTGCTGAAGGCTCACATTTTATATTTCACTTTTTGTAACTTTATAACCTGGTCCGTCCCTTTTCCCTCTCTCCTTTTTCTTTTGCATAGTAGCTCCGATGAGGTACTAATCCAACATGTCCTATATCTTTTTGGGTTTAGCTGTAGCTAAGATCTGTCCATAGCTTGTGGTGTGCCATCATCTGGGGTGGCAGGTCGTTCAATGGTTATCTATGGTATCATTTTGAATATACGAGGTTTGTCTAAAAAGTTCAGTAAATGGTCTGATATCCCAATGGCAACATGGGCCAGGTATGGGGATAAGTTGTATGATGTTTTTCTATATGGATGAAGGCATTTATAATTGTGTATGGTTCTAATCGGTAATTTTGCCTATGATCTTCTATACATTGTATCATTGCATATCGCATGTCTCTTTGTTCATATATCAGGTCTCTTTGTTCCTATACCAATAAAAATAGTGTTTGTTTCCGCACTTTTTTTTTAAATTCTATTGCATATAAAAAAGTGCGGAAACTTTTTGAAGACCCGTTGTACATACCAGAACCTTATTCTTAATGCGAGTTTGGTATGGATGTGAAAGGGGACAAAAAAAGTGCGGTGAGTTTCCAAATTCCATACCATTAGGTCTGGTGTGGATTTTAAGGGGGAACCCACTAAAATAAATAAATGTCCCCCTCCCCCCCAAATCCATATCAGACCTTTATTTGAGCTTGCAGCAAGAACAAGCATACAGCCCCCCCCCCCCCGAGCCATAGCAGGCCACATGTCTTCAACAAGGGGGGGGGGGTACATTGCCAGTGGGACTTCTCTTGAAAAACAACTTGTTCCCTTGTTGATGAGGACAAGGGCTTATTCTCCACAACCTGGCCCAGGAGTTGAGGTCTGCAAGTGGTGGTCTTTTACGAACTTGGAAGCCACCTTTAATAATAAGGGCACCCCACAGGGCTGGACTGGGACAGAAATTTGGCCCTGGACTTCATCCACCCACTTACATTTTGAGTGTCCCATCACCAGCCCCCTTACAACAGAGTGTCCCATTACTAGCCCCCTTACATCAGAGTGTCCCATCAGCACCCCCTTACATCACAGTGTCCCATCAGCACCCCTTACATCACAGTGTCCCATTACTAGCCCCCTTACATCAGAATATCCCATCAGTAGCCCCCTTACATCAGAGTGGCCCACTGAGCAATCAGCCCACCGGGAAACTCCCGGTAGTCCCGATGGCCAGTACATGCCTGGCACCCCAAGATACTGGCCCCATCCCATGTGAAGTAAGGGGTACCCCCTACTCATTCACAAAAAATAAATAAACAGTAAATAAAGACAGGCACAGTTTTGTCCTTTGATAAAAAAAAAAAAAACAACAAAAAAAACAAAATGTGTACATCCATCATCAATTACGTCGTCCGGCAATGCAGATATACATCAGTCATGATGAGCTGTCGACCTGCTGAAAGAAAAAACCTGCCAACACACTTCGGATCCTGCCACTTCCCTCAAGCTGAATGACATCTCTGGTTCCCACAGTTACAACACTGATAGTAATGTCAGAGTGGAGCAAGAAGCCTGGGTTAATGACTTTGTGTTTTAAAGTATTGAAGCCAGAAGAAAACCAAATGGCAGATAGGCAACTTGCATTTTCGGAAAGGAATTCAGCAGTGGTAGTCCCCATATTTCTTCCTGTAACATTTTTTCACCAAAGTTCTTTGTTCGCTATTGCCCATGCCGCACTAGTGGTTCCATCACTAGTCATTATCTGCCAACCCAGTTGAAACATGAAGCTCAGGACACATAAAATGTTGGACCATGTTTTTTTTTTTCAGGCTTTAGGGCAGCGTTTATCAACTCTCTTTATCAACTAGGGTTCCTCCTTAAGTTTCTAGGGGTTCCTTGAGCAGTGAGCAATGGTTAATTAACCTTCCACCTACAGCGGCCACCAAGCTGAATGGGGTACTTCCACATTGACCACTAACGTAAGAGGACATCACAATTTTTTAATTTCTTTATTATTACTGAAAATTATTTTGTTGCACAGAGAAGAGAGACAGTACAAAATATGGGCGTCAAATGCGCTAGGCATGTCAAATAGTTAATCTTTTGTTTTCTACAACTTAGTTGAAAGTTCAAACCATTTTAGATGGGGAGATCACCTAGACCAGAACATTTTTTTAAGGGTTCCTCAGAGGTACAAAGGTTGAGAAAGGTTGATTTAGGGTGTTAGCCCTTGTACATACGGTCGGAGATTCCGACAACCAAATCCGACGGATCTTGTTCGAAACTGTTGCATACACACGGTCGGACAAAGTTGTCGTAAAATACGATCTTTCAGAACGTGATGACGTAATTTCGTTACGATGGGACTACATTCAGGCTAGTAGCCAATAGCTTTGTGTAGGAATTTGATCTGAGCATGCGTGACACTTTCGGAATTCTCTACACATGATCGGAGTATGTCCGTTCGGAGCAGTTTGTCGGAAAATATTTCCGGCAAGTTGGAAATTTTGGTCCGGCGGATACTCCGACGGAAACAGTCTGATGCATACTACACACAGTCGGAATATCCGACAAAACGCTCCGATCGGACACATTCCGTCGGAATCTCCGACCCTGTGTACAAGGGCTTAGGCATTAGAGGGAAGGGAGGTTAAGAGAGTTAAGCACCTACGTTAAGGGTTAGGTAAAGTACTAGGCTTAGAATGAAGTGACATCTACACCTTTAGGGAAGTTATTCTTAAACTCTTTAGCCCACCCTTGTCAGTGTATCCCATATACTAAAATATTTACCTTCCATGTTCTCCATTATTCGGCTATGCCAGGTGCTGCACAGTCTTTGCAGAATAAAGTCCCAGATGCTTCCAACTCCCACTGTACATGTGCTCTCTCAATTTATTCCTTTGACTTGTTAGTACTCATGATGACCCCCAGCCATCCAGAGGATTACTACAGTCCAGGGATTCAAAAGTAAAGTTTCTAAATGTAAAAAAAAATGCACCTAGGGAAAAATAATCTCTTGACAGTAAACAATTATAGGCATACAGTATTGTCCAGCGCTACAGAGGAAAAAGATTTGGGGGTACTTATTTCAGATTGCAAAATGAGCAAACAGTGTAGCCATGCAGTGGGAAAACCAAATAGAATTATAAGATGTATTACTAGAGGGATTTACAGCAGGAGGAATGAGGTCCGGATTTCCCTATATAGATCTTTAGTTAGACCTTATCTAGAACACTGTGTCCAGTTCTGGAGATTTCACTTACAAAAAAAAATTATAAAATGGAACAAGTCCTAAATCCTCTATATAGACCTTTATATCACCAGATGGATCACCAGCAGGAGAAAGAAGGTCTTGATTTCTCTATAGATCTTTATATCACTAGAGGGGATCACTGGCAGAAGGAAGGAGGTCCTGATTCCTCTATATAGATCTTTATATCACTAGAGGGGATCACTGGCAGAAGGAAGGAGGTCCTGATTCCTCTATATAGATCTTTATATTACTAGAGGGGTCACCAGCAGGAGGAAGGAGGTCCTGATTCCTCTATATGGATCTTTATATCACTAAAGGGGTCACCAGCAGGAGGAAGGAGGTCCTGATTCCTCTATATAGATCTTTATATCACTAGAGGGGTCACCAGCAGGAGGAAGGAGGTCCTGATTCCTCTATATGGATCTTTATATCACTAAAGGGGTCACCAGCAGGAGGAAGAACGTCCTGAGTCCTCTATATAGACCTTTATAACACTAGAGGGATCACGAGCAGGTGGAAGGCGGTCCTGAATCCTCTATTTAGGTCTTTATATCACTAGAGGGATCACCAGCGGGACAAAGGAGGCTCTGATTCCTCTATATAGATCTTTAGTTATCAATAGGGGGATCAGCAGCAGAAAGAAGGAGGTTCTGATTCCTCTATATAGACCTTTATATCACTAGAGGGGTCACCAGCAGGAGGAAGGAGGTCCTGATTCCTCTGTAAAGAACTGATTATCACTAGATGGGTCACCAGCAGCAGGAAGAAGGTCCTAATTCCTTTATATAGATCTTTATATCAACAAAAGGGATTACCGGCAGGAGAAAGGAGGTCCTGATTGTTTTATATAGATCTTTATATCAACAAGAGGGATCATCATCATCAGAAGGAAGGCCATCCTCATTCCCCTACATAGATCTTTAGTGAGACCTCATTTAGAATACTGTGTCCAGTTCTGGAGATCATACTTATGTAGCAAGGTCCCAGGCCACCTTTGGTCTGATAAGAACCTCCAGGGCCAGAGACAGCTGATATCCTTCTGTATGTGGTGGGTTGTGAGGCATGGTGGGTGCAGAGTAGTTAAGTTATTGGGCTCCAGACAAAATGCAAAATAACGTTTATTTCTAACAGTCAACACAAGGCTTAACAGTTCCTTCACTTTCACTACAATCTCTTCTTGTAGTTCTTCCATACACTGAGCCCCCCGGTCTCTCACTAGACCCACTGATTCACTGTCACTGAATCCCTTGAGCTCCCTCATTCTTCATGGTGGTATCTTCCTCGAGCATCACCCCCACTTCTCTGTTGGGTCCCTAGCTTGGCACTCTAGATACCTCTCAAGCTTCACCCACGCTGGCCTGTTTAGTCCCTAGTTTGTCCCCGCTTGGTGAGAATACTACTCCGGTACTTGCTTCAGTTACTCACTGTGGTCCCTGGTAATAAGGTGGATAGTCTCTTACTGGCAACACCCTCCCCTCTACCTCCGACCACGACAAGTTCCCCTGGCCGTCTGAACCGTCACTTCTGGTTGGACTGCAACCCACAGGTCCAACCCTGCGCTGCTCTCCTGCTTCTGGATAAGCCCTCAGACAGCCTAGCAGCCAAATGTGCCCAGGATAGGCCAAATCTCTGGTCTAGCAGCCTGGGCAGTACAACACATGTCCACCTAGACAGCCGGCCAGGTGGCACAGATCATAGATCACCACTCGAATATATAGGTTCTCCCAGCAGGCCAAGGGATTCAAGAAAACCCCTGCCTATTGGCTAAGATACCCCATAAACCCACAAATTAACCTTGGGTTGCCCTTCTCATATCTAGTACCACCAAGTACCCAGCCAAAGAAAAGTGCCAAGGCCAAACTTAGGGAGAAATCAATACTACTACTCTTGACAAGTAAATTTGTCAGGAGCAACCTTGCCTAAACTCCAGGGTACTAAATCCTTTATATAGACCTTTATGTCACCAGAGGTATCACTAGCAGGAGGAAGGAGATCCTGATTCCCCTATATCATTGGAGGGATCCCCAGGAAATAGAAGGAGGTCCTGAGCTATGGTGGGACAAGGTCAATTAGTGCCCAGTTCGAAGATTCAAAATTGCACCCCCCACCCCCATCCTGGATGCAAGAATTACCCCAGCATTGTTGCCAATACACTTCTGATCCCACTGCCTCCCTCGTGCCAAATGACATTTCCAGGCCCTACTGCTAAAATATCAACAAAGGAATGTGGTCTCCTGGGTGTCGTCATTGACCAAATATCAACATAACCATATTTGATCAACGATGACAAGGAAATCCTATGGGGTCTGGTACAGAATTTGCCTTTTTTTTTTTTGTATGAGGTCCCCCTTAAAATTCATAGCAAACCTGAACAGGTCAGGGTCTAGGATTACACCTAGCACCCTGGCATGATATGAAGGAAGGGCATTTGTGCTATTGATCTTGATAGAAATGTTGCGGGAGGGAGCACCACTGGTCCTCCTGTACGGGGCCTGGGCAAACAGGGTGGCCCAGGCACTAGGGTGAATCGGATGTGGGCAGAGAATGTGTCTCTCCCTCCCTCCAGCTTTTGGCTGCTGCAGAGAGAGCCATGCAGGGGATCAATTGAAGTAATTGCCCCCCCACCCCAGCGACAGCATGATCACCCACCCTCCCCAAGCCCCTCTGTGTGCTCCCCCTGTTCTTCCGCTCCCTCCCACTGGCAGCTGCAAGCTCACAATAGGATCCTTAGGGATGGAGAGTGAGGGAAGGGTCCGTTAAATATGTCATATTTACCAGCCTCTTCCTTTCCTGAATGAACACAATGAGCGATCTGTACCGAGAACTCACTGTGCTCATGCATAACTGAAGCATAGTAAATTGTGTTAATTTTTGGGGGGGGGGGCTCTATCGGGTTGGCTGTATGGAACCCCATGGCTTCTAAGCAGCCCTGATCTTGGTTTTTGAACAAGTATTTTTTTTAGGAAGTGGTGTGACATCCATAGTGTTATGCCCGTTAGTAAATTAGTGTTATGTAACGAGACTGAAGGGGTGAGCTGAGGGGTAGTGCGATGGATTGGGTACGTGGTAAGATGTACTCCTATGTCTATATTCTTACTTCACCATGTGCCTTTGGCTCTTTCCACCTTGTATCTGCCCCTCTCCCTTTTTCCTTATTCTACTCTCTCCCTTGTCTCTCCTGGGCCAATAGGAGGTCAGAGTGCTTAAGATAAGAATGCAGTGATTTTACATATCCAAGGAAGACACGTGTGGACCTCTCCATATTGCTGAGTAATTGTTTCTAAACTTAGGCTCATTTAGCTTCCTCCCCCTGACCCCTGCACCCTGTCCCAGCTGCACCGCACGTTTACACCAAGTCTACACAGTGCTGTGCACATCACGCATTCCTGAGTCTGTGCTGCCCGGAATGCTGTCAATTCCAAGGCACAGTGAGAAGAGGAATGACCGTGACTTTGCACCCAACACGTTACCTACAAATGTTCCAACCTGAGTGCAATTTACCATTTGCAGTTTATACATTAGCGTATTCCATCTCCAACCAGGAGGGCTAGCTATTGGTGCGGATAGTTCTGGGCACCGGGAAAGGTGGGTGAAATAACAAGAGAAATGGGTGAAATCAGTAAAATAATCTACTAATTGTATCCGGTAATATCTGGCGCTACACAAAAGCCACAAAGTCTGCTCAGTTTACCTTAATCTCTGCAATCCATGCACACATTGCTCCATAGAGGATCAGTAGGAGTCTACTTTCCAAAACCCATACTCTGCTCTTCTCCTATGAAATATTTCTTCCAATCCAGGACTGAATCGGATAGGAAGCTTTGAGAACCTTGTTATCACTGGCAATATTTTATAATTTTTTTTTTTGTAATTAAGGGGCGGCGTCACAAGCAGACATTTTCCATGATCACCAGGCTACTACCAAAGAGAAGTACTGAGCAGGTAGGCTGCGTGCTGTGTGCATCCTAAGGTTTATCAAATAAAAATAAATATGTGGCGCTAACTGCAGTAAGGAAAGGTGAGTGGTCAAGCTGAATAAAATAAATAAAGAAAAGAATTAGCAGTGTAACATCACCAGACTGACTAAATCCATATGATAAAAGAAACCAATAATCAAACGTAACCAATATAGCTCTAGAGATGCATAGGAGTGGATAGCAATCACAAAGCAAAATTATTAACCAAAAAAAAAAAATCGCATAAAGTGAGCAAAATCGCATTAAAAACGCATATAATGCCAAAGTATTCACATAAAGTGCAAGGAATGGATAGCAATCACATAGAATGTATGGGAGTGGATAACAATCAAAAAACGGAACAATTAACCAAAAAAATCGCATAAAGTGAAAAAAATCGCATAAAGTGCCAAACTCTTCACATAAAGTACAAGAAGGATCCAATAGGAATAGGAAAGTCTAAAGTGCATAAAGGTGCAAACAAAGCCATAAATAACATAAAAAAAGAAATAAAAGTGCAAGAAATCGCATGAAATGCAAAATAATCAAAGTCAATGTAAATAAAGCAAAAGGTGCAAAGTCCAATCAGTGCAGTAAAGTGCAAACGTGAATGTACTGAATCTTCATCAAACAGTTCATATAAAAGACGTAAAGTGCATGTGTAGAAAGTGATCGATTTCAGATTCCTCCAATCCAATCAGCAGCAATCCATGGAGTGTCACACGTTTCCCCCAGCCTCTTACTTCCAAAGGAGACCCCCAAGGTCAGAATGAGCCTGTAATCTGAAGGCAATGGTAAGCCAGCAGTCGGTCGATCACCTAGGGTTGCCACCTGTCCAGGATTCACCCGGACAGTTCGGGTTTGGAAACTTGTGTCCGGGTTTCACTCTGCCTGAAACCCGGACACATTATTTAGACCGAGCTGTGGCTCCCCTAGTAACTGAGATAGTCACACAAAAATCTGTTGCCATTCGTGAGCTGTGGGACGCTGTCTGGGGGCAGGTTTGACATCACTGGGAGGGGGGGCATGATGTCAGCAAAAGCAGTTTGGCCACACCCACTGTTTGCCGCAGCATGCTGCATTACCACTCTCCTTGGGGCACCCAAAGGTGTCCCAGGTCTTTTATAATCCTATAGTGTATACTACGAATAAAAATGTGCCCCGTGTCGCTAAAGTGTTCGGGTTTGGCTTGAAGAAAAGGTGGCAACCCTACGATCACCTCCGATCGTCACAGCACATGACGGATCTCTAGTGGGGAACTTCAAACTCAGCAGATGAGGTGAAGGCATGTGAACAAGAAAAGCATCAAAATTGTGCATTAGTTTAAAAGGAATTTAATAGGTAAAAAAATAAATATGCTTACATCAAAAATATAGGTAAAACAGCACTGAACACAGTACTTCCTAGTCTCGGCCGTGACAGGAAGTGATGACACCTGACTCTTCCGTGACGCGTTGCATCACTGCTGATGTGACTTTATCAAAGGGTGTGAAAGAGCTCTCTCTCTCTCTCTCTCTCTCTCTCTCTCTCTCTCTATAATATATATATATATATATATATATAAGTTGTGACCCATAATTCTCAACCAAACAGGTTGAGGGGCTCCAAGGGGCTTGTGACATAAAGAGGAAACTGGCTTTTCAGTTTCCCCCGTGTTTTCTTAGGTTTGTTTTGGGACCTGGGTCTGGAGATTTCAAAGTGATCCGGGTGGGATCACCAATCCTGGGTGCAGGTATTCAGAACAGCCAGCATACTAATTGGTCAAGTGTGTGCTGGGTTTTTAGTAATAACCTGACCATGCTTTTGAGCTCCACCCCGGCAGACAGGAGGTCTGGCTCAGGAGTCAGCAGAGCTCCACGTGGGAGCCAGTGCAGCAAGAGGCTTCTACCATGTTTCCCTCGAAAATAAGACCGGGTCTTATATTTATTTTGGCTACAAAAATGCATCAGTGCTTATTTTCAGGGGATGTCTTATTTGTCTCCTGTCTTCTCTCCGCCTCACACTCCCTGTCAGCTCAGGAGTCAGCATCTCTGTAATCCCCAAAATAAACCCCTAGTTAAAGTCCTTGTAAAATCATTTAATCCACTGTAAATGGTTTATATAATGTCCAAGGTGTCTTTATGTAACATTGAAGAAAATAACTTATTTACAGCGCCGCTGGGCTTTCACATGACCCGCCGGAGCTCTTCTTCCCCGCTCCAAGCACTAGGGGTCGCCACCTTTTCTTCAAGTCAAAATCGAACACTTTAGCGGCGCTCAGCAAAATTTTTTATAGTATAAACTATACATACATTTTGCTATTAAATAACATTTCTAATCATATGAAGTTAATAGCAAGAGTCCCCCTTTACATCAGAGTCCACAGAGTTCTCCTTTTACATCTGAATATACAAAGTTCCCCTTTTACATGTGAACTTTTTCCCTTTTCCCTTTCCCTTTTTACATTTGATGCTAGTTATTACAACATACATACACAAACACACAAACACACGCACACACACACACATTTGTGTTTGAGCTTTGGGGTGCACACCCTAATGCAATAGGCTGCGCACAGCTATGGGTTCGAATACAGGTTATGGTTGGTGTCAAGGTTTTGGGTTAAGTTGAAGCTGAGGTTAGAGTTTCATCACGTTTGTTTTTAACTGTTGAGTTATATGATAGAATTATGGTTACGTTTTAAATGGTTCATTTTGAAGTTAGGATGGATTAGGATTAAGTGTTATGTTTAGTTTATGTGTTAAGGGTTTCATTTATGGGGTAACGTTGTTATAGGGTCCAGGTGAGGTCCCATGTCAACTGTTTGTTAGGTCAGCAAAGGTTAACTGTCAGGTTAAGGGTAATGCCGCATACACACGGCCGGACTTTTCGACAGCAAAGGTCCGGCGGAACGAATCCGTCCGACAATTTGATCGTGTGTGGGCTCCATCAGACCTTTGCTGTCGAAAAATCAGACGGGCTTTAGATTTATGCTGTGTACACGAGGCCAGACTTTTCGACAGCAAAGGTCTGACGGAACGAATCAGGCGGACAATCTGATCGTGTGTGGGCTTTATGTGTGACCTTTGGTGTCGAAAAATCAGACAGACTTTGGATTTTCGAACATCTTTCAAATTTTTCCAGACGGACTCGCGTCCGGTCAAAAAACCTGTTAGTCTGTGTGCTAGTCCGATGGACGAAAACCGACGCTAGGGCAGCCATTGTCTACTGGCTATGAACTTCCTTATTCGTACGTCATCACGGTCGAATCCATCAGACTTTGGTGTGATTGTGTGTAGACAAGTCCGATTCGACGGAAGTCCGTCGGAACTCCATTCCAGTCCAGTCCAACTCCAGTCAGACGGAATGCAGTCCGCCGAAAAGTCCGGTCATGTGTACACGGCATTAGAGGGTTTTTTTTTCCTTCGATTGGTTGAACTAGGTTGTCTTTTTTTTAACCAGGCTAACTATGTAACTATTTGTAGAGTTATGCCGCGTACGCACGACCGGACTTTTTCGACGGACTGGAATCCGTCTGACAATTCCAACGTGTGTGGGCTCCAGTGGACTTTTTCTTCCCAAAAGTCTGGCGGACCTAGAAATAAAATTAGCTTCAAAACTTTCCGACGGACTTGAGTCCGGCCGAAAAATCTGACAGACTAAAACTGATGCTAGGGCAGCTCTTGGCTACCGGCTATGAACTCCAAGTCCCTCAAAGTCTGGTCGTGTGTATGCGGCATTAGATGGTATTTATCGCAAACAACTAAATGCATAAAGAAATACAAGGATTTGTATTTTTGTCAATCAGTCCTGATATATACATAGCCCTGTGCAATATTTTCTCTATCGAAGTTACGTAATTCAGGAAAGGTCATTTCCCCACTGGCTAGGCCAATGAAGGAAGAACAGAAGACTTTTAAGATCATCACTCTGCACTCTAGTCCTGACAGCACAGTTGTTATTAGCATGTTAGTGTAGCGGTACCCCCGTAGGGGCTGCTGAGTGATGCAGCCCACCTATCACCCTGCCCAGCCCGGCATTCACTTCCAGACATTCCAAGACAATGAACGAGTCCATCAGCTTTGTTTTTGTATTTTATTGAGGGCTTAGAACATGGATGGGGTTAAGAAATCCATGGGATGCCCAGAAAATGACTCTTGCATCGTATGGGACAATTCAGATATTCTCCTCCTGCACAACACTTGCTGCAGACCTATCTCTCCCTCTCCCTCCAGCACAATTCTTCAGGCATAGCTAGCACATGGTTTGGCCTAACTCTGGTTTTAGCCAGGCCTTAGAAAGCTCCTTATTACAAGCAGGGACCGTGGGCCCCTGTGGTGTAGTAAAAGAGAGTTCTGGTGCTAGCTGCCCTCTTTGGTGGACTACGGATCCCAGTCAGCCCATTGCAGACCCTGACAGCCCTCCTGACTGCAGTGGCCCGACTTCACTCCCAGTAGCATCACAGTCTCTCCTGCTGGCTCTGTATCCACCTCTGACTGCAGTCCTCTCCGGCATGCCTCTCCCAGCTCTCCCGACTGTGCCTGCCACTCACCGACACCTGATGGATCCCTCCTTGAGACTTGCCTGGTTGTATTCCCAGCTGCCCTCTCCTGCTCCTGTTCAGGACACCTCTTGGGTTGTTGGGGTTCTTGTTCAGCTCCAAGCCCCTGGCCCAAGGTCCCCCCCACCACCCCCCAGAGTGGGGGGCTCCCTGCCAACAGCCTAATACTCCATCTCCAGTTCTTCCACCCGAACAACTCCTCCCCAGCTGGGCTGACTCCATGTATTTAAGCCAATCCAGGTTGGGGATTGGTCATGGCTCCTTAGAACATCCCAGACAGCTCCACCTCTCTTCCCCACCTTCCTTCTAGAACCCTCTAGAAGCAAAAAGGGAGGTAACCGAAAGATGAAACTAGCTGTAAGTCACCAGCCTACTCTAAGCCACTCCCAGACACAGATCAAAACATTCAGCTAGGCCTGCCTATATTTACCCGCACAGACAAAAATCTCATCTCAATCTCATCTCTAGCATCTACCTAAGTAGAGGGTAGTACATTAGTATGGGGGAACTGCATGCTGGATTTATACTACTATTACTCATGGAGGTTCAGCACCCCCTCATGGTCGGAGGCCTTCACATACAAAAAGTTAACATCCTTTACAACTGCCAGTTGACTGACTACAGACACATTTTGAGAGACATTTTGAGAGACACAACATTGAGATCTTTTTCTCTCCACCATCTCTTCCCATACGCTGTATTTGAGTCGACCATATTCAACCCACAGGCAAAGAGAGGAGCTGCCACCAGGGGTGGACTGACAACTCATGGGGCCCCCGGGCAATAGGAGATTATGGGGCCCCCAGACAATCCAAGATTATGGGGCCACACAGTATACACACACACAGTATACAATCCCACAGTATACACATACATGTACACACAGTATACACAGACATGTTTCTATTGGCTGAGAAGGTACTGGAGAGGTAGGGCAGCTATAATCTCAGGATTTTTAGACCAAAAGGATGTTGGTAAGGGACATTTCACAGACAGATGTAAAAAAACAAAAACAAAAAAAACACAGATTTTTACATACTGTCCCTGGTTTTACTGAGGCTGGAAACCCTGATGGGGCCCCCTAGTGGCTCGGGGCCCTCGGGCAGTGCCCGAGTGGCCCAATGGTCAGTCCGCCCCTGGCTGCCACACATACTTCACGAGGCCTTGAACACTGTGGTTCTAAGCTTAGTCCCTAGGGAGGGTTCTGTTCCGCAGTGGGCCCTAAGATAGAGGTCCAACCTCTTGGCAGAATGAATATAAACCTAGACAGGAGGGGCAGGGGTGACATTTACTGGAACCAATCCTCTGTAGTTTCCTTCTGTGGCAGTTGAATGCCAGTGAGATGGAGAAGAGGAGAAGCCGCCTTTCAACTGTCACAGGAGGATAATACGGGGGATCGGTTCCAGTAAATTCTGCCCCCACCACCCCTCCTGTCCAGGTTCCAGGGTCAGCAAGGAAGGATTTTTTTTTTTCATATTTGTCGGAAGTTCGGCTTTCATTTTTACTTTGTACACTAAAAGCTCACACAGGATTATAGTCGAGGTAGGTTACATTCACCTTTTCTTGTTCTGTAGATGTAAACACCCCTGGTCAGACATCTTAGTGACTTCCTCGGTTCAGATGAACGCCAGAAGCAGCATGTGACATCATAAGCCTAAATCCCGGGCTATGTTCCTGGCACTCGTTAGAACCGAAGAGGTCCATGGATAAACAGTGAACAGTGAACATTGCAGGACAGGTGTAGTTGACTGTGACTAACTGCTACTAACTATACCGTGACCTTAGTAAAGCAGGACCTTGACAAACCTACTCACAAGAGAGGGAAGATTTCGGGCCAATTCATTTCTGTCTGTTCTTGTGCCTTTCATGCATTAATGTGCGTAGCATGAAGACATCCTATTCATTTTAAAAGGGCTGCCAACACACACGAGAACAGACCCAAAAAACGGACACGCAGCATTTTTTTTTCCTCTATGTAATGCAGTGTCATGGCTGCATTGCCTTGGTGCATTGGGGTGCCATTCAAAATGAATGACACCCTAATGTGTTAATGCATGCAACATGCATTGCCAAAACATGTGCATTGCCTCACCGCATTGGCAAAGGTGTGTTTGGGCCAATAAGACCCCTTTCACACTGGGGCGTTTTTCAGGCGTTTTTCATGCGCTTTAGCGTTAAAACAAAGCGTCTGTAAAGCGCTTGAAAGAAGCCGCAACTGCAATCCCAATGTGAAAGCCCGAGTGCTTTCACACTGAGGCGCTGCGCTGGCAGGGCGTCAAAAAAGTTCTGCAAGTAGCTTCTTTGCAGCGCTTTTGGAGCGGTGAATTACGCCACTCCTAAAGCACCCCTTCCCATTGAAATCAATAGGAAGCACCTGCAAAGCGCCTGAAAAGCGCTTTTGGCAGCAGCGTTTTGTGGGCGCTTTTAACCCTTTATTTGGCCACTAGCAGGGGTTAAAAGCGCCCCAATAGCGCTAGAAAAACGCTGGTAAATCGCTGCTAGTTTAAGCGGTGCTTTACATGCGTTTTTCGGGCTCTGACATTGTGAAAGGGCTCTTAAAGCACTCGGGCTTTCACATTGGGATTGCAGATGAGGCTTCTTTCAAGCGCTTCACAGGTGCTTTTATTTAATGCTAAAGCGCTTGAAAATGCCTGAAAAACACCCCAGTGTGAAAGGAGTCTAAATGTCATCAGAGTTGCATTGTTGCTTATTATTTAACAATATGCAAATACTGAAAAATAAAGACAGTACAGTTTTTGCACTGCTGCATTTAGAATTACTTCACAGCTGTTGAAAAAAAAAATCAATCGGCGCAATTCCTTACTGAGGAAGTCAACACCCTGACGACACGCATCTAGGAGGGTGTACTGTAAAGTAAGGGAGGGTGGGGTATTCTTGACTTATGATGGTAGGGGGCTCTTGACATGTGTTGTAAGGGGGGGTTGGTGCTCTGGACATCTAATGTAGTCTTACAGATCCAACTAAACCTTTGAGGGTAACCATAATGCTGATGCGGCCTATGATGTTTTTATTACAAATTATGTGAGCAGACTGCAGTTCCTCTTTAACTGAAAGACCTGAATCAGGTAGGTAGGTTGTTAGGGTGAGGCAGTCTAGTCTTCAGAAGTTCCCTGAGGTAGACAATGACCTCTCAGATGAGCAGAGCCACTGGGTTGTAATTTTCAGGTTTGTCCCGATGCAAACAGAAATTTTGGTAAAGACAAAATCGGCTCTGGGAAGAAGGCAGGGAAGCCAAGCACCAAATTATTATATCAGAGTTGCATTGTTGCTTATTATTTAACAATATGCAAATACTAAAAAATAAAGACAGTACTGTTTTTGCACTGCTGCATTTAAAATTACTTCACAGCAGTTCAAAAAAAAATCAATTTGCGCAATTCCTTTCTGAGGAAGTCAACACCCTGACGACACGCGTCTAGGGGGTGCACTGTAAAGTAAGGGAGGATGCCGTATTCTTGACTTATGATAGTAGAGGGCTCTTGACATGTGTTGTAAGGGGGGGTGGTGCTCTGGACATCTAATATAGTCTTACAGATCCAACCAACCCTTTGTGGGCAACCATAATGCTGTTGCAGCCCATGATAAAATTGAGATCGACACCCCTGATTTAAAGAGGAAGTAAAGGCTATTTTTTTTAAATGCAACCTGCAAGGCAAAGGCATAATGAGCTAGTATGCATAGCATACTAGCTCATTATAAATAACTTACCTGAGAACGAAGCCCCTGAAGCGGTCCTCCTTCTTCTTCTTCGCCGCTGCCATGTATCCCGGAGTGACTTCCGGGTCTCGCTGGTTCGGCGCTGTGATTCGCCGGAGCCGCGATGACATCACTCCCACGCATGCGCACGGGAGACGACACGAGCTGCATATCGCCGTGATCTGCGTCCTGCTCAGTGCGCCTGCACTAGGCTTACCTGTAGGTCAAAGTGGTTTGTAAGGGTTTACAACCACTTTAAGTGAACCTGTTACTTCATGGCACAAAAGAGATATTTTTTTTGGGGGGGGGTGGGGGTTTAGATTAAAAATTGTGATTTGGTAATGCCGATGTGTGTCCTACTCCCTCTCAGCCCTTGTACACACAGATAATCCGACTGTGTGTGGTATGCATCGGACTGATTCCGTCCGAATCTCCGTCCGACCCAATTTTCCAACATGTTGGAAATATTTCCCGACCAACTGGGCCGGACGGACCTAATCCGATCATGTGTAGAGCATTTTCATCGGACCAAGTGCCACGCATGCTCAGATCAAATTCCTACATCAAAGCTATTGGCTACTAGCCTGAATGTAGTCCCGTCGTAACTAAATAACGTCATCACGTTCTGAAAGATCGGATTTTTCGCCAACTTGGCCCGACCGTGTATATGCAACAGTTTCGGACACAATCCGTCGGACTAAATCCGACGGGCAAAATCAGACGGATTTGGTTGGCAAAATCTCGGACCGTGTGTACGTGGGCAAAGATTGTTTTTGCCCCTCCATAGCCTCATACCCTGCACCCCCCCCCCCCCCCCTCCCACCGCCATATTAGTTTTTTTTTATTTCACAATTTATACCTATATTTCGGGGCTGGTCACACAACAGGTAGGGTCATCCTTGTCTACCTTCTGCTCTCCTCTAGTACCTGGATACGGCACAGATTGGCACTCATATTGTGACGTGAGTGCCATTATCGGCATGATTCTCCTATGAGTACAGGCTGACATGATGACGCAACTTCAGTGGGTGTGTCTATGGCCGAAAGTGAGTTAAATTAAGCTGGAAGTCATTAAACCCAACAAAGGCTTGGCACTGACCTTTTATTTTTCTATCAACACAATTTTTTATTAATTAAAAAATGTAGCAAAATGTAAAAATTTAGAGTTGGGTGCAGGAAGAAATGTGCTGCTTTTGAAGGTACGCAAGAGCCCAAAGTCATCTCAAATATACACATATGCTAGCGCTCAGGAGATTGATAAAATAAAACAATTAAAAATGGGCACAATGGGTAAAAGTATATAAGTCCAGGGATAGGGATTTAAGAAATGTCCAAGTAGATTTGAGGCAATCTGTCTTTTAAGGTGGATGTTTGTAACATCTCAGGGATAAGACCAGCACTGAGGGCGCAGCTTTTCACATGAGCGAAGCCAGCTCTGTTAGACAAGACAAGAAAAAAAGCAGAAAAGCGCCTCTGAGTGCAAGGTTTAATGTGTACAATAATATGTTATCCAACACTTACATAGAAGTAAGGGATGACAAGATCATGGAAGGTGCAATCTCCTAGGAGACCGTTGGAGACTGATCTAGGAATTGTCACCTTCCATGAGCCTGTCATCCCTTACTTCTATGTAAGTGTTCGATAATGTATTATTGGACACATGGGCGTAGCATAAGGGGTTGCAGGGGTCACAATCGCAACCACGCCCCTAGCTCCAGGGGGCCCATGCAGCCTCCCTGTCATATTATCATATCCTCCACAAAATCCAGCTCCGATCTGCCCTAGGGCCCCATAGCCAGGCTCCAGTACTGGGCTTCTACTTTGCCTTCCACAGTCCACACCCCTCTGTTCCCAGAGAAGCTGTGAGCCATTTCCTGAATGGAGAGGAGCATGAGGTGAGAACAGCCCAGAATGGGAAAGTGTCTGTGCGGTGTGATGGCAACATGGAATAATAACCGATCTCAGTGAGGCAAGAGGAGGCGAGTGCCGCCCTGTGGCCACGATTGGACCGATGTCACTGGTGAGGTAAGACACTGCTCAGTGTCTCCTAGTCACCAGCTGGGATTCTCTATACCCCCCTACCTGGGGATATCTGCTTACCCAACTTCCCTGACAACTGGGGAAAAGACTCACACCTTCGGGAGGTGACCTCCTGCCATATCTGACAGAGAAATCTTCAGAAATGGCTAAAACAAATCCCTTAACGCCTCCTCAGGGGGCCCCTGAAGGGCCACAGGCTCCAGATTTTGTGTCACATGGCTTTACCCTCCCAGATCTAAGTTGCCCCCCCAAAGCCCCCTGACCAACCCCTCCACCCTGCATGCTATGTCAGGCTGCTGAGCTCCTTTCCCATTACAGCACTCTATACTGTTCCTCCTCCGCAGGGCTGAAATCATATTCCTTTACAACACAGCCAATTAGCCATGATCTGCACAGGGTGTATCTGCCTAATGCAACTACACTGCCGCTCCAACCAAAGAATTTCACGGGTTAGAAGGGCAACATAAGAGCCAGATACACCCCGTGAAGACTGACAGTGACTGTGTGTAAAGGAATGTGATTTCAGCTCTGTGTATTGTGGGGAGGGGGGGGGGGGCTCTATACAGTGCTGGGATGGGAAAGGAGCTCTGCCAAGTGACCTGCCAGGGGTCCCTGTCCTCTGATTCTCCAGCAGTGATCCCCTGTCCTCTGATTCTCCAGCAGTGATCCCCTGTCCTCTGATTCTCCAATGGTGATCCCTGTTCTCTGATTCTCCAATGGTGATCCCTGTCCTCTGATTCTCCAATGGTGATCCCTGTCCTCTGATTCTCCAATGGTGATCCCTGTCCTCTGATTCTCCAATGGTGATCCCTGTCCTCTGATTCTCCAATGGTAATCCCTGTCCTCTGATTCTCCAATGGTAATCCCTGTCCTCTGATTCTCCAATGGTAATCCCTGTCCTCTGATTTTCCAAAGGTAATCCCTGTCCTCTGATTTTCCAAAGGTAATCCCTGTCCTCTGATTCTCCAATGGTGATCCCTGTCCTCTGATTCTCCAATGGTAATCCCTGTCCTCTGATTCTCCAATGGTAATCCCTGTCCTCTGATTCTCCAACGGTGATCCCTGTCCTCTAATTTACCAAAGGTAATCTCTGTCCTCTGATTCTCCAATGGTGATCCCTGTCCTCTGATTCTCCAATTGTGATCCCTGTCCTCTGATTCTCCAATTGTGATCCCCGTCCTCTGATTCTCCAATGGTAATCCCTGTCCTCTGATTCTCCAATGGTAATCCCTGTCCTCTGATTTTCCAATGGTAATCCCTGTCCTCTGATTCTCCAATGGTAATCCCTGTCCTCTGATTCTCCAATGGTAATCCCTGTCCTCTGATGTAAAGAGGAACTCTGGGAACTCAAAACACTTAAGCCACTTTGGGTATCTTGGCGTGCGGTGGATGTATCTGCACGCACATTGGAAGTAGTGGGGGGGCCCAGGTTAACTTTTGCATCGGGACCCACGAGTTTTAAGCTAGGCCTCTGATTGTACACATTAAACCTTGCACTCAGAGGCACTTTTCCCAAACTCATCTCAAAGGGTATTGTTTGAGAATTCTGAGAGTTGCTGTCCCACATCTTGTTTTGGTGGTTTGGTGGCTTGTTTTGGTGGTTCCCGACCTCCTTCATAAGCGTTCATTTTCCTGCATCAATTCAACGAGAAACTATGCGAAAATATCAAAGTTCTCTACAGTGTTGCTGAACGAACAATTTCCTAAACTTCGAGTGTATACTGAAAGGTTCAGTATCTCTATTTTACACAACACTCCTACTGGTTGACCTGCTGTTAAAGATGATACAATAAATCAGAAATATTCCATCCATTTTGTCTTCTCTCCAGCATCACCCTTCAGGAATTCCTTAAAAACCATCACTGCTTTTACTGGCACCCTCACCTAGCCCGCGTCGTGTGTTTACACAGTGGCAGCCCAGCCCTGAAGGCACCGCGCCAGAGGATGTAAAGTCCTTGAGGATTAAAAATAGCAGTCTGGCTATTTATGAGCTGCACTTGTTAAGTGCCCTTGGGTGGATGCCATCTGGCCATGGGCCAACTGGTGATTATACAGTACAATTCAAAATATTGGAAGCATAACGAGCAAAAAAAAAAAAACTAAAAAACACTCCATTAATAATAAGTGCTCTCCTCATCTTCTTGTAGTCCTTCTTATGGAAGACAAATTGGGAGCCTTTATCCTTGTGTGTTAATATGCTGTTATGATATTATGGCTTTTATAGCCTAGAGAAGGCTAAGAATAAACCAAAGTGGCTGCAAACTCGTACCTAATGACAATTAGTTTGCTCTTTGCACTGTGTATGTATAAACAATTGCCGTCTTTTTTTCACTTGCTTTTCTCGACAAATCAGGTATCCCTACAAGAATCTGGATCTTTTCTACAGATCGGGAATCTTCTACCTATATTTATTAAAGGAAAACTATAGGCAAAACTTTTAAGTGAGGGAGAGTTATAACCCCCCATCTGTTTATTTTTTTACCATCCCTGTCCCATTGGGGAGATTCATCTTTACTTCCTGTCCCATAACCGAAACAGGAAGTGAGCGATAATCCCTGCAAATCAATTGGAAAATATACCCTTTGTTACTTTTCTGGGGACTACCCAAAATTTGTGGTTTTCTTTACTTTTACTTTCGATGCTAATGGTAAACAGGACAGATAGAGAGGTTGAATCTCCCTAATAGGGGGCACAGACATCTGTAACAACATAATAGGTGTTCTAATTCCTCTCCACTCTATCCAAAACTGGAAAAAAAATAGTTACCTTTTGGTTACACTTTAACTTTCTTAGCCCTTGTACACACGGTCGGAGATTCCGACGGAATGTGTCCGATCGGACCGTTTTGTTGGATATTCCGACTGTGTGTGGTCTCCATCGGACTGTTTCCGTCGGAGTATCCGACGGACCAAGTTTTCCAACTTGTTGGTAAAATTTTCTGACAAAATGCTCCGATCGGACATACTTCGATCATGTGTAGAGAATTCCGATCGGACAAAGTGCCACGCATGCTCAGATCAAATTCCTACACCAAAGCTATTGGCTACTAGCCTGAACGTAGTCCCATCGTAACGAAATTACGTCATCACGTTCTGTTTCCGACAAATTTGTCCGACCGTGTGTATGCAACAGTTTCGGACAAAATCTGTCAGACAAAATCCGACGGATTTGGTTGTCGGAATGTCTGATCGTGTGTACAAGGGCTTAGACCAATGGTCTACTTCCTCGGGTGATAACAGGAGGTACAAAGGAATATGTCAGAAATTGTACAAATACATCCAATTAAAGAGATGTTTAAAGCCTTGTTTTTCTTTTTTTTAATTAACAAACATGTCATACTTACCTGCTCTGTGTAATGGTTTTGCACAGAGCAGCCTGGATCCTCCTCTTCTCAGGTCCCACGCTGGTGCTCCCGGCCCCTCCCTCCTGCCAGGTGCTCCCATAGCAAGTAAATTGCTCTGGGGGTACCAAGGAAGGCGCACTCCTGACCCACCGCTCTGTGTGTCTATTTACACACGGAGCTGTGGCTTGGCCCTGCCCGCTCCATCTCCTGATTGGCTCACTGTCTGTGATTGACAGCAGCAGGAGCCAATGGCTCCTGCTGCTGCCGAAAGCCAATCAAGAGTGCGAGTCTCGGATAGTCAATGCTCTCGTGGACATCACTGGATCTAGAGGGGGCTTGGGTTAGTATTTGGGGGGGCTGTTGCACACAGAAGGTTGTTTACCTTTAAGCATAGAATGCATGAAGGTAAAAAAACCTTGTACCTTTACAATCACTTGATAGAAGCCAAAAAATATAATTTCAATGCTGGCAATCATCTCAGTAAATAATGGTTATCTTAATACGAGTTCATCTACAACAGCGTCAAACTCAGTGTTATGACGGGCCACATCAGCAGTATGATTGCTCTCCGGTAGTATCTATAATGCCCCATACACACGATCGGACATTGATCGGACATTCCGACAACAAAATCCATGGATTTTTTTCCAACGGATGTTGGATCAAACTTGTCTTGCATACACATGGTCACACAAAGTTGGTCGAAAATACACTATGTACAGAGTGCAGTTTCAGGGGTGCTCTATCCACAATCTGCAGAGTTCAGAGATGCACTATGTACAGAGTTCAGGTTTGAGGAGTGCACTACACACAGAGTTCAGGTTTGAGGAGTGCACTACACACAGAGTTCAGGGTTGAGGAGTGCATTACACACAGAGTTCAGGTTTGAGGAGTGCACTACACACAGAGTGCAGGGTTGAGGAATGTGCTACACACAGAGTGCAGAGTTGAGGAATGTGCTACACACAGAGTGCAGAGTTAAAGCGGGAGTCCACCGGGACTCCGCGTTTTTTTTTTTTTAAAAGCCAGCAGCTACAAATACTGCAGCTGCTGACTTTTAAAATAGTGACACTTACCTGTCCAGCGCGCCCGCGATGTCGGCACCCGAAGCCGATCTCTAGATCGACACTCGAGTGCTGCCGCCGCCATCTTGGGTATGGGAATCAGGAAATGGAGCCTTTCGGCTTCATTTCCCGGTTCCCTACTGCGCATGCGCGAGCCGCGCTGCGCAATGAGGACGGTCCCCGTTGCCTCTGGAATCTGTGTGTTTCCCAGCAGGCAGCGGGGCACTTGCGGGAAGGGGCGGGCACTTGCGGAAAGGGGCGTAAGTTACGCCCCTTTCCGCAGAGAGCTATCCCGGAAGTGGGTGCAGTTACCTGGATTATCCAGGTAACTGCACCCCCCTCCCCCTGAAAGGTGCCGATTGTGGCACCGGAGGGGGGGAGGGTTCCGATGAGCGGAAGGTCCACTTTAGGGTGGACCTCCGCTTTAAGGAGTGCGCTACACACAGAATGCAGGGTTGAGAAATGCTACATACAGAGTGCAGGGTTTAGGGGTTTGCTATGCACAGTGTCCAGGGCTCAGCTGTCTTTCACAGGATGTCAACATCTAATTTCCACCCCTCCTTGGCTCTGACCTCTGCACCATTCTTCCTCATCCCTCTCCTCTGCATACATCTCCTTCAACAGCCTTATCTCTGCCCCCAAAGCTTCCTCTCCTCTTACCTACTCGGCCCGGCTCCAGTACCTCCCGGCAGTGTAGGCAGCTTAGTCTCTCTCTCTAATCTGTAGGAAGATCATTGGGGGGAATCATGCACAGATGGGGATCCCAGTGCAACTTCCCACACTGCACATACATTTTCCTTCTGCCCACTGTGAGTAAAGGGCAGGCAGGGATCTGTGAGAGCTGCCAAGAGGAAAGCTGTCCTTATAAACACAGAAGGCTTCTGTGTTTATAAGTGACAGTGGAAAGCAAGAGCAGATGACAAGAACCGAATGTGGCAGTTCTACAATGTTCCGGCTGAAAAAAATCCCTGGGTGTGAGGGCCACATGAAATGGCCTGCAGGTCTGGATTTGGCCCACAGGCCTTGTAATCCAAACTGAATGTACAGGTGCTGCTCAAGGCTCCCCCGGGTCCTCCTATGTAGCAACTGCTTGGAGTACAGACAAGGACAGAGCTCGTCCCAGCTCTAGACATCTAAGGACAGAGCTCGTCCCAGCTCTAGACATCTAAAGACAGAGCTCGTCCCAGCTCTTGACCTCTAAGGACAGAGCTCGTCCCAGCTCTAGACATCTAAACACAGAGCTCGTCCCAGCTCTTGACATCTAAGGACAGAGCTCGTCCCAGCTCTAGACATCTAAGGACAGAGCTCGTCCCAGCTCTAGACATCTAAGGACAGAGCTCGTCCCAGCTCTAGACATCTAAGGGCAGAGCTCGTCCCAGCTCTAGACATCTAAGGGCAGAGCTCGTCCCAGCTCTAGACATCTAAGGACAGAGCTCGTCCCAGCTCTAGACATCTAAGGACAGAGCTCGTCCCAGCTCTAGACATCTAAGGACATAGCTCGTCCCAGCTCTAGACATCTAAGGACAGAGCTCGTCCCAGCTCTAGACATCTAAGGACATAGCTCGTCCCAGCTCTAGACATCTAAGGGCAGAGCTCGTCCCAGCTCTAGACATCTAAGGACAGAGCTCGTCCCAGCTCTAGACATCTAAGGACAGAGCTCGTCCCAGCTCTAGACATCTAAGGACAGAGCTCGTCCCAGCATTAGACATCTTAGGACAGAGCTCGTCCCAGCTCTAGACATCTAAGGACAGAGCTCGTCCCAGCTCTAGACATCTAAGGGCAGAGCTCGTCCCGGCTCTAGACATCTAAGGACAGAGCTCGTCTCAGCTCTAGACATCTAAGGACAGAGCTCGTCCCAGCTCTAGACATCTAAGGACAGAGCTTGTCCCAGCTCTAGACATCTAAGGACAGAGCTCGCCCCAGCTCTAGACATCTAAGGACAGAGCTCGTCCCAGCTCTAGACATCTAAGGACAGAGCTCGCCCCAGCTCTAGACATCTAAGGACAGAGCTCGTCCCAGCTCTAGACATCTAAGGACAGAGCTCGCCCCAGCTCTAGACATCTAAGGACAGAGCTTGCCCCAGCTCTAGACATCTAAGGACAAAGCTCGACCCAGCTCTAGACATCTAAGGACAGAGCTCGTCCCAGCTCTAGACATCTAAGGACAGAGCTCGCCCCAGCTCTAGACATCTAAGCACAGAGCTCGTCCCAGCTCTAGACATCTAAGCACAGAGCTCGTCCCAGCTCTAGACATCTAAGGACAGAGCTCGTCCCAGCTCTAGACATCTAAGGACAGAGCTCGTCCCAGCTCTAGACATCTAAGCACAGAGCTCGTCCCAGCTCTAGACATCTATGGACAGAGCTCGTCCCAGCTCTAGACATCTAATGGAAAAGAGAAAAGTCTTGGAAGTCGCACATCTCTGCAAAACTCTGTTTGAAGGTGTATGACAGTCTCCGCCTGGGCTTGTGACCTGGTTGGGGCCCAGACTGAGGCTGTCACACACCTTCTTATAGAGTTTCGCAGAGATGTGCAACTTTCAAGACTTCTCTGTGGGCCTTGTGTTTGACACATGTGATCTACAACCTCCAAAGTAGTTGCTCCCAGGGGTTTGGAATGGGGGGGGGGCTGCAGGGACCCAAGAGAAGCAAGTCTCCAACCAAGTCTCCAACCTAAAATTGATTCTCGTAAAACTAGATTTGTATTGAGGTACCTCTCTACGCATAATTGATTTGGTTTAAAGGACACTTTTTTCTCACTCTGCCCGCTCTCTTTCTCTGATTTACAATACAAACCTCTCTGGCGGCTCTTTACACCTAATTAAGGGGGAAGTGGTTACGGCTTTCCCACCCGCTATATATTAAAGCACCTGTGGTTTGCTGATTTATGTCCCCTGTGGTAGGAGTAGATTTAATATAACAAGAGCTAAAACAGAACACGTTGTTCTAGTCTTAACTTACAGTAAGTAACTCAAAGCAGCAGCACAAAAAATTGTAGTACTAAAATTCTTAATATTAAAGATCTTATTCGGAGCACAGCATGTCACGCCTGGAGCAGCGGTTTATGGGTGAGTACCTCTGCTGCCCAAAGAGGCTGAAAACCTTGAGAGAAGTCTGGCTACTGAATAGGCAGTCAGTAGGGTAGATGCGGTGGGTAGAAGGAGGAGGAAGCCCTCTATATGATTGCATGGTTAGGTGACAGGTACTCTTCATTGAGATGTCAGATGTCTATTGGACCCCCCAATGTCTACTCTACCTTCCACTGCAGCCAATCAAGCACAGAGCATACTTAATTAGCTGCATCCTTGGCTACAATTGCCAGTGAATGCCAGTTCTGAGACAGGAAATGTCGAAATCCTTGTCGCTTTGGGGTTCATTAGTTACTAAGGAGATCTGGGAATGGATATTCCTTGATCTCCTCTGGATCTAGCTATTGGAAAGAAATGTCTTCATGGTGCAAGTAGGGTATGGGAAACGTCCTTATTGCAGAGAAAAAACACTGGGATGCATAATCATGAGTCCAATAAACCAGACTTTATCAGGTATATCAGGGGTTGACTCCGGCAAGCTTCCTTTCACAAGATGCAGCTTCTCCAGAGTGATGGAAGAAATCTCTAAATCAAGAAAAATAAAAAACATCTTAAGTACGCTTGGCCATCATATATCGCAGCCAAGGGAGATTCATCCACTACCAGGAGAGGGAGGTTGAAGCTCCCCTAACCGCAGCAGCTCCTAAACTATGCTAAAAGCCTGTGTGTTCAATGACACATAGGCTTTTATGGAGTTGCGTTTAGGAGTTTTGGCAAAAAAAAAATGCCAAGACCTCCTAAACTCAAGTTTGGGAGCTGCTAGGGTACATGAAGCCTTAGTGCAGCATTGAAACATATATGATAAAAACAAATGGGAAACTCACATGAAGTAAGTTTGTGAAGGCATGTAGAGCGTAATAAATTAGGACATCCAAGGAACCCTGTAGTTCAGGCATCTATTTAACAGGCTTGACAAAGAGACAGTAACATCTTGAAATGCATAGTCACAGCCCCAGGATGTCCCCCGGAGTACCACATCCATTGGTTTCCTTGGAGTCTCCTCCGAACCAGAAAGTGCCCTGAGCTTCCTATGTCTACCCAGCCGCTGCCCAGTGCTGCACAGTCCCTGGACTGGATGCCTTTGCTACAGGGTTCCTTGGATGTCCTGACTTTTTATGCTCTACATTCCTTCACAAACTTATGCCCTGTACACACGGTCGGACATTCCGACCACACAATCCATCAGATTTTTTCCAACGGATTTTGGCCGAAACTTGTGTTACATACACACGGTCGCACAAAGTTGTGGGAAATTTCCGATCGTTCTGAGCGAGGTGACGTCAAACACGTTCGTCGGGACTATAAACGGGCCAGTAGCCAATAGCTTTCGTCTCTTAGGTTATTCTGAGCATGCGAGGCACTTTGTCCGTCGGAATTGTCTACACACGATCGGAATTTTTGCGATCGGATTTTGTTGTCGGAAAATTTTAGATCCAGCTCTCAAACTTTGTGCGTCGGAAAATCCGTCAGAAAAAGTCCGATAGAGCCCACACGTGATCGGATTTTCCGATAACATAATCGGATCTGACTTTTTCCATCGGAATTTCCGACCGTGTGTAGAGGGCATTACTTCATGTGAGTTGCCAATTTGTTTTTATCATAAAATAAATATTTCGATGCTGAACTTAGATGGCACCCTCCTCTGTGTGTTTTTGTTGCTAACCATTGGGCCAGTTGCATTCCTGGGCTTCCAGAGGAACAGGAGATCCTGAGAACCACTGGAGTTTGGGGGGATGTTGGGGTTACAGCCCTTCTCAGTACAGTAAAAGTGATTGGGCGCCGCGGCTCCACAGGAGAACTTTTAAAAAAAACGTAGGGACCTGAACTGGTTGTAATACATTCCAGAGATTCTTTTACATGTTTTTGTTATGTTTACTTTACATGAATATCTGAAAATATGTTGAAAATATTTTAGATTCCCTTAAACGAGTCTGGCCAGTTATTGGTAACTTTTAACATTTTATTTGAATATCACAAGTGTCCATGTAAAACTTTTATATTGAAAAAAATTGGGAAAATTAGCAATGAGATAAAATTTGTGACACGAGGAGAACTTATTTTGAAGTTCTTTAAAGATGGGAACCATAAGTTTGCATTTAGCACAGCGGCTAAGTGGTTAGCACCTCCAGTTAGCAGGTCTAGGGCTTTTGGTTTGAATCACAACCACAGCAATATCTGGCTGGAGTTTGCATGTGCTCCCTGTGCCTGCACGGGTTTCCTCTGAAAAAAATGAGCTGCATTTTTATTTGGGTACAGTGTTGCATGACTGCGCAATTGCCAGTTTAATTAGCGCAGTGCCGAATAGCAAAAAAAAAAAAAAAGGGTGTGGTCATGAAGGGGGTAAAATTTTCTGGAGGTCACACATTCGAGGTGAATGGGGAAATCCTTCCCTCTGCATCTTTCTATACTGATAGTGGGACTCACCCGCTGTTGGAATATACTGATCAGCACCGCAGCCCATTGGCTGCATGCGCCGATTGAATGTTGGTTTTCCCAGCAGGTTTTCTAAAGATCAACTTCTGTTGAAGGAAAGGGCTACACATGAATTTAAATTTGGCCGGTTCCTACTGAACTGACTGAATTTTGGTCAATGTATGGCAAGCTTTAGAGGAATTCTAGGCCTCCTTTTTATCACAGAAGGGGAGCCGCCAGCAGCGTGGCTGACAGCATGGTTATCTCTCTAGAGTCACCTCTGGTAATGACCCTGGTCAACTAACAAACGTGTTCACTGCTCATATTTCTGGATCCGTTCCTGGCCTGGAAGCGCTGTGTCATGGAGAATTATCCTGCTGGAAAAGCTGTCCTCTGACATTCACACAGCTGCCATGAAACAATGCTTCTTATCAGCGTGGATATTTAAATAACCTAAGACATTTAATCATGGGAAAACACTTTGATTGGGTGACATATCCCAGCTTTGTTTCATTTTTTTTTGGCAATCACCCAACCCTTAGTTAACCCTTCATCTTAACGAATAATCGTAATTATTATGACAATAAAAAAACGATATTAAGAAACATTTTTATTTTATCCGATTCTGAATCTCCCATCGACTACCAGTACCAGTCTCCCACTCCCATATTAAAAAAGGTACTCAGCAGCAGAAGAAAACCTCTGTATGGTCAACAAAACACCAGTCACATTTCCGAAATTCGTCAACGAAATTTCGTATACAATTCGGAAGCATAGAAATTCGTATTTCGGATGCTTCTGAATGTACGAATATTCGGAAAGTCCGTACGAATTTTTTATTCATACGAAAGAAGAAAAAGTCAGCTGGAGCCCACACACGATCGAATTGTCTGACGGATTCCATTCCGCTTTGACCAAGTCCGTCGAAAAGTCTGGTCGTGTGTATGTGGCTTAAGAGATGGATGCCCATACTATGATAAAACCGTATAGAGCCATATTTCAAAATTGCCAATAATTTTGTAGGTTGAAATTGGGTGAAAGGATGATGAATCCCGCCATAGAACATTTGTTTACCATTGCTCAGCTTTGTACCCCTCACACAGCTTGTTTTTAAGCACTGGCCTTGGATATAAGTGGTTTTTAAAAGGCAGCCCTGCCATAAATTCCAGCTTTCAGAAGTTTGTGACGTGTAGTTTTTTCCTCATACTGAGTGACGGAATTGCTGATTCAGTTCTGTTTTGGAGTTTGTACCTTCATGGAATTTAGCAGTTATCTTGTGAGGCCTCTTTGTTTGTTCCCATCAATGAGATTTTAATTGCAATCACTGTCACTTTTTTTTTAGCTATAGATAGAGCTGATGCTGTCATCATTTGTGAGACTTTTGCCCTCCTATACACATTCCAATAGTCTGCAGTTTTCTTGAAGAACCAACAATTGCGTAATCACTTACTGAAGTCTTGACGAAAACAAGGAAGTGATTAAAGATTAAAAAAAAAAACATATGGATGATTATCTTGCAATACTATACCAAGGTATTCTAACTTAAGTTGGCCATACTCGGATCAAAATTTGGTTGGTTTAGCAGGAACCAGACAAATTTCGAACCATGTATGGGCATTTTTGTTCATGTGAGGTTGATCTATCGATCACAGAGCAAAATAGAGGAACTCTTAAAATAACTTTCCGGTCTCAGGGAACTCCTAATAAAAATGACTATATCTACAACTCATGATACATTAGTGTCATGGTCAGTGGGAAGAATGCTCCTTACACTTGTGGTCATTGGGAAGAATCCCCCCACCCCTTAAAGATAGCAAAGAGAGGCAAAAATTGCTCATTGCTCAAGGAACTCCTAGCAACCTCTGAAGGAACCCTCAAGGAACCCCTAGCAACCTCTGAAGGAACCTTCAAGGAACCCCTAGCAACCTACTGAAGGAACCTTCAAGGAACCCCTAGCAACCTCTGAAGGAACCTTCAAGGAACCCCTAGCAACCTCTGAAGGAACCTTCAAGGAACCCCTAGCAACCTCTGAAGCAACCCTCAAGGAACCCCTAGCAACCTCTGAAGGAACCTTCAAGGAACCCCTAGAAACCTCTGAAGGAACCTTCAAGGAACCCCTAGCAACCTCTGAAGGAACCTTCAAGGAACTCCTAGCAACCTCTGAAGGAACCCTCAAGGAACCCCTAGCAACCTCTGAAGGAACCTTCAAGGAACTCCTAGCAACCTCTGAAGGAACCCTCAAGGAACCCCTAGCAACCTCTGAAGGAACCCTCAAGGAACCCCTAGCAACCTCTGAAGGAACCTTCAAGGAACTCCTAGCAACCTCTGAAGGAACCCTCAAGGAACCCCTAGCAACCTCTGAAGGAACCCTATTTGAGAAACCCTGGTTTAGGCTATAATATCCATTTGGATTTAGTGTTCTTTGTGTACAAACAATTGACTTGTAATATGGATGGTGCATCATCAGATATGTTCTGTTTCTTTTGCCCCGAAAAAGAGACACTTGTCTGGGGTAGCCATTCCTGGACCAAACCCTTGTGGGGGGGGGGGGAGTCAGGAAAGACTGGAAACAGTTGCTCTGGGGTAGCTGTTCCTGGACCAAACCCTTGGGGGGAGTGAGGAAAGACTGGAAACAGTTGCTCTGGGGTAGCTGTTCCTGGACCAAACCCTTGTGGGGGGGGAGTCAGGAAAGACTGCAAACAGTTGCTCTGGGGTAGCCGTTTCTGGACTAAACCTTTGGGGGGAGTCAGGAAAGACTGGAAACAATTGCTCTGGGGTAGCTGTTCCTGGACCAAACCTTTGGGGGGGAGTGAGGAAAGACTGGAAACAGTTGCTCTGGGGTATCTGTTCCTGGACCAAACCCTTGGGGGGGGGGGAGTCAGGAAAGACTGGAAACAGTTGCTCTGGGGTAGCTGTTCCTGGACCAAACCCTTTGGGGGGGGGGGGGTCAGGAAAGACTGCAATCAGTTGCTCTGGGGTAGCCGTTTCTGGACCAAACCCTTGGGGGGAGTCAGGAAAGACTGGAAACAGTTGCTCTGGGGTAGCTGTTCCTGGATCAAACCCTGGGGGGGGGGGCTAGTAAAGACTGGAAACAGTTGCTCTGGGGTAGCTGTTCCTGGACCAAACTCTTGTGGGGGGGGTAGGAGTCCGGAAAGACAGGAAACAGTTGCTCTGTGGTAGTCATTTCTGGAGGGGTGGGGAGGGGTCAAGAAAGACTGGAAACAATTTCTCTGGGGTAGCTGTTTCTGGATCAAACTCTTTAGGGGGGGGGGGGGGGTCAGGGAGAAACTGTAAACCCTTGCCGTGGGAGACTGGAAACAATTGCCCTGGGATAGCCACTTCGGGGTCAAAGCTATCAGTATTTTGAGAAGTGTTGAGTTTGATGGACATCAGTCTTTTTAAAAACTCAAAGTGTTTTTTAGATATGCATACAGTAACTAGTAGTCAATAGGATTCAGGGTACTGCACTGCCGAAGCAAAGTCGTTCAGTTCAAAGATGCCAAACTTTGCCCCCCACACGACGTGGGCACCCTTGATCGTCTTCTGCATCTGGGATCTATGATAGTAGTGCTACAGTGCCACTGCTGATTGTATAATAGTTTCAAAGTGCATAAAATGTTGGGTGGCTGGTCGATGCCCCCAGAGTGCTGGTATCTGGTGCGGGCTACACCCCCCTAAGTACACCACTGGTGCAGACAATGAACCTGACCAACAGAGACGTCACTGCCCCTCTGCTTGGGTTCCTCCAATTAGGTAGGGCTGCAGGAATGGAAAGGGTGAGGCGTGCCCCCCCCCCCCCCCCCCAATGTATAAAGACACTGCATCTAGGGCAGTTTCGCCACCTCCTGCCCCCCCTGCACTCCATCACAGATACCTATAACCACACAGCTCAGGGTTGGGTGCCGGCTCACCGGTAGTTCACTCTCCACCTTAAGTTCGATGGCAGTAAAAAGAAAGGCAGTTGCACTCCAAACTGGAAAGCTATAATGGAAGAATGAATGAATGGTTCAGTGCAAGACGGACCACCTGAGCCTTGTTCTTTCACACGTTTCACTCACAGTGAGCCTTTTTGTGCAGTTGGTGAATCTACGAATAAGCTCATTGTGTATAAAACTGGTAGTCAGCTTGATAGGACTCACCTCGGCAAGCTTGTATTTGCGATTTAGTTAATTCAATTATCTAATCTTTATTTTATGAGATTTTTCCATAATTGTGTCCACCTCCGTTAGATACCATTTGAAGCGGTTGGTTTTTCAGTTGTATTCGTCTGTATGGACTATTACGCAGCAGATTTCCCTTCAAAGCTTTGGAAGAGAATAGCTGGGGGCTATAATTATCCTACAAGAGGATATGGCCGCATGTCTCACTATGCATTCTTCACTAAATATGTTTGTATAAATATGCGAGGCGGATGCTGTGATCTTACTTGTGCCTGCATGAAAGGTCAGACGTTGTCACATGGATTGTCATAAATCTTTGCACGTTTGTCTGTCGAGCATGATACTGCATTTCTTAAAGTGAAACCATAATATATTTTCACAATTGGAGTCATCATTTTTTCCCCATTTTTCCATTGATCTAAATATAAATGTAATATTTTTTTACTTGTTTAAAAGATGAGGACATTTTGAGCCGACTTTGCCGGTACCAGAAAAGGGACGCTACATCAACTACACTAATTTTTACAAAATTCTTTTTATTACAAATATATTACAAAAATGGAGATTCTAAAAATGAGTACAAGATAAAAGCAAGAAAATTGAAGCTCTCATTGATATAACCTCATAATGTAAAGTTGTGCTCATAAGTTTTCATACCCTGGCAGAATTTATGATTTCTTGCCCATTTTTTAGAGAATATGAATGATAACACAAAAACTTTTCTTCCACTCATGGTTGGTGTTTGGCTGAAGCCATTTATTATCAATAAACCGTGTTTACTCTTTTAAAATCATAAGGGCAAAATAAACTACCCAAATTACCCTGATCAAAAATTTACATACCCTGGTGATTTTGACCTGATAACATGCACACAAGTTGACACAAATGGGGTTTGAATGGTTATTAAAGGTAACCAACCTCACCTGTGATATGTTTGCTTGTATTTAGTGTGCGTGTATAAAAGGTCAATGAGTTTCTGGACTCCTGAGAGACCCTTGCATCTTTCATCCAGTGCTGCACTGACGTTTCTGGATTCTGAGTCATGGGGAAAGCAAAATAATTGTCAAAGGATCTGTGGGAAAAGGTAGTTGAACTGTATAAAACAGGAAAGGGATATAAAAAGATAAGGAATTGAGAATGCCAATCAGCGGTGTTCAAACTCTAATCAAGAAGTGGAAAATGAGGGGTTCTGTTGAAACCAAACCACGGTCAGGTAGACCAACTAAAATTTCAGCCACAACTGCCAGGAAAATTGTCCGGGATGCAAAGAAAAACCCACAAATAACTTCAGGTGAAATACAGGACTCTCTGAAAACATGTGGTGTGGCTGTTTCAAGATGCACAATAAGGAGGCACTTGAAGAAAGATGGGCTGCATGGTCGAGTTGCCAGTAGAAAGCCATTACTACGCAAATGCCACAAAGTACCTCGCTTACAATACGCCAAACAGCACAGAGACAAGTCTCAAATCTTCTGGCACAAAGTCATTTGGAGTGATTAGACCAAAATTTTACTTTTTGCTAAAGCCATAAACGCTACATTTGGAGAGGAGTCAACAAGGCCTATGATGAAAGGTACAAGGCCTATGATGAAAGGTACAAGCACTAACTGGGATTTACTAGCGCTTCTGATGTTAGAAATGGGTTTTGTTGCATAATAGTACCATGTCGTAGTTCTCAGCATCGTTCCACCAGGAGGTGAGCAAGCCAGGGGGGGTTCAGTAGCAGGTTGGAATCTAGCAGAAGCCTAGTCAGTAACAAACCAAAGGTTGGTAACAAGTGGTTGCAGGTTGGGATCAAGCAGAAGCGTATTTGAGGAACAAGCCAATGATTGGTAACGAGTGGTTGCAAAGATACAGACAACAGCAAGAGTGACAAACGCGAGATATTGGTATATATCCTACTATAGGTAACTATGTAACTATATTGGCTGGATAGAGCACAATAATCTGGAAAACAAAAAGTGCAGAGGCATGACATAAATAGAAAGTTCATGGGTGGATCATGTCAATAAAGTTTCCCACAACTGCTCTAGTGGCCATCTGTATGAAAAAAGCACATTCCACAGTCGGCGAACCCTGTTAATCAGAGATTAAATTAATAAATCACGGCCAGAGTTTTTTGTTCTTCCATTAGTCGTAGAGTAGATTCTTGGTGCCCATAGGCATCTAATTACTAGTCTATAAAATTATTAGTCTAAAAAGGCTGAAGCTCATAAGAAGTAATAGCAATTAGACAGGTTATTTGTTCCCTGATAAACGGAGACCAGAAGAGTGTGCCAAACTTTCTCTACTTCATAGGCCTGAACCCAACAGGTCTATTATGGTCATTGACACTGGCTACCACAGATGCACAGACAAGGGGATGGAAGAAGGGAGTTTGTTTCATGCTTAGGTTGTCTCTTTACATATTTACCAACATTATGGTCCTGGATGCTATTAACCCTGCCCCTGGTCTACATTTCATCGGCCCACTTTACAGGCAGGTCCTGCCAAGACCTGCCTCTAAATATGCAGGACTACCCATCAAGCTTACTTTAAGAGTTGGTCCTGCCTAGGCCCCACCTCTAAAAATGTAGGTCTGCCCATCCATGGCCTTGAGCTCTGTAATTAATACTTTTTTGAGGTACTTTGCATGTACAGTCACTCAAATAAGATTAAAGCTGTGGCCCAGGACACAGCATCCATGGGGCAGAAGGCAAAAATACGGGACTGTCCTAGAAAATGCGGGACTGTCCCACAAAATTCGGAACAGTTGACATCCATGCTTTTCTATTTGATTGGCAGATCTAATGTAGCCTGATTCAAGATAGATAACAGCAGAGAACTCTTAATATATGAGGTTGTGTTCCAGAGAACAAATGGGTGGGAATGAGGATGGAAAAAGAGCAAACTGTATGCAATAACATGATTAGATGCTTAGATTAACTACAGTATGCATAGTTATGATAAAGATACAACTATCCTGTGTAAGTAGTAGGGTGGACATGGCAGTGTAATATTAGATATAAAAAGCGGTATGATATCACAGATATTCTCTTGATATATTACATATATTTTATTAATTCTGTAGTTAACAGAGTAGATAAATGTCCGCATTTGAATTTGAATAGATTGTTTGGGCCTGCAGATTGAAGGAACTAACGCCCAGCTGTTAATGACCCCCTGGCAGGCCCTGTAGGCATATGTGATTATAAGGATGGACAACGTTTGGTAGTGTAAACCTGCGTGCGGAGTGGGCGCACACAAAACATTCCCAGAAAATGAAGGCCCCCATATTTTACTTACTTAACGGTGGTGAAAAGTAATAACTCCAAGGTTATTATTACTTTTCATCAAGTTGTCGGTCACTTGCCTCATCTAAAGTCCCAAACTCCCCCTTTTTATTTCAAGATTCAGGGATGGAGGCGATAAACACGTGCTTCATTCCCATTTTATTTTATTCTACTCTTATTCCGCGTACGTACGGTCAGAATTTCTGCCAGCAAAAGACCGATGAGAGCTTTTTGTCAGAAAATGCGCCCGTGTTTAGGCTGAATTTCCGCCAGCAAAAGATTGAGAGCAGGTTCTCAATTTTTCCAACGGAAAAAGTTTCTATCGGAAATTCCGATCGTGTGTGTATGCATTTCCAACGCGCAAAAACTCACACATGCTCAGATTCAACTACGAGACGGAAGCTATTGGCTACTGGCTATTGAACTTCCTTTTTCTAGTCCCGTCATACGTGTTGTACGTCACCGCGTTCTTGGCGGTCGGAATTTGGTGTGACCGTGTGTATGCAAGACAGCTTGAGCAAAATCCCATCGGAATTCCATCGGGAAAACCATCAGAGCTTTTTCCGACTAAAATTCAGACCGGGTGTGCGTGGCATTAGAGATGAACGTGCACACTATTCTCCAGTTAACTCTCACCTTCTCTGTAATATGCATGTAAGAAAGAATAGCTGAACTCAGTCTGCATCCACCTATCCAGCGTTTTCCACTACTACTCCTCAGTAGCACAGTGAGTCCCTGCATGGGCTCTACATGTGCACCTAAAGCAGAGTTCCACTAGTTTTTTCAGTTTATTAAAAGTCAGCAGCTACAAAAAGCGTAGCTGCTGACTTTTAATAAACAAACCCTCACCTGTTCCACGGTCCACGCCCGCTCTTCTCCCCCTCCTCTCCACGGCACCATCATTGCAAGTGTGGGCACCCGGCTGTGACAGCTTGTGGCTTCACCACCGGGTGCGCAATGCGTGAGTTGCACTGCGCCCTCCTAGTGGCCAGACGCTCTTCTGGGATCTGTGACGTGTCCCATAAAATTGCAGAGAGGAGGAGTCACCTAGGCGGCCAAGTGACGGAAGGAGGAAGTGGGACAGGAAGTACTTGTCAAAACCAGGTACCCAATCCCCCCCCAAAAAAAAATGACATGCCAAATGTGGCATGTAAGGGGGCGAGGAGAACTTAAAGTGGAAGCTCCTCTTTTGGGTGGAACTCCGCTTTAACTTAACTCTTGAACCTCCGTACCTCTGTACAAGATGGGAACCTCTGTGGCACTAATCCACTCCCCTTCCTTTGGGAAACAGACCGCTGGTAGAAGGAGTGCCGACCACATCTCCCTTGCTGCTGGAGTCTATTCCACCCATAACTGGTACAGGCTACCAACAGGAAGCTGTAAAACGTCTGTTACCTTAAATAACCACTTACTCTATGTCTTCACAATTTCCCCCCCCCGCACCAAAGTCTTTATACCCCAGTGTTAAGACCCATTTGGTGAACTATGTGTGTTCCGGTTACTTGCAATACGCCTCATTAGTAGATTCAGACCAGATATCCAAACAAGAAGACTCGCTGCTCCAGGTGAGGTTTTGAAAGCCTGATGATCTGGACAGGTGCCCGCCTTGGCTCGCCTCCTCATACAATCAAAAGAAGAAATGCTGAATGGCCCTGCACAGACATGCAGGCCAAACACTTCTCCAGAGGACAGCTTCTCTGACAAAGTGAGCTAGCGTCATTGTCTAATGCAAAGTCTTTCCCTTTTTGGGCCTACATCCAACTGAAACATTTTCTGGACAGCCGAGCAAGCACTTTACGAAATCTCCTACGGTATTGGAATCACTTTGCTCAGGCCCCTCCCCCCAGAATCACCTGATCTCAGGGCTACACGCCACAATGTTCGGAGAGCCCTGTGCCTCCTTGAAATCCGAACATGCCTACTGGGAAACTGAGCTGGGCACAGAGATTGATGACGCCGCCTGGTATTGAGTTCATCTGTACATGCACAAGGGCTCGTTGAATGCACATACTCAGGAAATTGGGTATAAAATCAAAATGAGGTGGTACAGAACACGGGAAATAATTCACAAATTTATCCCAGCTGTGTCAGATCAGCGTTGGAGGTGTGAACGGGAACTAGGCTCGCTCCTTCACATCTGGTGGACATGTCCACTCATCCAGCCATACTGGTGTAAAGCACACAAAGTGGTGGCTGAGATATCCTCACTTGATCTGGAGTTCACACCAGCTCAGTACCTCCTTCACCTCTCCAAAATCCCCCGTAAGAAATACTATAAATCAATAGCTATGCATTTGATCAATGCTGCTAGGCTATGCCTACCAGTGCACTGGAGGTCCAAATAACCCCCTTCCATTAAGGAGTGGGTGACGCGGGTCAACCAGATAGCTACGATGGAGGAGTTGATCTCCACTGCCCATGACAGAATGGCTTACTTTATGGTAACATGGGCCCCTTGGCTTGAATACCGAAGCTCGCATCGCTTTCTGGATTTATCCCGAGATAACCTTTGAAAGGTAGAACTAAGAGCGCTATGCCGCTCATAATACTGGGGGGCCATTGGGGAGGGCAGTTGGTGTGATCCCACCCCCTTCTCACATACTCCCCCTATGGTGCCACCCTCTACCCCCCCCCATATTACCCTAATCCGTTTTCTTTCTGGCCCTTATTTCCTTTCCTTGTCCTTCCTCTTTTCTTTCTTTTTGTTTTCGTCCTAAGCTCTCAAAGCAGGGAGTGGAGTCGTAGGCCGGCATGGTGGTCAGGCGCCACTCCCACTCCCTGTATGCCCTCTAGCACCTCTAGAAGCTACAATGAGTACTCGGATCTCAAATGCTCCATTCCAACAAGTATCAAGCTGGCCGGCGGCACACCGTTCTACACCTTGTTTAACGGTCTATCGCTTACCAATAAAGGTCTTCATGTGTGGCCTTCCTTCCAATGACGCGTAGAGGCAGTACATTTCGCTTTCTATCTACAGGTACATTAAACCCTATGCCTCCCTTATGTTGGAACCATGCACTTGTATCTTTCCTATTTGTTTTATGGTGCTTGTTGTATTATGCACTGTTTATGAAAAAAGTTTCAAGAAATGTTTTTGTGGAAAAAAAAGAAAAAATGGCCGCACTCTGTACTCGATCCAAATTCTTTTATTCAGAACATCCCAACGTGTTGACAGAAAGCTGGTAGATGCATTTCACACACTCCAAGTGCACTTAATCATTAAGCATACTTGGAGTGTGTGAAATGCATCTACCAGCTTTCTGTCAACACGTTGGGATATTCTGATTAAAAGAATTTTGATCGAGTACAGAGTGCGGCCATTTCTTCTTTAGCTTCAGACCAAGGACAAAATTTCAATATTTTACTACTACTATACAACAATTATAAACAGTCCAACATGCAGTCACAAGGTTATTCCTGCATCCCTACTCCTAACTACAGGCTTGTGCTGCCCCGACATACCTACAAAGGGGAAGCTCAATCAATTACAGTCCTTCAGAGGCATTCTCATGAAGATGTAAGTCCTTCAGAGGCATACTCCAGTTCTGGTGTCATCAGGGCGAACCCCAGGTTTAGATGATTTTACATCTCGACGGTGGTAAATGACTTCCTTCTGCGCTCCTTATCTCTCCCTTATGAGCACTGGTCCCCGCTCTCTTTTTCTTGGCCGCTCCGTGGGGATAAATCCCCGAACCTGCCCAAAACTACCTCTCCGGGTGGGGGTTCTACATGTACCAGACCACTGTCCCATATTTATCTACCACAGGATTAGTGGGCTGGGCCCAGAGAATAACCTACCAAAAGACTAAAGAACCAGGAAAGGCTTTAACTCCTACCGTCTTGGCTGGGGCAGCACCTATCTGGCTATTTCAACCTGCTTACACACACACACATATATATATATATATATATATATATATATATATATATATATATATATATATATATATATATGTAAACAAAACTGTTTTTGTGTGCACTAGATTGCAAAGCAAGAAGAATTTTGCCGCCTGTAGAGTTTGAGCTGTAGTTCAGGTCCACTATGATTATACTTTGCCTTCATGTTATGACCTTTAATTACTATACATTGGGTCCATTGATCACCGTCAGTAAAAAAAGAAAAAAAAAAAGAGCATTGAACCCTTTAGGTTTCATCATCAAAAAAAAGAGCATCTCAGTTCATAGACACCAGAGTTCATTCCAGCCTTGTCAGGAACCTCTGAACTATAAGGCTTTCTAGGAATTATTGGGATGCAACGTGGGGCTATTAATGGTTAAACATGGTACCTTTAGTTAAGGACGATGCAAATTCCTCAGCAAGTTTCCTGAAATCCCTCTACACCAGTGGTCATCAACCCTGTCCTCAGGGCACACCAACAGGCCAGGTTTTTTGTATTCCCTTGGGGGGAGATGCAGACTAGAATACTGCAATCACTGAGCAGCAAATGATATCCCCTGTGATGTGTTTCAGTTATCTTGCAAACCTGGCCTGTTAGTGGGTCCTGAGGACAGGGTTGAAGACCACTGCCCTACACCATATGGCTTTCAGATCCAGTTTCAAAGAGTAAAACAATGGCATTTTTTGTAGTATCTTACCCAATTTTGCTACAACGTTTTCCTTAACGTTCTACCTGTTTGTAAAACTGCTCTAGGATTTTTTCTGCATAACGCGGAAACATAAGCCATCAATTTTTATTTTTTATTTTAGAAATTCATGAAGCATTTTTTCACCTATTTTTTTTAATTAATATTTTTACTAACCAAAAGCAGACCTAAATCTGAGGTGTGATGGTGCAGGAATTGGGGTGATCTGAGGTGTGAGGTTGCACAAAGTGAATTTCATCTGAGGTGCGAAGATGAAGGAATCGGGGTAAACTGAGGTGTGAAGATGAAGGAATTTGGGTGATCTGAGATGTGAAGATGAAGGAATCGGGGTGATCTGAAGTGTGAAGATGAAGGAATTGGGGTGATCTGAGGTGTGAAGATGAAGGAATCGGGGTGATCTGAGGTGTGAAGATAAAGGAATTGGGGTGATCTGAGATGTGAGGATGAAGGAATCGGGGTGGTCTGAGGTGTGAAGATGAAGGAATCGGGGTGATCTGAGGTGTGAAGATGAAGGAATCTGGGTGATCTGAGGTGTGAAGATGAAGGAATTGGGGTGATCTGAGGTGTGAAGAAGGAGGAATCGGGGTGATCTGAGGTGTGAAGATGAAGGAATTGGGGTGATCTGAGGTGTGAAGATGAAGGAATTGGGGTGATCTAATGTGTGAAGATGAAGGAATTGGGGTGATCTGAGGTGTGAGGATGAAGGAATTTGGGGTGATCTGAGGTATGAAGATGATGGAATTGGGATGGTCTGAAGTGTGAAGATGAAGGAATTGGGTTGATATGAGATGTGAAGATGAAGGAATTGGGGTGATCTGAGGTGTGAAGATGAAGGAATTTGGGGTGATCTGAGGTATGAAGATGATGGAATTGGGGTGATCTGAGGTGTGAAGATGAAGGAATTTGGGGTGACCTGAGGTGTGAAGATGAAGGAATCGGGGTGATCTGAGGTGTGAAGATGAAGGAATCGGGGTGATCTGAGGTGTGAAGATGAAGGAATTGAGTTGATCTGAGGTGTGAAGATGAAGGAATTGGGGTGATCTGATGTGTGAAGATGAAGGAATTGGGGTGATCTGAGGTGTGAGGATGAAGGAATTTGGGGTGATCTGAGGTGTGAAGATGAAGGAATCTGGGTGATCTGAGGTGTGAAGATGAAGGAATTGGGGTGATCTGAGGTGTGAAGATGAAGGAATCGGGGTGATCTGAGGTGTGAAGATGAAGGAATTGAGGTGATCTGAGGTGTGAAGATGAAGGAATTGGGGTGATCTGATGTGTGAAGATGAAGGAATTGGGGTGATCTGAGGTGTGAAGATGAAGGAATCGGGGTGATCTGAGGTGTGAAGATGAAGGAATTGGGGTGATCTGAGGTGTGAAGATGAAGGAATCGGGGTGATCTGATGTGTGAAGATGAAGGAATTGGGGTGATCTGAGGTGTGAAGATGAAGGAATTGGGGTGATATGAGATGTGAAGATGAAGGAATTGGGGTGATCTGAGGTGTGAAGATGAAGGAATTGGGGTGATCTGATGTGTGAAGATGAAGGAATTGGGGTGATCTGAGGTGTGAAGATGAAGGAATTGGGGTGGTCTGAAGTGTGAAGATGAAGGAATTGGGGTGGTCTGAAGTGTGAAGATGAAGGAATTGGGGTGATATGAGATGTGAAGATGAAGGAATTGGGGTGATCTCAGGCATTAAGGTATAATTTATTATGGCCCATACACGTGGTCAGAAATTCGGATGGAAAAAGTCAGATCGGATTATGTTGTCAAAAAATCCAATTGTGTGTGGGCTCTATTGGACTTTTTCTGTTTGAGTTTGAGAGATGGATCTAAAATTTTCCGACAACAAAAGCCGATCTGACTTTTTCCGATCGTGTATAGAGAATTCCGACACACAAAGTGCCACGCATGCTCAGAAAAAATTTGGAGACGAAAGCTATTGGCTACTGGCCTCTACGTAGTCCCGTCGTACTTGTTTTACGTCACCTCGTTCCGAACTATTGGATTTTCCGACAACTTTGTGCGACCGTGTGTATGCAAGATAAGTTTCGGCCAAAATCTGTTGGAAAAAATCCAAAGGATTTTGTGGTCGGAATGTCCGACCGTGTAAAATTTCCAGACCACCAACAACTCACCTCACTCGTGCTCCACCCAATGGGTATAGGCTCACCTCTGGGAGTGCCACCCCCCCAACCAAGCAGGGTTAGAAAATGTCTGTGAGCCACCCCAGGACTCAGCGAGATGTCCAACACATCTGGCTCCTAGACTTCTCCCAAGACCTCCTCCTCGGTATGTCAGCAGCAGAGCATATGCAGAGAAAAAGACTCCAATAGCGCTTGAATTGTTTAAAACACTTTAACAAGCATTTATTAAAATATATAAGGTACTCACAATATGCAGATGCTCCCAACGCACCACACTAATATGGACATGGGTCTAAAATGCAGCATAGAGCCGCATATCCAAAATCTCGATCAGCTCCTCAAAATTGCTATGGAGCCCAAGTGCCTTCACCGTCCTAACCTCCTCCCGAGGGGATTCAACACTGCCCTATTGATTTTTTCGAAGGTGTGAAGGTAAAGGAATTGGAGTCATCTGGGGTGAGAAAATTAAGGAATTGAGTTGATCTGAGGTGTAGAGGTGCAGGAATTGGAGATGATTGGAGGTGTGAAGGTGAAGAAAGTAGGGTGATCTAGGGTGAGAAGGTGCAGGTATTGGAGCTGATCAGAGGTGTGAAGGTGAGAAGGTACAGGAATCGGGGTGATCTGCAGTGAGAAGGTACAGGAATCGGGGTGATCTGCAGTGTGAAGGTACAGGAATCGGGGTGATCTGCAGTGAGTAGGTACAGGAATCGGGGTGATCTGCAGTGAGTAGGTACAGGAATCGGGGTGATCTGCAGTGAGAAGGTACAGGAATCGGGGTGATCTGCAGTGTGAAGGTACAGGAATCGGGGTGATCTGCAGTGAGAAGGTACAGGAATCGGGGTGATCTGCAGTGAGAAGGTACAGGAATCGGGGTGATCTGCAGTGTGAAGGTACAGGAATCGGGGTGATCTGCAGTGTGAAGGTACAGGAATCGGGGTGATCTGCAGTGTGAAGGTACAGGAATCGGGGTGATCTGCAGTGTGAAGGTACAGGAATCGGGGTGATCTGCAGTGAGAAGGTACAGGAATCGGGGTGATCTGCAGTGAGAAGGTACAGGAATCGGGGTGATCTGCAGTGAGAAGGTACAGGAATCGGGGTGATCTGCAGTGTGAAGGTACAGGAATCGGGGTGATCTGCAGTGAGAAGGTACAGGAATCGGGGTGATCTGCAGTGAGAAGGTACAGGAATCGGGGTGATCTGCAGTGAGAAGGTACAGGAATCGGGGTGATCTGCAGTGTGAAGGTACATGAATCGGGGTGATCTGCAGTGAGAAGGTACAGGAATCGGGGTGATCTGCAGTGTGAAGGTACAGGAATCAGGGTGATCTGCAGTGAGAAGGTACAGGAATCGGGGTGATCTGCAGTGAGAAGGTACAGGAATCGGGGTGATCTGCAGTGAGAAGGTACAGGAATCGGGGTGATCTGCAGTGTGAAGGTACAGGAATCGGGGTGATCTGCAGTGTGAAGGTACAGGAATCGGGGTGATCTGCAGTGAGAACGTTTTTTTTTTTTTTTTTTTACAAATGATGTAAAGGTTACTTTCTTAGTTATTAAACAAAACGTATAAAAACGAAAACATTTACATTTTAATGGTTAGATAAACAGACATAGAAAAGAAAATCAACAGGAAGATAATAGTTAAGGTGAAAAGGGGAAGAAGGATGTAATTAGGGCTGATTAGGGTCAAATAAGAGTTAATCAGGGGCTAAATAGAAGCACATTTTATTAAATGTAAAACTTTTACTTATCAGGTTGCTTTAACATCATATGTAGATGGAAGCTCATCCCTTTGACCTACAGATGAATGAAACAATGTTACTTTGTATGTTACTTTGTATCACTCCAACTCCTATCTGAACAATGTTTATAAACAATGTTACATTGTATATCTCTATCGCCTGTCTGATCAAGGTTTATAAACAATATTACTTTGTATCTCTCCATTTCCTGTCTGAACAATGGTTATAAACACTGTATCTGCTCAGTTTTATTGATAGCAGCAACTTCTACAAAAAAAATGTAAGGGCCTGTGCTGACAGGTTTGCTGACAGGTTTGCAGGGTTTGCATTCCCATATAAGTCTATGGGAGTACAAGACCATGGCCAATGCAGGCCGGAAGGAATTCAACTCCACCTCGGGAAGAAGGTCAAAAGTAGGTCAGAATAAGGTCAACTGCAGGTCAGAATGTGGTCAATTGCATGTCATAAGGTGGTCAACTGCATGTCAGAAAGAGGTCAAAAGCACATCAGAAAAAGGTCAAAAGTAGGTCAGAAGAAGGTCAACTGCAGGTCAGAATGTGGTCAATTGCATGTCAGAAGAAGGTGAACCGCATGTCAGAAGGAGGTCCACTTCACATCAGAAAGTCAACTGCAGGTCAGAATGTGGTCAATTGCATGTCATAAGGAAGTCAACTACATGTCAGAAGGAGGTCAACTGCACATCAGAACGTCAACTGCAGGTCAGAATGTGGTCAATTGCATGTCATTTGAAGGTCAACTGCAGGTCAAAATGTCGTCACCTGCATGTCAAGAATGAGGTCAGCTGCACATCAGAAGGTCAACTACAGGTCAGAATGTGGCCAACTGCGTGTCAGAAGGAGGTCAAATGCACATCAGAATGTGGTCAATTGCATGTTCATAGACAGTCAACTGCACATCAGAAGGTCAACTGCATGTCAGAAGGAGGTCAACTGCACATCAGAAGGTCAACTGCATGTCAGAAGGAGGTCAACTGCACATAAGAAGAAGATCAAGTGCATGTCATAAGGAACTCAACTGCTGGTCAGAAGTCTATGACCTACAGGTCAGAAGGAAGTCAACTGCTGGTCAGCAGAAGGCCAAATGGCGGTCAGAAGAATGTCTATTGCACATAAAAAGGAGGTCAACCGCAGGTCAGAAGCTTGCCAACTGCAAGTTAAAAGAAGGTCAACTGCACATCCCAAGGAGGTCAACTGCAAATCAGATGGAGCTCAACTGCATGTCAATGAATTCTAAATGATCTCAGAAGCACCTCAAACTGATGACTTGGACACAAATCCAAAGCCCATCAACACAGGCCCTTACTCTACAGATGTCATAAAGTCCACTAATTTTGCTCAAATCCTAAATCTAAGGGCTCATTTAGACTTGTGGTGGAAGGGGGGGGGGGGGGGGCGTGAAAAACGTGCAGTTGATATGGTGGGCGGTAAACAAATGCAGAAAGCTCTTCAAAGGTATGGGAGTTTAGTTTTAGTCTGTCCATAACCTTCTTATTTTCCATTACTTTCTGCCCAATCATACAAAGATTCAACAAATGCATGTCATAATTGCAAGCAACTGATATTACACTGATTTTCTACTAGAACTAAAACAACATTCTTGCCAGATTGCCCTTAGAAAGTCATGTTGCCATCATGAACGCTTACACAGAGCGGTGGGCAGTGACAAGCACCTACAGTACATTCGGTACAGCAAAAGACCTCCAGAAAAATGGAACAGTGACAATATATCACTTCAATTTATATGTTTTTTTTTTTACTTCTTATTCCTTTGCTTGAATCTTTATATAAAACATTGCAGACAGACTCAGGATTATAAAATAAATTATCCTGGAATTGTAGCTTCAGAACTTACAAAGCCCCATGAAAAACTAGACATTGTATATGGCTCCTCATACAGAATGGAGTTTGCTGCTGACACTATGCAGACCAACTCTGAGGGTTCAGCTTGACTTGCTTCTGATGGCCTGCCGGCTGCTGGATTAATTGTTGCTGGATGCCAGTTGGACTGTATTGGTGTCTTGCTGGTGAGTGCAACAAGGGAACATTTTGGTGCGGCACAGTGGTGTAGTGGTTAGCACTCTCACCTAGCAGTAAGAAGGGTCGCTGGTTCAAATCCCAACCACGACATACTTGCCTGGAGTTTGCATGTTCTCCCTGTGCCTGCGTGGGTTTCCTCCCACACTCCAAAGACATGCAGGTAGGCTAATTGGCCTCTGTCCCAAATTGGCCCTAGTATATGAATGGGGACCTTGGAGTGTGGGCTCCTTGAGGGTAGGGACCAATGTGAGTGTGCCATGTACAGGGATAGGGACAACTGTAGACACTCACTCAGGTTGGACTGGTGTCTTTATTCAACCTTACTATGTAACTGTTTTATAATGTGTGAATACTTTTTACTTTATGTGGCCTTAGGTCATATGGTCTGTAAAACCTATGGGTTTAGGTCATATGGTTTTTCTACACTTAAGGCACGTGGCTTTATAAATTTGGCACTGTTTCGTTTGTGCACTGATTGTAGTTATTAGCTTCTGGCATAGGTGTCTGAAAACCTTCCTTTATGGGCAGGGCAGAGATGGACACACAAAATGGAGAACATGACAAGCTCCAGGACTGTTGCACATACAAACGAAGTGACCTACCACTCCATGATGTTTAATACAGAAGCAAGTCATAGTATAGTTACGGTAGCTGGGCACTTGCCTTAGAGCAGGGGTGTCAAACTCAATTTCAGTGCAGGCTGCATCAGCATTATGGTTGCCCTCAAAGGACCGGTTGTATCTGTAAGACTATACATTTATTCAGGGCTTTTTTTTCTCAAAAAATAGGTGTAGGAACTCAACATCGCCCCCCCCCCCCCATGCTGAAACGCATTGAAAAGTGGATGTGGCCAAATTACAGTGGGAAGATCCTCAAGGGGCAATAAATACCAAGAATATGTTATGTGTGGCATTTAGGGATACGCTACATACAGAGTCCAGTTTCATGGGTGCACTACATACAGAGTTTAGAGGTGTGCTGTGTACAGAGTGCAGGGTTGAGGAGTGTGCTACGTACAGAGTGCAGGGTTTAGGGGTGTGCTATGCACAGTGTGCAGGGTTCAGCTCTCTTTCACAGGAATGTTAACATATCACTTCCACCCCTACTCAGCTCTGATCTCTGCACCACTTTCCCTCATCCCCTACCCCCACCCCCACCTCTGCAAACATCTCCTTCTACAGGCCTCACCCTCCTCTCTCCCAAACGCCTCCTCTTATCTCATATACCTGGCAGGGCTCTAGCACCTCCTGACAGACTTCACCTCTCTCTCGTCTGTAGAGAGAGCCTTGGTCACGGTGCAGCTTTGTCAAAAACCGCAAATCAGACTGAGACAGAGGTACAGTTAAATCAAACTTGTTTATTAATAATAATAATAATAATAAAAAGGTAAACAGAGTAGTCAAAACATAGCCAGAGTTCAGGTACCGGAACGGCTAGTCAGACAAGCCAAAACGTCAGGGAGCCAGAGATGAGCGTAGTAGAACAGCAAGCAGGATCTGGAGCCAAGCAAGTCTTTAATAGGAACACAGGAAAGTGTCTCTAGAGATGTGACCAAGGCGAAGGCAGAGATCATCTGGATTGGACAGCTTAAGTAGGCAGGAATGATGAGCAGGATATCATCAACAGGTGAGTCACTGTGGAGAGAAAGGAGCTGGCAATTAGCCAACAGCTGAGTGGCCAGCTTTGAGAAGGAAGGGCTGACCCCAGCCCTGACAAGCTTATCATGTAATGCCCCATCCCACACCGGACCTGCATTTCCCTTTTCCTGCCCTGAGTGCAAGACAGGCAGGGATCTGTGAGAGTCACCGAGAGGAAAGCTAACCTTGCAAACACAGAAGGCTTTTGTGTTTACAAGTAACAGTGGTGAGTGGAGTGCGAGAACCGCTTCGGCTGAAAAAAGCCCTGAGTCCAATTCAGCCTGCAGGCCTTGTGTTTGACACACATGCCTTAAAGCAGTGAAGGTGAACCTTGGAACCCCAGATTTTTTTGATTTTTTTGGAACTGCATTTCCCATGATGCTCATGCACTCTGCAGTGTAGTTGAGCATCATGGGAAATGTAGTTCAAAAACATCTGGGGTGCCAAGGTTCCCCATCACTGCCTTATAGTGTCTAAAAAATTCACTGAACCATTTTTTTTGTGCAATAAGGTGAAATGTGTTTTCTTGCTCATTGTACACTCCCAGTACACTGACCAAGCTATCACAAACAGTTCCCACTCAAGGCTTCTAATCAGAGACCAGTGGAATGGCACCTGATCATCTGACCATCATTGCCACGATGACACTAAATGCAGCATTCAAACATTTTTTGTATGATAAAAGCAAAAAGGCAACTTACATGAAGTCAGTTTATGAAGAAATGTAGAGCATAACAAATCGGAACATCCAGGGAACCCTGTTGCAGAGGCATTCAGTCCAGGGATTTTGCAACACTGCCGCCATCTGGGTCAGACACTGGGGGATATCCACAGGGTATGGCTATGCATGTCAAGGTATTCCTGCCTCTTTGTCAAGCCTATGGCTATGGCCTATGGCTTGACAAAGAGTCAGTAGTGCCTAGAAATGGATTTGACATCATTTATTGGGTTCCTCTGGAGTCTCCACCCCACTGGGAAGTGTCCTGAGCTCCCTATGCATACCCTGATGGCGGCAGTGCTGTACAATCCCTGCACTGGATGCCTCTGCTACAGGGTTCCTCGGATGTTCTGTTTTTGCATGCCATCAAAAACTTACTTCATGCGAGTTGCCACTTTTTGTTTATCATACAGAAAATATTTTAATGCTGCGTTTAGATGGCACCCTGTGTGTTGGTTTTTAGGTCTTGATTCAGAGATTTCTTCCGTCTCTCTGGAGGAGTTGCATCTTATGAAAGGAAGCTTACTGGATTCAACCCCTGACATACCTGATAAAGACTGGTGTATTGGTTATGCATCCCAGTGTTTTTTCTCTGATATAAGGAGGTTAACCATACACTACTTATGCCATTAAGGCATTCTTTTTCATGGTTATTGAGGCCCTACCTTTTATAGTCTCTTTTTTCCAACTGTGCACCTACATTGTTACCCTGTCATAGGTACCAACACACATTACATAGTCATGGGCCACCATTGTCATCTTCAGGAAGCCTGCCCTAAAAATTGCCATGCAGCCATCACTGGAGTGCATGCACAAAAGAAACTCACATCTTCATTTGCTGCTGACAGAATGCAGATAACTTGTTAGATGTGGGTTGAATGTATCTGCTGTCAAAAGCTGTGTGTGAGAGGGACAGCCAACAGTGGGTGTGTTTTCTGAAAAAAAGTTTTCAAACCAGTGGACTACAAAAATAAAAATAATTGTGGTAGGTTGGTGCACCAGGCAATGCCTGGATGGAAAACTGGAGCCCTGGCAGGTGGGTTGTTTTCCCCAGGTGTGTTTTCAAGGTTGGGTGTTGTCTTTTATAGGGAGTGCAAGTGGTCCTTAAGTGGTTAAGATACCTACTCTGACTGGACTCTTTGGAACCTATTTGTAAAAATGAGTGAAATATTTTTGCTTCATTGCACTTGGCTTTGTTTGCGGCTAAATCTAACCTTTATAGAAATGTACTCAAAGCAATGTGAGGGACATTTAGAGAGACTTGTTGATAAGGACCCATTCACACCATAACATGCACATCGACATGCTTGCGTTGTGGTGCGTAGAATTAGGCAGCCTAATTAAAAAGAATAGTCTGTCAATACACCTAAGCATAGGAACAAATCGGTCCTGCATTCCTCAATGTGATGTAAAACACAAAGCATAGGTATTTATGTGTTGTGATAAACTTTATGGCAGGTTTTCATTGCAACACAGTACAAGTCACACAAACAGTGCATTACTGTGCATCATGTTTATGTGTGTTATAACCTATATTATGGTGTGAAGGAAGGTAAAACAATTTGGAAAAAATGTTTCTCAAATGATGCTACCCAGGGGTAAGTTCTTTCTTCAGCTCCTCCCACCATAAAGAAGAATTGATTTTTTCTGGTTCGATCTTTATACTACCTTGGGGAAAATCCTTTCTTCAGCCCCTTTCTCTTATTGAATTTATTGGATGATTCTTGGTTTGCGCTTTATGAATGATGCTCCCTTGTGTGTCCCTCCATTGAAAGTATCCAATTCTGTCTTTGTGAATTATGACATCTTGGGTGAAGTCCTTTCTCCGGCCCCTCCACCATTAAAATGAATAGCCGATACCTGGTTGGATCTTCATAAATGATGCTACCTTTGGAGAAGTCCTTTCTACAGCTTTCACTCAGTTAAAAGTAATGGAAGATTCCAAGTTTGATCTCTGTGAATTCTGCCTCCTTTGAAGAAGACCTTTCTTCATCCCCTCTCCTCAGTAAAAGTAATAGATGCTTCGTACTTTGATCTCTACGAATTATGCTTCCTTTGAGGAAGTCCTTTCTACAGCCCCTCTCCCCATTAAAAGTAATAGATGCTCCTTCGTTTGATCTCAATGAATTATGCTCTCTTTGGGAAAGTCCTTTCTCCTTCCCCTCTCTTCTCCCCATTAAAAGTAATAGATGCTCCCTAGTTTGTTCTCTACGAATTATGCTCCCTTTGAGGAAGTCATTTCTACAGCCCCTCTCCCCATTAAAAGTAACAGATCCTTCCTAGTTTGAACACTATGAATTATGCTTCCTTTGGGGAAGTCCTTTCTACAGCCCCTCCCTCTGTTAAAAGTAATGGATGAATCCTGGTTTTATATTTATGAATTATGATGAGAAAGTCCTGTTCCCAGCCCATCCCCCATTGAATTGAAAGTAACAGATGATTCCTGCTTTGGTTTTTTTTTATGGTCTCTTGGAAGTCATTTCTCCGGTCCTTCCCTCCATTAAAAATAATGGGGTATTACTGCTTTGATCTTTATGGATTATGCTTGCTTGGGAAGTCCTTTCTGCATCTCCTCTTCCCATTAAAAGTGATGGATGATTCCTGGTTTTATCTTTATGAATTATGCTCCCTTGGGGGGAAGTCCTTTCTCCATCCCCTCCTTCTATTGAAAGTAATGGAAAATTCCTGGTATGACCTCTATAAATTATGCTACCTTTGGGGAAGTCTCTAAGCCCTCCCTCCATTGAAAGTAGTGGACCATTTCCTGTTTGACTTTTATATATTATGCTACCATAAGGGAAGTGATTTCTCCAGTCCCTCCCTCCATTAAAAGTAATTGATGATTCCTGGTTTGGTTTTTGTGAATTATGCTTCCTTGGGGGAAGTCCTTTCTCTAGCTCCTCCTTCCATTTAAAGTAACAGATGATCCCTGGTTTGATCTTTATGAATTATGCTCCCTTGGAGGAAGATCTTTCTCCATCCCCTTAGTCTACTAAAAGTGATGGATGACTCCTGGTATGACCTTTATAAATTATGCTACCATTAGTACCTTTCGGGAAGTCTTTGTGAATTATGCTTCCTTGGGGGGAAGTCCTTTCTCTAGCTCCTCCCTCCATTTAAAGTAACGGATGATCCCTGGTTTGGGCTTTATGAATTATGCTCTCTTGGGGGAAGATCTTTCTCCATCCTCTTAGTCTACTAAAAGTGATGGATGACTCCTGGTATGATCTTTATAAATTATGCTACCATTAGTACCTTTAGCAAAGTCCTTTCTTTAGGCCCTCCCTCCATTGAAAGTAATTCACCATTCTGTGTTTGAAGTGTATATACAGTATTATGCTACCATAAGTGAAGTGCTTTCTCCAGCCCCTCCCTCCATTAAAAGACGAGTCCTGGTTTTGGCTTTATGAATTTTGCTTCCTTGGGGGAGGATCTTTCTCCATCCCTCCCTCTATTGAAAGTGATAGATGATTCCTGGTATGATCTTTAAAAATGATGCTACCTTTGTAGAAAACCTTCCATTTAGACCCTCCGTTAAAAGTAATGAACCGTTCTGTGTTTGATATCTATATATTATGCTGCCATAAGTGCTTTCTCCAACTCACTCCCTCCCTTAAAAGTAACTGGTTTGGTCTTTCTAATTTATGATCTCTTGGGGGAAGTCCTACTGCAGTGCTCCCCGTCCGCCCTCCATTGAAAGTAATTCATGATTCCTGGTTTGGTCTTTCACTGTATAAATTAGGATGTCTTATCCCGTGTACACACGACCTGGCCTTTCCGGCAGACTCGGTCCGGCTGGATCAGTCCGTCGGACAATCCGATCGTGTGTGGGCTAGTCTGATCATTTTTCGAAAAAAATCAAACGGACCTAGAAATAGAACATGTTTCAAATCTATCCGACGGACTCAATTCCGACGGACTAACAATCTGGAAAACCGCTCGTCTGTGTGCTAGTCCGAAGGACCAAATACCACACAAGGGCAGCTATTGGCTACTGGCTATTGAACTTCCTTGTTTAGTCCTGTTTACGTCATCACGTTCAGAATGAACGGACTTTCGAGCGAACTTAGTCCGTTCATGTGTGGCCAAGTCTTTATGAATTAAGTCTGTCGGAACTCTGCCGAAAGTCCATCGGGAAGACCTAGTCTGCTGGAAAGTCCGGTCGTGTGTACGCGGCATCAGGGGAAGTTCTCTCTCCAGCACCTCCCTCAATTAAAAGGTAACATATGATTCCTGGTTTGATCTTTAAAGATTATGCTTGCTTGGGGGAAGTCCTACACCAACGCCCCCCCCCCCATTTAAAGTAATTGATGATTCCTGGGTTGGTCTTTACTATAAATTAAGACCTCTTAGGAAAAGTTCTGTTTCTCCCGCACCTCTCTCCGTTAAAGGTAACAGGTGATTCCTGGTTTGAGCTTTATAAATGATGCTTCCTTGGGGGAAGTCCTTTCTCTAGCCTCTCTCACCAATGGGTGGTCCCTGGTTTGGTATTTACTATATGAATTATGATGCCTTGGGTAAATATCTTTCTTCAGCCCACTATCTATGGATAATAATTGATTTTACATCCTGTTTGGTGTTTATGAACTGATAAAAAAAAAAAGAAGGTATTTAAACTTGATTTGGCTGGATATTAGGATATAATAGGAACCGATTTCAGCCTGGTATACACGGGACATCTTCAGGGTAACTCCCATGCGGTCTGTGTTCTGTCTTCCAGGTTTACTTATCCTGCTACAAATGTTGCTGGTTAATGTGAAGCTTGTTACTCCTCAGCCGGTCTGCGACAGAAAAGTTCTGGACAGTTATATCAGAACTGCTGTGGATGAGGCTAAAGTGATGGTGAGTTACCGGCAAGGTAATGTGAAAATTGACGACATTAGAACGCTCTAGCTTTCTTTTCAGATACGTTATTAAAGTAGATTGAAAACGATCACCAAACTTCATGTAAGTGTTAAAGAGATGCGGCCACCTTGCCTGTACAGCATTCCCCCGCCGTCACAAGCTGGTATGAAGGAGCATGTGACCTCCTACCTGAACCTATCAGCCAATCCCTAGGCCCGAGCGCTGTCACTTGACAGAGAGAGTGATGCCACCGCTCCTCCTGGTCACTGGCATTGGTGATTTCAGTGCCATTTGAGATGGAGGAGCAAGGAGATGAATATAAGGGGGTCGGCAAGGTGGGAAAGGTGACTCTTTAACACGGTAAATTGTAGCTAAAGCCAAAGCTTTTTTTTGTTGTGGATGAAATGGGAAAGGAATAGAACCTCTGTCAGGTTTACATTGCAAATAAGTCTGAAATTTATATGCAAGACCGAAATGTTGGTGTGCAGATATAAGTCAATTGGTTACAAAAGCCAAATCATTTAGGGGCTTTGCGCAACCTCCTTCATCTCCTTTGGGAGATAACAAGTAACAAAAAGAACATTTTTTATGCACATTGAAAGCTATGATATTAAAGTCGAACACCAGTAAGGCCGCGTACACACGCGCGGACTGTTCGCCCAACCTTGTTCGGCAAACAGTTTGTCAAACAGTCCGCTCAAAATTTGCATGAGCGGACTTGCCCACACACGAGCGGACTGTTTGACGAACAAGGTTGGGCAAACAGTTCGCTCAACTTTTGAAATGAACGGACTCGCCCACGTAAGGAGGAGGCAAATCCGCCCATTTCGAGCGCGTGTACAGGTGGGCGGGGCCCGCGAAGGATACGTCGCGGGCTCCGCCGCCTGGAATGGGCTTAAAGGGGAACCCCAACGCCGAAAAAAATCGGCGTGGGGGTTCCCCCCAAGTCCACACCAGACCCTTGTCCGAGCACGCTACCCGGCCGGCCAGGAAAGGGGGGCGAGCGAGCGCGCCCCCCCTCCTGAGCCGTACCAGGCCGCGTGCCCTCAACATGGGGGGTGCCTTGGGGAAGGGGGGGCCGCGCGGCCCCCCCACCCCAAAGCACCTTGTCCCCATGTTGATGAGGACAAGGGCCTCTTCCCGACAACCCTGGCCGTTGGTTGTCGGGGTCTGCGGGCGGGGGGCTTATCGGAATCCGGGAGCCCCCTTTAAGAAGGGGGCCCCCGGATACCGGCCCCCCACCCTATGTGAATGAGTATGGGGTACAATGTACCCCTACCCATTCACCTGTGAAATAAAGTACAAAAAAAAACACAACACATAGAAAAAGTATTTTATTGCACAGCTCCGGGGGTCTTCCGTCTTCGGGGGTCTTCTCGCCGGACTCCTCCGCTATGTGTGTGTAGCTCTTTTGCTAGCGGAGGAGTCCGGCTTTCTTCCTCCCCGCCGCCGGCCTCTTCTCCCGACTTCGGGGGTCTTGTCCCCCTCTTCGGTTCTTCTGCCGGGCCACCGCGCCTGGTCCGGTGGCCCGGTCTTCTGTCGCCGCTGCCTTCCGTTCTTCTGTCGCCGCCTTCGGTTCTTCTGCCGGGCCACCGCGCCTTCTTGTAGCTCTTTTACAGGCGGTGGCCCGGTCTTCTGTCGCCGCTGTCGTCGCCGCCGCCGCCGCCTTCCGTTCTTGTTCTTCTTCTTGTTCTTCTTGTTCTTCTCCTGGAGATGTTGACTCGACGAGCTCTCCGGCCGGAATGCCAGGGACGCGCTCTGCTGCCACTTATATAGTGACAATGGGGCGGGGTCACATGGTATATGTCACATGGGTTGGTCACATGGGTTGATGTCACATGGGGACTATGACATCGTAAGGGGGCGGGGTCACCATGTGACCAACCCATGTGACATATACCATGTGACCCCGCCCCATTGTCACTATATAAGTGACCTCACAGCGCGTCCCCGGCATTCCGGCTGGAGAGCTAGTCGAGTCAACATCTCCAGGAGAAGAAGAAGAAGAACAAGAAGAAGAACAAGAACGGAAGGCGGCGGCGGCGGCGGCGGCGGCGACGACATCGGCGACAGAAGACCGGGCCACCGCCTGTAAAAGAGCTACAAGAAGGCGCGGTGGCCCGGCAGAAGAACCGAAGGCGGCGACAGAAGAACGGAAGACGGCGACAGAAGACCGGGCCACCGGACCAGGCGCGGTGGCCCGGCAGAAGAACCGAAGAGGGGGACAAGACCCCCGAAGTCGGGAGAAGAGGCCGGCGGTGGGGAGGAAGAAAGCCGGACTCCTCCGCTAGCAAAAGAGCTACACACACATAGCGGAGGAGTCCGGCGAGAAGACCCCCGAAGACGGAAGACCCCCGGAGCTGTGCAATAAAATACTTTTTCTATGTGTTGTGTTTTTTTTTGTACTTTATTTCACAGGTGAATGGGTAGGGGTACATTGTACCCCATACTCATTCACATAGGGTGGGGGGCCGGTATCCGGGGGCCCCCTTCTTAAAGGGGGCTCCCGGATTCCGATAAGCCCCCCGCCCGCAGACCCCGACAACCAACGGCCAGGGTTGTCGGGAAGAGGCCCTTGTCCTCATCAACATGGGGACAAGGTGCTTTGGGGTGGGGGGGCCGCGCGGCCCCCCCTTCCCCAAGGCACCCCCCCATGTTGAGGGCACGCGGCCTGGTACGGCTCAGGAGGGGGGGCGCGCTCGCTCGCCCCCCTTTCCTGGCCGGCCGGGTAGCGTGCTCGGACAAGGGTCTGGTGTGGACTTGGGGGAAACCCCCACGCCGATTTTTTTCGGCGTTGGGGTTCCCCTTTAAGCCCATTCCAGGCGGCAGAGCCCGCGACGTATCCTTCGCGGGCCCCGCCTACCTGTACACGCGCTCGAAATGGGCGGACTTTCCGAGCGGGAACAGTCCGTTCATTTCGAAAGTACAGCGGACAGGCCCACACACGGGCGGACTGTTCGCTCAAACACAGTTTCAGCGGACAGTTTTTCGGAATTTCCGAAAGACTTTGTCCGTCCAACTGTCCGCTGAAAGCCCACACACGAGCGGACTGTCCGCCCAAACACTGTTCAGCGGACAAGGTTGGGCGAACAGTCCGCCCGTGTGTACGCGGCCTAACTCTTGTCGATCCCATAATGCATATACAGTATCTCACAAAAGTGAGTACACCCCTCACATTTTTGTAAATATTTGATTAGATCTTTTCATGTGACAACACAACTACAATGTAAAGTAGTGAGTGTACAGCTTGTATAACAGTGTAAATTTGCTGTCCCCTCAAAATAACTCAACACACAGCCATTAATGTCTAAACCTCTGGTAACAAAAGTGAGTACACCCCTAAGTGAAAAATGTCCAAATTGTGTCCAAAGTGTCAATATGTTGTGTGGCCACCATTATTTTCTTAACCCTCTTGGGCATGGAGGTCACCAGAGCTTCACAGGTTGCCACTGGAGTCCTCTTCCCTTCCTCCATGATGACATCACGGAGCTGGTGGATGTTGGAGACCTTACGCTCCTCCACCGTCAATTTGAGGATGTCTCACAGATGCTCAATAGGGTTTAGATCTGGAGACATGCTTGGCCAGTCCATCACCTTTACCCTTAGCTACTTTAGCAAGGCAGTGGTCATCTTGAAGGATTGTTAGAGGTCATTATCATGTTCAGCCCAGTCTCTGAAGGGAGGGGATAATGCTCTCCAGTATGTCACAGTACATGTTGCCATTCATGGTTCCCTCAATGATCTGTAGCTCCCCAGTGCCGGCAGCACTCATACAGCCCCAGACCATGACACTCCCACCACCATGCTTGACTGTAGGCAAGACACACTTGTCTTTGTCCTCCTCACCTGGTTGCCCCCACACACGCTTGTCACTGTCTGAACCAAATAAGTTTATCTTGGTCTCATCAGACCACAGGACATGGTTCCAGTAATTCATGTCCTTGTTTGCTTGCAAACTGTTTGCGGGCTTTCTTGTGCATCATCTTTAGAAGAGGCTTCCTTCTGGGATACCAGCCATGCAGACCAATTTGATGCAGTGTGCAGCGTATGGTCTGAGCCCTGAGAGGCTGACCCCCCACCCCTTCAACCTCTGCAGCAATGCTGGCAGCACTCATATGTCTATTTCCCAAAGACAACCTCTGGATATGACGCTGAGCATGTGACCTCAACTTCTTTGGTCGAACCATGGCGAGGCCTGTTCTGGGTGGAACCTGTCCTGTTAAACTGCTGTATGGTCTTGGCCACCGTGCTGCAACCCAGTTTTTGGGTCTTGGCAATCTTCTTATAGCCTAGGCCATCTTTATGTAGAGCAACAATTATTTTTTTCAGATCCTCAGGGAGTTCTTTGCCATGAGGTACCATGTTGAATGTCTAATGACCAGTATGAGAGAGTCAGAGCGATAACAGCAAATTTAACACACCTGCTCCCCATTCACACCTGGGACCTTGTAACACTAGCAAGTCACATGACACCAGGGAGGAAAAATGGCTAATTGGGCCCCAATTTGGATATTTTCACTTAAGGATGTACTCACTTTTGTTGCCAGCGGTTTGTACATTAATGGCTGTGTGTTAAGTTATTTTGAGGGGACAGCAAATGTACACTGTTATACAAGCTGTACACTCACTACTTTACATTGTAGACAAGTGTCATTTCTTCAGTGTTGTCACATGAAACGATAGAAGAAAATATTTACAAAAATGTGAGGGGTGTACTCACTTTTGTGAGATACTGTATGTGGCAGCAGGGCAGGTTAGCCCCAAGGCCCACATGCTGCACATATACATCCATGGACACTGAGGTTTCTGTGCTGAGAGTGACAGCTAATCACAGTGATCACATGAGTCTGTCCCACCTTCTAGCATTTCAGGGGCTGCCTGGAGGCAGCAGGAATGGGTTAAAGACAAATACTGAATAAAGTAATGATAGTTGTCTTCTAATATTATAATTATAAAGCAATTATGATTATATTGTCAATGAAAATAATAGAGTTTATAACAAGAATACAATATATGAAATGGAATAACCGTACCAATAGAAGAGTAGATAATAATATTTGGTGATGACCGCCCTTTGCTTTCAAACCAGCCTCAGTTCTTCTAGGTAGACTTGCACACAGTTTTTGAAGGAACTTGGCAGGTAGGTTGTTCCAAACATCTTGGAGGGCTAAGCACAGATCTTCTGTGGATGTCGGCTGCCTCAAATCCTTCTGTCTCTTCATGTCATCCCAGATAGACTCCATGATGGTGAGATCAGGGCTTTGTGGGGGCCAAACCATCACTTCCAAGACTCTTTACGCTAAAGATAGTTCCGAATGACATTGGCTGTATGTTTGGGGTGGTTGCCCTGCTGCACAATAAATTTGAGGCCAATCACACACCTCCCTGATGGTATGGAATGATGGATAAGTATCTGTCTGTATTCCTCAGCATTAAGGACACCAGGGGCGGACCGACAACTCATGGTGCCCCGGGCAATAGGAGATCATGGGGCCTCCTGTGTCCACACTCAAGCCACACCCACACCAAGCCCCACCTACATGAGAACAGGAGAGAAAGAGAGAGAGATGGGAAAGTAGGAGAGAGACGGTGAAAGTGGAGAGAGGGAGGGGGGAAAGAGGGAGGTGAGAAGGGGGGGGGGAGAGAGAGATAGAGGTGAGAGAGAGAGGCAGAGAGAAAGGGGGTGAGAGAGGTGGGATGGGAGGGAGAGAAGGGGTTGAGAGAGAGAGGGGTGAGGGGGGATAAAAGAATGTGGTGGGGTGGGATTATAGAGAGAGCATAATAGAGGGGATGTGAGAAAGAGGAGGGGGTGAGAGAGGGGGGACAAGGTCGTGAGAGAGAAAAGGGGGGCTGAGAAAGAGAGGTGGGTGAGAGAGGAAGGGGGGCTGAGAAAGAGAGGTTGATGAGAGTGAGAGGGGGTGAGATAGGGGGGACAAGAGGGTGAGAGAGAGAAAGGGGGGTGAGAAAGAGAGGTGGGTGAGAGTGAGAGGGGGTGAGATGGGGGGACAAGGGGGTGAGAGAGAGAAGGGGGGGTGAGAAAGAGAGGTGAGTGAGAGGGGGTGAGATGGGAGGACAAGGGGGTGAGAGAGAGAAAGGGGGGTGAGAAAGAGAGGTGGGTGAGAGTGAGTGGGGGTGAGAGAGAGAAAGAGGGGTGTGAAAGAGAAGGTGGGTGAGAGTGAGAGGGGGTGAGAGGGGGGACCTGGGGGTGAGAGAGAGAAAGGGGGTAAGATTGAGAGGTGGGTGGGAGTGAGAGAGAGTGAGAGAGGGGAGACGAGGGGGTGAGAGAGAGGAAAGGGGATGAGAAAGAGAGGTGGGTGAGAGGGGGTGAGATACAGGGTAGAGAAAGAGAGGTGGGTGAGAGTGGGAGGGGGTGAGACTGGGGGTCGAGAAAGAGAGGGGGCGTGAGAGAGAGGGGAAACCCTTATTAGACCCAAATACACAGGAGACCTCTCCCCCCGGACCAACAACTCTTGGGGCCCCCAGGCCAATAGAAGATCATGGGGCCTCCTGTGTCCACACTCAAACTACACCCACACCAAGCCCACCTACATAGGAACAGGAGAGAAGGAGAGAGATGGGAAAGTAGGAGAGAGGTGGAGGAAGGGGGAGAGGGAGATGAGAAAGGGGGGAGAGAGAGAGATGGAGGAGTGAGAGAGGCAGAGAGAAAAAGGGTTGAAAGAGGGGGGATGAGAGGGAGAGAATGGGTTGAGAGAGAGGGGGGTGAGGGGGAGGGGGGATAAAAGAGGGTGGTGGGATTATAGAGAGAGAGAGCATAAGAGAGGGGTGTGAGAGAGAGAGGGGGTGAGAGAGGGGAGTGTGAGAGGTGGTGGGAGAGAGAAGTAGTGAGAGGGGGTGAGAGAGAGGGGAGTGAGAGAGGAGGTGGGACAGAGAGGTGGTGAGAGGGGGGAGAGAGAGAGGGGAGGGGGAGAGGGTGGTGGGAGAGAGAAGTGGTGAGAGGGGGTGAGAGAGAGGGGAGTGAGAGAGGTGGTGGGAGAGAACAAGTGGTGAGAGGGGGTGAGAGAGAGGGGAGTGAGAAGAGGTGGTGAGACAGAGAGGTGGTGAGAGGGGGTGAGAGAGAGGGGAGTGAGAGAGGTGGTGGGAGAGAGAAAGTGGTGAGAGGGGGGTGAGAGAGAGGGGAGTGAGAGGAGGTGATGGGAGAGAGAGGTGGTGAGAGGGGGTGAGAGAGAGGGGAGTGAGAGAGGTGGTGGGAGAGAGAAGTGGTGAGAGGGGGGTGAGAGAGGGGAGTGAGAGAGGTGGTGGGAGAGAGAGGGGGGTGAGGAGAGAGGAGAGGGAGAGAGGTGGTGGAGAGAGAGAGAGGGGGGTGGGAGAGAGAAGTGGTGAGAGGGGGGTGAGAGAGAGGGGAGTGAGAGAGGTGGTGGAGAGAGAGGTGGTGAGAGGGGTGAGAGAGAGGGGAGTGAGAGAAGTGGTGGGAGAGAGAGGGGGTGAGAGAGAGGGGAGTGTGAGAGGTGGTGGGAGAGAGAGGGGGGTGAGAGAGAGGGGAGTGGGAGAGGTGGTGGGAGAGAGAGGGGGGTGAGAGAGAGGGTTGAGAGAGAGGAAGTGAGAGGGGAGAGGTGGTGGGAGAGCGAGGGGGGTGAGAGGAGGGGAGTGGAGGAGGTGGTGGGAGAGCGAGGGGGGTGAGAGAGAGGGGAGTGAGAGAGGTGGGTGGGAGAGAGAGGAGAGGGGGTGAGAGAGAGGGGGATGAGAGGAGGGGTGAGAAGAGGTGGTGGGGAGAGAGTGAGTGAGGGGTGAGGAGAGGGGGGGAGAGAGAGAAGAGAGTGAGAGAGGTGGTGAGAGGGGGTGAGAGAGAGGGGGAGCGAGAGAGAGATGTGGTGAGAGAGAAGAGATGGTGAGGGGGTTGAGAGAGGGGGGGGAAAGGGGGTTAGAGAGAGAAAGGGGAATGAGAAAGTGAGGGGGGTGAGAGTGAGATAGGGGGATGACCCCTCCCTCCCCCCAATCAAATTACACCTGTATAATGTTCTACAACTTTCACATGCCTGTAATTAGCCACGGTGAAAGAGTTATGCCGCGTACACACGAGCGGACTGTATGGCGTACTTAGTCTGTCATACAATCCGACGGACAGTCCGTCGTACTTTCCACTGAACGGACTTGACCACACACGGATACACAAACAGTCTGTCGAAAGCTTGCGCGATGACGTGTACAGCACGTACGACGGGACTAGAAATAGGAAGTCCAAGACACAGCAAAGCACCCTTCCGCCGTGTAAATCCTTTCTGGGCATGCGCCATTCTTAGTCCGTCGAACTAGCCTACTGACGAGCGGATTGTCCGCTGAAACCAAAGTACGACGGACAGAATTAAACCGAAATACTTAGTACTCCGGACTGCACGCTGAAAAAGTCCGCTGAAGCCCACACACGAGCGGATTGTCCGCTGAAATGTGTTTCGACGGACTTAGTACGCCATACAATCCGCCCGTGTGTACGCGGCATTAGTGTCTTGTCATGTTATCTAACGTCACAGACTCATCTCACTCCTCTCGGCTCCATCACTAGCTGCATGTAGCAAGGCACCACAGCCCAGGACCCCGACCCACTCCGCCACTACTTCACAGGCAAGCTACTTCCAGTATCAGTGTGACTACCTCCTCTGCTCCCCTCACCATCCCTGGCAGTCCTCTGCTCGTCATGCCTCCTTATCTGCTCCCATCCTGGACTCCCCTCATGGTCCTCCTTCCAGGCCCAGCTCCGAGTCACATTCCTGTCTGAACAATGTTTCTGGGTTTCAGGCGGACACATTATTCGGACAGACCTAAATATAAGACACGTGGAGCCTCTCATAATGCCCCCTACTGACACCGAGCACTGCCCAAATGGTCAGTCCACCCCTGGAGGACACCATTGATCCTGACCAAGTCTCCTATTTGCAGAAATGCAGCTCCAAACTTGCAAGGAACCTCCACCATGCTTCACTTTTGACTCATCAGTCGCACTGCTGCCTTTTTTCTGCAACCCAGTTCCCACAGTTGAGTCGCTTAGACTTGTTTCCACGTTGGCGGCTTTTTTGGATTGTAGTTCTTCCATGAAGACCACTTCTGGCCAGACTTCCCCAGGCAGTAGATGGGTGTAACTGGGTCCCTCTGGTTTCTGTGTATTTCATGTGCTGCATTAGGTTTCCTTGGCTGGCCAATGCATCTACGGTCCTCAACATTGCCCGTTTCTTTGTGCTTCTTCAAAAGAGTTTGAACGGCACATCTTGAAACCCCCGGTCTGCTTGGAAATCTTTGCCTGGGGGAGACCTGGCTGATGCAGAATAACTACCTTGTGTCTTGTTGTGCTGAGCCTTGCCATGGTGTATGACCTGTGATGTGACAACTGTCTTCCACAACCTCACCTTGGTAGTAGATTTTGGCCATTCCTCACCCAGTTTTAAGCCTCCTATACCAATGTTTCATGAAAATGATGATCATTAGCACCTGCTTGGACTATGTGTAAGTGTAAGAACTGGTGCTGGTTTAAAGTCAAAGGGTAGTCATAGCAAATATTAATTTGATTTAGAATTGTCTTCTGTTCACTCACTTTGCATTTTGTAAATTTATAAAAAAAAGAAAAAATGTAATATATATTTTTGAAAGCATTCTCACTTCACAGCATTTCTTCACGCCTGCCTAAAACATTTTTGCACAGTACTATATACACTATATTATCAAAAGTATTGGGACGCCTACCTTTACACACACACATGAACTTTAATGGCATCCCAGTCTTAGTCCGTAGGGTTCCATATTGCGTTGGCCCACCCTTTGCAGCTATAACAGCTTTAACTCTTCTGGGAAGGCCGTCCACAAGGTTTAGGAGATGTGTCTATGGGAATGTTTGACCATTCTTCCAGAAGCACATTGGTGAGGTCAGGCACTGATGTTGGACAAGAGGGGCTGGCTCCCATTCTTCGCTCTAATTCATCCCAAAGGTGATTCTATTGGGTTGAGGTCAGGGCTCTGTGCAGGCCAGTCAAGTTCCTCCACCCTAAACTTGCTCATCCATGTCTTTATGGACCTTGCTTTGTGCACTGGTGGGATGTCATGTATGAACAAGAAGGGACCATCCCCAAACTGTTCCCACAAAGTTGGGAGCATGAAATTGTCCAAAATCTCTTGGTATGCCGACGCCTTAAAAGTTCCCTTCACTGGAACTAAGGGGCCAAGCCCAACCCCTGAAAAACAACCCCCACACCATAATACCCCCTCCACCAAATGATTTGGGGCAGTGCACAAAACAAGGTCCATAAAGACATGGACGAGAGAGTTTGGGGTGGAGGAACCTCAACCCAATAGAACGCCTTTGGGATGAATTAGAGTGGAGACTGTGAGCCAGACCTTCTTGTCCAACATCAATGCCTGGCCTCACAAATGCGTTTCTGGAAGAATGGTCAAACATTCCCATAGACACATCTCCTAAACCTTGTGGACGGCCTTCCCAGAAGAGTTGAAGCTGTTATAGCTGCAAAGGGTGAGCCAACTCAATATTGAACCCTACCGGCTAAGACTGGGATGTCACTAAAGTTCATGTGTGTGTAAAGGCAGGTGTCCCAATACTTTTATATATGACATCAGATACAGGAGGGAGTGGCGTGGGCATGGCTATGCATTTTGAGGCAGCAGGCTTGAGAAAGAGGCATTGCTGCCTCAAAACACACAGACACGCCCCCTCCACGACCTCCACCACCTGAAGCCATTGGACGTGTTCTCAAGCTGTCAGACTGGCTCCTGAGCTGATGTATTCCCTTTTGTGAGCTTGTGCATCTCCTAACACTGGTGGTGTCACTTCCATCTGCTTCAGACGACCCAGGTCCTCATAGATGATGACTTTTAAGCTTGATATGCGCTTTTATTCCTACTTCATGTGAGAGGCTAATTTCATTTGCATTTTTTTTTAAATTTTTTATAATAAATCATTTAATCTGCTGCACTTAGAAGCGCCCTCTTCTGTCTTCTTTACATTACTACAGATTTTCCTTCTTTCTGCTGTGGAGCTGCACTAAGCCCTTTAAGGCCAGCTGATATACCTTACTTGGTATCCATTTATTGCACTTTTATTGTTATATATTTATTGCACTACTTAAGCGCTTTGGTTCTAATCCATTGATTGGCGCTTTGGAATGGTCTGGCTATAGCACTGCTCAGTAGAATATATATATATATATATATATATATATATAGATTATATATATATATATATATATATAGATATATATATATAGATATATATATATATATATATATATATATATATATATAGATGGATAGATAGATGGAAATATATATAAAATATAATATAAAAAAAATTCTGTTATGTTTGAAAACAAAAAAAGCCTTTTTATGCTTTGTCAGTTAATTGCAATTTATTAATTTCTCACTCTCTTTTTGTGAAACGTTTTGTTTTATTTTAATAGATTTCTCAAGAAAATGTTCCTTTTATTTTCATTGGTTTATTAGTAGCATTATTTTTGTAAAAAAAAAAAAAAAAATCTGCAACAAAAAAAATCTGCAAAAAAAAAAAAAAAAACATCAACTGATACGTAATTAACTTTGGCAAAGATTGTCCCAATGCATAACTTTAGCGTTGTGAAAAATGGTACATAAAACAAAAACGACTAATTTATACTAATGGTAACATCAGTTGTTTTTTTGCCAAAAACAAAAAACAAAACTCGATGACAGTATGGGGTGAGAAGAGCAATTTGCAATGACTGAACAATGAGTGTGATCAGCAGCTGCAAAGACAAAATATCAAACTGCACCACTTTCAATTCACTGTTATAGGCTCATCCTTGTTCTCCTATATAGAATGTTCCGTGTCAGTTCCCCGAGGACGTCATCTTACCAGAGCCAAGTATGAATGCAGAATGGCGGAAGCTGCAGGTAGGAATCCCCGGCCAGATTGTTAGGATCCTTTTTTTTTTATAATACTATATGTGCATAAAATCCCTATCATTATAATTGTTATATCTCTTAGGTTTTCACTTTATTTATACTGTACATAATATATATAATATTAATAATATATAATGATATTATATATTCATTTATTTATTTGTGTATATTTTAAATAAATTATTATTTTTAATCAGTATATATCCAATATCGAAATAAATATACATTTTTTTGTTAGCAGATGTGAAGCCCTAGTACTCTTTTTTTTATTTATTTTCTATTTTTACTGGACTAATCTCAACTGCTTTACTGATAGCAAATCTCAACTGCTTTACTGATAGCAAACTGTGCCCCCCCCCCCCCTCCCCCATGTTTATTACAAATGAGTCAGTGTCTTTTCAAGACAATATTTAACATATCAATTAAATTGTCCCGGCACTGATAGTAACCTCAAACATTGATGCCAGTGGACACAATAATAACCCTCAGAATTGGTCACAGTTTGTGAAATAATAACCCCCAACATTGGTGCCAGCTTCTTCAATAACAACCCCCAGCATTGATGCCAGTTTCTTCAATAATAACCCTCAGCATTGGTGCCAGATTCCACAAGAACAACTCCCAGCATTGGTGCCAGTTTCCACAATAACAACCCCCAGCATTGGTGCCAGTTTCAACAATAACAACCGCCAGAACTGGTGGCAGTTTCCACAATAACAACCCCCAGCATTGGTGCCAGTTTCAACAATAACAACCGCCAGAACTGGTGGCAGTTTTCACAATAACAACCCCCAGCATTGGTACCAGATTCCACAATAACAACCACCACCATTGGTGCCAGTTTCTGCATTAAAATCCCCAGCATTGGTGCCAGTTCCTACAATAATAACTCCCAGCATTGGTGCCAGATTCCACAATAACAACCCCCAGCAATGGTGCCAGTTTCTGCAATACTAACCCCCAGCATTGGTGCCAGATTCCATAATAACAACCACCAGAACCGGTGGCAGTTTCCACAATAACAACCCCCAGCATCGGTGCCAGTTTCCACAATAACAACCGCCAGCACTGTTGGCAGTTTCCACAATAACAATCCCCAGCATTGGTGCCAGTTTTTACAATAACAACCCCCAGCATTGGTACCAGTTTCCACAATAACAACTACCCCCAGCCTTGGTGCCAGATTCCACAATAAGAACCCCCAACATTGGTGCCAGCTTCTTCAATAACAACCCCCAGCATTGATGCCAGTTTCTTCAATAATAACCCTCAGCATTGGTGCCAGATTCCACAAGAACAACTCCCAGCATTGGTGCCAGTTTCCACAATAACAACCCCCAGCATTGGTGCCAGTTTCAACAATAACAACCGCCAGAACTGGTGGCAGTTTCCACAATAACAACCCCCAGCATTGGTGCCAGTTTCAACAATAACAACCGCCAGAACTGGTGGCAGTTTTCACAATAACAACCCCCAGCATTGGTACCAGATTCCACAATAACAACCACCACCATTGGTGCCAGTTTCTGCATTAAAATCCCCAGCATTGGTGCCAGTTCCTACAATAATAACTCCCAGCATTGGTGCCAGATTCCACAATAACAACCCCCAGCAATGGTGCCAGTTTCTGCAATACTAACCCCCAGCATTGGTGCCAGATTCCATAATAACAACCACCAGAACCGGTGGCAGTTTCCACAATAACAACCCCCAGCATCGGTGCCAGTTTCCACAATAACAACCGCCAGCACTGTTGGCAGTTTCCACAATAACAATCCCCAGCATTGGTGCCAGTTTTTACAATAACAACCCCCAGCATTGGTACCAGTTTCCACAATAACAACTACCCCCAGCCTTGGTGCCAGATTCCACAATAAGAACCCCCTAGTATTGGTGCCAGTTTCTTCAATAATAACCACCAGCAATGGTGCCAGTTTCTGAAAAAAATAACCCCCAGCATTGGTGCTAGTTTCTGAGGTACTAACACCCAGCATTGGTGCCATATTCCACAAGAACAACTCCCAGCATTGGTGCCAGTTTCCACAATAACAACCCCCAGCATTGGTGCTAGTTTCCACAATAACAATCGCCAGCACTGGTGGCAATTTCTACAATAACAACCCCCAGCATTGGTGCCAGATTCCACAAGAACAACTCCCAGCATTGGTGCCAGTTTCCACAATAACAACCCACAGCATTGGTGCCAGTTTCCACAATAACAACCGCCAGAACTGGTGGCAGTTTCCACAGTAAAAACCCCCAGCATTGGTGCCAGTTTTCACAATAACAACTCCCAGCATTGGTGCCAGTTTCCACAATAACAACCCACAGCATTGGTGCCAGTTTCCACAATAACAACCGCCAGAACTGGTGGCAGTTTCCACAGTAAAAACCCCGAGCATTGGTGCCAGTTTTCACAATAACAACCCCCAGCATTGGTTCTAGTTTCCACAATAACAACCACCAGCATTGGTGCCAGTTCCTGCAATAATAACGCCCTGCATTGGTTCCAGATTCCACAATAACAACCTCCTGCAATGGTGCCAGTTTCTGCAGTACAAACCCCCAGCATAGGTGCCAGTTTCCACAATAATAACCCCCAGCTCTGGTGCCAGTTTCTGCAATAATAACCCCCCAGAATAGATGCCAGTTTCCGCCATAATAACCACCAGCATAGTTAACAGATTCCACAATAATAATCCTCAATTTGGTGCCAGTTTCTGCAATAATAACCCCTAGTATTGGTGCCAGATTCTACAATAACAACGTCCAGCATTGGTGCCAATTTCCACAATAACAACCCCCAGCATTGGTGCCAGTTTCCACAAAAAATAACCCCAGCGTTGTTGTTGCCAGTTTCTGTAGTACTAACCTGTAGCACTGGTGCCAGTTTCTTCAATAATAATTCTCAGCATTGGTGAAACTATGAATCTCCCTGAGACAAGGTCATCTAGTGCCCATGGTGAAAATGGCAAACTGTGCCCAGCCCAAACCGTGTCAGCATCTTTTCAAGACACGAAAATATTAAAAATATGAATCAAATTGCCCCGTCACTATTAGTAGTCCCCAAGCTCTTTTATGCCTTACCAAATCTGAATCCCTCAGTAGGGAGTAGTTGACCTTTAATCCTATATTTATTTATATTGGCTACCAATAATTTAGTACCGTAATAATTGTAAAAATGATAAATAACTAACTAATATACCACCCCAGCCAGACACAACTGCTGTTTGGAAGAGTGACGCAAATCAGGGCGCCGACCTCATAAGAACGTTGCTAAAGATGATTGGTGCTATGGGGTTAATCAGCACTTCCTTCGATGACAATGACACGGTGACAGGAAGGCATCTGACGTAACCACTTCAAAGTCAATCGGATAATCGCAAACAGCTCCCAGTTTGAACTTTCAAGAAAACAGGCCTTTTCGAAAAAAACCCGTAATAACGTAATAACTAATCTGGGCGCTTATTAAGGTCACGAAGCGCGTATCAAAGGAAAACTGCAATAAGTGTCTCTGGATTTCTTCTTCCTTCTTCTTCTTCTTTGTAAAATGATATCATTTTATACCCGTAGATATCTCAGCAGAGGGATGAAGTGCAGGAAGGACTTTCCTTACTGATCAGCGCTGCCCCGAAGATTACAAAGTTCATCTCGGAATGTAAATTGGAGATCTCACTCCAGAATTTCCCCAGCAGAGTGCGGACCATGAAGAACATCCTGGACAGAACCAACACCAAGGTCAGATGTGCTTCTTAACCACAGACTAAATCTGGTACCCATGTTCACCCTTCTGCTGGTGGACTGGATGACAAAGTAGTTAGTTACATAGGATAGAAAATTAAAACAAATCCATGAGGTTCAACCAAAACAAAAACCCCTCTTGTATCCTCAAACCTTCTTCTGATCAATAGATAGGCATAAACTGTTAGAAAAGTGGACAAGGAAGTAGATGCTTCACCATCCTCAAAAGTAATCGGATAACTTCCATTGACTTGGAACACCCACTTGGACTCCTGTTTCTTGGTTTGAGCCTTCAGCAGCATTTATAAACACTGTTCAGGCTGGAGATAGAGAGATACAAAGTAGCATTGCTTAGAGACATTGATCAGACAAGCGATAGATGCATACAAAGTAACATTGTTTATAAACATTGATGAGATGAGAGATAGAAAGATACAAAGTAATATTGTTTATAAACATTGATCAGACAGGAGACCGAGAGATACGAAGTACAGTGTTTATAAACATTGATCAGACAGGAGGCAGAGAGATACAAAGTACATTGTTTATAAACATTGATCAGACAGGAGACCGAGAGCTACAAAGTAGCATTGTTTATAAACATTGATCAGATGAAAGATCGAGAGATACAAACTACATTATTTATAAACATTGATCAGACAGGAGATCGAGAGAGGCAAATTAGCATTGTTTACAAACATTGATCAGACAGGATAGAGAGATACAAAGTAACATTGTTACATTTGTACTGTTGCTACTCTGTTTAAATTATGTGCAATTCAAGGGAATAGATTTCCACCTGCTTATCATGTCAGTAAAGTAACCTGTGAAGGCTTTTGCCCCCTTAATGACCAGGCCATTTTTTGCAATAAGGCACTGCGTCGCTTTAACTGACAATTGCGAGTTGTACCCAAACAAAATAGTTTTTTTTCCCACAAATAGAGCTTTCTTTTGGTGGTATTTGATCACCTCTGTGTTTTTTATTGTTTTCGCTATAAACAAAAAAAAAAATTCTACTTTTTGCTATAATAAATATCCCAAATAAAAAAAAAAATAAAAAAACAATTTTTTTTTCATCACTTTAGGCCGATACGTATTCTTCTACATATTTTTGGTAAAAAAAAAAAAAAATGCAATAAGCATATATTGATTGGTTTGCGCAAATGTTATAGCGTCTACAAAATAGGGGATAGATTTATTGGATTTTTATTATTATTTTTTTTACAACTAGTGGCAGCGATCTGAGATTTTTAGCAGGACTGAGACATTGCAGCAGACAGATTGGACACTTTTTTTTTGGGACCAGTGACATTTATACAGCGATCAGAGCTAAAAACTGATTACTGTATAAATATCCCTGGCAGGGAAAGGGTTTAACACTAGGGGGCGATCAAGGGGTTAAGTGTGTCCTAGGGAGGTGTTTATAACTATGGGGGGAGGGGACTGACTGTGATTGGAGAGAGATCACTAGGAACAGCAGACCTCTCTCCTCTCCCTGACAGAATGGGGATCTGTCTATTTACATTGACAGATCCCCCCATTCTGCCAGTCGGATTATCCGACAACACGGTCCGATCGGACATTTTCCGTCGGAATTTGTGACCGTGTGTATAAGGGCTTAACCTTTGCCACTCCAACCGAATTTTAAAAATGAAATTTTAGCTTTTATTCGGAAAACAAATAATTGGGTAGTAGGCGCCCGGCCTTGCCGTCAGTTCTGAAAATGTTTTAATTTTCACCCGGCTGGCTTTGTGGAAAGAAGAAGGAGCTCCAACCTGCAGGGCTATAAAACAGCAAGTCCGGCGTCTTTCCATGTATGCTGGATATCCTGTGATCTGGAGCTCTGACCCTTCATACACACATGGAAAACTCCTCAATGTATTCCATCCCTAGGGGGCTTCACATGCTTCCAGCACATGGGATCCAGGGGCTATAATACTGCACAATTCTATAATAAGAATATAGGAAGATATCATGGAGGAAAGTGATAGACTTATTAGAAGATCCCCAATGGGATACAGATGGAAAAAAAAACAAAAGTGATTTCAACCATTCCATACTCCATCCAAAACTAAAGAGGTTTTGACTTTAGATATACTTTAAAAGTAATGAGTAATAGGTAGGGGGTTTCTTTCTCTTTCTTTCTTATTTTCTTGTTCTCCCTTTCTTGCTCTTTCTCTTTTTTTCCCCCTTTATTTTTTTTCTTTCTCTCTTTCCTTCTTTCTTATTACCTTTTTCTTTCTCTTTCTTTCTAACTTTCCTTTTCCCTTTCTTTTTCTTTTTTCTTCTCTCTCTTTCTTTCCATCTTGTTTACCTCTTTCTTTTCCTTCTTTCTTTCCATCTTTCCCTTTTTTTCATTCTTTTTTTCTTCCTTCTTTCATTCCTTTTTTCTTTTGTTTTTTCTTTTTTTTTTCTCTTTTTCTTTCTATCTCTCTTTGTTTTTCTTTTTTTTTGCACCTTCTTTTTTCTCTTTATTTTTTCCTTCTTTCTTTCTCACGTTTTTTATTCCTGCTTTCTTTCCCTCTTTCACTTTTTTCATTCTTTTTCCTTCTCTTTCTCTCTCTCTCTCTTTCGTTTTCTCTCCCTTTCTTTCTTTGTTTCTTTCCTTCTTTCTTTCTTTCTTTCTCACTCTCTCTCTTTCTCTCTTTCCTTCTTTCACTCTCTCTTTCTTTTATCATTCTTCTTTCTCTTTCTTTCCCCCCTTTATTTTTTTCTTTCTGTCTTTTTTCCTTCTTTATTCCTTTTTTTTCTCCTTTTTTTTCTCCTTGTCATTTTCTTTCTTCCTCTCAGTTTTTTTTTCCTTTTCTTTCTTTTTTCATTCATTTTTCTCTCTTTATTTTTCCCTTCTTTCTTTCTCACTTGTTTTTATTCCTTCTTTCTCTCGCTCTTTCCTTCTTTCACTCTCTTTTTTCCTTCTTTATTTCCTTTTCCCTTTCTCTTTTTCTTTCTTTCTCTATTTCATTTCTCTACAGTCTGTAAATACAGAGTTTAAACTAACTAACAGGTTAACCCAAGTTAATCTTATATGAACTCAGCCATATCACAACACATACCAAACATTTCCTTTTCGAACGTACTTTGTTTTTTGTGCCTATAAAACGAATAAAATGATTGAAACGAAAAATCGCTGATCCCCACCATTACTAGTAAAAACAAAAAATAAATAAAAAGTCCCTAAAACTATCCCCTATTTTGTAGACGCTATAACTTTTGCGCAAACCAATCAATATACGCTTATTCTGAATTTTTTAATTTTTTTTTTACCAAAAATATGTAGCAGAATACATATTGGCCTAAACTGATGAGTAAATTTGTTTTTTATATATCTTTTTTTGGATATGTATTATAGCAGAAAAGTTAAAAATATTGTGTTTTTTTTTTTTTAAATTGTCGCTCTTTTAAAAAAAAAAAAAAAAAACTGTGATCAAATACCACGAAAAGAAAGGTATTTGTGGGGAAAAAAAAAAAAGGACATCAATTTTGTTTTGATGCACGACCACAACATTTTCAGTTAAAGCAACGCAGTGGCGAATCGCAAAAAAACGGCCTAGTCATGAAGGGGCGGGGGGGATCCTGGATCTGAAGTGGTTAAATAAGTTTTTATAAATTTGCTTTTTTTTTTTTAATTTTAACTACCATTGACCAAAAACCATAAAACTTTTAAAAATTGAGCTTGGTAAAGCTTAAGTTTAATTAAATCTTTTTTTTTTAAATTTATTTATTTGCGCTAGGGATGGTACTTACACGAAATTAAAAAAAGTAAGGATTTAGTCAATCATTATAGACGGGCCCCTATAAGGTACATGGCTGAACATGCTTGTCAAGACTGAACAATAGGTCACTATAATAAGATTTCCTGGTGAGAATTGCAGAGTCACGCTAAGCCTGGCTTGCCATTCATGGAGTCCCATCCTGTCTTCTATCCCTTTGCCACATATTTTAGGAATTGTGTACAGAATAGAACAAGCCAAAGAGGACACTAAACCTTTTTTGTTGCACACCCTGTAATAAGCTTTAACATTGCAAGCCAAAAGTAGGGGGCGGGGGGGGGGGGGGGGGGGTCGCTAATTGCAGAGTGGCAACAGGTACCTGGCTGTGGCATGTAGAAGGCTTCTGCACCTGGCAGTTTAATGTAAGGACTATCGGGCCTCCAGCTTGATGACGCCAGTATAGTCCTGGCAGTGTAGAACTATGGAGCCTGCTAGGTACTGTAAATACTACTAACCACCAATGATGGGGTTACAATCCTTCCACTAATCACCAATGATGAAGTCATATTCTTCCCAGTGACCACCAATGATGGGGCTGCACTCCTTTAACTAAACACCACTGACAGTGCTACATTCTTTCCACTGAACACCAGTGATGGAGGCTACATTCCTTCCACTGACCACCTGTGATTGGGCTAGATTCCAACCACTTGCCACCATTGACGGGACTACATTTCTTCCAATGAACACTAATGATGGGGCTAAATTCCCTGAACTGGCCACCAATGATGAGGCTACATTACTTCCCCTGACCACCAATGATGAGGCTACATTCCTTCCACTGACCACCAATGATGGGGCTACAGTGCTAGCCTTGACCACCAATGATGGGGCTACATTCCTCCCACTGACCATCAATGATAGGGCTACATTCCTTCCACTGACCACCAATGATGGTGCTACATTCTGCCCACTGACCACCAATGATGGGGCAACATTCCCCCCACTGATTACAAATGATGGGGCTACATTCCTCCCACTGACCATTAATCATGAGGCTACATTCTCCTCGTTGACCACCAATGATGGGGCTGCACCCCTTTCATTGACCGCCAATGAAAGGGCTACATTCCTTCCACTGACCACCAATGATGGGGCTTCACTCCCTTCGTTGACCAGCAATGATGGGGCTGCATTGCCGCCACTGACTACCAGTGATGAGACTACATTCCTTCCACTGACTATCAATGATGAGGCTACAGTCCTTCCACTGACCACCAATGATGGGACTAAATTCCTCCCACTGAATACCAATGATCAGGCTACATTCTTCTCACTGACCTTTAATGATGAGGCTACATTCCCCTCGTTGACCACCAATGATGGGGCTGCAACTCTTTCTTTGACCGCCAATGATGGGGCTACATTCCTCCCACTGGTCCCCAATAATGGGGCTACATTCCCTTCATTGACCACCAATGATGGGGCTGCACTCCTTTTAATTACCACCTATGAAAGGGCTACATTCCTTCCACTGACCCCCAATGATGGGACTACATTCCTCCCACTGTCCACCAATGATGGGGCTTTACTCCCTTCATTGACCAGCAATGATGGGGCTGCATTACCACCACTGACTACCAGTGATGAGGCTACATTCCTTCCACTGACTATCAATGATGAGGCTACAGTCCTTCCACTGACCACTAATGATGGGACTAAATTCCTCCCACTGAATACCAATTATCGGGCTACATTCTTCTCACTGACCATTAATGATGGGGCTACATTCCCCTCGTTGACCACCAATGATGGGGCTGCACTTCTTTCATTGACCGCCAATGATGGGGCTACATTCCTCCCACTGGTCCCCAATAATGGGGCTACATTCCCTTCATTGACCCCCCAATGATGGGACTACATTCCTTCCACGGACCACCAATGATGAGGCTGCACTTCTTTCCCTTACCACCAGTGAACGGGCTACATTGCTTCCACTGACTATCAATGATGAGGCTACATTCCTTCCACTGGCCACTAATGATGGGACTAAATTCTTCTCATTGACCACCAATGATGAGGCTGCACTCCTTTCACTTACCACCAATGAAAGGGCTACATTCCTTCCACTGACCCCCAATGATGAGACTATATTCCTTCCACGGACCACCAATAATGAGGCTTCACTTCTTTCACTTACCACCAGTGAAAGGGCTACATTCATTCCACTACCCATAAATGATGAGGTTACATTTCTTCCACTGATCGCCAATGATGGGGCTACACTCCTCTCATGGACCACCAATGATGGAGCTACATTTCTTTCACTAACCACTGATGGGGCTTTATTCCTCCCTTTACCACCAATGCTGGGGCTACATTCCTCCCATGGGCCGTATACGATGGAGCTACATTTATACCCATGATCATCAATGACTGAGCTACCTTCACACCTCTGACCATCAGTGACCATCAATGATGGGGCTACATTCCTGTCATTTACCACTGATGCCTTCCATGTATTACTCTTAATGACCTCTGGCACTGGGGCTTTTGTTTACCCTCAATGACCACTGGGTATCAGGGTAATTTTTACTCCCATTGACTATCTATGCCAGGGTATATTTTTAGTACACTGACCACAGCCTGGCGCCCCCCAACAGTCTGACAGACAGTGAACAGGCCCTTTGATTAGAAAGTGTGGGGACCCCGGTTTCAAATTTACTTGTTTCGAGTCAGAAATTTAGAAGGAAATAGAAACCTCAACGTGGAAACCAGAATACTAGCATTTTAGGACATTATCAATGGTGGCCTCCATAGACCTTTTATGACTACTTTAGGGGAATGCTTCCTAATGAGAACACGGTAATAAAAACCTGGAATGGGTTCCAAACCCTCTCCTGTTTTTCAGAAGTAGACTGGCTTCGTAAGAGAAATGATTGAAGGCTTGGTCTTGAGTGAGAAATAATATATATATATTTTTTTGTTTTTACCATTAGGCCGAAACAGAAAATACGGACAGAGAATCAAAGACTTTTGCCGCAAGGACTTTACAACAATTCTACAGTGTTTACAAGAACTTTTTACAAGGAAAATATAGGACTGTTGTTATTTCCATTTGCAGCAATGTTAAGCTCAGATGATGGGCCACATGGACAAATAGCTGCATCGTCTCTCACCATTACTCCACTCCACACCGCCAGGACAAAGGACTTTATGGACATGACTTGTGTTTTTTAGTGTTTTATTATTCACAGCTGAAAACAAGGTAAAAAAAGGTATGAAGATAGTTTATATTTGATATTAAGTTAAGAACGTAAATATTTCTATATATTTATCTTTTCTGGGTTAAATAAATATATTTTTCTCGTGCCTGATGGTGTATTTCAAAGACTAAATTCGAACGTGAAAAAATGCTTGGAGACCGGTGGGTTCATTTTTAGGAATGAGAGCAAATGGAGTCTCCAACTCCAAAAGATTTTAGGGAAAATCTAGAAATGTTATTTGTTCCTAAGCCGCACCCATAAAAATCTACCTGTTGCCTTAAATTCTTCGTGTTCTGTAGACTCATAGCTGTATATGTGCAGTGTGAGATCATCTAAGGCACTGCTAGTCTTAGGAGATTCGGAGCGAGATTTGGTGAGGTCACTACTGCGCTGCTCACTGTTCTTGCTGGAGAGGAAGCTGTATCTGAGAATCTACAGTGCAAGGAGTCCCCTGCTTCTGTTTCATCCATTCTATGTAGAACCTTCAGGGCCCCCGGTGCAAGAAACCATAAAGGATCCCCCTGACCCCACCGGCAGGGAACCCCTCATGCCAGGGCCCAGTCAATAGTGCAATCTTTGCAACCCTGGTAGTTTCGTCACTGGTGTCAGTCTTTTTATAATTTTTGTTATTGTTTTATTATTTTTGTACCATTTTATTTTTTCTATGTATTTATTTATTTCCATTTTTTTTTTTTTTACAATATCATTTAAAAAAAAAATATTCTTTTTTTTTAGAGCCCCATTGGGGGGCTTTGGTGAAATATCAGTGGACTAAACAGACCTCTGATGTTCCACCTTTGAGACAGAGAAAAGACATTGAGGACATTCAATCTTCATCCCTGCAACATCAGAATGAGTGAACAGGAATAGCTCTGTACGGAACTTCCCATTCATTCGTAAACTGAAGCACTGTAAATACAGTTATGAATGAACACAGTTTATTATGCTTCATTTATGAATGGACAGAGTCAGTGATCGGTACAGATCTATTCATTCAGACAAGGAAGGGGCCCACTTCCCTGCTCTCAATCCTGAAAGCATCTGCCGCAGCAGCCAGCGGGAGAGGGGAGGGGGGAACAAGACGGTGCTGTGAGGGATGAGGGATAGCACAGGAGCCCAATTACAGCAGGAGGTGGATAGGAGTGGCGGCATGTAGAGAATGAAAGGCTGCAGGAGAAAAATTGAGAGATCAGTTCCTCTATATGCTGCCCCCACCGCACCTCCTATCCAGGTGTACAGGGCGCTGTACACCATGTCCACCTTTGGTCCCTTTTTTCTGTGTGTACAGGGAGCTGCATAGGCCCCCTGGAGCATGGGGCCAGCCACAATTGCCACCCTTGTACATATGCCCCTGCTCCTAACTGTACCGGTTTTGGCGGGACCTTTCTGAGGTTTGAATAAAATCCTGGTGTCCTGTAAATCCAGGCTGAGTTCTGTGGGCCAGTGCCAGAACAAGTTCTGGCACTTGGCTCCAGTGACTTGCTTGACAGGAGCAGTCCAGAATGGGCACTCGGGGGCACTTGCCCCACATCTCTTATGGGTGTAGGAGTTCCAGGCACTGCAATTTCCCCCTCTGCGGCAGGCAGCTTCTCTTTGATTTGGCGGAGGGGGGGTGGTAAAAGGTTGTATGCTGGGGGGTGCTTTGGGAGGGGAGAGGACAATAAAGTGGTGTGGGGGACTTCAAATCTGCTCCCCCCCAGCCTAGTCCTCTCCCCTCCCAAAGCACCCCCCCAGCACACATCCTTTTACACCCCCTCACTCCTCCAGGTGGATCGGTTAATTACCAGCCACCCCACCCCCATTACTCTGTCCCCCTGTAGATACAATTCCATAAACACAGATCTCAGATCATCAGCGCAGCTGTTGCAATGTAATGTCCCTCCTCTATGACTCCTCCTTTTCCTGTCTGTGTATAGTAGGACATCAGAGCTGAGGAGAAGGAGCCAGCTTCAGACAGTTCTGAGATATGGCAGCTGCTATGGAGGGAGCGATCACCAGTGTGGGACTCTATGCATCCCATAAGAGATGGGGTGCAGGTGAACCGAGTGCCTGGCCCTGGGCTCCTGGATTTAGCACAGTGCCTCATACTGGTGCCAGCTATGGGCCCCCACAGTGGTTGAATGCCAGGGCCTGGTGACAAGTGCGACCGATGCGACCCTGGTAGTTCTGCCACATCATTCCATTGATCTGTGCTTCCTCCACCTCTCCTACTGTTTCTTCATCATTACTCCACCAGTTTGCAATTCACTAGTCATCAGATCACCAGTCATCATGGGGGGTAGCTCTGATATGAGGAAGCAAAGCCCTGCCTTTACCAAGATAGCCACCTCTAAACGGAGAGACACTGCAGAACAAAGCATGCTTCCGCCAACCGCTTCTATGGTTTCTTCATCATTACCCCACTAGTAATCAATTCACTAGTCATCAGGTCACAAGTCATCAAGGGGGTAGTTCTGACACGATGAAGCAAAGTCCTGCCTTTACCAAGATGGCCACCTAGCCTCATGTAACATGTTTTCAGCTTCGTATTGTCTTCTGCAGCATATCCCCAGTCAACAATAGAGCAAGTCCACAATCTCCGACCACCATTTCCTCTATTAGGTCTGCAGTTTCTAACAGTCCTCTCAATTACATATATTGAACATTATGTGTGCCCCTTTAGTGATGTGTCACATATGAGGCTCCCTTAGCTCATAGGTTAACTGCCACTGCCCTTACTTAATCCCCAGCACTAAAATAATGCATTGCAGAATAATTACCCAATCCCTAGCCAGGAACAGCCTCCCCCAGTACTCACAATGTTAAAAAGTAATATGGTTCATCTAAGAAAGCTTCTACACCCATAAGGAGAAACAGTTAATGAAAAGTGATTGAAAGCCTCCTGTGTTGTTTAGCCTCGAGTCATTCATCTTGTTTACAACACTTCCACTAAAAACAAGGAAACGCAGAAAATGTATGACGTCTCAAAACAAAAGACCCAGCACATCCCTGGCTCCTAAGAAGCAAAGCGGGATGACGCCAAGTGTTTGCCGAGGAACTTCCCATTGTGCCAGCTATTTTTTTCCTGCCTTCGAGACGACCCGCTGTCTCCCCTTTCCATGGTGCCACTGCCCAGCAAATGGACAGCAACAGTTACATTAGAGCCAAAAGTCGAAAAAACAGCCGCCTGGTTGGCCTTACAAACCTAAACAAAATATAGTCTTTAGCATTAAAATTTTTGTTAAAGCAATACATGTAAATGTGATCGGTTTAAAGTAGACCCAAATTAATTAACTAAAACCTGTTTTTATTTTCCAAGTACAATTCTTTTTTCATCAGAAATCAGGCTGAAAGTGGAAGGTTCTGAATTATAACCCAACGGGTGGGCTCTTTAGCATGGCACAATTTGACTTTTTAAATAACTTCCATACATTCCAGTCAAGGAGAATGTACTTCATTTCCCATTATGTCTCTAGAACTTAAAGTGAGGAGAAATTTCCCTAAAAAGAATACAAATTCCCTTCTATTGCTTCCAGGTTCCATCAAAACCTTTGAAAAAAGTCAACAATTCCAAAACTTGGCCATTTAGGCTGCAATCTAATTGCACCAATATAACAATAAAACTTGAGTTCCTACCGTTAAAAAAAATCTATTTTCATTCGTAAATAGATTAAGTAGGCACTACAAAATGGTGGATTCAAAGGAGACGGTACCATAACAGTGGGGAAAATAACGATTTAATCCCCTACAGATTTTGTAAGTTTGTCCACTTACAAAGAAATGAAGTGTCTATAATTGTTATAATAGATCAGGCTTTCTCAACCTTTTAACCCTAGGGGAACCTCAAAAATAATTTTCAAGTCTTGAGGAACCCTTACTAAAACCAATTCATTAGGGGTCAATAGAACAATGCCTCTTATACTGGTGGCCAATAGGAAGAATGTTCCCCTTAAAATGGCACTCAGAATGCCACCCTTAAAGACAGCTAAAAATATATGTTGTGTCATGCTGCTGGCTCTGCTGAAGTGGTGCTGAACCTTGAACTCTGTAGGCACCATCAAAAAGGTGGTTCATCAGCCACAGCTAAAGGAACCCCTAGCAACCTCTGGAGGAATCCCAGGGTTCCACGGAACCCTGGTTGAGAATGGCTGTCATAGATGTATTTTAAATGATAGAGACAGAATATCAACCAAAAATCCAGAAAAAAACACATGATACAATGTTATAAATGGAGTTGCGGTTCAGTGAGTAAAATCAAGTATTTGATTCCCAAGCGAAACATGACTTAGTACTTGGTGGAGAAACCCTTGTTGGCAAGCACAGGGGTAAGATCAAATGTTTCTTGTAGTTGGTGACCAGGTTTGCACACATCTCAGGAGGGATTTTTGGTCCACTCTTCTTTACAGATCTTCTCTAAATCCTTAAGGTTTCTTGGCTGTCGCTTGGCAACTCAGACATTCAGTTCGTTCCATAAAGGTCAGACGTTTCTTGTAGTTGGCCACCAGGTTTGCATACATCTCAGAAGGGATTTTGGTCCACTCTTCTTTACGGATCTTCTCTAAATCCTTAAGGTTTCTTGGCTGTCGCTTGGCAAATCGAAGTTTCAGCTCGCTCCATAAATTTTCTATAGGATTAAGGTCTGCAGACTGATTAGGCCACTAGGCAGGACTGTCTTAATGATTGGCCACATCTGGGCACTGCCCAGGGCCCCCAGCTGCATGGGGGGCCCCTGCACTTTCCCCAAAGCAGTTGGTCCTTGAGCCCACACTGCCTGGAAATCGGGAGCCCCATGATGGCACTGAGAGTGATGGATACACAGGGGAGGCAGGCTGGCAGTGGTGCGCTGTGCAGAATGATACCTATTATTTCACAGCCTGCAGGGAGGGGTGGGGCCAGAGCGCCGGTGATGCTCTGACCCCGCTCCATGCAGCTTGAATGCTCGGGACTCAAAGACTGCGGGGTAGGAGCTGGAGTGCGAGCTGCTGAGTTGGCAGCACTGAGAGCCCACCTGCGGAAGTGGCATTGTGGATGGCGTCATGGTGAGTCCAGCTGTCCAGCACTGTTTGCACTGAAGGGCTTGGAATGCCCGGAGGGATGCTCCCTCCTTCGTCCCTCCTTCTGCCTGCTTGATTGGTATAGGTGACTCCAGTGCTGGAGATGGGCACATAGCCAAAAGTTGACATGCAGTGTATTTCCACTGGAAAAGGGGGTACTACATGGATGGAATAATGGTGCTGGGGGATATCAAGGGTTTATGGGGGAAAACAATGCTGGGGGTGGATCTGGGGTGTATAGGGGGTAGCAATGCTTGGGGTAGCTTGGGTGACTATAGTGCTAGAGGTATCAGGGATGTAGATAGGCCACAGTGTAGGGAGTATCAGGGATGTAGTGGGGGTCACAATACAAGGGGGAATACCTAGACTCCTGAGGGGTCAGAGTGCTGGGGGGATATATAGGGTGTAGAGGGGTCAGAGTGCTGAGGAGATATCTGGGGTATAGAGGGGTCAGAGTGCTAGGAGGATATCTCTACACCCCAGATATCCCCCCAGCACTCTGACCCCTCTACACCCCAGATATCCCCCCAGCACTCTGACCCCTCTACACCCCAGATATCCCCCCAGCACTCGGACCCCTCTACACCCCAGATATCCCCCCAGCACTCTGACCCCTCTACACCCCAGGTCAGATCTATTTACCTGCGCTGTCTCCATTGTAGGGGCCTCAGAGCATTACTTTGCCCAGGGGCCCATGATGCTATTAAGGCGACCCTGATACTAGGAACAATTATTTCCCCCACTGTAGATTGTGATGTGTGTGTGTATTTAACCTGAAACAGAATGTCGACCTTTCCTCTGCCCAATCTACTTTCCCAACACTGTACATCTAGGCCAGGGGTGGGAAACCTTGCAAATCCAGCTGTGGTGAAACTACAAATCCCATCATGCCTCTGCCTCTAGGAGTCACGCCTGTGATCGTCAGGGTCTTGTACTGTCTCGTGGGACTTGTAGTTTCACCACAGCTGGAGGGCCGAGGTTGCCCACCCCTGATCTAGGTTCTTTGGGTTTGCTACATTTTTCTCTTTGATTGACCAAACTTCCTCACACAATAAGCATAACTGAGAATTGGCAAGATTTCTACTTCAAACCCTGCAGTCCTCTGAGAGTGGGAGACATTTTTTTTTTACAAAAGCGAAAGAATGAGGAATCCAGGGAACCAAGGTTTATAGAGCACCTCCTTACATCAGGGTCCTCATCAGAGTTCCCCCTTAAATTTTACATTTTACATTCTAGAAGGAGAACAGCTGGGGGAGTCAATGGTGGAGAAGGATCTGGGTGGTCTGGTAGATCATAGACTTAATAATGGCATGCAATGCCAAGCTACGGTTTCTAGTAAGTAAGTAAGCAAAATCCTTTCTTGTATTAAAAGAGGTATGGAGTGCAGAGAGAGAGAGAGATCATTCTGCCACTGTACAAATCAGTTAAGCCTTGTACACACGATGAGAGTATCAGACGAATTATCGTCCGTTTTTCTTTTTTTTTTTGCTAGTCTCATATGGATAATGAAGTGGTTACTAAACTTACAAAAATTCTCGTACAACAGACAGGGCTGGACTGGGACAGAAATTTGGCCCTGGACTTCATCCAGACCGGCCCACTTACATTTTGAGTGTCCCATCAGCAGCCCCTTACATCAGATTCCCATCAGCAGCCCCTTACATCAGAGTCCCATCAGCAGCCCCTTACATCAGAGTCCCTTCATCAGCCCCTTACATCAGAGTCCCATCAGCAGCCCCTTACATCAGATTCCCATCAGCAGCCCCTTACATCAGATTCCCATCAGCAGCCCCTTACATCAGATTCTCTTCTTCCTCTCTCCAGTCATGTGATAACAAATGATAGGGGAGAGAGGAAGGGAAGTCTGATGGCCGTCTATCTTCCCCTGCAGGCTGGAGGGAGCAGAAAGCCTAACGCTCTCTCCAGCATATGACGGAAGCTGCTCCTCCTGACTGGAGTGAAATTGCGATCACTCACTGTCAGAGAGGAGCGGCTCCAGGACTGCACCTGACTGGCCCACTGAGCCATCGGCCCACCGGGAATCTCCCGGTAGTCCCGATGGCCAGTACATGCCTGAAAACAGAACACAATTTCAGAAGTGATGTAATGTGTTTTATTGTATTGCAATGCATTCTTTTATTTCCGAGCATTCGTGGTTTACTGTATTGATTAAACGAAAATCGTACAATCTGTTATTGTGCCAGAAAAAACGTTTGTGTTTGTCCCTTCGGATAATTTCGGTCAAACTGTCCTGATCGGCTGTAAAAAAACTGTGTACTAACGATCAGACTATCGTACGATCACTTTGAAAACTGTATATTTTTGCCAATTTTTCGGTCATGTGTACTAAGATTTACTCGGGCAGTTTGGGTATTAAATCATGTGTTCGGGTTTCAGTCCACCTGAAACTGTGAAACCCGGACACATTATGCAGACCAGGCTGTGGCTGCCAAAGTAACCGAGATAGTCATGCACAAATCTGTTGCCGTCCGGCTGTTTGGGGGCAGGTTTGACTGAAGAGTGGGGTGATAATGTCAGCAAGAGCAATTTGACCACACCCACTGGTTTGCCAAGGCGCGCCCTGTGCGCTAAATTACTACTCTCCTTAGGGCACCCAAATGTATCCCAGGTCTTTTATAATCCTATAATGTTTACAGCAAAGAATAAAAATAAAAATAAATTGCCCTGTGCTGTAAAAGGGTTCAGGCTTGTCTTGAAGAAAAGATGGCAACCCTAGTACTGGGCTTAAGACCTCATCTGGAATATGCAGTTCAGTTTTGGGCACCAGTTTTAAAAAGAGATATTGGGGAACTGGAGAAAGTGCAGAAAAGGGAAACCAAACTGATAAGAGGCATGGAGGAGCTCAGCTATGAGGAAAGATTAGAGGAACTGAATTTATTCTGTCTTGAGAAGAGGAGATTAAGGGGGGGTATGATCAACATGTAGAAATACATAAGGGGGGATATGATCACCATGTATAAATACATAAGGGGGATATGATCTCCATGTATAAATATATAAGGGGGGGATATGATCTCAATATATAAATATATAAGGGGGGATATGATCTCCATATATAAATATATAAGGAGGATATGATCTCCATGTGTAAATATATAAGGGGGGGGGGGGGGAATGATCTCCATGTATAAATACATAAGGGGGATATAATCATAATGCATAAATACATAAGGGGGGATATGATCTCCATGTATAAATACATAATGGGGGATATGATCTCCATGTATAAATATATAAGGGGGATATGATCTCCATGTATAAATATATAAGGGGGGATATGATTACCATATATAAATACACAAGGGGGGATATGATCACCATATATAAATACATAAAGGGGGACAGGATCACCATGTATTAATACATAAGGGGGGTATGATCTCCATGTATACATATATAAGGAGAATATGATCTCCATGTGTAAATATATAAGGGGGGGGGGGTATGATCTCCATGTATAAATACATAAGGGGGATATAATCTCCATGTATAAATACATAAGGGGGATATGATCTCCATGTATAAATATATAAGGGGGGATATGATCACCATATATAAATACATAAAGGGGGATATGATTACCATATATAAATACACAAGGGGGGATATGATCACCATATATAAATACATAAAGGGGGACAGGATCACCATGTATTAATACATAAGGGGGGTATGATCTCCATGTATACATATATAAGGAGGATATGATCTCCATGTGTAAATATATAAGGGGGGGTATGATCTCCATGTATAAATACATAAGGGGGATATAATCTCCATGTATAAATACATAAGGAGGATATGATCTCCATGTATAAATATATAAGGAGGATATGATCTCCATGTATAAATATATAAGGGGGGATATGATCTCCATGTATAAATATATAAGGGGGGATATGATCACCAAATATAAATACATAAGGGGGGATAAGATCTCCATGTATAAATACATAAGGGGTTCATATATTGAACTTGGTGTTCAGTTATTCACTTCCAGGTCATCACAGAGGACAAGGGGACCCTCTTTACATCTGGAGGAAAAGAGATTTAATCTCCAAATATGGAAAGGCTTCTTCACAGTAAGATCTGTAAAAATGTGGAATAGACTCCGTCTCTCGTAGTATTGGCCAGCTCAATAGATTGTTTTAAAAAGCGTCAAATGCATTGCTATATGGATATTATTTTTTAGAGGTAATAATGCCAGGGGCAGTTGATCCAATGAATATCGGATTGCCTCCTGGGGAATCAGGAAGAAAATCTATTTCCCCCACTTGAGGAAATTGGATCATGCTTTATTGTTTTTTATTTTTGCCTTCCTCTAGTTTAGTGGTCTCCAAACTGCAGCCTGGGGGAGCAGGTGTGGCCCTCTGCTTGCTTTTACCTGGCCCTTGGGGCACTACAATCTACCGACACCAACAATGAGGCATAATTCCTCCCACTGACACCAATGATGAATCATTATTTTTTGCCACTGAAACCAATGATAAATCATTGTTTTCTCCCACTGACATTGCGACAACTCTGAAGTAAACTGGCCCTTTGTTTAGAAAGTTTGGAGACCCCTGCTCTAGATCAACTGTGGGTATAGGATTGTGTAAATGGAGGTTTTCTATTTGTGTGGTTTTTTCTTCTTCATTGGTTGATCTAGATGGACTTGTGTCTGTTTTAAAATGTATGCATGTAACTATGTAAGCAGGGACCATAGGCAGTTTTCGCTGACCTTAGAAGAGAAGTATGTTTGTTTGTTTTTTGGATCAGACCGATGCTGCACCTGTCCCCCCGCCGTCTCTGCACTGAGAACCGAGCCACCAAACACCGCCGATGGCTCGTTTTTCACAGATCCCAGAGAGGAGAGCTGCTAACTGTCAGTCAGTGTCTCTCCTCTCTGCTTCTCCATGCTCACTGGAGCACCGTGCCGTTGGGGGTGGGGCAGAGAGTGGCCGTCTCGGCGGCTCACTGAGAGTGCCACCAATCAAGGAATCTGGCAGATCCAGACTTGGGAAGTCGGGATGACGCGCTGCCTCGACTGATGGCAGTGATGTCAGCGGAGAGCCCGCTCTCCGCTGGAAATGGGTCACAGGAGTGCAAAACGAATTGCACTTCTGTGACCCAAAGGAGAAGCCCAGCCTAAAAAGCTCAGGTTGGACTTCTCCTTTAATCCTCAATCAGTGCACATTGAGGATACACCACTCTAGCTGCAGGCTGGATAACATCTTGTAGCAGACCAGAGATGTCCCATGGGCTGTAGATGGGAGACCCTAGGCCTAGGGCATTGTTTACTTCTGCCTGCTCCTGGGGAACGTTCTTGGCTAGATATAGCAAGAAGATACAATGTTATGGGTTATGAATATTTATTTCACTCTGGCAAATCACTAGGAGAATTACTGCCAGCGATTTGTGCTGGGGAAGGTGATAAAAATGTGGGATCTCTTGCAGAAGGATCCTTCCTTCCCAGGCTTTACCTGAAGACGATTCCAAAGTGAGGGATCCAGCCATAGCCTTCGAGGCCTGCTGCCTAGGGGGGGAACAATTACAGAACCAAGTCCTAAGGATTAGGTATTGGCCTATGCTAAGGCCTGGATGACAGAAAGGTGGCTATCCAAAAGGAGAACCTTCAGGAAAGTTTGCACAGTCCATTACTGGTTTCAGCTTATAAGCACACTAATAGCCATTGAGAGGGGCTAAAGTCAGTTGAACAGGTATCCTGTAATCTCTAGCACTCTCTCTCTCCTCTGGACACTAAGCCAATAGAACCTAAAGGAAAAGCTAGGTACAATGAATATTAGTCATTTGGTCGTTGATTGAGGGTAGGGATGAGCCGACCCCCCCCCCCCCCCCCCGGTTCGGTTCGCACCAGAACCTTCGAACGGACCTAAAATTCATACGAACTTTAGAACCCTATTAAAGTCTATGGGACTCGAACGTTCGAAATCAAAAGTGCTAATTTTAAAGACTAATATGCAAGAGATGCAACAGACAACACCAGCAATAAGGGGTATCTTCAGGTGTATACTGTGCTGGAGGCACACAACACCCACTTTAACTCCTGTAGATGCCTGTATTAGAGAACACAAGCAATAAAGGGTAGATATAGGTGTATACTGTGCTGTGCTGGAGGCACACAACACCCACTAATTCCTACAGATGCCTGTATTAGAGAACACCAGCAATAAAGGGTAGATGCAGGTGTATATTGTGCTGGAGGCACACAACACCCACTAACTCCTGCCGATGCCTTTATTATAGAACACCAGCAATAAAGGGTAGATACAGGTGTATACTGTGCTGGAGGCACACAACACCCACTAACTCCTGCAGATGCCTTAATTAGAGAAAAACAGCAATAAAGGGTAGATAAAGGTGTATACTGTGCTGGAGGCACACAACACCACTTTAACTTTAACCACTTTCAGACCGGACCATTTTGCTGGTAAATGACCAGAGGTCTTTTTACACTTTGGCACTGCGCTGCTTTAACTGGTAATTGCGCGGTCATGCAATGTTGTACCCAAACGAAATTTGCGTCCTTTTCTTCCCACAAATAGAGCTTTCTTTTAAAGGTATTTGACTGACTCTGCGATTTTTATTTTTTGCGATATAAACGTAAAAAGACTGCAAATTTTGAAAAAAAATGATATTTTCTACTTTTTGTTATTAGAAAAATCCAATAAACTCAATTTTAGTCATACATTTAGGCCAAAATGTATTCAGCCACATGTCTTTGGTAAACAAAAAGTCAATAACTGTATATTTATTGGTTTGCGCAAAAGTTGTCACATCTACAAACTAAGGTACATTTTCTGGAATTTACGCAGCTTTTAGTTTACGACTGCCTATCTCATTTCTTGAGGTGCTAAAATGGCAGGGCAGTGCAAAACCCCCCCAAATGACCCCATTTTGGAAAGTAGACCCCCTAAGGAAATTGATAAGTGGCATGTTGAGCCCATTGAATATTTTCTTTTTTGCCTCAAGCGATTGAATAATGACAATTTTTTTTTTTACACAAAGTTGTCATTAAATGATATATTGCTCACACATGCTATTGGCATATATGAAATGACACCCCAAAATAAATTCTGCTGCTTCTCCTGAGTACGGGGATACCACATATGTGGTACTTTTTGGGAGCCTAGCCGCGTACGGGGCCCCGAAAACCAAGCACCGCCTTCAGGCTTTCTAAGGGCGTAAATTTTTGATTTCACTTCTCACTACCTATTACAGTTTTGAAGGCCATAAAATGCCAAGATGGCACAAAACCCCCACAAATGACCCCATTTTACAAAGTAGACACCCCAAGCTATTTGCTGAGAGGCATGTTGAGTCCATGGAATATTTTATATTTTGCCACAAGTTGCGGGAAAATTACAAACTTTTTTTTTATTTTTTTTTATTTTAGGCATCCTGCCTGTGGCCAATTATGGCTCTCCTCGCTGCCGGCGCTGTGATTGGCCAAGCATGCGGTTTCACAGTGCATGCTTGGCAAATCATAAGCCAGCAAAGCGGTACAATGAATATTAATAATGTGGTCGCTCATGGTGGGCCATAAGCTAATAGAACCAAAAAGAAAAGTTTGGCACAATGAATATTAATCATTTGGTCCCTGATGGTGGGCCATAAGCGAACCTAAAGGAAAAGCTTGGTACAATGAATGTTAGTCATTTGGTCGCTGATGGTGGGCCATAAGTCAATAGAACCTAAAGGAAAAGCTTGGCACAATGAATATTAATCATTTGGTCGCTCATGGTGGGCCATAAGCCAATAGAACCTAAAGGAAAAGCTTGGTACAATGAATATCAGCCATTTGGTCATTGATGGTGGGTTACAAGCCAATAGAGCCTAAAGGAAAAGCTTGGTACAATGAATATTAGTCATTTGGTTGCTGATGGTGGGCCATAAGTCAATAGAACCTAAAGGAAAAGCTTGGTACAATGAATATTAGCCATTTGGTTGTGGATGGTGGGCCATAAGCCAATAGAACCTAAAGGAAAAGCTTGGTACAATGAATATTAGCCATTTGGTCGTTGATGGTGGGCTATAAGCCAATAGAATCTAAAGGAAAAGCTTGGTACAATGAATATTAGTCATTTAGTCGCTGATGGTGGGCCATAAGCCAATAGAACCTAAAGGAAAAGCTTGGTACAATTAATGTTAGTCATTTGGTCGCTGATGGTGGGCCATAAGATAATAGAACCTAAAGGAAAAGCTTGGTACAATGAATTTTAGTCATTTGGTCACTGATGGTGGGCCATAAGCCAATAGAACCTAAAGGAAAAGCTTGGTACAATGAATATTAGTTATTTGGTCGCTGATGGTGGGCCATAAGTCAATAGAACCTAAAGGAAAAGCTTGGTACAATGAATATTAGCCATTTGGTCGTTGATGGTGGACTATAAGCCAATAGAACCTATAGCAAAAGCTTGGTACAATGAATATTAGTCATTTGGTCGCTGATGGTGGGCCATAAGCCAATAGAACCTAAAGGAAAAGCTTGGTACAATTAATGTTAGTCATTTGGTCGCTGATGGTGGGCCATAAGTCAAAAGAACCTAAAGGAAAAGCTTGGTACAATTAATGTTAGTCATTTGGTCGCTCATGGTGGGCCATAAGCCAATAGAACCTAAAGGAAAAGCTTGGTACAATTAATGTTAGTCATTTGGTCGCTGATGGTGGGCCATAAGTCAAAAGAACCTAAAGGAAAAGCTTGGTCCAATGAATATTAGTCATTTGGTCACTGATGGTGGGCCATAAGCCAATAGAACCTAAAAGAAAAGCTTGGTACAATGAATGTAAGTCATTTAGTCATTGATGGTGGGCCAGTGAGTGCTTGGGGGCAGCTGTAGGCCAGATCAACGATAGAAACACTAGGAAGGTCCATAAAATCCATAATCTCCATAGGTGGTTAGTGCTACATGTACATTCAGACACCTAGAGGGGCCATCATCCTAGACTCATTGGAAAGGCTTGTGTAGCAATTGTACACACATTCATCTATCAAACTGAATTTTCCTTTACAAAAGTAAGAAACTGTAATCTGCAAAAGTACAATTAGTAGGCGATTGGAAAAAATACAAAGACAGAGCAACTGGCTTTGAGTCTGCATATTGCCGACTTTCTTCAGAAGCTATTATGAATGGCTCTCTCTCCACTTCCTGGAGCCATGGGCTCTTTAATCAGGACATTGTAAACAGACATCTGCCATCGTATGCAAAACCCATGACTGTCCTGCTAAAGACAAATCTGGAGAGTCTCGATGGCGTTCAAAACAATGATCCTGTTTACTTTAGAGACGCGGGAATACAGACTAGCTTCTTACACAACAAAATATTCCTAGACTGTGATGGAGATCATGGAGCCTGATGACGCCTTCATATGCCATGCTGTTTCCCATTGTCTTGGCCATCTCTTTCCTGCTTGGAGACGAAGGGTTCCTGTCCATCCTACCATCTGTGCTTATTAATGAGCGGTGACTAAACATCACAATGTTGAGCGGTGCCATGCTAATCTGCCCATCAGATCCAATCTGAAGATTACGGCATTACAAAGTTAACTACAAGGCTAAAACAACTACTCAAGAAGGACGTCATCAGTCAGATAAATAACAAACCCTCGGGCAATGGGCAAATGTACATTGGGAGGGGATTCCTTTTTGGCTCCACAAGGGCAATTATTATGATTTGTTTCCCGAATCAAAATATTACTTAAAGTTGAAGTTTAATCTGCTTATACTTTGTTTTCCCGGGTTCCTCCCATCCCCCTCATTCATGTGCTAATGGGATTTTAATAAAACCTTTCTGTTTTCATTACAAACCTTATGTAGGCCCAGTGATGTTTATAGTGTATACACAAATTCCAATACATTAGCCCTGGGGCTTTACTGTAAATGAGGTGCATCACATACAAATTATTACTACATAATTGATACACATGATTAGAAATGTATTATTCTATAAATACAAGTCTCACCACAATAAAATCTGGTTAAAAATAGTATTAAGCTTATTTTATTTTAATTATTATTATTTTATTTTTTTTAAACAATACATTTTTTGTCCTGAGGTTTATGTGTGTCTGTAAGACGCTCTCCCTTGTGGCAAAGTAATTACAGATTATACAGTATCTCACAAAAGTGAGTACACCCCTCACATTTTTGTAAATATTTTCTTCTATCTTTTCATGTGACAACACTGAAGAAATGACACTTGTCTACAATGTAAAGTAGTGAGTGTACAGCTTGTATAACAGTGTACATTTTATGTCCCCTCAAAAAAACTCAACACACAGCCATTAATGTCTAAACCACTGGCAATAAAATTGAGTACAATTTTTACAGAGATCTTTACAGAGATCAGAGTCACGCCATGTCCTAGCAACATGGCGCAGCCATGATCACCGCGCTGCGCGCCCCCCCGTGGCGGGACTGGTTCTGACACAAGAATGAGAGCCGCACCGCCCCTCCATCATTTGACTGGTTAAATAGGTTAATGGGCACCAGGTGCTAATTAGTATGTGCATGTGCTCATGCACAAATATTCACGTGACCAGCTGGAACAGTATATCTAGCATTTCCCCCAGTGGTGTCGCTAGGGGGTGGCTTTTGGGGCTATAGCCCCGAATCCCGAGTCTCTGCAGGGGTCGCCAATGGGAGGGGAGGTTCTCTGGGGACCCTGATGTAAGTGGAGGGCTTTCTGGGGACGCTGATGCAAGGGGGGGGGGGTCTCTGGGGATTCTGATGTTAAGGGGGAGGCTCTCTCGGGACCCTGATGTAAGGGGGGCTCTATGGGGACCCTCATGTAAGGGGGGGCTCTCTGGGGATATATACACACACACACACACACACGTATATTACTGTATATACATGTGCATGCCCGCCCCAAGCATATGACTTTCTTTACTAAGCTGCTATGGGCTCTAGCCCCAGATCTTTTGTAGACCTAGCAATGCCCCTGATTCCCCCTTCACTCGGAAAAATGAGGACATGTGCAGTGTACACGAGCATGAGCACGAGCACAAATCCTCACTGGCTTTCTGATGCTAGGAATCCGGTTTACCATACGTAAGGGTCTCGTAAATATTTTTAGTGAGATCTCATGTTTTTTTTTTTCTTATCTTTACTTGGGGTCCCCCTTAAAATTCTTATCAGACCTAAAGAGCCTGGTATGAATTATGAGGGAACAACCGCACCATTTTTATCTTTTTTTTAACTAAACTATCCCAGACTTCTTTCCTTACATTGCTGGAGATTCATGACCATATAAGTGGAAAGGTCTGGTGACAGCACTGGTTGTGCCTGCACCCATCTGCGTCTTCATTGACAGTACGAAGCCGTCATGTATAACAGCAGTAGTCATATTACAATATACTGTACATAATGTTAACAGGTAAAGGTTTCGATGTTCATCTGAATGACCAACTTGCCAAGGCTCGGTCCAAACACAAACCTTAAGCTCATCCCTATTCCGTAGTTATGCCCTTTGTAATACAGACTGCTACATCTATATCTAGGGAAACTGTTTCTGGATGAGGTCCACTTTAAGGTGACCTACCTTTCCTTCCATTGGAGATCTCTGCACTTCCCTCTACCTCATGTGGTTACAGTTTGCCACATGCCTATCACCCATGCCATTTTTTTCTGCCCTCTCTCCTATAGCACCCTACAGCCAATGAAGACCTGTTGCTAAACCCTGGTCAGAGGTACAGAAGACCGATTTTCTGATAATAGTCCCATACTGTCCATAGGCAGAAAGTCCGAATTCCAGCCAAGAACTGAGGTCTCAGATCACCAGAAGGGAAATTCCAATATATTTATGAAATGTTTCTCTTTCCTTTGGATGAGGTCTTCTTTAGATATGATTCTGAAGAACCCTAGCTTATGCATCATGGCATTGTACCAAGTGTGTAAGAGCAAATCCCCAGAAATCTCTGGAAGTAGCCAGGAAGCCTCTATATGACCTGGATGTCTATCTGTCCAACTTTCACACGAAGACAGCGAAGACGGGAATGAAAAAAGATTAGATATGGACACATTGACTACAAACCACTGACCTTTCACTGAAACGGAAACTTTGCCGCACACAAGGAAGAAATAACATCTCCTTAAGTTTATCTGTTTTATGCAGAGGCGGTTTTAGAAGAGAAAGTACTCTGGAATTGAGTCTAGGACATCTGGGAATGGTGATTCCCAGCGTATGGCACGTCAATCATTGGTGGCATTCCGGAAAATGACTAGCTGTGCTGTACAGGGCCTAAGCAGTCTACACGCAGATAGGTTAGAGCTGTCCCACACAAATCAGTTCAACATATACAGAGGAACGCCGGCCAAAGCTTTTATTTTCTAGTTTGGATAGACTGTTGTAGCGTAATGCCGCGTACACACGATCGAATTGTCCAGCGTACTTAGTCCGGCAAACAATCCGGCGGATAGTCCGGCGGACTTTCTACCGAACAGACTTGGCCACACACGGACACACAGAAAGTCCGGCGTTTGCTAGCGCGATGACGTACAGCACGTACGACGGGACTAGAAAAAGGAAGTTCAATAGCCAGTAGCCAATAGCTTCCTTTTCATAATTTGCTTCTGAGCATGTGTCATTCTTAGTCCGCCGGACTAGCATACTGACGAATGTATTGTCCGCTGAAACCCAAGTCCGGCGGTAAGATTGGACTGCAAAAATACTTTCCTCAGGGGCCCCTGCAACTGCAACATTCATCAGGCAGTATTTCTATTAATAGTTATAAATACCGGGTATATGCGCACAATTCCATCAGGATGCCTATCGGGCCCTTGGATGATATAGCCTTTTTGTACATTGGATGTACTGTTATTATTCTCTTGTTTTATAAAGCTTGCATTGTTTCCATACTGGTGTGTATCTATATTCTTATGGTGAATGTTGTATGCTGGTTGCAGTAGTTCTTCTGCTCCCAATTACTTTGTTTAGATTATTGGTTAATTTCCCAGGAAGAGAGTCCCGTCTGGTCAAAGAACCCCTGTCCTGGGCGGCATTGCCAAATTTATTATTGTAGCCAGGTGCTGGACTACAGAAACATGGAGAAGGAGATATTGCATTCTTCACAGACAGTTTTACTTTCATTTCCTACTGCCATGCTGGATGTTGTGTTGCACTATCCTCAGTCAGCAGGGGGGGCTATAGCCAGGAAAACTAATGGACTTCAATGCAGAGCACTGAGGATCTTGTGAATTGAAGTCCGGTACAGCAGCCATAGAATGGGACTTATGGACCCTTTACACTACAGTTCCCAGAGGACACTGATACAGAAGGGAGTGGTGGAATAGCTGTTACCGAGCTACTCTTTTAACTTCTTCCTCTTGGCAATACGGGAGTTCATCTGAGCACATCATCCTGTGTGACACAGAGGCAGCACTGCGCAGACTGTGGTAATCCCACTCATTAAGTCCTTGCAGAAGGGTTACTGCAGTGTGTTCTTATGCTGCATACACACGACTGGACTGTCTGGCAGACTAGGTCTGACGGTCTTCCCGACAGACTTTTGGCCGGACTTTCAGAATGAACAGACTTGTCAGTGGTTTATAGTCAATGTGTCCATATCTAATCTTTTTTTATTCACGTCTTCCCTGTCTTCGTGTGAAAGACATCCAGGTCATATGGAGGCTTCCTGGCTACTTCCAGAGATTTCTGGGGATTTGCTCTTACACACTTGGTACAATGCCATGATGCATAAGCTAGTGTTCTTCAGAATCATATCTAAAGAAGACCTCATCCAAAGGAAAGAGAAACATTTCATAGAAATATTGGAATTTCCCTTCTGGTGATCTGAGACCTCCAGCTCTTGGCTGGAATTCTGAAAATCATGCCAAAGGACAGTATGGGGCCAGAAAATCTGTCTTCTGTACCTCTGACCAGGGTCTAGCAAGAGGTCTCCATTTCAGAATTTTGGACAGCAAAGGTCCGATGGAGCCCACACACGATCGAATTGTCCGGCGGATTCGTTTCGTCGGACCTTTGCTGTCGAAAAGTCCGGTCGTGTGTACGCAGCATTACTCTTTTCCGTCCTCCACTCCTGTTCACCAGAGCCATTTGCACAGAGACAAGAGGCCCCTTTCTACAGCGGAAGTCTACAGCCGCACTGCAGGGACTGGTGAGAGGGCTTACAGCTCATCATTTGTACACTGATAGCAGGGACTGAGTTACTGGAAGCAGGATACTTATTACATAGCACCCACACTGCATACTGATTCACCAAGACCGTTGATCAGTGCACCAGTGCTGCTTATGGGCCCCAGCTATGGCCAGCAATAGAACCCATTAAAGATCTGCCATTCTACAAGCCATAATCCATTAGTCATTTAAATGAGTACATTTGTCCAATGAGCCTAGGCCTAGCATAGTCATCAGTAATTCACTTTGGCAATATAGTCTTCTGAATGCAGTTAATTCAACTGCCCATTGCTGCACTTATGGTGATCGTGCTACTGTTTATGCTGATCCTGGAGCATAGTGTTTTCCTATACCTGCTGCTGACTACTGGTCACACTATATGTTGAGTTGTACCATTACTATTGCTAATCCACTACACTACTCTACTACCATCCACTACAAGTCCCAGCATGGTCTGTGTATGCTATATAATATGTGATAGGGACTATGAGTCCCAGCATGGCCTGTATACTCTGTATGATATGTGACCAGAACTACAAGTCCCAGCACAGCCTGCATACACTGTATAATATGTGACCGAGACTACAAGTTCTAGCATGGCCCATATACATTGGACTGAAGACAAATCCCAGAATTGTCTGCATACACTCTGTATTATAAGGTGGAGAGAATGTGACACTGTTGCTCTCACAGTTCGATAACAATAACCATGCCCAAGCGTTACAAAAGTACCTTCCAGATTGAGGCCTATCATAGTCTGGCTACCAAACATATATGGCTAGCCTGTCCTTCATGCAGGGGGGGTGAGAACAATTTGTGCTCTATTAAAAATGCATCAATAGCATTTTGCTGTTTGTTTAGGCAGAGTCGGCTTTGACCTTTATATTAGCTGCTTCACCACCACTTCTCCCTGCCAACCTCACATGCCGGATTTATCTTTTACTCGAGTCTCTAAAAAAAAGGAACGGAACTGTTGGTGCAACAAGATTTCAAGAAACCATTTACTCGATGTTCCTGTATACATTTACCTAAGACTTCCATCTTAGCTGTGGGAGCCACATTCCTTCTCTGACCATGGTCACGTACACATGCATATTGAAGGGGAAGAGAATGGGAGTTATTAATTTTCCTGAATATTTCTGAGTAGATCCTTTGAGAACTGGGCAGTGTAGAAATGATCATGGTCATGGTGATAGTACAGGGTCAAGGTTCATGGTCATGGTTTTGGTTTATGGTCTTGGTTTATGGTTACGTTCATGGTCTTGGGTTTGGTTCACGGTAATAGTTTATGGTTATGGTTCATGGTCTTGGCTTTGGTTCATGGTTAAGTTCATGGTCTTGCTTATGGTTCCTGGTCTTGATAGTTCAGGGTCAAGGTTCATGGTCGTGGTTTTGGTTTAGGGTCTTGGTTCATAGTCACATTCATGGTCTTGCTTTTGGTTCATGGTCTTGGTTATGGTTCATGGTCATGTCCATAGTCATGGTTATGGTTCATGTTTATGGTTCATCGTCATGGTCATTATTATGGTTCATGGCCATGGTTCATGAATTGTGTGACTTCCTGCAGACTATATAGTTCAATGATGAGATTTGAGAGATTCAAAAAACACCAGTCTGCTGAATCAGCTGGTCTTCAAACTCATTTACTCATCACTTGTAGAGACATTGTTCTGAAAATAAGAGATCTAGCTAGGCTACTAATAAGGGGCCACCCCCCCCCCCCCCCCAAATATCTATTAGAGACAGGTTTATCCTCCATTAAGCAGAGGAAAGGGTGCTGGAAACTTGGAAAAGGAAATTTGGCTCGAGCCAAAACATACGATGCAAAAAAGAATGCCAGACCAAATATGCCAGAACCCGCCTACATAACCAGACTTTGAAGGCTCAACATAGGAGAAATATCAATTTTTATTATACAAAATTCATAAAAACAAGGCATACAAGCCTAAAATAGATCCACAAATAATTATTGCAAAAAGTCTCTACTACGGTACCGGAAGACCATAATTGTAAATAGCACACAGTATATATCACTTTTAAAGCTATATGCTTCCGGTAACCCAATCTGCCAGGTCAACTTTTCGCCAATAAAACAACTTTTTCAGGACTCGATATGGCACAGTAGAGCAACAAATATTACAGTGGATCATGTGCGTCCAAAAACACGCAGTAGGAACTGGTCGTGGGCAGGGTGAAGACAAGAGCTATATGCTAGAATTCACGGGAATAGATATCATATCATAAGAGGGCCCCTGATGTGGTAGACAAGATAAAGCACGGTGTGTGGCAAGAGGTCAGATGACTCCCCTCAATACAGTAAAGGAGATATCAGGTATATTTTAAGAAGTAATGCATATAGAATGGTACAGGAATGATGCCACAATGAGTTAACCCACTCTCGTCGATAGGCATAAGTGTGCCGGTGCTGGAAACTTCACACTGAGCAGGAAATAATGTCTCTCCACCACAGTTCTGTTGTCATTAGTTCACTTCAAATTAAGGCATGAAATGGCTATAAGACTGCTTGTTATATACTTCTACATATATTGCCATCAATGGGCGGAGGGTACGAGCAGTACTCCTATACTGGGCCCAGGTCCAATGGGTGCAGTAAAAGGGCCTGGGCCCAGCAGGGGGTGTTTGTAGGTGCAGTGTCACTTCAGCATAGTGCAAGAGAATAGTGCGGAATTAGTCTAAATCTGACCCTAAAACCCCCGAAAATATCTGTGCCTCCCTCCATCTTCGTTTGGCAGTGGAGGAGGGGTAGGTGGTAGACACTTCAAGGCATAATCATCGGTTCATTATGGGATAACAATTTCCCCAAAACTGCACCGTAAGGAAAATAATATACAAGAGACATACATTTCAAACAACTGCTAACTTGTCCATGGTTGACCAGCCAAGAAAATTCAACCCAAGAGCTGACCATCTGACACATAGTCTCCAATAATCCTCAAATTTCATTGTGGGGTGGTAAGGCAACTCTTGCAACAGTTGGTGTCAAAGTGCATTTAGAGTTAGAAAGAGATTTCACCAATATACCCTGCACTGGATGTGTGCCAGAAACAAACAATGGTTGTCCAAAAAGAACACTGGAAGGTAAACTGGATTCCCATTACCAGAAAACCAGTATAGGCTTATGTTCATATTCATGCACATGTGCATTTCTAACATGCTCATATTTCTAGGTAAAGAGGCAATGTTAGATGAACTATTCCAGTTCGATGTGCTAATAAACTAATAATAAACGTTTTATTATTATTATTATGAATTCTTTCCGTTTCATTTGTTTAGATGCGGCATTCTATATTACGGATAATTCTTAACTTCAGATAAATTTGTTTTCGCTATGTTCACTAACAGCAAAATTTGAAAGGAAATTCCAATACCTATAATTTAATAGTTAGTTATTATTACGGTAATTAGTTAGCTATTCTTTAAAATTTTAAGATTTTCATTCTTTCGAATTTTAGGTTTTTCTTTCTTATTTTTAGATTTTCACATTTACGAATTTTCAAATTTACGAATTGCAATCATGGCGAATGACCCGAAAAACAATAAAAAAAAAACAAAAACGAATTAAACAAAACAAAGTAATTTTTCGGCAGTGCACATGTCTACTTTCATTGTCGAGTCAACTTTTGTGACGCGTACACGCGACCGGACTTTCCGGCAGAAAAGATCAGACGGAATCATTTCATCGGATATTCCGATCGTGTGTGGGCTTCATCTGACTTTTTTTTTTTCAAAAATTCTGACGGACCTAGAAATAGAATACGTTTTAAATCTTTCCGACCGAATCAATTCCTATCGGGAAAACCGTTCGTCTGTATGCTATTCTGACGGACCAAAAACGACGCAAGGGCAGCTATTGGCTACTGGCTATGGAACTGCCTTTTCTAGTCCCGTCGTACGTCACTGCGTTGTAAACGAACGGACGTTGGTGTGATCGTGTGTAGGCAAGTCTGTTTCAGCGTCAGAAAGACCGTCAGAGTATTTTCTGATGGAAAGTCCGGTCGTGTGTACGCGGCATAAATGTTGCATCATATCAAAGTGTGCTCATTGAGAATCTGAGACCATCTGTTCCGGAAATTGACAATAGGAAAATGACCCCAAGCCCACTAGCAAATCCACCAAGGATGGGCTCAAAAAAGAAGAAATGGAGGGTTATGGACTGGCCCAGTCAAAGACCCGAGTTGAATCCTGTTAAAATATTGTGAAGGGAGTTGAAGTGGGCAATTCATTCCAAATTTCCAAGAGTCAGTGTCAGAGACTAATGGGCAGCCATACAAAATATCTACAAAAAGCCAATTCTGGGGCAATACCAGCTCCTGGGGCCAAGGGTGCGTTTTACTTCTATCTATCTATCTATCTATCTATCTATCTATCTATCTATCTATCTATCTATCTATCTATCCCCACTTATCTAAACCTAAGTTGCCAAACAGATCATTTAGGAAATAATTGTCCAAACTGTAAGAAACGTGAATGTAACAAATCTGCACATTGAAGGGAGCGCCCTCTTTCGTAAATCACCCTTCATAAATCTTTGCGCGTGGATATTCCCCTGAACAATGGTCAGAAATGAATACTAACGATCATAAATTGCTTGCTCAGCATGGTGATAATCAACGTTACATTGTCGAATTCTGTAAAAAAAACGTAGCTGTTTAGCTTTCTCTCCGAGAACCTGGAGTTCTGCAAATATTTTCCTTGCTGTGGGTGTCGTAGCATTTGGACTGGACTCAGAGGGGCCCCAGAATAGTCCGGCCGGGTGTTGGTGTTTGCTCACGTCCAGTGGAGCCTGAAAGTCGTGTTTGCGCATGGGGTCAGAGGTCGCAGCGGTCAGAGGTGGAAGTACTTTCAGCTTGTCAGGTTTCCCAGAGACGTGCAGAGTGTGCGAGGTGTGTGCCAAGACCTGCTCTGTCATCTCGCCAAGGTCTGACTTTCTGTCTCTTCGAAAAGGCCGGGCCGCCTGCCAATGCAAACAGATAAATATTAATATCGCCGTCGGGATTTGTAAGAGAGGGGAAGAGAGACGGGGCTCCTCGTGAAGGAGCGAGACCACAAGAGACATCAGGGGACAGCAGACCTAGTCTCTTCATACTGAACAAGCTTGGGAACTGTGAGCTGGATATATTAAAGCTCAATTGAAGTTATGGGAATACAGTGCCTTGAAAAAGTATTCACACCCCATGACATTTTCCACATTTTGTCATGTTACAACCAAAAACGTAAATGTATTTTATTGGGATTTTATGTGATAGACCAACACAAAGTGGCACATAATTGTGAAGTGGAAGGAAAATTATAAATATTGTAAGTTCTTCTGAGCAGGGCCTGCTTAATCCTTTTGTATTTTATTGTATTATATCTGTATTGTCTCCTTTTTATATTGTAAAGCGCTAAGTAAACTGTTGGCGTTATATTAATCCTGTATATTAATAATAATAATAATAATAATAATAAATGGTTTTTACTTTTTTTTTTACAAATAAATATGTGAAAAGTGTGAGGTGCATTTGTATTCAGCCCCCCTGAGTCAATACTTTGTATAATCACCATTTGCTGCAATTACAGCTCCAAGTCTTTTTGGGGATGTCTCTACCAGCTTTGCACACCTAGAGAGGGACATTTTTGCCCATTCTTCTTTGTAAAATAGCTCAAGCTCTGTCAGATTGGATGGTGAGCGTCTGTGAACAGCAATTTTCAAGTCTTGCCACAGATTCTCAATTGGATTTAGGTCTGGACTTTTTGGGCCATTCTAACACGTGAATATTCTTTGATCTAAACCATTCCATTGTAGCTCTGGCTGTATGTTTTGGGTCGTTGTCCTGCTGGAAGGTGAACCTCCCCCCAGTCTCAAGTCTTTTGCAGACTCTAACAGGTTTTCTTCTAAGATTGCCCTGTATTTGGCTCCATACATCTTCCCATTAACTCTGACCAGCTTCCCTGTCCCTGCTGAAGAAAAGCATTCATACAACATGATGCTGCCACCACCATGTTTCACGATGGGGATGGTGTGTTCTGGGTGATGTGCAGTGTTCGTTTTCCCCCACACCTAGCGTTTTGCTTTTTGGCCAAAAAGTTTAATTTTGGTCTCATCTGACCAGAGCACCTTCTTCGACATGTTCGCTGTGTCCCCCACATGGCTTCTCACAAACTGCAAACTTTCTTTTCCAACAATGTCTTTCTTCTTGCCACTCTTCCATAAAGGGCAGATTTGTGGAGAGTACGACTAATAGTTGTCCTGTGGACAGATTCTCCCACCTGAGCTGTGGATCTCTACAGCTCCCCCACAGTTACCATGGACCTCTTGGCTGCTTCTCTGATGAACGCTCTCCTTGCCCGATCTGGCAGTTTAGGTGGACGGCCATATTTTGGTAGGTTTGCAGTTGTGCCATACTCTTTCTATGTTCAGATGATGGATTGAACAGAGCTCCGTGAGATGTTCAAAGCTTGGGATATCTTTTTAGAACCTAACCCTGCTTTATACATATAAGGTACTCTAACAAACCTCTTAGCCCTTGTACACATGGTCGGACATTCCGACAACAAAATCCGTCGGATTTTGTCCGAAACTGGTGTTGCATACACACGGTCGGACAAAGTTGTCAGAAAATCCGATCGGTTGTAACGTGATGACGTTATTTCATTACGACGGGACTACATTCAGGCTAGTAGCCAATAGCTTTGGTCTAGGAATTTGATCTGAGCATGCGTGGCACATTGTCTGATCGGAATTCTCTACAAACGATCGGACAAAGTCCAATCGGATCATGTTATCGGAAAATTTTTTATATCCAGCAATCAAACTTTGTTGGTCGGACATTCCGACGGAAAAAGTCAGATGAAGCCCACACACACACGGTCGGATTATCCGACAACATGGTCTGATCGGACATTTTCCGTCGGAATGTCAGACCGTGTGTACAAGGGCTTAAGGCTTTGCAGGATAGCTGTATTTATACTGAGATTAAATTACGCACAGGTGGACTCTATTTACTAATTAGGTGACTTCTGAAGGCAATTGGTTCCACTAGATTTTAATTAGGGGTATCAGAGTAAAAGGGGCTGAATACAAAGGCATGGCCCCATTTTCACATATTTATTTGTAAAAAAAAATGAAAACCATTTATCATTTTCCTTCCACTTCACAATTATTTGCCAATTTGTGTTGGTGTATCACATAAAATCACAATAAAATACATTTACATTTTTGGTTGTAACATGACAAAATGTGGAAAAATTGTCAAGGCACTGTAGATAGTCAGTTTGATAGACATTGAACTTATAGTGCTATTGTGATGAAAACTCAATACATGTGAACATTGTTTTGGGAATAACCCACTTATTAATATACCCACTTGGCAATATACCCACCAAACTGACTTAGGGTCAATTTTGCTCACTAAGCCCACTTACTAGTGATATACCCATTAAGCCCTCTTACTTGGCAATAAACCCACTAAGCCCACGCGGCAACAAGTCTACTAACAATATACTCACTAAACCCACCTACTTGACATCATATCCACTAAGCTCACTTTGTCAATATATATCCACTTAGCCCATTTACTTGGCAATATATCCACTAAGCCCACTTATTTGGCAATATATCCAATAAACCCACTTAATTTACAATATATCCACTAAGCCCACTTAATGGCAATATATCCACTAAACCCACTTACTTGGCAATATATCCACTAAGCCTACCTATTTGGCAATATATCCACTAAACCCACATACTTGGCAACATTTCCACTAAGCCCACTTACTTGGCAACATACAACCTAAGCCTACTTAGTGGCAATATACTCACTAAGCCACCCTACTTGATGATATACTCACTAAGCCCCACCTAATTGGTGACATACCCATTGAGCTCTTTTTCTTTGGCAATATACCCACTAGGCCCACCTGCTTTACAACAAATCTACTAAGCCCATTTACTTGGAAACATACCCACTAAACCTACTTAATGGCAATATAGTTACTAAGCCCACCTACTTGGCAACATACCCACTAAGCCCACTTACTTGTCTTACTTGGCAATAAGCCCACAAAGGCTACATCTTTGGCCATATAGTCACTAAGACCACATACTTGGCAACATACCCACTAAGCCCACTTACCCGTCTTACTTGGCAATAAGCCCACTAAGGCTACATCTTTGGCCTTATAGTCATTAAGCCCACATACTTGGCAACATACCCACTAAGCCCACTTACTTTGCAATAAGCCCAGTAAGGCCACTTCTTTGGCAATATACCTACTAATCCCACTTACTTACTTGGCAGTAAGCCCATTTACTTGGCGAAGAGGAAGGACGGTGGAGGGAGCACGGGATACCTAAAGGTTTCTACATAGATATATACATACTGAATTTTCCCATTGAGGTGTAAGGGCGGGCACAGGGGTGGCCCCTCTTTGGCCAGTGGATGTCCCTGTTCATCCAGGGAAACCAGGATCAGTGGCAGCTGGTAATTTATTCATTTTGGGGGGGGGGGGGGGCGGAAAACAGTAACGCCCCCCTGGTTGGTCAGGTCTGGTGTACTTACCCCATGTATGGTGGGTAGTAGGGCTGGATTAACATAGGGGCTATTGGAGCTGCAGCTCCAGGCCCCTTACCTTAAGATAGGCCCATTTGGCAAAAAAAAACAATCAAATTTGGGATGTAGATAGCCTCAGATCTACCTCACCACTGGTCAATTTGGGGCTCCTAGAACCTATGGTTCCGGAGATATGGGCCTCCTTGCAGAGCCTTTCAGAACCTACATACAGCACGGCCAGTTTAACCACTTGCCAATCGGACCATAGCTGAAAGATGGCTACAGCCCGGTCGTGTTTTTCTGGGAGGGCGTCCATGGATCTTGCTCTCGCGCACTCCCTGGGGCGCGCTCCCGCAAACATCCGGGATGTCGGGTATGGAAGAGCACCGAAAGCTGAAAATTGGTCTGGTTAGGAAGGGGGTTTAAGTGCCTAGTGGTCAAGTGGTTAAATACAAGCTGGCACGCTCTGTTTGCAGCAGACTGAGAGGATGAGCTCACAGTGCCTCTCCTCACTTCTTGTCCGAAGCACTGAGCTCAATGGACAGCTTGGGGTTTTGGACCAAAGGTAAAGTACCATTGGCCCCAGCTGTCCAATAAAAGACACATGCTCTCTTCCAGCCCAGCCCTCTTAATTACAAGGAAATACATGGGTTTATGGTTATAAGGTTTACCCACAATCCCATGTTTTTCTCACACTATTAAGAGGAAGAATGGGAATCTTCTGTTGCTGAAAATGTAAATCATATTTTATTATGCTATATGTTATAGGATAATCTTTTATTATTTATCTATTTACTGCGAAATTACTGGTTGAAAGTTATAACTTCAGACATCAGTAATTTGTCCGTTAAGCCACCTGGTTGAGTAGAGATTTTGAAAATGTAGTAAATGACCTTAAAAACAATATATAATTATTTTTATATTACTTATGGTAATTAACAACTTGCTACCCAGGCCAATTCTCACACTTCTCTCCTACATGTAAAAATCATCATTTTTTTTGCTATAAAATTACTCAGAACCCCCAAACATTATATATATTGTTTTAGCAGAGACCCTAGAGAATAAAATGGTGGTCATTGCAACATTTTATGTTGCAATTTTTCAAACGTGTTTTTTTTTTGGAAAGAAACCAAACAGATACCTCACAAGTCACACTTTACAATTGCGCACACTCGTGGAATGGCGCCAAACTTCAGTACTTAAAAATCTCCATAGGCGATTTTTTACAGGTAACATGTTTAGAGTTACAGAGGAGGTCTAGTGCTATAATTATTGCTCTAATGCCAGGTACACACGATCGGAATTTCGGCCAGAAAAAGACAGATGAGAGCTTTTCATCGGAAAATGTGACCATGTGTATGCTCCATCGGCATTTAGCTGGCCGAATTCCCGCCAGCCAAAAATTTGATAGCATGTTCTCAATTTTCCCGATGGAAAAACTTTCAATCTGAAATTCCAATTGTGTGTATGCAATTCCGACATGCAAAAACTCATGCATGCTCAGATTCAACTACAAGATGGAAGCTTATGGCTACTAGGTATTGAACTTCCTTTTTCTAGTCCCGTCGTGTTGTACGTCACCGCGTTCTTGGCGGTCATAATTTGATGTGACCGTGTGTAGGCAAGACAGTTTGAGCGGAATTCTATCGGAATTCCATTGGGAAAACCATCAGAGCTTTTTCCGACGAGAATTCCGATAGGGTGTACGCGGCATCACTCTAACATTCGCGGTGTACAGTATGTAACCTGTGTGTATCTGGCTCTGATAACAGCCAGTGCCTCACCAGACTCTCACGTCACCGCACGTCCCTGCCCCAAATCTTAAAAATACATTTTTACAAGGCTGTACGAATGCCGTAGCTGTGATGCTTTACTTCACAGCCGCAACTTTTTTTGTAATTACTTTAGCTGCAGCATCTTTGACTCAGCCTGCAGAGTATGACAGGCAACACCGCCTGTCAGACTCGCCTATTGATTTCAATGGAGCCACTCTGCAACTGCAAGCCAAACTCAATCGCAGTAGCAGCAGAGACCGACAATGTAAAACTACCATTCAGCAATGTAAAAAACAAACAAAAAAAAAACAAGGAGGAGGCAGGTGCACCTCATGAACGCCTGTCAGCTGCTGCTATACCACTCGTTGAAAAGCAATCCACCACAGATCACTTTTCAGAGGGCAGTAAGCACTACCGCAAATGTGAAAGAAACTTGAAACACATCATCCATTTCACATTCACCACCAACCAGGTCACTCCCCAAACACTTCCCATGTTGGCCACTTCCCTTCAACTTATATCACAGGTGACTATTTCCCAACCTGCAGATGACAGACCCTACTCCAAAAGATATCAATCCCGGTTACTCCTCCACCCGATGATTGATATCCCTCCATGACCACCTCACACCCCCCTGCTGACAGATCTCTCTTCCTGTTTACGTAAACGGTCACCGATTTACGTAAACGGGTGACCGCGCCCCCTCTAACAACACAGGAAAAGCCATAGGGAAGTTCCCATGCGTCAGAGGGGGACAGGGTCACCGGGTGGCCCCGCCCTCCGTTATATAAAAGCTGTCACCTGAACAGAAGCGTCACACAGCGGGAGACTCCCATTGAGGCGGATCGTCCGGAGGACGAAGCAGGGAAGAAGAAGCTGGAGGAAGATGCCGGACAAGAAGACTGGAGGAAGAAGCAGAGGAAGATAGAGGAAGAAGCGGGGGAAGAACAAGATGGAGGAAGAAGAAGAACACCGAAGGAAGACCAGAAGAAGATGGAAGAAGAAGCGGGGAAAGAAGAAGACATTAATAAAGGAATTGTCAGAAACTGTCTATTGTCTTTTTTAACATTTTTGACACTTTTTTTGTGAAATGGTAGGGACACATTTGTACCCCATTACCAATTCACACAGGGGGGGCAGGATCTGGGAGTCCCCTTGTTAAAGGGGCTTCCAGATTCCGATAAGCCCCCCGCCTGCAGACCCCCACAACCACCAGGCAAGGGTTGTGGGGATGAGGCCCTTCTTCCCATCAACATGGGGACAAGGTGCTTTGGGGTGGAGGGCGCAGAGCCCCCCTACCCCCAATGTTGAGGGCATGCAGCTTGGTATGGTTTTCGGGGGGGACGCTCGCTTGTCCTCTTCCTTACCTGACCTGCTGTGCTGGGTTGCATGCTCAGATAAGGGTCTGGTATGGATTTTAGGGAGACCCCCACGCCATTTTTTTTGTTGCACTCTCCAAATGTTGAGGGCATGTGGCCTTCAGGAGGGGGGGCACTCTCTCGTACCCCCCTCTTTTCCTGCAGCCTGCCAGGTTGCGTGCTTGGATAAGGGTCTGGTATGGGTTTTTGGGGGGACCCCACACCATTTAAAAAAAAATAATTGGCGCGGGGTTCCCCTTAAAATCCATACCAAAGCTGAAGGATCTAGTATGGATTTTGAGGGGGACCCCACACTTTTTTTTTAAATTTTGCTTCGGGGTTCCCCTGTGGGGGAATCCCATGTCGTTTTTATCAATGAACTTTTATGTGTATTGCCGGGACCAACAATTCATTGTAGCCGCGAATAGTTTTAAATTACTTTTTTACTTTAGAATTGTCATTTTGCTGTCAGACTGTTCTAAACACGCAAAAAATGCACTACTTTACAGGCATACTATAGACACCCTCCAGGTACGAAATTTAAAGGAATATTACACTTTTATTGTTTGAAATTGTATGAAATCACTGCTCCCGAAAAAACGGCCATTTTTAAAACTTTTTTTTGCATTGATACATGTCCCCTGGGGCAGGACACGGGTCCCCAAACACTTTTTATGACAATAACTTGCATGTTAACCTTTAGAATTAGCACTTTTGATTTCTCCCATAGACTTTTAAAGGGTGTTCCACGGCTTTCAAATTTGCCACGAACACCCCAAATTGTTCGCTATTCGGCGAACAGCCAATGTTCGAGTCGTAACTCATGTTCGACCCGAACATAAAGCCCATCCCTACATTCATAACACAGAATGTTACCTCTCTAGCACATCCTGCTGGAGCTAACTCAAACAGCAAGTGACTGAGATGATACAATCTGTATGTAGAGAATAGCAACAGGCACACCCGGACAAGATGAATACTGCCCTCAGCGTCATACAGAATCACAAAAACACAAAAAGAGAATTTAAAAAAATGCTACACCCCAGTACCACTTCTCTTGTCCTGTATGTTGGGTGTAATTCTCGGTATCTGTTCTTATTCTGTATGTATGGACTCTGCACAGTACCACATCTCTTGTCCTCTATGCTGGGTGTAATTCTCAGTATCTGTTCATATTGTGTATGTATGGACTCTGCACAGTACCACTTCTCTTGTCCTGTATGTCGGGTGTAACTCTCGGTATCTGTTCATATTCTGTATGTATGGACTCTGCACAGTACCACTTCTCTTGTCCTGTAAGCCCGGTGTAATTCTTGGTATCTGTTCTTAGTCTGTATGTATGGAATCTGCACAGTACTACTTCTCTTGTCCTGTATGCCGGGTGTAATTCTAGGTATCTGTTCTTATTCTGTATGTATGGACTCTGCACAGTACTACTTCTCTTGTCCTGTATGCCGGGTGTAATTCTAATTATCTGTTCTTAGTCTGTATGTATGGAATCTGCACAGTACTACTTCTCTTGTCCTGTATGCTGGGTGTAATTCTCGGTATCTGTTCTTAGTCTGTATGTATGGACTCTGCACAGTACTACTTCTCTTGTCCTGCATGTCGGGTGTAATTCTAGGTATCTGTTCTTATTCTATATGTATGGACTCTGCACAGTACTACTTCTCTTGTCCTGTATGCTGGGTGTAATTCTCGGTATCTGTTCTTAGTCTGTATGTATGGACTCTGCACAGTACTACTTCTCTTGTCCTGTATGCTGGGTGTAATTCTCGGTATCTGTTCTTAGTCTGTATGTATGGACTCTGCAAAGTACTACTTCTCTTGTCCTGCATGTCGGGTGTAATTCTAGGTATCTGTTCTTATTCTATATGTATGGACTCTGCACAGTACTACTTCTCTTGTCCTGTATGCTGGGTGTAATTCTCGGTATCTGTTCTTAGTCTGTATGTATGGACTCTGCACAGTACTACTTCTCTTGTCCTGCATGTCGGGTGTAATTCTCGGTATCTGTTCTTAGTCTGTATGTATGGACTCTGCACAGTACTACTTCTCTTGTCCTGCATGTCGGGTGTAATTCTAGGTATCTGTTCTTATTCTATATGTATGGACTCTGCACAGTACTACTTCTCTTGTCCTGTATGCTGGGTGTAATTCTCGGTATCTGTTCTTAGTCTGTATGTATGGACTCTGCACAGTACTACTTCTCTTGTCCTGTATGCCGGGTGTAATTCTAGGTATCTGTTCTTATTCTGTATGTATGGACTCTGCACAGTACCACTTCTCTTGTCCTGTATGCTCGGCACAATTCCCAGTATCTGTTCTTATTCTGTATATATGGACTCTGTACAGTTTCACCTCTCTTGTCCTGTACACTGGATGTAATTCTCGGTATTTGTTTATATTCTGTATGTATGGACTCTGCACAGTAAGCCCTTGTACACGCGGTCCGATAATCTGTCGGATTGCGTCTTATCGGACCGTGTCGTCAGATAATCCGACTGTGTGTGGTATACATCGGACTGATTCCGTCCGAATCTCCGTCCGACCCAATTTTCCAACATGTTGGAAGGATTTCCCGACCAACTGGGCCGGACGGACCTAATCCGATCATGTGTAGAGCATTTTCATCGGACCAAGTGCCACGCATGCTCACATTCAAATTCCGACACGGAAGCGCTCGTTCAGGTAAAACTACTGCTCGTAAGCGATATAGCACATTCGTCTAGCACATGTCTTTCAAAGCGTACTATACCAAAATAGAGTCCACAATGAGAAGCAAATACCTAATGACTGCACGCACTGATTATCAGATACGCAAAGACAAGCACAAACTGAAGAGCTGTAGCGATCTGAATCACTAATCTGAAAAGCGCGAATCGTCTTTCACCAAACTTCTACTAAAACACGAGATCAGCAGAAGGAGTCAAAGGGTGCTGGACGTGGTGCTGAACTTCCTTTTTCTAGTCCCGCCGTACACGGCTTACGTCACCGCGTTCTTGGCCACCTGCGAAATCAGACAACTTGGCCCGACCGTGTGTATGCAACAGTTTCGGACACAATCCGTCGGACTAAATCCGCCGGGCAAAATCCGACGGATTTGGTTGCCAAAATCTCCGACCGTGTGTACGTGGGCTAACACTTCTCGTGTCCTGTATGTTCGGTGTAATTCCTGGTATCTGTTCTTATTCTGTATCTATGGACTCTGCACAGTACCACTTCTCTTGTTCTGTATGCCCGGTGTAATTCTCAGTATCTGTTCTTATTCTTTATGTATGGATGGTGCGGGAACCTCTTGTACTCTTATCACTCTTCATATTCCCTGGAGATGGATACACTGTTCGGTTTTCTCTGTCTCCCTCTGCTGGACATTTCAGAAATATTCCCCGTCATATTCCCTTTGGTTGATCCCGGTCCTCTGTGATGGTGAAGGTTGGTTGTGCGGAGGTGTAAGAGCCATCAGTGTGGGAGGGGCTAGATTCTGATTGAAAGGATAACTCCAAATAAAATACGGTAAGTACAGTATATCAATGTGTAAAATGTGGGTGTCACTTCCCATGCACAGTACCTCCCAGGAAGCCAATTCATTAAGCTTTCTCTTAATATTTCTGGCATAATAATCTTTCCATGATTCTATGGAGACTATTTATATATAAAAAAAAATGTGATTGTCCCAGCATTCTTGTAAACATAACAAATAATCCACATAATGTTTGCAATATGTGAAAAATCAGTTTCTATTGGTTGCCTTACTCAGGGAGAATGCAACTTTCCCTAGCATTCATTCCAGAAAACATAGCCTTAAGGACAGAAGAGGCAAAGAACATTCGACCAAAGGAGTTAGAGAGCATTCAATGAATACAGAAAATAGTCTAACAGCAGTGCTAGGACAAGGTCTCCTGGTCCCAGGGTGAAAATGGAAAACTGCACAGCATTTTTCCCAGTTTCCGCAATAATAACCCCCATTATTGGTGCCAGTTTCTTCAATAGTAACCCCCAGCATTGGTGTCAGTTTCTGTAAAAATAACCCCCAGCATTGGTGTCAGTTTCTTCAATAATAACCTCCACATTGATGCCAGTTTCCACAATAATAACCACCATCACTGGTGCCAGTTTCCACAATAATAACCCCTAACGTTGGTGCCAGTTTCTGCAGTAATAACCCCCAGCATTGGTGCCAGTTTCTGCAGTAATATCCCCCAGCATTGGTGCCATTTTCCGCAATAATAACCTCCAGCATTGGTGACAGTTTATGCAATAATAACCTCCAGCATTGGTGCCAGTTTATGCAATAATAACCCCAAGCATTGGTGCCAGTTTCTGCAATAATAACCCCCAGTATTGATGCCAGTTTCTTCAATAATAACCCCCAGCTCTGGTGCCAGTTTCTGCAATAATATTCCCCAGCATTGGTGCCGGTTTCTGCAATAATAACCCCCAGCATTATTGCCAGTTTCTGCAAAAATAACCCCTAGCAATGGTGCCAGGATCTGCAATAATAACCCCCAGCATTGGTGCCAGTATCAGCAATAATAACCCCCAGCATTGGTGCCAGTTTCTACAATATTAACCTCCAGAATTGGTGCCAGTTTTCTGCTATAATAACCCCTAATATTGGTGCCAGTTTCCCAATAATAACCATCATTGATGCTAGTTTCCGCAATAATAATCTCCAGAATTGGTGCCATTTTTTGCAATAATAACCCTCAGCATTGGTGTCAGTTTCTGCAATAATAACCCCCAGGATTGGTGCCAGTTTCTGCAATAATAACCCCTAGCATTGGTGTCAGTTTCTGCAATAATAACCCCAGCATTGGTGCCAGTGTCTGCAATAATAACCCCCAGCATTGGTGCCAGTGTCTGCAATAATAACCCCAGCATTGGTGCCAGTTTCCCAATAATAACCATCATTGATGCTAGTTTCCGCAATAATAATCTCCAGAATTGGTGCCATTTTTTGCAATAATAACCCCCAGCATTGGTGTCAGTTTCTGCAATTATAACCCCCAGCATTGGTGTCAGTTTCTGCAATAATAACCCCCAGGATTGGTGCCAGTTTCTGCAATAATAACCCCTAGCATTGGTGTCAGTTTCTTCAATAATAACCCCAGCATTGGTGCCAGTGTCTGCAATAATAACCCCCAGCATTGGTGCCAGTGTCTGCAATAATACCCCCTAGCATTGGTGTCAGTTTCTGCAATAATAACCCCAGCATTGGTGCCAGTGTCTGCAATAATAACCCCTAGCATTGGTGTCAGTTTCTGCAATAATAACCCCCAGCATTGGTGCCAGTGTATGCAATAATAACCCCCAGCATTGGTGCCAGTGTCTGCAATAATACCCCCTAGCATTGGTGCCAGTTTCTTCAATAATAACCCCTAGCATTGGTGTCAATTTTTGCAATAATAACCCCCAGCATTGGTGCCAGTTTCCATAAGGGACTTGTGGTCTCCTTTATGAGAAAAAAAATGAATAAACTTTAGTGAAAAAAGTGTTAAAAGAAAAAAAAAGGTACACCAAAAAGTTACATGTTGAGCCTCTCCCACACCCATGTGCACGCACTTACGAACGCAAAAACACATGCTAGGTGGGGCCTACATGTGAAAACGCTACATGCATAATGCTAAAAATAGCGCCTGCAAAGCACCCTGAAAGAGCCGGTGGTGTCTCTCCAATGTGAAAGGCGAGGGCTTTCACATTGGAGCGGTGCGCTAGCAGGACGGTAAAAAATAGTCCTGCTAGAAGCATCTTTGGAGCAGTGAAGGAGCAGTGTATACACCACACCACTCCTAAACCGATTCTACCCATTTAAATCAATGTGGCAGCCCGGCTATACCGCTGGCATAGCGCTGTGATTTTAACCCTTTCTCTGCCACTAGCGGGGGGGTAAGAGCAGCAAATATCGCTGCGAAATTGACGGTAAAGTGCTGCTAAAAATAGCGGTGCTTTACCACGGATGCACCCACCGCCCCAGTGTGAAAGGGGCCTAATTTTAGGCCCATTAGTCACAGTTATCTCTAAACTGATGACCTGTTTGGGGCTTTTAGTTGCTATTTTAGCATTTTTTGCACACATGTTAAAAAAAAATGTAGGCCTGAAGATCTAATAAAACTTTCAAAACCTGATATATTTTCTAAAAGCAGACACCCTAGAGCAGTGATGGCGAACCTTTTTGAGTCTGAGTGCACAAACTGAAATAAATAAGTTGGTTTTGTGTTGTAAAGTGCCACCACGGCAATTCACGAGAGAGGGGTGCTGAGCAAGAGAGGGGGTGTGTGTAAGAGAGAGAGAGAGGGTTGTGTGTAAGAGAGAGAGAGGGTTGTGTGTAAGAGAGAGAGAGGGTTGTGTGTAAGAGAGAGAGGGGGTTGTGTGTAAGAGAGAGAGGGGGTTGTGAGATAGGGGTTTGTGAGAGAGAGAGAAAAGGGGCTGTGAGAGAGAGAGAAGACACATAGAGAGAGAAAGGTGACAGAGTGAGGGGGGGGACAGATAGATAGAGATAGGGGACACACACAGAGGGGGGACACACGGAGGCAGAGAGAGGGGGGACAGAGAGATGGGGGCACAGAGAGGGGGAGGGTGGACAGAGAGGGAGAGGGGGGACAGAGGGTGAAGGGTGTGAGAGATATGAGACAGAGATAAAGGGGAGGGCACAGTGAGAGATGCTGAGAGCGAGAGGGGGCAGAGAGAGAGAGATATGGGACAGAGATAAAGGGGAGGGCACAGAGAAAGAGAGAGAGGGGACAGAGAGAGAGAGGGGGGACAGAGAGAGATATGGGACAGAGATAAAGGGGAGGGCACAGAGGGAGAGAGAGAGGGGACAGAGAGAGAGAAGGGTGACAGAGAGTGAGGGGGGATAGATAGAGATAGGTGACACACACACAGGGGGGGGACACACGGGGGGCAGAGAGAGGGGGGACACAGAGGGGGAGGAGTGTGAGAGATGCTGAGAGAGAGGGGGGCAGAGAGAGAGAGATGGGACAGAGAGAGAGAGATATGGGACAGAGATAAAGGGGAGGGCACAGAGAAAGAGAGAGGGGACAGAGAGAGAGAGGGGGGACAGAGAGAGATATGGGACAGAGATAAAGGGGAGGGCACAGAAAGAGAGAGAGAGAGAGGGGACAGAGAGAGAGAAGGGTGACAGAGAGTGAGGGGGGATAGATAGAGATAGGTGACACACACACAGGGGGGGGGACACACGGGGGGCAGAGAGAGGGGGGACACAGAGGGGGAGGAGTGTGAGAGATGCTGAGAGAGAGGGGGGGCAGAGAGAGAGAGATGGGACAGAGAGAGAGAGATATGGGACAGAGATAAAGGGGAGGGCACAGAGAGAGAGAGGGGGGCAGAGAGAGGGGACAGAGAGAGATTGGGGGGCAGAGAAAGAGAGGGGACACAGAGAGGGGGGGCACAGAGAGAGGGTGAGCAGAAAGAAGGGGACACGGGGGCTGAAAAAGAGGAGAGCTGAGAGAAAGGGAGACCTCTAGCTCTGTCCTTATCTGCAATCCCTGCTCTGCCTCCCTGCCCCAGTCTTTGTCTGCAGGTATTCAGTGTATAATTGTGCCCGGTACCTGTCTCCATCCCTGTTCCATCCAGTGGCTCCCTCACAGCCTGCGCCTCTCGCCTGTCCTTGTCTTCTGGGCCCACGGTCAGTCTGTTCTCTGGGCCTCGCTGTTGAAGGAGGTTTGAGGAGTCCAAGCTCCGGAAGGCGCCAGGGATGCTGCACCCCTCTTCAGCCATACAATGAAGCAGTGAAGCTCTTCTCTCCTTCCCGTGCGTGCTGTCAAGCCTGTAGCCTACCACGCAGAGAATGTGGGGCCGCCCACTCACTCATACAGACAGTTTCCCGCACCTCGCCGCTGCTTGCTTTTCTCCCTCGCGTTCTCTCAGGTCTGTAGCCTTCCGCGCGGAGGCTGCGGAGCCACCCACCCACTCACTCGTGCAGTTAATTTCCTGCCATGTTAGTTAGTTTGCTGCCATGTTCTCCCCACTGTGAACCAGGACCCTCTCGCGTGCCCACAGAGATGGCTCTGCGTGCCAGCTGTGGCACGCGTGCCATAGGTTCGCCATCACTGCCCTAGAGAATAGGGGTAGTTCAAATTTTTTATGTTACACAATATTACTGCAAAGGTCTAGGAAACACTAAATTTAAGTAAAGAGTACAGTAAAGTTGGTTTTAGGGCATGCAAACACAATAAATTACCAACTTTTAGAAAAAAAATATATAAAAGCCGAGGTTGACTAAATAGATACCCAAGCCTTAAATTTGCGTGTGCCCATAAAATGATGACCAACTTCAGTACCCTACAGTTTGCCGACTGACTGCACTACATAAATATACGTTGCAGTTTGCAAGTGGTTTACTGGGATTATGGCAGAACATATCAGCCATAACATGGGTAACGTTTTTTTCTGCAGGCGGCCGGCTTTCTTATGAAACTGGTCCGAGTGGCTCATGAGCCGCTGGAACAGTTTCCAAAGCAGTGGGAGGGAACATCAGTTTTGCCGGTCAGTTTAGGTGGACGGCCATGTCTTGGTAGGTTTGCAGTTGTGCCATACGCTTTCCATTTTCGGATGATGGATTGAACAGTGCTCCCTGAGATGTTCAAAGCTTGGGATATTTTTTTATAACTTAACCCTGCTATACACTTCTCCACAACTTTATCCCTGACCTGTCTGGTGTGTTCCTTGGCCTTCATGATGCTGTTTGTTCACGAAGGTTCTCTAACAAACCTCTGAGGGCTTCACAAAACAACTGTATTTATACTGAGATTAAATTACACACAGGTGGACTCTATTTACTAATTAGGGGACTTCTGAAGGCGATTGGCTCCACTAGATTTTTCGTTATAGGTATCAGCGTAAACGGGGGCGAAATACAAATGCACGCCACACATTTCACATATTTATTTGTAAAAAATTTTGAAAACCATTAATCATTTTCCTTCCACTGCACAATTATGTGCCACTTTGCGTTGGTCTATCGCATAAAATCCCAATAAAATGCATTTACGTTTTTTTGGTTGTAACATGACAAAATGTGGGAAATTTCAAGGGGGTATGAATACTTTTTCAAGGCATTGTAAGTCATTTTCCACCAAAAAATACTGATTTAAGCAAAACGTGTCAGAAAAAGCCTGGGCAACGAGCACAAGCGTTGACATTCATACTTGCGTATAAGTGGGGGGAGGTCTCAAAAAATTTAGAGGTGGGGAGGGGTTTATCTGCTTGGATGTGATTTAAAGTGTTTTACAATTTAAAACAAAAATGTACTTAACTTTTTTTTAATCACATAGGGGACAAAAGTCCCTCATGTGATGATTTTATGGTGACAGGTTTTCTTTAATGACTAAAAGACCCTGAAGACCCTGGATGTCTCCCCTGTGCCCCTGTACCAAGTTTTTTTGGTAAGTGTCGGCAAATTTAGGCAGGCCTAGCTGAAAGCTAGGCCGGTTTGTTTTGGTTTGTGTGGGCTGAGAGTGTCTCAGGATAGCAGCTGGTGACTCACAGGCAGCATCACTAAGGCTGGCCATACATGGTCAAATTTAGAAAAAAAATATTTTTGAAAATCATAAAATTAGTGCGTTTTGTGATCCGATGGCGCCACCGTTGATTTCGAAATTCAGCCAACCAAATTTCACCTCATGCTGGAAATCTTCTTTTCTTTACGGGAATTTTCTTTTCTTGCACATGCGCATTCCTTTTTCGATTAAATTTCTCGCACGATTCTCCCATCATTAATTAGAAAATGGTTCGTTTTTACAAAAATTTGTGTTCGATTACTCAAATTTAATGGCCACGCGAAAATCGGCTGTTGCTGCAGCCCACTAATGGTGCGAAATACGAACGAAAATTCTTAGATAAAATTTCTCGAAAGAAAATTCTTTCCAAATTCGACCCATGTATGGCCTGCCTAAGACCTCTCTCTTCTTTCTAGAGCCTTCTAGAGGGTACTAGAAAGAGAGGAGGAGAGGAGAGGTGGAGCTCCCTGGGGCGTGTTTAGGAGCCCTGCTAGGGTTGCCACCTTTTCTTCATGCCAAACCCCAAACCAATTTTTTCTTTAACCACTTAAGCCCCAGACCAATTTGCAGCCAAAGGACCAGGCCCCTTTTTGCGATTCGACACTGCGTCGCTTTAACTGAAAATTGCGCAGTCGTGCGACGGCTGGGCACTTAAGGAATCATGTACTGGTACGTGACTGTGCCCAGCCACGCCATTCTGCCGACGTATATCGGCGTGAGGGGGTCCTTGAGTGGTTAAGTAAACACTCTAGGCCCTTGTACACACGGTCGGAGATTCGGACAACCAAATCCGTCAAAGTAATTCCGACGGATTAATTCCGGAAGAGGTCCGGAAGTGATGTTGCATACACACGGTCGGACTAAGTTGTCGGAAAATCCGATTGTACATAACATGATGACGTTATTTCGTTAGGACGGGACTACATTCAGGCTAGTAGCCAATAGCTTTGGTCTAGGAATTTGATCTGAGCATGCGTGGCACTTTGTCCGTCGGAGTAGGCTACACATGATCGGAGTATGTCCGATTGGAGCATTTTGTCGGAAAATTTTACCGGCAAGTTGGAAAAATTGGTCAGTCGGATATTCCGACGGAAACAGTCAGATGCAGACCACACACAGTCGGAATATCCGACAAGACGGTCCAAAAGGAAACATTCTGTCGGAATCTCTGACCGTGTGTACAAGGGCTAGGACAGTGATGGTGAGCCTTGGCACCCCAGATGTTTTGGAACTACATTTCCCATGATGCTTAACTACACTGCAGAGTGCATGAGCATCATGGGAAATGTAGTTCTAAAACATCTGGGGTGCCAAGGTTCACCATCACTGCTATAGGATTATACAAATGACCTGATTCACATTTGGGTGCCCCAAGGAGAGTACTAATGTGGAGCGCAGAGCATGCCATGACAAACAGTGGGTGTGGCCAAATTACTCTTGCTGACATCATCTTCCCCACCATTCAGTGATGCCAAACCTGCCCCCAGACAGCCGCCTGCAGCTCCCAGATGGCAACAGATTTTTGTATGACTATCTCGGTTACTTGGGGAGCCACTGCCCGGTCTGAATAATGTGTCCAGGTTTCCGACAGACTGAAACCCGGACACATGATTCAAAACCTGGACTGCCTGGGTGAATCCTGAACAGGTGGCAACCCTAGCCCTGACCAATCCCCAACCTGGATTGGCAGGGGGCAGGCCTCCTTAAATACCTGGAGTCAGCCCAGCAGGGGAGGAGTTGTTTGGGTGGAAGAACTGGAGATGGAGTGTTAGGCTGTCGGCACCTTGGAGGGAGCCCCCCACTCTGGGAGGGGGGGTGACCTTGGGCCAGGGGCTTGGAGCTGAACAGGAACCCCAACAACCCAAGGGGTGTCCTGAACAGGAGCAGGAGAGGACAGTGGGGAATACTGCCAGGCAATTCTCGTGGTGGGATCCATCAGGTGTCGGTGAGTGGCAGGCACAGTTGGGAGAGCTGGGAGAGGCATGCCGGAGAGGACTGGGAACTGAGGATGGAATACTAGGCTGTCAGGGCCTTTGAAGGAGCTCCCCAGTCTGGGGTGACCTTGGGTCTGGGACTCGGGCATACCTCACAACATTTTTGAGATGGGAATGAGGGACACCTACTAAAAAATGTATGTAGGACACGCCCCCTGCCACATCCCCCCTGGAGAATTAACCAAAAAAAGAGGTTAATTAAATCCACAAGGGCTTTTTTTTTTTACCACTGCTATTCCTTTATATTGGCTCTTAAAATTTACAAATGCAGCAATTTAGACATTAGATGAAAGGTTTAGTGCTGGGAAACACTTTGAAAGGTAAAAAGTGCATTTTATATATCATTATATAGATCAGACCAAAATGAGGGACTAATGAGGAGGAATGAGGGACAGAGGGACTCTGCCCAAATCAGGGACAGTCTCTTTGAAATCATGGACAGTTGAGAGCTATGGTATCAGGTGCAGGGCGGAGTCCTTCAAGCAATGAAGGATCCGAACAGGAGGCCCAGGAGGAGTCAGAGAGGACAGCAGGAGCTAGTACTGCTGGGCAAGTCTTCAGGAGTAGGGATGAACTGAACACCCCCCGGTTCGGTTCGTACCAGAACTTCGTACGAACGTTACAACCCCATTGAAATCTATGGGACTCGAACGTTCAAAATTAAACGTGCCAATTTCTAACTGCTAATATGCAAGATACTGTCCTAAAAGGGTTTGGGGACCTGGCTCCTGCCCCAGGGGACATGGGTCAATGCCTAAAATGTTTTTAAAAATGACCCTTTTGGCGGGAGCACTGATTTTAATGACGAATAAAGTGAAAAAAAAGTGAAATATTCCTTTAAATATGGTGCCTGGGGGGTGTCTATAGTATGCCTGTGAAGTGCCACGTGTTTCCCGTGTTTAGAACAGTCCCTGCACAAAATGACATTTAACAGAAATAACGTAATTTAAAACTGCTTGCGGTTTTAAAGTTATATCTGGTTCCTGCAATATGGTTGAAAATCATTGAGAAAAATGGCATTGGTAGCCCCCCCCTGCCCATTACCAGCCCCTTTGGGTCTTGAAAATCATTGAGAAAAATGGCATGGGTAGCCCCCCCTGCCCATTGCCAGCCCCTTTGGGTCTTGAAAATCATTGAGAAAAATGGCATGGGTAGCCCCCCCTGCCCATTACCAGCCCCTTTGGGTCTTGTACGGATATTAAGGGGAACCCCGTACCCATATTAAAAAAAGGAAATACGTGTGGCCCCCAGGCCCTATATACTCAGAACAGCAGTATACAGGCGGTGAAAACAAGACAGGGACTGTGTAGGTTTGTTGTGTTAAGTAGAATCTGTTTGTAATTTTCAACTGGTACATTTTTAAAGTGTAGCTCCAGTCAAAAAATCAATTTTTAAGCTTTTTGGAAAACATAGGGAAGGGTTATCACCCCTGTATAATTTGTTTTGCCGTCCGTCTTTTTTCATCTCACTTGCTGTTGTCTCCTTCCGTTTGCAAGTAGGAGATGTTTGTAAGTTGGATGTTTGAAAGTAGGGGCCTGCCCTATATGCTCTGCAGAAATGGTGGAACAAGGTGTTGGTTTTGCCACAACATTGTAAGCCCTCAAAGTGACTCTTGGTGGGCGCTGGAGCACCCTGCTGTGAACGATTATATCAAGAATTGTAATTACATGCCATTGTTGAACAGTGGTAGAAAAATTTACCTTTGGTGGTTGTGGTGCTGGTGCCACAACACTATAAGTCCTCACAGTTACTCTGGGTGGGCACAGGAACGGGCCCTCCTGTGAAATATTATATCAAGAATTGTAATTACATTTAAAAAAAAATTGGGCCTTAGGCATTGGTGCTGGTGCCACGACACTGCAACCTTTCCCATATACTCTAGTGGTAGTGCAGGAATGAGACCTGCTGCAAAGCATTGCATCAAAAATTGTAATTAAACGCCCCTGTTATACAGGGGCAGAAAAATTGGGACTTAGGCACTGGTGCCACGACACTGCAAACTCTCCCATATACTCTAGTTGTAGTGCAGGAATGAGCCCTGCTGCAAAGCATTGCATCAAAAATTGTAATTAAACACCCCTGTTAAACAGGGGCAGAAAAATTGGGCCTTAGGCACTGGTGCTGGTGCCATGACACTGCAACATCTCCCATATACTCTAGTTTTAGTGCAGGAATGAGCCCTGCTGCAAAGCATTGCATCAAAAATTGTAATTAAACGCCCCTGTTAAACAGGGGCAGAAAAATTGGGCTGGTGGCATCACCCAGAACCAAAAATGTTCTTCCAACATATCAGTGGAGGAGGAAGAGGATAGACAATCAACATAAAAGGACAGTCACTCAGCATCAGCATAGGCAGTCTTGAAGGGATGTGATATTTCAAAAAAAATTATTTGGTTACATCAGCTTCAGGTGCTAGGTAGCTGTGGGTGATCCAAGACTGATTCATCTTGATGAAGGTCAGTCGATCAACTGATTCGGTGGACAGGTGCACCCTGTGATCAGTAACAAAGCCACCAGCAGCACTGAAGGTGCGTTCCGAAAGAACGCTGGATGCAGGACAGGCCAGTGCAGCGTAGGATCAGGGAGGCCATGCAGCGTAGGTTAGCTGAGGCATTCGGTCCGGAGTCCTCTGGGTCACTAAGGACAACATGATCCGCAGCTACCTCCTCCCAGCCACGTACAAGTCCATGGGTTTCTTGGGACTGTAAATCATCCCTACAAGACTGCTGTTGCTGCTGCTGATGCGGAGTTCCAGCCTTCACCTCCATGCTGACACAATCATCCTCCTCCTCCTCCTCATCCTCTTCCTGTGTGATGGGTGGCACAGCAGGAACACTGTCTGGATAAAGGGGGCCTTGAGAGGCAAGGAAGTCCTCCTCTTCCTGCCTCTGTTCTGCCTCAAGTGCCCTGTCCATTATTCCATGCAGCGTATGCTCCAAGAGGTGGACAAGAGGTACAGTGCCACTGATGCATGCACTGTCACTGCTCACCATCCTTGTGGCCTTCTCAAATGGTGACAGGACAGTGCATGCATCCCTGATCATGTCCCACTGGCGTGGTGAGAAAAAACCGAGCTCCCCTGACCCTGTCCTGGTGCCGTAGTCGCACAGGTTCTCATTGATGGCACACTGCTGTGTGTGCAGCCGCTGCAGCATGGCCAACGTTGAGTTCCACCTGGTGGGCATGTCACATATAAGGCGGTTTTTGGGCAGGTTCAACTCCTTTTGGAGCTCAGCCAGCCGAGCACAGGCATTAAATGATCGGCGGAAATGCACACAGACTTTCCTAGCCTGCTTCAGGACATTCTGTAAGCCCAGGTACCTGCCCAAGAACCACTGCACCACCAGGTTAAGGATGTGAGCCACACAGGGCACATGGGTCAGTTGTCCCTGTTGGAGGGCGAAGAGGAGGTTGGTGCCATTGTCGCAAACCACCATTCCTGGCTTAAGCTGGCGTGGCGTCAACCACCTCTCGGCCTACCCCTGCAGAGCTGACAAAACATCCACCCCAGTGTGGCTCCTGTCCCCCAAACAAACCAGCGCAAGCACGGCATGGCATCGTTTTGCCTGCGTACTTGCGTAGCCCCTGGAACGCCTACGGAGCACCGCTGGTTCTGAGGACAGAGCACTGGAAGAGGCCATGGAGGAAGAAAAGAGAAGGAGGGGGTGGAGGAGAGAGGTGTGTCACAACCAATAGTAGCATTTTGGAGGCGTGGTGGCGGAACAACCTCCAACACTACTGCACCTTGTCCTGCATCCTTCCCAGCTGCCAGAAGAGTGACCCAATGGGCCATGAAAGACAGGTAACGTCCCTGTCCATGCCTGCTGGACCATGAGTCAGCAGTAATATGCACCTTACCGCTGACCGCCCTGTCCAGCGAGGCAAGGACATTGCCTTCCACATGCCGGTAGAGAGCCGGAATCGCCTTCCGTGAGAAAAAGTGGCGTTTGGGGACCTGCCACTGAGGAACCGCACATTGTACAAACTCACGGAAGGGGGCCGAGTCTACCAACTGAAAAGGCAGCAGTTGAAGTGCTAGCAATTTAGCCAAGCTAGCATTCAACCGCTGGGCATGTGGATGGCTGGGGGTGAACTTCTTTCGCCGGTCCAACAGCTGGGGCAGGGACATTTGCCTGCTATAATCGGACGTGGGTGTACTGCTAGCAGAGTGCCCGGAAGCACTTGGCTGTGACACACCTAATTCTACACCTTCATTCCTCTCAGCGCAGGTTTCAGAGAGGACTGAATGTCTAGTGGGGTTGGAGATCCCAGCTGATGAGGAGCAAGGAGAGGTCCGCTTTGTTCTTTGGTGTGGGTCTTTGAGGTACGCTTGCCAACGAACTGCATGGCAGGTCAACATATGTCTGGTCAAGCATGTGGTGCCCAAGCTGCTGATGTTTTGGCCACGCGAGATACGCTTGAGACATATGTTGCAAATAGCAGCGATGCGATCTGATGCACTCGTCTCAAAAAAGGCCCACACCAAAGAACTTTTAGAATAACGCGCAGAGGCAGCGCCCTGCACAGGCAGAGCTCTTCAGTCGGTGTGCTGCCCCTAAGCTGGCCCCCGGAGGGCATCCTGCCTCATTGGACATGTGCCTCCTCATCCTTCTCCTCCTCTCTTCTACCAGGCACCCACGTGGAGTCAGTGCCCTCATCATCCCCTCCCTCTTCATCGCTGGAGCAAACCTGGCAGTATGCTGCAGCCTGTGGAACATGACTGCCAGATTGCTGTCCTTCTTGAGCATCCCCTCTCTCTGCGCTCACGCTACTGCCTTCCTCTAGCTGAGTATCATCATCAGAGCCTACAAAACACTGGACATCCTCCTGGAGCATGTACCCAACACTGTGCTCAAAGAGTTCAGGAGACTCCTCAGGAGGACGTGGTAGGTCTAGGGAAGAAGTCACTGGTGATGACATTGAGAGGAGGGAAGACGATGCGTTGGCAGCTGCTTTGCTAGTACCCTGAGCCTGGGTGAGAGAGGATGAGGAGGATGAAGAGGGCTTGGTCATCCACTGTACCAAGTCATTGGCATGTTGCGGCTCAACATGTCCAGCTGCCGAAAAGAAGGACAAGCGTGTCCCATGGCCATGTGCTGATAATGACGATGCACCGCATCCACGACCAGCACTGTTGTCTCTAGACACAGAGCCTGCTTGCCCTCTTTTATCGGATCGCGCCTGTCTGCCTCTCCTTGCTGGCCTTCCAGACATGGTAATGGCCTGAAGGGAGATGGGAAAACCAGCAATTGGGTAGTGTATATTGTGCTGGAGGCACACACAACATCCACTAACTCCTGCAGATGGCAGATTGCTCAATTAGAGAAGAGCTATGTAGGTGGATATAACGGTGTATACTGGGTTCAGGGCACGCAGACAGCACGCGCAATCTCCTACAACTGACTGCAAGCTTTATTTAAAAATAGCAAGATAGTTAGCTATATAGGTGGATATAGCAGTGTATACTGGGTTCAGAGCATGCAGACAGCACGCACAATCTCCTACAACTGACTGCAAGCTCTATTTAAAACGAGCAAGATAGCTAGCTATATAGGTGGATATAGTGGTGTATACTGGGTTCAGAGCACGCAGACAGCACGAACAATCTCCTACAACTGACTGCAAGCTCTATTTAAAAAGAGCAAGATAGTTAGTTATATAGGTGGATATAGTGGTGTATACTGGGAACAGAGCACGCAGACAGCAAGCACAATCTCCTACAACTGACTGCAAGCTCTATTTAAAACGTGCAAGATAGTTAGCTATATAGGTGGATATAGCGGTGTATACTGGGTTCAGAGCACGCAGACAGCACGCACAATCTCCTACAACTGACTGCAAGCTCTATTTAAAAAGAGCAAGATAGTTAGCTATATAGGTGGATATAGCGGTGTATACTGGGTTCAGAGCACTCAGACAGCACGCACAATCTCCTACAACTGACTGCAAGCTCTATTTAAAAAGAGCAAGATAGTTAGCTATATAGGTGGATATTTTTTTAATAGATAACTGCTACCAATCATACAAACTTTACATTACAAAACAAATATCAGTTTACATTCACTTTACAAAGTAACTAACAACAACAAACTATACAATCAAAAGGGGAAAAACAATTTTTACATGTCATCCTCCCCCACCTCACCCCCAGAAGAAAAATCTATGAGTAGAGCTTCACCTCTACTACTAGGCCCTGATGGTGGCCCAGGATCCACCTCAGGTGGCGGAGCCCTCTTTTTCTTCTTCTTCCCTTGTTTTTTCCTGATCGTGACCCAAGCAACTTCACCCTCCTCATCCGACACCTCTTTTGGGCGCTTCTGAGCCCCTTTAACTGAAACCTCCATCTCCTCCTCCCCAGACCTATCATCCCCAGCCGAAGATTCGGATGAAGAGACAGTGACCGGGCGCCTTCCTGGCCTACATCTCCGAGGAAGGGGAGTGGGAACAGAAACCTGGGAGTTGGAACCTTGTGCCCCCCCACCCGAAAGAGAAGGCCCAACCACCCCCACCTGACCAATATCTTGACCAGACACCTGGACTTCAACACCAGGGGCCTGGGCAACATCTACAGGCCGTACCCCTTTCTCTTTTTGAGGGACCCTACTTGCTTTTTGGGTTCGGGATGCACCCTGCGGTTCTGCCGCAGGAGTACTATCCTGCCTTTCTCCTCTAGAACTCTGCCCAGCAGGAGGCGGAGCACTATCCCCACCTGGCCCACCATCTGCTGCAGCTTCACCCCTGTAGGCCCTGGGGCATCTACTAAAGGGATGCCCCATTTGACCACAAAGGTTGCAGCAGATCAATCCGCAAGTGTCACCTGAGTGCCCAAACTTATTACACTTAGTGCAGCGCACGATTGTGCAATCTGCACTCAGGTGGGTTGGACACCCGCACCTGAAACACCTACGGGGCTGACCTGGGTAAAACACCAGGATTCTGTCCCTTCCCAGGAAAGCACTCCCTGGGACATGAGCAACCGTGTTGCCAGATCTTTTCAAGCGAATCCTGGTGTTCCATGCTCCAGTCCATACCCCACGCTCATCTAGGCATTTGTTCAGAGGACACTGCAACTGGCCGTGTCTTCCCAGCCAAGTTGCTATGTCCTCCGGGGGCAGGCTCTCATTCCTCACTAATACTGTAAGATTTTTGATCTCCTCCTGTCTACTCAAAGGGATCAAACGGAACCCCTTCCGAGGATCAGCCCCCCTAACTAACCCAAAGGCGGTTATGAAACGCTCCATGGTCACTGCGTTGGTGAAGCTGACATCAAAGTCAGGGGAACCTGATGGGTGAATTACAGCAAATAACTCAGCCACCCTGAACCCCAACGCCAGGACCATGTCGACTACTTAACCCCTCGTGGGGCACTGACCCTCACCCTCCCATCTCAATTGAACTACATTCCTACGCTTGCGCTCCGGACCACCTGCCCCCCTAGACCAAGAGTTGGCCCCGGAGGTCTGACCAGTTGGGGGTACCCTAAAATTACTGGCCCCGAACTGATAGTACAAGTGGTCCAGAGGCACGCTGGACCCAGCCACATTGGCGTAGGAACGCCTTTCACCAAGGGCTGTCAGTAACCTTACCTCCGGTGTACCCCTTAGCACGGGTTCCGGAGGAGGAGCTTCTGTCACTGACACTGGGGGTACAACATGGGAAGAAACCCCCTCCCCCCCAGCATGAGAACTCACATTCCTCATATTATTTACACCAGGCTGAACCTTAGAATGAGTTTCCTCTTCAGAGCTCTAAAACAACGCATTCCAAGATTCCTGCCACTCTACCTCCATATGGGCCCCGCAGGAATCTACCAATACTTGACTTTGATTTGATTGAGATCCCTCCAAGCCGCGAATGAACGCCATTGCAGGGTTCTCATCATCTAGCTCACCCATTGGGCAGTCACCCCAGGCTGAAACTTGCTCTGGCACTATACAGCTTGACATTTCAACACCATTATTTATATTCACATTCTCCTGACCGGAAAGAGGACTGGAAGCCTTAGCAGATTTTGGCTGAAAATGACCTCCGTGGTCAACTTCCGGTCCCGCCACCGTCACTTCCGGCCGCGAGCTAATCCCGCCAGGAACCAACCCGCCCACCGGAAGTGCATCATCACCTCTTACCACGCTACTATTCGCCTCGCGGTCAGAAGCACCACCCCTCCTCCCGCGGGAAGACGGCGTTTTCTTATTCACGGCCGCCATTCCCAAACCATCAGACGCCATGCCGCCGGCCGACACTGTACCGCTTCCCACAGCGGCAGCCAAGCTGGCTTGACTTTCACATACCCTAGTCCCCTTACCCTGAGACCGGCTTGCGGCAGTGGCAGCCGACAACGCCACTGACGGCATGCCCTGCTTGCAACCTCCGGCTGGGATCACTGGGGACTGCACAGGTAAGTCCATCTTTTCTTTGCTTACTAGCCTAGCAAGCTGAACCACTGGTATCTTCTTATCTTTAGCGATACTCTTGTCTTTATTGTCCCTTTGCTGCCTCCTTCCCACTTCACCGGGGTCTAACCTGCCCTCTGGGGACACAGCCTCGTTCATAGGCTGGCAACCCTTGGGCTTACCTGACCCCTCTATAGGACTAGCGGAGTTAGCAGTTTTGTCACCAGGGATACTCTTCACACTACCAGCCTTCTCTGCACTCTTCCTCACCAGAACTGTCTCTTTACAAATCACTTGCTTTCTTTCAACCACAGTCTTTCTCTCCAGTTTGTCACTGTCCATCTCTCCTTCCGCCACACCTTCTGTCTCTTCATGGCCGGCTTCCACAGAAGGACCCGCCATTTCCTCTTCCAAGGTTGTGTCTGGGGCTGAACGCTGTCTGCGGCGTCTCCCTGCCTGGGTCCCCTCGTCACACGTAATTCTCATCGCTTTGTCCACATTAGATAGAAAATCTTTCTCACTAGAAGCACTGTCAATCAGGTTGGATAACAGCTCACCAATCATGTTGCACTGCTTCTTCAATCCGTCTATCACCGTCTTATACTCCTGTCTCTTTACAACGCCCGATCTGTCTCTCCGGTTCCTTAGCTCCGCCAGGACCTTCATTTTCTCGCAGTAGCTGCGGGAAGCCTTCACAATTAAGCTTTTAGCTTTCTTTCTTCTGTCTGCAGATTTCTCCGCATCCTCTCCTGGCTGTCTCAGAGACCAATCTGCAAGATCCAGTTGGTTCTCCAAGAACAACCTCTCCTCCTTGACGAGCTCCAGGAGCTTAGGGGCACCACGCCCTTCACTAGGCTGAGAAACAGCCACCTGGCCTGGGCTGACTGAAGCCATCAGCTCCCTCTCCTCCTCCACCACTCTGGAAGTCCTCAGAGATCAGAGCACGCAGCCAGCACACACAAGCTCCTACAACTGACTGCAAGCTCTATTTAAAATGAGCAAGATAGCTAGCTATATAGGTGGATATAGCGGTGTATACTGGGTTCAGAGCACGCAGACAGCACGCACAATCTCCTACAACTGACTGCAAGCTCTATTTAAAATGAGCAAGATAGCTAGCTATATAGGTGGATATAGCGGTGTATACTGGGTTCAGAGCACGCAGACAGCACGCACAATCTCCTACAACTGACTGCAAGCTCTATTTAAAACGAGCAAGATAGCTAGCTATATAGGTGGATATAACGGTGTATACTGGGTTCAGGGCACGCAGACAGCACGCAGACAACACGCACAATCTCCTACAACTGACTGCAAGCTCTATTAAAAAAGAGCAAGATAGTTAGCTATATAGGTGGATATAGCGGTGTATACTGGGTTCAGGGCACGCAGACAGCACGCACAATCTCCTACAACTGACTGCAAGCTCTATTAAAAAAGAGAAATATAGCTAGCTATATAGGTGGATATAATGGTGTATACTGCACTACAGAAGAGCAAGAACGCAAAATCGTCCGATAACGAACGGTGTATACTGTGTTGAAGGTACACAGAACACCCACTAACTCCTACAGACGCCAACACACTACACAAGGCCGCTGCGCTGGCGGCCTTATATAGTGTGGGTCATGTACTACACAGCCTGAGCTATGATTGGCCATAGGCATCCTGCCTGTGGCCAATCATGGCTCTCCTCGCTGCCGGCGCTGTGATTGGCCAAGCATGCGGGGCCACAGTGCATGCTTGGCCAATCATGAGCCAGCAATGCACTGCGATGGCGCAGTGCATTGTGGGCCGTGAGCGCCACATGAATTTGGCGCGAACGGTCCATAATGTTCGGAATTCTCCGAACGGGCGAACAGCCGATGTTCGAGTCGAGCTCATCCCTATTCAGGAGGGAACCACCAGTTGCAGCCAGGAGGGCTGGTGAGTGAAGTGTGCAGTCAGGAGGACTAGAGAGGCACGCCAGAGAGGACTGAGAGGGGACAGTCAGAGCTGGGTTTGAAGCCAGTAGAGAGAATTGCAATGTCATGGGCAGTGAAGCCGGGCAGCTGCAGCCTGTAGGGCTGGCAGATAGAGTTGCCACCTCACCCCTTTAAACCTGAACACCTTTGAATTACACTATTGTATCTGTGGTGGGGTATATTGTTTCTGGGAGGCCTATTGTTGCTGGGGTGGGGTCCATTGTTGCTGATTTTGTGTGAGGGTCTATTGTGGCTGGTGGGGATCTATTGTTGTTGGGGGTTCTTATGTTGCTGGCGAATCTACTATTGAGGCAGAGGTCTATTGATGCTGGGTGCTGGGAGATCTGTAGTTTGTGCTGGGAGGTCTAATGTTGCTGGGGTTGATGTTTCGTTGTTGGGGCTGGAATTTTGTTGTGGGTGGTCCATTATTGCTGTGTGTGGAGGATCTATTGTTCTGTGGGGGAACTATTGTTGCTGGGATGGGGTATATTGTTGTTTACTCTGATTTCACCGCACACTGTGAGATGATAGTCATAATATGCATTGGAAGAAGCTGCAGTGTATCAGTAGAGTGTGCTTCATTTCCTGGCTGGAGGGTATTCAGCATCATCTAGCCCAGCGATGGCAAACCTTGGCACCCCAGATGTTTTTGGAACTACATTTCCCATGATGCTCACGCACTCTGCAGTGTGATTGGGCATCATGGGAAATGTAGTTCTAAAACATCTGGGGTGCCAAGGTTCACCATCACTGATCTAGCCCTTTCTTTGCAAGCCTGGCTTTCCCCGGTCAGTCCCTTTCAATCATTGGATTTCAATTCTGTCAATCACGAAGGCTTAAAATCCCGTGTAGGCATTCCAGGGGCTGGTCTGCATGAAAACGTAGCCTGCCTAGGAACGACCACTCCTCCAGATCGACCCCCTTATTTTTTTGTTGCCCAATATACTTTGTCAGTCACTTAAACAAGAAAAAAGCCTAAGCACCACACACCAGTAAGAGCCAAGGTGTCAGAGAAGTGACTAAGCCCTGTGGGTGGGGCGAAATGCGTGGGGAGAAATGGCTGAAGCTGCTTTCACTTGTCTTGTATTTACTTGACACCTGGGCTCTTGCTGGTGTGTGTAGCGCTTGGGCTTTTTTCTTGTTTGTTTGTGTATATTGAGTCGAGATGGGCGGGCTCTTTCCATGCCGACACCCTTCTAGTGTGAGTTGCAGGAGGTAATTGAAATGGGGACCTGGGGCAGCACCTAAGGTTCCAGACTTTGTCAGTCACTTAAACAAGAAACAAACCCCAAGCGCTGCATGCCAGCAAGAGCCCAGGTGTCAGAAAACTGACTAAGTTCTGGGGGCAGGGCGAAACGTGTCAAGTATGGCCAGGATGGAGCCAGGCTGAAGTAACATTTATTGACACCTGGGCCCATGCTGGTGTGCAGAACTTGGGCTTTTTTCTTTTTTATGTGTGTATATTGGCTCTTTCCATGCTGGCATCCTCTAGTGTGAGTCACCGGAGTGTGAACTTAGAGGGGCACTTAAAGTTCCTCACTTTGTCAGCCAAGAAAACAAGAAAAAAAGATGAACTGCAGGCCAGCAAGAACCCAGGTGTCACAAAAGTGACTAAGTCCTGTGGGTGGGACGAAACGCGCCAAGGCATGGCTTGGACGGAGCCAGGCTGAAGTCACTTATACTTGACACCTGAGCTCTAGCTGGTCTGCAGCACTTGGGCTTTTCTTCTTGTTTATGTGTGTATATTGAGCCAGAACGTGCTCATTCCATGCCGACACCCTTCTAGTGTGAGTCACCAGAGCCAACTGAAATGGGGATCTGGAGCGGCACCTAAAGTTCCTCACTTTCTAAGTCACTTAAACAAGAAAAAAAATCCTAAGCGCTGCATGCAAACAAGAGCCCAGGTGTCAGCCAAGTAACTAAGCCCTGTGGGTGGGTCAAAACGCATCAGAGTGTGGCCTGCATGGAGCCAGGCTGAAGTCACTTATACTTGAAACTTGGGCTCTTGCTGGTGTGTGGCACTCGGGCTTTTTTCTTTTCTTGTTAATGTGTGTATATTGAGCCAGGGCTGCCTCTTTCCAGGCTGGCACCCTGTAAGAGAAAGCCAGTTAACTAGCACGCATTGGCGTGCAAGCGTGGGCACATTAACCTGCGCACAAGAAGAAATATGCATTTGCGCACGCGCAAGCACACATTCACGCGCACACTTGTGCACGCAATGGCGTCAAATGGCCTATTTAAACCAAGCAATAACATGAACACACTGCTGAGTGGTCTTTCAGCTTGTTGCTGTTTGCCTGTGCCCTGATCTGCTTCTTGCCTACCTGTGCTTGACCCGGCTTGATCTCAACCCTTCTCTGGACTTCTGCCCCCCTACCTGGGACCATGGCCAGTGTTTGACTCTTCTCTTGTCTCATGCTCCTGTACCTTGCTGCCTGATTGTATACTGACTGCGGCTTGCATCCTGTTCCTGTTTTAGTCTCCCTTTCCTGTACCTGCATTGCACGGCTGTTGATGACCCCTTGGCTTATGAGTTGAGTTGTGTTGAGTTGCACCTTGATATAGCGCGGTCATTTACCCCGTAGGGTCCCAATGCGCTTGGCGGAGTCCCTGGAAAAAAAAACAGGGGCTAGGAGACAGCAGCAGGGAAGCAGCATGAGAGATGGAACAAGCGAGGCTACGCAGGAAAGGCTCGTGTGACCAGCCAAGTCTTCAGTTTCCTGTGAAGACCAAGATGGTAGGGGCCTCCTGGAGCTCAGCAGGGAGGCTGTTCCACAGCAGGGCTCCATGGTGGGAGAAAGCTCGGCCACCACGCTGGGTCTTCTTAGGCACAGAGATGTGGAGGAGGAGGTCTCTCCTCCTCGATGTAAGTGATCTTCGCAGAACTCGTTTGTAGAAGCGTGAACAGCGGGAACTCGGAGCAAGGCTTCTCATGATTTTGAACATGATACAACCTGCATTAAACAGAGTACGAAGGTAAACCGGCAGCCATATGCCATAGGCTTATGTTCCGACTACACTCCTGCCTACTGACCCAGCGTCACTGAGTTACAGTTCCGGGTGTCTGTCTGGTGATCTACGGCCATTGGTTTCCTGTCAAGCCTCAGCTGGTGCCACTTGCTATACCGGCCCTCGTGCCACTCTATGTCCTACCCTCCTTGTCATCTCTATCAGGGGTGTTGGACAGGAGGTGCACGAGAAGCCCCTTCTACCAGGTACATGATACACCCTTCTAGTGTGAGTCACCGGAGGTAGAAGAAGTGTGGACTTAGAGGGGCACTTAAAGTTCCTCACTTTGTCAGTCACTGAACCACTGGAATATTTAGCTGCTCAATGACCAGGCCATTTTTTTGCAATTCGGCACTGCGCCGCTTTAACTGACAAAATTGCGCAGTCGTGCGACACTGTACCCAAGCAAAATTTACATCCTTTTTCTCAAATCGCCTTTCAGGACAACCCCGGAGAGAGTGTAGCTCCACCTTGTCATTAGGAAACACATGCCCACTTTAAAAACACCTCCTCTTCCTCCATGGCTTCAGTTATTGTGTTTCCTCCTTGGAGGAAGCATGTGCCTGAACCAGGGAGAGCTACACTCTCTGCAGGGGAGTAAGGCTTACCTTTCGTTGCAGGTTGTTTCTTTTTGACCCCCAGCAGCATCTCCACGGGGAGAGGACTCCTGGAGCTCCTGGTCCCGCCATCTCACGGGAGTAAGGACCCTCGGAGTGCCGGCGTCGGGTGCCCGGTGTCCGCTGGTTAGCGCAGGGAGGGCTCTGTTGCTGGCGGAGGCCGCTGCAGGTCAGCGGCATGGCTCCGTTTTCGGCGCCGGGTCCCGGGCGGCGACGGCGTCGTTCACGGTGACGCGCGGGCGCTCTGAGGGGGAGTGGCGCCGTGGTTCAAGCGCCTGGAACGCAGGGATCATGGGGCGGGTCAGGTGACCGCGTGCTTCCGCTTCCGGCCGGCCCTGATGACGCGGCGGCCGGGAAAATTTAAAACGACAGAGCTGTTTGTGATAGCTGCCTCACTCAAACGATGGAAGAGTGTAAGCCAGCTATGGCGGAGACAGGCGCCCCTAGCACCGGTCCAGCCCAGGTACGTAAGGTGCACTGGCACCCTCTGCTTTACTGTTGGGCTATGTCTTTGTCTGTTCCCCCCTCTTGGGGGCCTGTCGCTGCAGGTCAGAGGTGGACTTCGCTCTGACCTTTTGCAGCCTAGTTCTGGGGTCTCACTAGTGGTCTGTTTGGTGGTGGGTCTCTGCACTGGCTTGGTGTTAAGCAACTGGTTGTTGAGAGCTTTTAGTGAGTTAAACCTGTATGTCGTTTCAGGAAAAATCACTAGGAAAAGCTAGACCAGGTCAGAGAAAATGTCCTTCTTGCAAGACCCCCCTCAGAGATTCGTGGCAGAAGGCAATGTGCAGAAATTGTATCAGAGAATTGGTGGAAGAGGAAACATCTCAACAATATAAGGATTTGTTTTCTTCGGTTAAAGAGCTGACAAACTCCTTGAGTTCAGTCAGGTCCATCCTGATACAAAACCCTCCCGCACAGACCGAGCCTCAGAACTTACCGCCCAGCCCCAGGGCGTCGTCATCCAGACAGGTGGAAACTGAAGAGTCTGGAGACGAAGGGGGTAGTACTCTCATCTCCTTCAGGGATTCTGAGGAGGAGGAAGAGGAAGAAGATAGCAGGGGCTCCAAATTCAAGCTATCACTAGAGGAAGTAGATGATATTCTAAAAGCAATCTACACTACTCTAGAAATTCAAGAAGAAAAAGTACAACTGTCAGTTCATGACAAAATGTACCAGGGGTTGGAAGAAACAAAACGGAGAGTTTTTCCAGTCCACAGGGTCCTCTCAGACTCAGTGAGAAAGGAGTGGAAGGACCCAGAAAAAGCCCCTTTCTTCTCTAAAGCTCTCAAGAGAAGGTTTCCCTTCGAAGATAAGGACTCAGAGGTTTGGAACAAAAAACCCAGAGTCGATGCAGCTTTCTCGCAGGTATCCAGACGAACGGATCTAGCCTTTGAGGATATGGGGATCCTTAAAGACCCGATGGACAAAAAAGCTGACTCCATCCTTAAAAAAGCTTTGGATGCTGCGTCAGTCAGTCTAAAACCAGCAATGGCAGCTACGGTGGTGGCCAGGAATCTGGAATGTTGGGTAGAGAAGCTGAAGAGCCATATTGAGGCGGGGACACCCCGCAAGGATCTCTTAGAGTCCTTTCCACTGATCCTGAATGCAGTCAAATACATGGCGGATGCATCAGCAGAATCGTTTAAACTGGCCGCTAGGTCTTCGGCTCTTGTAAATTCAGCCAGGAGAGCAGTTTGGCTGAAAACATGGTCTGGGGACACTGCTTCTAAGGTCAAACTGTGTGGTCTTCCCTTCTCGGGTGACTTGCTCTTTGGTCCCGATTTAGAGTCTGTGCTGGATAGAACAGCCGATAAAAAGAAGGCTTTTCCAGTTAAGAAAAAGCAGATTGCCAAAAAGAATTTTCGTGCTTTTCAGCAGTCCCATAAAAAAGACCAGGAGCGCAAGAGCAGATGGGGTTCACAGAAGGGCAAAGGCAAGGGTGGAGTCCTCTTTAGATCTCCCCCAGAGCAGTCCCCTAAGAGCAAGTGACAATATCTCCCCAGTGGGGGGGAGACTGTCAGCTTTTCGCGAACAATGGGACAGGCTGTCTCCAAATCTGTTCGTGAAGAGCGTTGTCGATCAGGGGTACAGGTTGGAGTTTTCAGAACTACCCCCGAGCAGATTTTACGTGACAACATTGCCAAGGGATCAGGAGAAGGCCTCTGCAATGAAGCTTTTGTTACAGGAGCTGATACAGCAAGAGGTTCTGATTCAAGTCCCAGTAAACCAGCAGGGCGAGGGTTTTTATTCACATATTTTTCTGGTGAAAAAACCCTCAGGGAAGTACCGTCTAATCCTGAATCTGAAATTTCTGAACAGGTTCATTTGGTACAAACATTTCAGGATGGATACAATTTTCTCCATCACAAAGCTGTTGACCCCAGAATGCTTCATGGCATCCCTGGATCTGAGGGATGCCTACCTTCATATACCAATTCATCAGGCATCGCAGCAGTTCCTGCGCCTGGCATTGAAGGTGGGGAGTTCGGTATGGCACCTCCAATTCAGGGCTCTGCCGTTCGGACTCTCGTCCTCTCCCAGGGTCTTTACGAAGATTATGGCAGAGGCTTTGGAGCCCCTGAAATTGAAGGGGATTCCAGTCGTCCCTTACCTGGACGACCTTTTGTTTTTTGCAGACTCCAGGGAGCAGGTCCTAGTCAATCTCCAGAGGGCCCAGTCTCACCTCGAGGGCCTGGGATGGCTTCTAAATCTAGAGAAGTCAATCCTGACCCCCTCACAGGAAATGAAATTTCTGGGGTATACATTAAATTCGATTCTCCAGAAAGTTTTCCTGCCGTTGGAAAAACAGGAAAAGTTGCAGCTAGCTGTACAGCGGATACAGAGCAACCAGACAGTCTCAGTCAGGACGGCTATGGCAGTTCTGGGCCTGCTTACGGCAGCAATCCCGGCTGTTCAGTGGGCCAGGTTCCATTCCAGACCCCTTCAGAGGGAGGTTCTGTCAAGCTGGTCCCATCAGGATCCTTTGGAAAAACAGCTAAAAATTTCGTCAAGGACGAAAAGGGCTCTTTGGTGGTGGAGAGACCAGGCAAACCTCTCAAGGGGCCTGGTGTGGACCTTTCCTGTGGACAAGCGCCTTACTACAGACGCAAGTGCCTGGGGCTGGGGAGCCCATCTGAATGGTCAGACATCTCAGGGGGTCTGGTCCAAACAGGAAGCTCAAAGATCATCCAACTGGAGGGAGTTGAAGGCGATCTTTCTGGGTTTAGTGGCCTTTCAGCAGAGTTTGAGAGGCCACCACGTCCAGGTGTTGTCAGACAACACGACAGCGGTTACCTACATTATGAAGCAAGGGGGAACCAGAAGCAGGAGCTTGATGGAGCTGGCCAATCTGTTGTTAGCCTGGGCAGAGCAGAACACAGCCTCACTATCGGCAGTGCATCTGAAGGGCTCTCAGAATTTGTTTGCGGACCTCCTAAGCAGGCGCAAATTGCTGGAGGCAGAATGGAGTCTGAATCAGGAAGTGTTCCTGATGATCTCCGAGGCCTGGGGGGTTCCACAGGTAGACCTTTTTGCCAGCCAGCAGAACTCAAAGGTGGACAGATTCTTTTCTCTTCACCGAGGAGATGCAGCAATAGGGTTGGACGCATTTGCTCACCCCTGGCATTACCAGCTGTGCTACGCCTTTCCCCCCTTTCCTCTAATTCCACTAGTACTGAGGAAATTCAGGGAAGAAAGGACAGACTTAATACTAGTCACTCCTTTTTGGCCAAAAAGGCCCTGGTTCGCGGGTCTTCGAAACCTAGCCTCGAAGCCCCCATGGAGGTTACCACTCAGAAAAGATCTGTTATCCCAGGGGACAGTAAGTCATCCAGAGGTGGAACTCCTACAGCTAACCGCCTGGTTTCTGAGGAGGACCTATTAAAAGCCAAAGGTCTCTCAGATAAAGTAGTAAAGACCCTGCTGTCTAGTAGGAAGGCAGTTACACAGGCAATTTACATGAAGGTCTGGAAAAAGTTCAACTCCTGGTGCAGTTCTAGAGAACTCAAGGTCAAGAGCACGGTGTCCGTCTTGGAGTTTCTCCATGAAGGAATGGAGAAGGGTCTCGCAGCCAGTACCCTGAAGACTCAGGTGGCTGCCTTATCAGTTTTCTTTGAAAAGACTTTATCTAAAGAAACTTTAATTTCTAGTTTTTTTAGGGCTCTTGCTCGAAATAGACCAGTAGCCCTTAAAGACTTTCCCAGTTGGGATTTGTCTACAGTTTTACAGGGTCTCTCGGGAGCACCGTTTGAACCCTTACAGGAGGCTTCTTTGCAGAAGGTGGTTTTAAAAACAATCTTTTTGGTGGCCATCACCTCGGCCAGGAGAGTCAGCGAGCTCCAAGCTCTAGCTATTACAGAACCCTTCCTTAGAATTTATCAGGACAGGGTGGTACTGAGGACGGATCCAGCATTCCTACCGAAAGTATCCTCAACTTTCCATCGATCACAGGAAATAGTGTTACCTACATTCTCTGCAAGCCCAGCAAATGCAGGAGAGGAAGTTTTTCACACATTGGATGTGAGAAGGTGTCTATTACAGTTTCTGAAAGTTACTAAAGATTTTAGAAAATCAAACGCCCTCTTCGTGATATTTTCTGGATCACGCAAGGGGGAGAAAGCTTCTAAAAGTACGCTGGGTAGGTGGCTTAAGTTGGCTATAACAGAAGCCTATAAAGCAAAAGGAGAAATACCTCCCTCAGGTATTGCTGCCCACTCTACTAGATCCACGGCAGTTTCCTGGGCTGAAAGGGCCGGTGCAACGCCTGAACAAATCTGCAAGGCTGCCACTTGGTCCAGTTATTCGACATTTCTCCGGCACTACCGGTTAGATCTACTGTCTGCAGCAGATCAGGCCTTCGGCAGGAAGGTACTGCAGGCAGTAGTCCCGCCCTAGGGTAAGTTTCTCGGTTATCCTCTCCGGGGTTGTCCTGAAAGGCGATTTGAGAAAGACTCAGTTAGACTTACCGGTGACGGTATTTCTAAGAGCCTTTCAGGACAACCGTTACTTCCCTCCCTAGGTTATGCTTAGTAAATGTATTAAGTTCTACCATGGTGTTGTGCTTTCTGTGCTTTGTTTTCCAGCGTCGGAAGGCCACAATAACTGAAGCCATGGAGGAAGAGGAGGTGTTTTTAAAGTGGGCATGTGTTTCCTAATTACAAGGTGGAGCTACACTCTCTCCGGGGTTGTCCTGAAAGGCTCTTAGAAATACCGTCACCGGTAAGTCTAACTGAGTCTTTTTCCCACAAATGGAGCTTTCTTTTGGTGGTACTTGATCACCTCTGCGGTTTTATTTTTTTGCGTTATAAATACAATTTAAAAAAAAACACAATATTTAGTACTTTTTGCTGTAATAAATATCCCCGTATTTTTTCCCCTCAGTTTAGGCCAAAATGTATTCTCCTACATATTTTTGGGAATAAAAATCGCAATAAGCGAATATTTATTGGTTTGCGCAAAAGTTATAAGGGATAGATTTATGGCATTTTTATTATTATTATTTTTTTTACTATTAATGGGGATAGATTTATGGCATTTTTAGGGGGTAGATTTATGGCATTTTTATTTATTTTTTTACTAGTAATGGGGATAGATTTATGGCATTTTTATTATTATTATTTTTTTTACTAGTAATGGGGATAGATTTATGGCATTTTTATTATTATTATTTTTTTACTAGTAATGGGGATAGATTTATGGCATTTTTAGGGGGTAGATTTATGGCATTTTTATTATTATTATTTTTTTTTTACTAGTAATGGGCATAGATTTATGGAATTTTTAGGGGATAGATTTATGGCATTTTTATTATTATTATTTTTTTTTACTAGTAATGGCAGCGATCTGCGATTCTTATTGGGACTGTGGCATTATGGCGGACACATCGGACACTTTTGACACATTTTTGAAACCATTGACAATTATACAGCGATCAGTGCTATAAAAATTCACTGATCACTGTGTAGATGTCACTGGCAGGGAAGGGGTTAACACTAGGGGGCGATCAAGGGATTAACTGTGTTCCCTGACTGTATGTTCTAACTGTAGGGGGAGGGGACTGACTATAGGAAATGACAGATCGTGGTTCCTAGCTATTATCACAGAACAGGGATTTATGAGTTCACACACACGTCCCTTTTCTGCCTCTCGTCCCCGCGACTGCCGGCCATGAGCATAGGTACCACCTACAATGCAGCCGACGTAAAGCTACGACGGTTCGCGGGATTGCGCCGACCTGCCGCAGTATGACGGCGGCTGATCGGCATGTTGTTAAACAAGAAAAAAAGCTCAAGTGCTGCATGCCAGCAAGAACCCAGGTGTCAGACAAGTGACTAAGTCCTGCGGGCAGGACGAAACGCGTCAAGCATGGCCTGGATGGAGCAAGGCTGAAGTCACTTGACACCTGAGCTCTTGCACGTCTGCGGCACTTGCGCTTTTCTTCTTGTTTATGTGTGTATATTGAGCCGGGATGGGCTCTTTCCATGCCGACACCCTTCTAGTGTGAGTCACCAGACGTAATTGTAATGGGGATCCAGAGCGGCACCTAAAGTACCTCACTTTGTCAGTCACTTTATCATGATACTAAATTAATACATTTATTATTTCAGACAAACAGATTTTTTGTCAATATAATTTTGCATATTTTAATTTCTATGCAATTTAAAAGACAAAAAAAGTGACCAAACTTTTTTTTTTCTAGTTTGCCCCGTGTTCATTTTAATTTACCTAGAGCTAGTTACCAGGGCTGGACTGGGAAAAAAATTTGGCCCTGGACTTCATCCAGACCGGCCCACTTACATTTTGAGTGTCCCATCAGCACCCCCTTACATCAGAGTGTCCCATTACCAACCCACTTACATCAGAGTGTCCCATCAGCACCCCCTTACATCAGAGTGTCCTATCAGCACCCCCTTACATCAGAGTGTCCCATCAGCAGCCCCCTTACACCAGAGTGTCCCATTACCAACCCACTTACATCAGAGTGTCCCATTACCAACCCACTTACATCAGAGTGTCCCATTACCAACCCACTTACATCAGAGTGTCCCATCAGCACCCCCTTACACCAGAATGTCCCATCAGCACCCCCTTACATCAGAGTGTCCCATCAGCAGCCCCCTTACATCAGAGTGTCCCATCAGCAGCCCCTTACACCAGAGTGTCCCATCAGCAGCCCCTTACACCAGAGTGTCCCATCAGCAGTCCCCTTACATCAGAGTGTCCCATCAGCAGCCCCTTACACCAGAGTGTCCCATCAGCAGCCCCTTACACCAGAGTGTCCCATCAGCAGCCCCTTACACCAGAGTGTCCCATCAGCAGCCCCTTACACCAGAGTGTCCCATCAGCACCCCCTTACACCAGAGTGTCCCATCAGCACCCCCTTACACCAGAGTGTCCCATCAGCACCCCCTTACACCAGAGTGTCCCATTACCAACCCACTTACATCAGAGTGTCCCATCAGCACCCCCTTACACCAGAGTGTCCCATTACCAACCCACTTACATCAGAGTGTCCCATTACCAACCCACTTACATCAGAGTGTCCCATCAGCAGCCCCCTTACATCAGAGTGTCCCATCAGCAGCCCCCTTACATCAGAGTTTCCCATCAGCACCCCCTTACATCAGAGTGTCCCATCAACAGCCCCCTTACATCAGAGTGTCCCATCAGCACCCCCTTACATCAGAGTGTCCCATCAGCACCCCCTTACATCAGAGTGTCCCATCAGCAGCCCCCTTACATCAGAGTGTCCCATCAGCAGCCCCCTTACATCAGAGTGTCCCATCAGCAGCCCCCTTACATCAGAGTGGCCCACTGAGCCATCGGCCCACCGGGAAACTCCCGGTAGTCCCAATGGCCAGTACATGCCTGCTAGTTACTGTACAAATGTGCAAATTCTATCCTGAAGTTTGTGCTGTTATTAGTGATGGGCTTGGGTTCAGTCTGATTATGGATTCAGTGGAATCTGGAAGTCAGTCATCAGTCCTAAGCCCTTGTACAAACGGTCGGACATTCCAACGGAAAATGTCCGATCGGACCGTGTTGTCGGATAATCCGACCGTGTGTGGGCTCCATCGGACTGTTTCCGTCGGAATATCCGTTTTAGAGCTGGGCTATAAAACTTTCCAACAACATTATCCAATCGGACTTTGTCCTATTGTGTGTAGAGACAAAGTGCCACACATGCTCAGATCAAATTCCTAGACCAAAGCTATTGGCTACTAGCCTGAACGTAGTCCCGTCGTAACGAAATAACATCATCACGTTACGTACGATCGGATTTTCCAACAACTTTGTCCTACCGTGTGTATGCAACACAAGTTTCAGACAAAATCCGTCGGAATGTCCAACCATGTGTACAAGGGCTAAAACCAATGAGCTGTGGACAGGACATTCCCTTGAAGTCGTACATACACAAAGGGGTGGGCATGTGTCAATGACATGGAACTAACATGGATTTGTGGCCTATATAAAGTCAAGGATGTCACAAGCCACCCCCACCCTGTTGTGCATGGTGGGGAATGTCTCAGACTGCAACGCATTGGTCAAGGGATAATAGCTAACTTCTGGGATCATCTGAACATGGGTTCCAAGGAAAAACCCAGAGCTGAACCTAAGCTCATCCCCTTTCTATATAAACTGCTTAAAAAAATGAAAGGAACACTTTGAAAACACATCAGATCTCAATGGGGAAACATCTCATGCTGCATATCTATGCTGGGTATGGATTGGGTAATGTGTTAGGAACGAAAGGATGTCACATCGTTTGATGGAAATGAAAATTATCACCCTACAGAGGGCTGAATTCAAAGACACCCCAGAAATCAAAGAGATAAAAGGATGCAGCAGGCTAGTCCATTTTCCTGAAAGTTCATTGCAGCAACTCAAAATGCCCCACCCACGTGCTTGTATGCATGCCTGGCAATGTTAGGGCATGCTCCTAATGAGACAACGGATGGTGTCCTGGGTATTGGGTATTTCCTCCCAGATTAGGACCAGGACGTCACTGAGCTCCTGAACAGACTGAGGTGCAACCTGGCGGCGTTGGATGGACTGACACATAATGTCCCAGAGGTGTTCTATTGGATTTAGGACAGGGGAATGTGGGAGCCATTCAATGGTATCAATTCCTTCATCCCCCAGGAACTGTCTGCATACTCTCGCCACATGAGGGTGGGCATTGTCATGCATCAGGAGGAACCCAGGACCCGCTGCACCAGCATAGGGTCTGACAATGGGTCAAGAGATTTCATCCTGATACCTGATGGGTGCCATTGTCTAGCCTGTAGAGGTCTGTGTGTCCCTCCATGGATATGCCTCCCCAGACCATCACTGTCCCACCACCGAACCGGTCATGCTGAGCGATGTTACAGGCATCATAACGTTCTCCATGGCTTCTCCAGACCCTTTCACATCTGTCGCATGTGCTCAGGGTGAACCTGCTCTCAGCTGTGAAAGGCACGGGGCGCCAGTGGCAGAACTGCCAATTCTGGTGTTCATTGGCAAATACCATATCAGATCAGTGAGCACAGGGCCCACTAGAGGACCTCAGGCCACCCTCATGAAGTCTGTTTCTGATTGTTTGGTCAGAGACATTCACGCCGGTGGCCTGCTGGAGGTCATTTTGTAGGGCTCTGGCAGTGCTCATCCTGTTTCTCTTTGCACAAAGGAGCAGATACCGGTATTGCTGATGGGTTAAGGACCTTCTACAGCCCTGTCCAGCTCTCTGGGTGTCTCCTGGAATCTCCTCAATGCTCATGAGACTGTGCTGCTGGGGGACACGGCAAACCTTCTGGCAATGACACGTATCTATGTGCCATCCCGGAGGAGCTAGATTGCAACCTCTATAGGGTCCAGGTATCGCCTCATGCAACTTGTAGTGATACTGACCCTAGCCAAGTGCAAAACTAGTGAAAAACTGTCTGAAAATATGGAGTATGGAAAAAAATATCAGTGGCCTCTACCTGTAAAACCATTCCTGTTTTGGAGGTGCATCTGTTGTAAATTTCACTAACACCAAAGCAGCTGAAACTGATTATTAACCCCCTCTGCTACTTAACTGACCAGATCAATATCCCTGGAGTTTTGCTGACTTGATGCTATACTCTGACAGGGCCGTCTTTAAGGCAGGGCAAAAGGGGCAGCTGCCCTGGGCCCTGTCATTGTTGTGGGGCCCAAAGCAGCTGCCTCGTACTTGCCAACTATCCCAGTTTACATTCCCTTGAAGTTTTAGTCCTGTGCTGCTACTAATGCTGCTCAGCTCTGCCCTATTGTTGTGTACAGATGACTCACCTGCAGACCTGTGTTTACATGTAAATACTGGCATTCATATGTGAATAGCAGTGACATGCATATGTGAATAGCTGAGGCCAACTGCATTGATATGTAAATAAAGGCAGCATTCATAGGTATATCATGCCCCCCTGCAGTGAGGAGAAGATGTACTGTAACCTATAGCAACCAGTGAACAGTATTACTGTACAGCAATCTCTAGCAGCCAATCAACAAGCAGAAATGTGCTGTAACCTCTAGCAACTAATCAGTGAGCCTTAAGGAGTGCTGTAACCTCTAGCAACCAGTCAGTGAGCAGTAATGATATGCTGTAACCTCTGGCAACCAATCACAATCGGTGCCTGATCTGATACAGTAAACTGATTTTAAGTCTAGCTGCTATTTATTGTATGTCTCAGAGAAGGTGGAGAGCGAAATTGCATGCGGGGAGGGGGACCCTAAGAAAATTTTTGCCCAGGGTCCAATCAGTATTAAAGACGGCCCTGTACTCTGATTAAAAAAAGCGTGCCTTTCATTTGTTTGAGCAGTGTAAAATTACATGAAAATATTTTTTTTACAGTAAACCTTCAATTTTGGAGGGCAATTATAAATGAAAGCAAGGCATTCTTTAGATTATATGTTTCAAAAAGTTGACATTTTATACATAAGGTTAAAAAAATAATTAGCAATTAACGAATTAAGTTTAATGGGGGTTAACTATAGGATTACGTTGGTACAATTTTCATTAAAAGAATAATTTTTATTTACCAAGTTGTGAGGTTGCTCAACTGATAATGTGTAGCTCCAAAGACACTTCTTTGACCTGTATATAAATAACTAGTCAAAATACACTGTAACAATAATAACGTTACAACATAATGATTGATGAAACCTGCAAACATTTACACAGGAACACCTTCTGATACATGGAGCGGGATTCGGTAGTCAAAGTGACAATGGGTCCTGGTGATCTGCTGGTTATAGCGGTGTCACGGACAGGAGTTAGGCTTGGAGACCAGTAGCTTTATCAGTAGAGAGGCTCCCACCAACCTGCAGGATAGGTATACAAGCAGGTCACCCTGGCAGATGACGTGTGCTCACCCGAGAGGTGCGGGGGTCTGAGCACTCACCAGTATTCACCAGAGCTCCTACTGGTGGAGATGAGTTTTGCTGCTTGTTAGTACCAGGTTGCAGTCCTCAGGATCATCCCACCAGGAGGTGAACAAGTCAGAGTCTAGTAGCAGATCCAGAGGAAGCATAGTCAGTAAACAAGTCAAGGGTCAGTAACAAGTGGTTGCAGGTTGGAATCAAGCCGAAGTGTAGTCAGTAAACAAGCCAAAGGTCATTAACAAGTGGTTGCAGGTTGGGATCAAGCCGAAGTGTAGTCAGTAAACAAGCCAAAGGTCATTAACAAGTGGTTGCAGGTTGGGATCAAGCCGAAGTGTAGTCAGTAAACAAGCCAAAGGTCATTAACAAGTGGTTGCAGGTTGGGATCAAGCAGAAATGTAGTCAGGAGACAAGCAAAATGTTGGTAATGAGTTGTAGAAAAGATACGGACAGCAGCAGGAGTGACGGGAGTGATATTGGCTGAAAATAGCACAATAGCCTGGCAAAAGGAAGTCCAAGGCATGCTTTAAATAGGAAGTTCATGGGAGGAGCAAAGAGTTTGAGGTTCAAGAGAAACAAGACATAAGGCTAGGTTGTCTGACGGATTAGGCAGGGAGCTTCTTGGCATTTCAGGTGGCTCAGTAAGAAGAGATACTGCCAAACACAGCAGAGGTTACAGGTTCAGCTCTGGGTCCTAACAAGTGACCTGCAGTAGGGGAGGAAATACAGGGCATACAAGGTATCTCCAAGATACTTACATGAAATACTAGACATGCAAGGTATGACTAAGGTACTTAGATAAAATACTGGGCTTACAGGTAACATTGAATGTACTTAGATGCATTATTGGGCATACAAGGTACATCCAGGGTGCTTAAAGGGAATACCAGTCATACAAGGTACGTTGAGGGTACTTAGATGAAATACAAGTCATACAAGGAACGTCCAGGGTATTTTGATAGAATACTGGTCATACAAGTTACGCCCAGGGTACTTAGATAGAATACCGGTCATACAAGATACGTCTAGGTTACTTCGATGAAATACTGGTTATACAAAGTACGTCCAAGGTAGATATCAGTCAGGGTTCCTGTATAGGGAAGAATATGTCTGAGAACACATTTTTGTATAAAAGTATGACTTTTACAAGTGACGGATATCACATTCACAGGTATAGGTTTATTTTTGCTAAAATATAAATATACAGTAAACCTGCAATTTGTTACATTTTCCACATTGGAAAATTGGATTTTTTCTACATATATACATATATATGAATAAATTATACTCCAAAATACATATATAATAACTATGTATTCATCATTACCAGTCTATTCCTCCTCCTGTGGAGTGATGCAGACAGAAGGGAGCTATGAGGCTCTTCATCCTCCATAGGGTGAGGCAATACAGAAGGGGAATTTAAGACTGCCCCTCCTCCCTTGGGCGACACATACAGAAAGGGACTATGGGGTTCTCAATCCTTCATAGGGTGACACAGACAGAAGGGAACTATGGGGCTTTCAATTCTCCGATGACACAGAAGAAAGCTATGAGGCTCTCCATCCTCCATAGGGTGAACAGACAGAAGAGAATTATGAGGCTCTCCATCCTCTGTAGGGTGACACAGACAGAAGGCAAATTTGAGGCTCTCTGCCCTCCGTAGGGTGACACAGACCGAAGCGAACTATGAGGCTCTACCTTCTTCCATAGGGTAACACATACAGAAGGGGGCTTTGGGGTTCTCAATCCTACATGGGAGGGCATAGACAGATAGGAACTATGGGGCTTTCCATTCTCCAGTGACATGGACAGAAGGGGACTTTGGGGCTTTCCATTCTCTGGTGACACAGACAGAAGTGGACTATGAGGCTTTCCATCTTCTATAGGGTGACACAGACAGATTGCAACGTTGAGACTGTCCATCCTCTGTTGAGTGACATAGACAGAAAGGAAATTTGGGGCTTTCTACCCTCTGTAGGGTGACACAACAGAAGGTAAATATGAGGTTCTCCTTCCTCAGTAGGGTGACACAGACAGAAGGAAACTAGGAGACTGTCTGTCCTCCATAGGGTGACACATGTAGAGGTGGCTATGAGGCCCTCTCTGCCCACCATAAGGTGACACACATAAGAATGAACTACCAGTCTGTTCCCTCTGCAGGATGAAAATAGTGGGACTTGGGGCTATTGGTCTTTCATTTTCGATTTCTTTTTCTTCTTCTTCTTTTTCTTTCCCTCCTCCTCTTCATCTTTGTCTAGTTCTGGTGGACAAGGTTTCAAATATGGTAGTTCCTTCCACACTTCCAGAAGTCGATATGGAGTTAGGCCATGGGCAACCAGAGCATCTGCATATCGGCAGTTGTCGTCACTCTTCAGGCCAAAGGAATGGAACCTTGGTTCATGATGGAAATTAACCTTGGCCGCCATAGCTAGGAACCCGAAGAAGACATCGTCCAGCGGGAAGGTAGGAATAATAGACGCCGCCCAGTGAAGAGACGGCACCAACTCCGATGGGAGGAGGAAACCACCACCAGAGACAAATGCAGGGTAGTAGCTATGGGGATAGACGGAGATGGGCACAGCGTACTTTCCCCAGCGCTCAGGAGGTGCGTGGATTTGCAGTTGGCCATGGATGTGAAGTCGATATTTCTGGGGAGAGGAGTGAATGTAGGACACCAAGGCATGTGGGTTCACAAATTCATCATCGTCACCTGTGAAAGGAAATAAGAGGGAAATCTTTCAGAATTGCAACTTTTTGTAACTTTCTGCAAACATAAACCACTTGCCGACCGCAATACGTATATATACTTTACGGTCTGTAAGTGCTTTACCGAGATTATGGCTGAAGACATCAGCCATAACCCGGGCACCGTTTTTTCAGCAGGTGGCCGGCTTTCTCAGGAAACCAATCCGAGCAGTTCATGAGCCGCTGGAATGGTTCCACCCTCCCGACGCTCGCCGGTGTTTCCCGAGCTTACTGTTTCCACTGGTTTGCCTGAGAAACGTTCCAGCAGTGCGACCGGCTGCTCCAATAGGCAATCAAAGTGTTGACACTCTTTGATCGACTCCATGGCCTTGGAGGATCGGAGCGACGTCATGGCGTCACTTCCGGTCCAGGCTGGAAGAAAAAAAAAAAAAATTATATATATATATATATATATATATATATATATATATATATATATATATATTTTTTTTTTTTTTTTTTTTTTTTTTTTTTTTAAAGAGAAAGATGAAAACTTTTTTTTTTTTTTGATCTTTTACTTTTAAAGTATTTTTAACCCCAGATCTCTTCATAAAGAGGACCTGTCATCCTTATTTCTATTACAAGTGATGTTTACATTCCTTGTAATATGAATAAGCGTTATAAATAAAAAGAAAAAATTAAGGGAACATTGTAAAAATAAAAAATAAAAAGTAAAATAAATAATAATAAAAAAAAAAAAATTTAAGCACCCCCACCCCTCCGTGCTTGTGCGCAGAAGTGAGCGCATAAGTAAGTCGCACACGCATATGTAAACTGTGTTCACACCACACGTGAGGTATTGCTGCGAACGTTAGAGTAGGAGCAATAATTCTAGCACTAGACCTCCTCTGTAACTCTAAACTGGTAACCTGTAAAGGCATTTAAAGCGTTGCTTAAGGAGATTTTTAAGTACCATAGTTTGTCACCATTCCACGAGTGTGTGCAATTTAAAGCCTAACCTGTTAGGTATCTATTTACTTGGTGTAACATCATCTTTTAAATTTTACATAAAAACAATTGGGGTAGCTATTGTGTTTTGTTTTTTTGTATTCCTTAAGGGCCGGTTCACACTGCAGGCGAGGCGAGGCGACTCAGACTTGCCTCGCCGCGACCTGCAGCGGCCTCGGCGGCGACTTGCAAATGACTTCTGTATAGAAGTCAATGCAAGTCGCCCCGAGGTCGCACAAAAGTAGTACAGGAACCTTTTTTCTGAGTCGGAGCGACTCGAGTCGCTCCTCTCAGAACGGTTCCATTGTACAGAACGGGGGCGACTTGCGAGAGCGAGGCGAGGCGAGTCGTGTCGCCTCGCATCGCCCGCTGTGTGAACCGGCTCTAACCATTTAAGGACCGAGCCTCTTTCTAAGATTTGTTGTTTACAAGTTAAAAAGTTTTTTTGCTAGAAAATTACTTAGAACCCCCAAACATGATAAAAAAAATGTCTAACACCCTAGAGAATAAAACGGCGGTCGTTGCAATACCTTATGCCACACCGTATTTGCGCAGCGGCCTTACAAGCGGACTTTTTTTGGAAAAAATACACTTTTTTGAATTAAAAAATAAGACAACAGTAAATGTTAGCCCACAGTTTTTTCATATTGTGAAAGAGAATGTTACGCCGAGTAAATTGATACCCAACATGACAGGCTTCAAAATTGCACCCGCTCATGTAATGGCGACAAACTTTTACCCTTAAAAATCTCCATAGGCAACATTTAAAAAAATTCTACAGGTTGCATGTTTTAAGTTACAGAGGAGGTCTAGGGCTAGAATTATTGCTCTCGCTCTACCGATCGCGGCGATACCTCACATGTGGGGTATCGCCGTTCTGTGAGAGGGGAAAATTGAGATCTTGTGTTTTTGCTAAGCAGGAACACAGAGGTGAGCACTGGACAGGGGGCACGGAGGTGAGCACTAGACAGGGGGCGCAGAGGTGAGCACTAGGCAGGGGGCACAGAGGTGAGGACTGGACAGGGGGCATAGAAGTGAGCACTGGACAGGGGGCGTAGAGGTGAGCACTGGACAGGGGGCGTAGAGGTGAGCACTGGACAGGGGGTGTAGAGGTGAGCACTGGACAGGGGGTGTAGAGGTGAGCACTGGACAGGGGGCGCAGAGGCGAGCACTAGACAGGGGGCCCAGAGGTGAGCACTAGACAGGGGGCGCAGAGGTGAGCACTAGACAGGGGGCGCAGAGGTGAGCACTAGACAGGGGTTGTAGAGGTGAGCACTAGACAGGGGTCATAGAGGTGAGCACTAGACAGGGGGCGTAGAGGCGAGCACTGGACAGGGGGCGTAGAGGCGAGCACTGGACAGGGGGCGTAGAGGTGAGCACTGGACAGGGGGCGTAGAGGTGAGCACTGGATAGGGGGTGTAGAGGTGAGCACTGGATAGGGGGCGCGGAGGCGAGCACTAGACAGGGGGCGCGGAGGCGAGCACTGGACAGGGGGCGCGGAGGCGAGCACTGGACAGGGGGCGCGGAGGCGAGCACTGGACAGGGCGCGCGGAGGCGAGAACTGGACAGGGGGCGCGGAGGCGAGAACTGGACAGGGGGCGCGGAGGCGAGAACTGGACAGGGGGCGCGGAGGCGAGAACTGGACAGGGGGCGCGGAGGCGAGAACTGGACAGGGGGCGCGGAGGCGAGAACTGGACAGGGGGCGCGGAGGCGGGCACTGGACAGGGGCCCTGGAGGTGAGCACTAGACAGGGGGTGCAGAGGTGAGTACTAGACAGGGGGCGCAGAGGCGAGTACTAGACAGGGGGCGCAGAGGCGAGTACTAGACAGGGGGCGCAGAGGCGAGCGCTGGACAGAGGGTGCAGAGGTGAGCACAAGACAGGGGGCGTAGAGGTGAGCACTGGACAGGGAACACGGAGGTGAGCACTGGACAGGGGGCGCAGAGGTGGGCACTGGACAGGGGCCCTGGAGGTGAGCACTAGACAGGGGGTCCAGAGGCGAGTACTACACAGAGGGCGCAGAGGCGAGCACTAGACAGGGGGCGTAGAGGTGAGCACTGGACAGGCGGTGCAGAGGTGAGCACAAGACAGGGGGCCCGGAGGTGAGCACTAGACGGGGGCGTAGAGGTGAGCACTGGACAGGGGGTGCAGAGGTGGGCACTGGACAGGGGCCCTGGAGGTGAGCACTAGACAGGGGGTGCAGAGGCGAGCACTAGACAGGGGGCATAGAGGTGAGCACTAGACAAGGGGCGTAGAGGTGAGCACTAGACAAGGGGCGTAGAGGTGAGCACAAGACAGGGGGCCCGGAGGTGAGCACTAGACAGGGGGCGTAGAGGTGAGCAATGGACAGGGGGCGCAGAGGTGGGCACTGGACAGGGGCCCTGGAGGTGAGCACTAGACAGGGGGTGCAGAGGCGAGTACTAGACAGGGGGCGCAGTGGCGAGCACTAGACAGGGGGCATAGAGGTGAGCACTGGATAGGGGGTGCAGAGGTGAGCACAAGACAGGGGGCCCGGAGGTGAGCACTAGACAGGGGCGTAGAGGTGAGCACAAGACAGGGGGCCCGGAGGTGAGCACTAGACAGGGGGCGTAGAGGTGAGCAATTGACATGGGGGCGCAGAGGTGGGCACTGGACAGGGGCCCTGGAGGTGAGCACTAGACAGGGGGTGCAGAGGCGAGTACTAGTCAGAGGGCGCAGAGGCGAGCACTAGACAGGGGGCGTAGAGGTGAGCACTGGACAGGGGCTGCAGAGGTGAGCACAAGACAGGGGGCCCGGAGGTGAGCACTAGACAAGGGGCGTAGAGGTGAGCACAAGACAGGGGGCCCGGAGGTGAGCACTAGACAGGGGGCGTAGAGGTGAGCAATGGACAGGGGGCGCAGAGGTGGGCACTGGACAGGGGCCCTGGAGGTGAGCACTAGACAGGGGGTGCAGAGGCGAGTACTAGACAGGGGGCGCAGTGGCGAGCACTAGACAGGGGGCATAGAGGTGAGCACTGGACAGAGGGTGCAGAGGTGAGCACTAGACAGGGGGCGTAGAGGTGAGCACTGGACAGGGGGTGCGGAGGTGAGCACTGGACAGGGAACGCGGAGGTGAGCACTGGACAGGGGGCGCAGAGGTGGGCACTGGACAGGGGCCCTGGAGGTGAGCACTAGACAGGGGGTGCAGAGGCGAGTACTAGACAGAGGGCGCAGAGGCGAGCACTAGACAGGGGGCGTAGAGGTGAGCACTGGATAGGGGGTGCAGAGGTGAGCACTGGACAGGGGGCGCGGAGGTGAGCACTGGACAGGGAACGCGGAGGTGAGCACTGGACAGGGGGCACAGAGGTTAGGGAGGGACATGAGGGGGAGGTAGATTGGGACCCTGATTTAGTCCTTTGGACAAGTCTTTTTTTTTTTTTTTTTTATTCCACATCCCTGAATTAATATACACTTATTTATTTTTTTACCAATACATTTTGGTCTAAATTTAGTTAATTTAGTTTAGTTTAATTTTTAGTAAATTATTGAGGTGATCAAATACCACCAAAAGAAATTTCTATTTGTGCAAAAAATAATATGTAGAAGTTTTATTTGGGTACAGTGTTGCATGACCGAGTAATTACCAGTTAATGTAGCGCAGTGCTGAATAGCAAAAAATGGCCTGGTCAGGAAGGGGGTAGAACCTTCTGGAGATCGGTGGTCAATGTACACTTAACAGTAGTTCAATTTTACTTCTACATACAGCACACCTCTATGCAGGCATGTACTGGCCATCGGGACTACCGGGAGATTCCCGGTGGGCCGATGGCTCAGTGGGCCGGTTTCAGTGACAGCCTAGCCAAATGAATGGCTGCGCTACTAGCACAGCCATTCATTTGAGCACCGCTGTACTTCCAAGCGCAGCGCGGCGCACTTCGGCTCTTTCCGCCCCCACTCGGCGCTCTCATAACACTAGTATTGCACACATCTTCGGCCACCTCCGGCCCACAGTCGTCCTTTTCCGCCACCGCTCGGCTTCCCCCGCCCGGCTCCTCTCCGACAGCGCTTCAGCGAACAAAACTCGGCTATCTCCGGCGGCCCCCGCGGTAACGGACGCTGTGAGTTTAAATGAGCCGGGGGCCGCCATGAGAGCAGCCGACAGGCAGAGAAGTCCCCGGAGCAGACGAGGGAGCCTGGAGGATGGCGGTGCTGCAGGAACCCATCCAGGTAACCGGCCGGCCCATTGAATACTGTATATAGCACATGGCTGTATATATATATATGTATATATATATATATATATATATGTATATAGAATATGGCTGTGTGTATATATATATATAGCAAAGGATGTGGTGCTAAATAAAATAACATAAAAAATCCATTTGGCGAAAATAATGGTTAAAATAATATGCAAAATCCAACATAGCTAAAAGTTCACCAAAACTGTCAATTAATATTAAAATGTGCATAAAAATATTTTCAGCAAAAAAATCATATATAAAAAATGCTTATAATTAAAACCCCCCCTTTTTTTTGCACTCTTTTTGCACTTTAATACCAAGGACATAGTTTGGATAAAATGGTTTTAATTATAAGCATGGTTTATATATGAATTTTTTGCAGAAAATTTTTTTTATGCACATTTCAATATTAATTGACACGTTTGATGTACTTTTAGCTATGTTGGATTTTTTGTATTATTTGAATCATTATTTGCACCAAATGATTTTTTTTTATGTTATTTTGGTTAGCATCACATCCTTTGCTATATATTCAATTTATCTGTGGGTTTGTGTTAGGCCCCTTTCACACATGCGGATGATATGTCCGTATTTCATCCATCCGTTTGCGGATGAAATACGGGCATACATTCATCCCTATGGGATAGCATGAACATCCGCAGACACCCGATTTCCTCCGCCTCCGCAACAGTCCGATTCTGCAGACGGAGGAAAATCCTATTTTTCTATCCGTCTGCAGAGCGGATCGGATGAACACGGACAGACGGTCCGTACGCATCCGATCCCCCATAGAGGAGAGCGGAGAGCTGACAGGGCGGTCCCTGCACTAGGCTTGTGCAATTCGTTTCGTAACGAATCGAAATTCGGACGAATTTTGCATCTTTCAGACATTCGGATGCATCCGAATGTCCGAATAAAAAAATAACAAATTACAACGAATACGAAAGAAATATAACGAATGAATTCGACATGATTCGAAATTATTTCAACCGCATTCGAAATTATTTCAACATGATTCGACATTATTTCAACCACATTCGAAAATATTTTGTGACCCGACTTTAGGACCATGTATCTCGGGGTCACTTGGTGCTAGACACTTCAAATTTGGATATGTTGTAGTGCTAGTATTATTGTGTTTGCATACCAAATTTATTAGTTATTAGAGCAGAGAATGACATTTTGCGACCCGATTTTGGGGCCACATATCTCGGGGTCACTTATAGCTAGAAACCCCAAATTTGGTATGCAAACACAATAGTACTAGCACTACAACATATCCAAATTTGGAGTTTCTAGCACCAAGTGACCCCGAGATACATGGCCCTAAAGTCGGGTCACAAGATATTTTCGAATGTGGTTGAAATAATGTCGAATCATGTTGAAATAATTTCGAATGCATTCGAAATTATTTCAACATGATTCGACATTATTTCAACTGCATTCGAAATGATTTCAACATGATTCGACATTATTTCAACCACATTCGAAAATATTTTGTGACCCGACTTTAGGGCCATGTATCTCGGGGTCACTTGGTGCTTCAAATTTGGATATGTTGTAGTGCTAGTATTATTTTGCATACCAAATTTGGAGTTTCTAGCACCAAGTGACTCCGAGATACATGGCCCTAAAGTTGGGTCACAAAATATTTTCGAATGTGGTTGAAATAATGTCGAATCATGTTGAAATCATTTCGAATCCGGTAGAAATATTTTCGAATTTGGTTGAAATATTTTCGAATGTGGCCGATTTTTCGAATTCGGTAGAAAACTAAACGAAATCCGAAAACGAATTTAAGGAAGTTAACGAATATAACTAAACGAAATTAATGAATTAACGAATTAAAATGAAACGAAACTTAACGAATTTTTTCCTTTTGCACATGTCTACCCTGCACAGTGTGCGGAGACCGCCCTGTCCGCAGCCGGCTCAGCGGGGACAACGGAGCGATCCCCGCTGAGCGAGCGGATCATCACGGGGCGGATCATTACTGATCCGTCCCGTGTGAAAGGCGCCTAAACCTGTTTGATGTTGGCAGCTTCTCATTACTGCGGTTGATCAAAAATAGGTGTGCGCATTAGTTTTTTATTTTAAAATATATAATGCAGAGCCAGACTTCAGGGCAGGTGACAGGGGGACACCAGGGGGTAGAGGGGGGGGGGGGGGGGGTCTGGAAAATAAAAGATCACCAGCAGTGTGCTGTTGGCTTCTGAGTTTGCATACTCCTGCTATGTGTCTAGCCGGGCCGTGATGACGTCACTCTCGTGCAAGTGCGCAGCATACTGTTTTTGTGCGTGTTTGCAAAATTGGAGTGGGCCGGTCTGGATGAAGTCCAGGGCCAAATTTTTGTCCCAGTCCAGCCCTGCCTCTATGTGGTCACTTACCTTTAAATATATAGGTAGCCTCTGGACACCGGTAGTTTAGCCACTCGAGAAAACATCGTTCTTTCAGAGACAAGTTATGGTGGCTCTCTATGAAGTCCCAGAGAATGATGTCCCTGTGGATGGAAGCCTCCTCAACCAGCCTCTCCATCTGCCTCCTCAGCCCAGAACTGGCCACCAGAAACACCCGCTTTAAGTGATACCCCCCCAGATTTCTCTCCCTGGCCCATGTCTTCCTGAGAGATTCACGTCTCTCTTTGTTGGCCGGGTGGGACTTCACCGCCAGAAGGATCAACGGCTCCTGGGTCTTGCAGTATCCAAAGAGGCCTATAACAGCTCGGCACCTGTACTTCTGGAGGGCAGGGTACAACCTGGTATATTCCGACAGGTTTAGATAGAAGCTGAAGTTCGTGTCGTAAAGAGTGGCTGATCGGCGGAGAGATGGGGGAGAGCTAAGATTGGCCGGGAATGGTTGGTGGAGGTCTGGAAGGTCGCCTATAGGCTCACTCTCATAAAGGATATAGGTGAGGAGAGACAGGGTTAAGTACAGAGAGATGGAGAGGACGGTGATGGACGATCGCCTTCGTCTTACCATACCCTGCAGAGAGGAACAAACAGGAGAGGTGTGAAGAATCTATTTAGATAAAGATTCATACTATATATCAGTCTCTGCACCAGACGAGCTTACACTCTTATTCACATTAGTCTCTGTACCAGAGGAGCTTACACTCTAATGTCCCCTCCCCACAGTCACACACGATTATTATTGAACATTCATATGGCTCTGACATATACCGCAGTGCAGTACAGAGAACACTGAGCCAGTCACGTCAGTGTCTGTACCAGAAGAGCCTGTACTCTAATGTTCTGAAAGAAACAACCTCCGCTTGCGGTCAAAGCTGTGAAAGTTTATTTTGAAGAGAAGAGTTACAATTCTGTAGTGCCCTCCTCTGGTTAGGCTGCTGGTTTCAGTTTAGTTTTTGGTTTCACTGTAGTCAGTTGAGCAGCAGTTGATTGTTTTTGTCTGATCAGGGTTTCCTAGTTGGGTGTTCTATTCCTCTCTGGGCCGGTGCTACCATTAGGAAAACTAGGCAGCCGCATAGGGCGCACTGCTGCCTAGGGCACCCCAGCCACTGGTGTACCTACTCTCTTCTCTCTGCAGCAAGCAACTAAGTCTCAGCGGAGGACTGCCTGTGTCCCGACTGAATGCAAGCAAGCAAACATTAATTGATGGGCACTGGTAGGCTGGATTTGATGGGCGCTGGTGAGGCTGCATTAGATGGGCACCGGTAGGCTGCATTTGATGGGCACTGGTGAGGCTGCATTTGATGTGCGCTGGTGAGGCTGCATTTGATGTGCGCTGGTGAGGCTGCATTTGATGGGTGCTGGTGAGGCTGAATTTGATGGGCACTGGTGAGGCTACATTTGATAGGTGCTTCATTAAAAAGGTGGAGTATACATGGGCAGGGCAAGGGGGTGGAGTCAGGGGCAGAGCCACGGGGGGGAGGTGTCGAAATGAGATTTAGCCTAGGGCAGTGATGGCGATCCTTGGGACTGTCTGTGTCTTGACTGAATGAAAGCAAGCAAACATTAATTGATGGGCGCTGGTGAGGCTGCATTTGATGGGCGCTGGTGAGGCTGCATTTGATGGGCGCTGGTGAGGCTACATTTGATGGGTGCTTCATTTAAAAGGTTGAGTATACATGGGCAGGGCAAGGGGGTGGAGTCAGGAGCAGAGCCACGGGGGGGTGGCAAAATGAGGTTTAGCCTAGGGCGGTGATGGCGAACCTTGGGACTGTCTGTGTCTCAACTGAATGGAAGCAAGAAAACATTAATTGATCGGCACTAGTAGGTTGCATTTGATGGGCGCTGGTGAGGCTGCATTTGATGGGCGCTGGTGAGGCTACATTTGATAGGTGCTTCATTAAAAAGGTGGTGTATACATGGGCAGGGCAAGGGGGGTGTAGTCAGGGGCAGAGCTACGGGGGGGGGGATGGCAAAATAAGGTTTAGCCTAGGGCAGTGATGGTGAACCTTGGCACCCCAGATGTTTTGGAGCTACATTTCCGATAATGCTCTGGCACTCTGCAGTGTAGTTGAGCATCATGGGAAATGTAGTTCCAAAACATCTGGGGTGCCAAGGTATGCCATCACTGGCCTAGGGTGTAAAAAATCCTTGCTCCAGCTCTGATTCCTCTCACCTGCTTCTGAAAGCTTCCAGAATATAGGGCAGGGAGAGTCAAATGACCAGCATGAATTATTGTCATGCCCCAGCCAATCTCTGGAAGAAGGCATCTAAAAGGTGGCTGGGGGAGGTTATAAATGCTTGTGAGGCCTTTCCAGAGTGTTCTTTCCTCTTCAGGTAGGGTTCCAGTTCTCCAGCGTCTGCTGCCCCTAGGAAAGAGCTACTGAGACATGACATTGCAGTCTGGCCCTCAGCAGGAACTAGGCTGAAGGCCTGGAAGAGTTTTCCAATGGACTTTTACTTGAGGGCACTGTCCTGAAGTCCTGGTTTGGAAAAGGATCCACTGAGGATCTACCTGTGGGTGTTGGCTGACTGACCACTCCTGTGAGTAAGACCTGATTTTGGACTGGTGTGGCCTGCTCCTGTTAGGATTTCTCTCTCCTGTAAGAAGTTTATTCTCTCGTCAGTGGCGTAACTAGAACCTTCAGGGCCCCAATGCAAGAAACCATGAAGGGCCCCCCTGAACCCCAGCCAGGGCCCTTCCCTCCGAGTCCGGCGGTGGAACTCCAGGGCGTGGTCACAGGTATGACCTTTCTGAGCCCTGTAGTTCCACCACTGGCATCAGTAGTTTTTTTTATTATTATTTTTTTAATTTTTAGGTGCCCCATTGGGGGACTGTCCCTAGGCAGGATGGGGTCCCCGTCCCCAGACGTGCCCTGGTCCTTTTCTCCAGGGCAGATAAAGTTACTGCCCCCAGGTGAGAAGGGGTCCCTGTCCCCAGGGGAGATGGGGGTCCCTGTCCCCACGTGAGAAGGGGCCCCTGTCCCCAGGGGGAGATGGAGGGGGTAAGTAATGGTGTGTGGGGGATGGGGTCCTCTCACTCACCATGACCAAGCTGTAGGCCGTGCACTCATCCATGTTGGCCTGGGCTCCATCCAGTGTGCTGGACGGGCGATCAGCATATCTCCCAGAGAGACCTTTCATCATCTGTGTATGACGGGGGAGGAGGGGGTCTGCAGACAAGCCTGCAGTGTCCTCCGGGGGGCTCTCATAGGGCTGCACTGCATCTGTGTGCTTAAAGTTTGTTTACCCGGGAGAAGTATGCAGTGCAGTGTGGGCCGGACTCGGGGGGGGGGGGCGGGACTCTGGCTGGGGAGAACAGACATCGGACTGAGCGGCAATGCATGGAGCAGGAGAGGGGTACTCTGAGGAGCCAGTCGAGGACACAGGTCATACGGGGAATGCACAACTAAAGAGCAGCCAGTGCGATAGTCGAGCATGGAGCTCTGCTAGTCACCCTCCACCTCCAGCCACCCGTGTGCAGGGTGCACTGGTAACCCTAGCTGCCTATGCTGCTGCCGGCCATATGTAGAGGGGGCTGCATGGGCCCCCTGCAGCACAGGGCCCGGTTGCTACACCCTCTATAATTACGCCCCTGCCTCTCGTCAATTGCTATTATCGTTTTTGGGGTATCCTGAACCCCTCCCCTGTTTAGGTTCCTCAGCAATAAATTCTAAAAAGACATCCCGTAGATGGAGCCATTATTGTTGGGGGGGTCATGGAACTGTACTAGTAAGGGAGGTATATTCCCGGCAGCCCCTCCGGGGGTTAGCGCTGCAAAGTGAAAGTAAATATTAGAAAGTAGAGAGATTAGCATGCATGGCGTTCCCTCAAAATGGCAGTAGTTTCCTAAGATCTGACCTCCTGATCAAAACAAGGAACTTTTAGGCTCCGGTCCTGGACAGTTGCCATGTTCCACCCTCCCAAATAGGAAACATTTTACATATTGTTAGAACACATGGTTAGTTACAAGAGACATTAATTTCTGCTGTTTCTGGACATCTTTTTGGCTTGACAAACCTCAAGACTCCCAAATACTCCGCTGTAATACAAGAAGACTAAAGGCTTGTACACACTATAAGAAAATCGGGCGAAAGTTTTCGTCCAAAGAATTTTCGTACGATATTGGTATAGTGTGTACACAACTTTCGACAGCCGATTCCGAATTTTCCTGTGAAAATTCCCGAAGGGACAGGCTCCAAAATTTTTCTTGTACGGGAACAGAACAAACGATTTTCCGCTTTATTTGTACTGTTTTCATACGACTTTCATACAAGACAAATCAGAAAACGAAGACTGCGCATGTTTAGAAACAATAAACAACAACCAAAAAAAAAGCCTTTGTCGTACGAGAATATTCGTAAGAATTTTCGTACAAATTTTCTTTTATCATTTCCGATTTGCTGCGAAGCATCGAGAAAAATCGGACGAACGTTCGCCCGATTTTCTTACAGTGTGTACCCCACTTAACTTTTTGTATGGTCCATAGCAAGTTAATCCAAGGTTCCAGAGGAGAGCAGCCTGTTCCTGCTATATCTTTCTGCCAAGTCATTCTAGCATGTGAACCTGTTATTATATAAAGAACCTAACATTAGCATATAAGCACTTAATAATTTCATTGAATTGTTAGTAAAATGCATGATAATTATTTTCAATTATTATTATCTTCATTATTAATAATGTATATAGCTTTCACATATACTATATTACCAAAAGTATTGGAGCGCCTGCCTTTACACGCACATGAACTTTAATGGCATCCCAGTCTTAGTCCGTAGGGTTCAATATTGAGTTGGCCCACCCTTTGCAGATATAACAGCTTCAACTCTTCTGGGAAGGCCGTCCACAAGGTTTAGGAGTGTATCTATGGGAATGTTTGACCATTCTTCCAGAAGCGCATTTGAGAGGTTGGACAAGAAGGCCTGGCTCGCAGTCTCCACCCTAATTCATCCCAAAGGTGTTCAATGGGGTTGAGGTCAGGACTCTGTGTAGGCCAGTCAAGTTCCTCCACCCCAAACTCGCTGAAACATGTCTTTATGAACCTTGCTTTATGCACTGGTCCAAATCATTTGGTGGAGGGGAGATTATAGTGTCGGGCTGATTTTCAGGGGTTGGGCTTGGCCCCTTAGTTCCAGTGAAGGGAACTCTTAAGGCGTCAGCACACCAAGACATTTTGGACAATTTCATGCTCCCAGCTTTGTGGGAACAGTTCCAACATGACTGCGCATCAGTGCACAAAGCAAGGTCCATAAAGACATGGATGAGCGAGTTTGGGGTGGAGGAACTTGACTGGCCTGCACAGAGTCCGGACCTCAAGACTTTGGGATGAATTAGAGTGGAGACTATGAGCCAGGACTTCTCCTCCAACATCATTGCCTGATCTGACAAATGCGCTTCTGGAAGAATGGTCAAAAATTCCCATAGACACATCTCCTAAACCTTGTGGACAGCCTTCCCAGAAGAGTTGAAGCTGTTATAGCAGCAAAGGGAGGGCCAACTCAATATTGAACCCTACGGACTAAGACTGGGATGCCATTAAAGTTCATGTGCGTGTAAAGGCAGGTGTCCCAATACTTTTGGTAACATAATGTATACCGCATTGTTGTACAGAATGGACCTTGAGCCAGTCACATCAGTCTCTGTACCAGAGGAGCTTACACTCTAATGCCCCCCCCCCCACAGTCACACACACTATTATAATTATACATTTATATAGCTCTGACATATACTGCAGTACTGTATAGAGCCAGTCCCATTAGTCTGTACCAGAGGAGCTTACACTCTAATGACCGCCACAGTCACTCTATTATTATACATTTAATGTATCTCACAAAAGTGAGTACACCCCTCACATTTTTGTAAATATATTATATGTTTTCATGTGACAACACTGAAGAAATGACACTTGTCTACAATGTAAAGTAGTGAGTGTACAGCTTGTATAACAGTGTACATTTTCTGTCCCCTCAAAATAACTCAACACACAGCCATTAATGTGTAAACCACTGGCAACAAAAGTGAGTACACCCCTAAGTGAAAATGTCCAAATTGGGCCCAATTAGCCATTTTCCCTCCCCGGTGTCATGTGACTCGTTAGCGTTACAAGGTCTCAGGTGTGAATGGGGAGCAGGTGTGTTCAATTTGGTGTTATCGCTCTCACTCTCTCATACTGGTCACTGGAAGTTCAACATGGCACCTCATGGCAAAGAACTCTCTGAGGATCTGAAAGAAATTTTTGTTGCTCTACATCAGGGGTCTTAAACTGGCAGCCTTCCAACTGTTGCAGAACTACAAGTCCCACAAGTTATTGCAAGGCTGACAGTTGCAAGCATGTCTCCCTCAAGCAGAGGCATGATGGGATTTGTAGTAACGCAACAGCTGGAGGGCCAACAGTTTGAGACCTCTGCTCTACATAAAGATGGCCTAGGCCAGTGATGGCAAACCTTGGCACCCCAGATGTTTTGGAACTACATTTCCCATGATGCTCAATTACACTGCAGAGTACACGAGCATCATGGGAAATGTAGTTCCAAAACATCTGGGGGTGCCAAGGTTCACTATCACTGCCCTAGGCTATAAGAAGATTGCCAAGACCCTGAAACCAATCTGCAGTGGCCAAGACCATACAGCGGTTTAACAGGACAGGTTCCACTCAGAACAGGCCTCGTCATGGTCCACCAAGGAAGTTGAGGTCACGTGCTCAGCCTCATATCCAGAGGTTGTCTTTGGGAAATAGACGTATGAGTGCTGCCAGCATATAAACAGAAGAAAAAACAGCGCCAATCTAAGTGCAGTATTGTTGAATCAAAGACATTTAATTTGTGAAGTTATGCACTCACACTCTACCAGAAGGTTTCAGGCACATCATGTATCTAGAGGGCATCGCAGGGCTCTCGAGGAGAAGCGGTAACTCGTTCGGCTGTATCTCTCGTCCGGTGGCGCCGGTGGTTCCCAGCGTCGCACGGCTTGGTGTAACAGCGTCAGGGAGGTCCGTTCGTCCGTTCGTTGTTATGTTGAGGGGCGCACTGCGATGACGTTTCGTTGTGGTTTACGTTGCACGCGTTCGGAGCATGCGTGCTCCTTCATCAGGCATCTGGGTTACTATGTTTGGAGTGGTTTAAATAGGGAAAGGGGGCAGTTCTAATTAGTCGTTTAGGTTCCACCTTATGGGGCGGAGCTGTTCCGACCAAAGCATGGTGTTGATTGCTCATGTGTTGCAGGCTGGTTGTATGTGATTATTGTGTGTGTGTCCATCAATGTATGTGGATACAAGTTGGATAGTGTGGACAAGATGTGGGAAAAAGTGATAAGAGTTGGAACTTTTTTATTTATTTAATTGTTTTAAAAATTGTTTTAAAAAATTATGAAAATACTTGTTAGAAGTATAAAATAGAAGTGGATTTTGCAAGAATTAAAAGAAGGTTGTTAAAAATTGAAAAAATACATAGAAAATACATATAAAGAATATATATATATATATATATATATATATAAAAAAGAAATTTTTTATATATAAAAAATATATAAAGAATCAATAAAAATAGAAGTAAAAATAAGGATAAAATTACAATAGGAATAAAAATAACAATAAAAAAAACAATAAAAATAAAAATAAAGATAAAAATAAAAATAAAAATAAAAATAGAACTAGGAATAAAAATAAAATTAAAATGAAAAAGGGGCAAAAAATTGTTAATTAAATTGCTGAAGGTATATTTCTATGGTGGGTATTATGACATAACATGGTGAGAGACATGTATATTGATAGGATTTGATATTGTGAGAATTTGGTACTGTAAAATACAATAAAATGGTGTTAAAATGAGACGTGGATGTTAGAGCAGAACATACACATACATATATATATATATATATACATACACATACACACACATACATATATATATATATATATATATATATATATATATACATACACATACATACATACATACGCATGCACACGCACTCGTACGTGTGTGAACCCACTTATAGTGGGATCAGAAAAAGGCGTGTGGATACTGATTTCTGGAGGTGAGGGCGGGGGGGGAAGGGGAGGGGGGGGGGGGGTGCGGGGGCGGCTAAGCAATTTTAAGTCTCATTAAAAAATCTCATGGAAAAAGTGTGATGGGTAAAAATTAGACAACTGAGTTGATTTCTATGTCCTCGTTGAGGCCTCCAGGCGTGAGGGTGTCTAACGTATATATCCAAAAAGTTTCCCTCTCGCAGAGACGTTTGAAACGTTCTGCGAGGGGGAAGGATCCAGGTATCTGTTCAAGGGCCCATACTTGCATGCCCTCTGTGGACCCTTGATGGTGTTCTTTAAAGTGTCGTGGGATAGTGAGATTGGAGTCCCCTTCTACTGATCGGCGATGTTCGCCAAACCTTTTTCTTAGGGTACGAATGGTACGCCCTATATAAAGTAGATTGCAAGGGCAGCGGATTGCATATATTACAAACTCAGAGGAGCAGTTGTAGAACTCTTTTAGTTGGTATGTGTTGCCCTTTGTCGTAAAAGATTTTTGGCGGTGTTGGACAAATTTACAGGTGAGACATTTTTGTTTCTTGCATTGGTACATGCCCTTCAGGGTGAGGAATGTCCTGAGTGGCTTTGGTTTGTTATCGGTTTTTAATTTGCTCGGGGCGATAAAACTTTTTATGTTGCGTGCTCTACGATATGTTATCTTGGGGGTATCTGTTATGGAGGTTTTTAACAGAGGGTCTTCTAGAAGGATACTCCAATGGTTTTTGAAGATTTTTTCCATTTTTTTGTGTTGGGAGTGATATTGAGTAATGAATCTGGTGCTGTGAGTTTGGGAATGGACAGTGGGTTTGTTCGGTGTGGTTTCATGTGGTTGGGGTGTGACCGGGTGTGTTACTGGCTGGGTGTCCAGGAATTTGGTGAAGGCTTCATCTACTAGGGTGGGGGGATAGCCTTTGTCTTCAAATTTTCTTTTAAACAGAGTGCCCTGCTCGATATAATCTGAGTTGTGAGTACAATTTCGTTTTAAACGATTAAATTGACTCTTTGGGATATTGGTGATCCACCTTGGGTGGTGGCAACTTTGGAAGTGTAAATATGAATTTCCTGCAGTGGGTTTTATGTGGTTTCTTGCGAAGATGGTTTTATTGATATGACAGAGTTCAAGATCTAAAAAGGGTAAGGTATCTGGACTGGATTCAAAAGTGAAAGATAGGCCTAGATCATTAGCGTTACAGTGTGAGACGAAGTGGTCTATGGGTGGTCCGGTGTTGTCCCATATGATGATAATATCATCTATATAGCGACCTATGTATATAATATGCTCTGTATATGGATTGTTGTTCCAAATGTAAAGAGTTTCCCAGAAGCCCATTGTCAGGTTTGCATAGCTAGGTGCAAAATTGGCACCCATAGCTGTCCCTTGGGTTTGTAAGTAGAATTTTTTATTGAAGGAGAAGTAGTTGTGGGTGAGGCAGAACTTTGTGGAATCTAAGATAAACTCTGCTTGTGCAGTTTTTAGGGATGGGTCTAGGGCTAAGAAGTGTTTTACTGCCTGAAGGCCAACAGCATGGGGAATTGAAGTATAGAGGGAATTGACATCTAAGGACACCCATTGGTAGGTGGGCTCCCAGGAGTAGGTTTTTAGGATCTCTAATAGGTGTGTACCATCTCGTATGTAAGTTTGGAGATTCTGTGCCAGTGGTTGCAGGAAATGGTCAATGTAGATAGAAAAGGGGCTAGTTATACTTTCCATTGCGGCAACAATTGGTCTCCCCGGGGGATTCTCTGAATTTTTATGTATTTTGGGAAGGTGATAGAAATAGGGAGTGTTATAATATGTTTTGGATAGAAAGGAAGCTTCTGCTTTTGTAATAATATTATCTCCAAGGGCTCGTTTTATGAGTGCTTCAGCTTCTATAGAGAAGAGGGGGAGCGGGTCACTTTTTAAGGGCTTGTATGTGTTGTTATCGGAGAGTAGTCTGTTGGCCTCATTTAGATAGTCTTCCGAATTCTGGATTACTATGCCACCTCCTTTGTCTGCTGTTTTGATGACAATAGAGTTATTTTTTGCTAGACTTTGGAGAGCCCGGGCTTCTTGTGGGGTGAGGTTGTTCCTGTGGTGATGCAGGGGGGAGGGGGGTGGCCTTAATTTACAAAGTCGTTTGATATCTGCATACACAACCTGGTAGAAACTTTGTATGTAAGGGCCTTTTGCCTGGCTGGGGTTGAAGATGGATTTTGGCCTAAGAGAAGTGTGTTTTATTGGGGGGGAATCTGGTTGATAATAAATGCAAGAAGTGTCTGAGAGACTAATGGTGGTGACGGCGGGGTCTTCATTCATATTGTATAATTCTTCCAAAATGGCTAGGCAGGGATCATCTTGGTATATATTTTTTGTACATAAAGGAGAGGTATTGTACATACTGGGTATTGTGGTATTGTTGGGATTTTCCTTATTGGATTTGATATTGAAAAAGCGTTTCACTGTGAGATTACGTATAAATTTGTTTAGATCCACAAATAAAGTGAAAGGGTTGGGCTGGCTGGTGGGTGCGAAGTTGAGTCCTTTATTAAGTAGAGAGATTTCATCTGGGACCAGGGTATGTGAAGAAAGGTTGTAGATTTTTATAGTTTGGCAAACTTTTCTTTGGGTTTTGTTTCTTCTCCCCCCTCTTCTGCCTCTTCTAGTTTTCTTTTTTGTGCAGGTTGAGGGGTTAGGACTAAAAAAGACTGGTCGTCTGTCTGTGTGGGAAACTCGAGAGGGCAATTTTGGACTATTTGTGAATAGGTTTTATATTGACCCATTGCAATGTTAGTATCATGTGTGCTTTGGAGAGACTGTTTTACAGGAACATCCGGAGTGGTTGTATTGGAGGTAGCCTGATTACTCTTTTTTGTGTGTCCTGGAGGGGTATTATCACCTCTATTGGTATTATTTTTATTACTATTTTTGTGTTGGTTGGGGGTGTTTGTTGGTTTGTTATTAATTGCACTGTCAATAGGAGTAGTGGTATATTTTCTATTTTGTAGGGTTTCTATATTTCTTTTTGGTTTTCTATACCGTTTAGGTTTTGGTTGTGAGGTGTGGGGGCTGTTCTCCCTTATGGGTTCTGGATTGTAGGACGATATGTGTTGTGTTGGTTGGTTGGTGTGTTTTGAGTATGGATGTTGGGAGGGATATTGGGAGGGAAGTATAGGAGGGTGGTGGGTTTTGAAGGGCCGAAAGGACGGTGGAAATTGGATCTGCATTAGAGGCACTGGAGCAGAGTTATTGGTTTTCCATTGGAAGACCCTTTTGTTGTTGTAGTCATCCACATCTCGTCTCATTTTTTGGAGTTTTGCCTTAATTAGTTTATCTTCATCTAATTTTGTTTTTTTCTTTAGTAGATCTAGCCATGTGCTGGGAAGGTTTGGTGTCTCCTTAGTGAGGTTTAGTATCTGATTTTTTAGTTTTTCTGAAAGAGACGTGCTTTTGAGGTCACGCTGTTTCAAAATGATGTTTATCCATTTTTGGGAACAAAATTCAGAGATATGTTCCCATTCGGTTTGGAGATCGGGTGAGAGGAAGGCACATCTAGTTTTTATTCTGAGGCCCCTCGGGGTAATTTTGGAGGAAAGGTAGTTTTCAAGAAAAAACTTGTCCCATTTTTGGTGATTAAGTGTTATGATTGAATCCTCAATTTTTCTAAATAGTGTGCATAATTTCATATATACATTCTCTCCTATTTTGAAATGTACCTTGAAAAAGTCTTTTGGGAATTGCGAAAATAATTCATCTAAAAAAACGTATTTGGAATGCTCTACTGATTGAAGCATGTCCATTGTAGGAAAAAAAAAAAAAAAAAAAAAAAAAAAGGGAAAACTGGAAAAATTGGAAAGAATAATAATGAGAAGTATAAAAAATATATATAAAAAAATATATATAAAAAAATATATATACAAAATAATAATAATAGTGGATAAAAGATAAAAGAGATATATAAAAAAATATAAAAGATATATGTATATATATATAAAATAAAAACAACAAATTGATTGATTGTTAGGGGAGGGGGATGTGGATGTGTGTATGTGGTATTGTTATAGGAGTATCTGGGCAGGTCGATGCGCTTGTGTAACTCTTCTGATGTGAGTGGTATGTGTATACACACGTGGGCGCATGTGTGTATGTTTTTTTGTCCATAAAGCAGAGCTGCAGGCACAAACTTCTAGTGAAAGTACAGAGTAAGAAAAAATTGTTTTTTTGTGCGTTGCGCTGCTGGATTATATATGTCCTGGATTGGGGGAGTGAGGAAGGAAAAAAGAGGGGTTTTTTTATGGGGGAGGGGAAAAAGGTTTGGGGGAAAAAAAACGCTGAAGTTGATAAATTGGTGTGGCGGATTTAGGGATGTCAAGTCTGCTTATCACAGAGTTTTGCAATCCTTGCTCTGTATGTCAGTAAATGCAGCAGAAGTAATGGATAGCTGGCAGGATCACAAATTATAGTCCACAGTTACTGGTTGTGGAAAATAGTCATAGAAAGGGGATGATTTCTTTAGCACAGGCAGGTAGGCAGCATGTTCAAGGATAGAAGGTACCTTGTAAAAGACATATAAACAGAAGAAAAAACAGCGCCAATCTAAGTGCAGTATTGTTGAATCAAAGACATTTAATTTGTGAAGTTATGCACTCACACTCTACCAGAAGGTTTCAGGCACATCATGTATCTAGAGGGCATCGCAGGGCTCTCGAGGAGAAGCGGTAACTCGTTCGGCTGTATCTCTCGTCCGGTGGCGCCGGTGGTTCCCAGCGTCGCACGGCTTGGTGTAACAGCGTCAGGGAGGTCCGTTCGTCCGTTCGTTGTTATGTTGAGGGGCGCACTGCGATGACGTTTCGTTGTGGTTTACGTTGCACGCGTTCGGAGCATGCGTGCTCCTTCATCAGGCATCTGGGTTACTATGTTTGGAGTGGTTTAAATAGGGAAAGGGGGCAGTTCTAATTAGTCGTTTAGGTTCCACCTTATGGGGCGGAGCTGTTCCGACCAAAGCATGGTGTTGATTGCTCATGTGTTGCAGGCTGGTTGTATGTGATTATTGTGTGTGTGTCCATCAATGTATGTGGATACAAGTTGGATAGTGTGGACAAGATGTGGGAAAAAGTGATAAGAGTTGGAACTTTTTTATTTATTTAATTGTTTTAAAAATTGTTTTAAAAAATTATGAAAATACTTGTTAGAAGTATAAAATAGAAGTGGATTTTGCAAGAATTAAAAGAAGGTTGTTAAAAATTGAAAAAATACATAGAAAATACATATAAAGAATATATATATATATATATATATATAAAAAAGAAATTTTTTATATATAAAAAATATATAAAGAATCAATAAAAATAGAAGTAAAAATAAGGATAAAATTACAATAGGAATAAAAATAACAATAAAAAAAACAATAAAAATAAAAATAAAAATAAAAATAAAGATAAAAATAAAAATAAAAATAAAAATAGAACTAGGAATAAAAATAAAATTAAAATGAAAAAGGGGCAAAAAATTGTTAATTAAATTGCTGAAGGTATATTTCTATGGTGGGTATTATGACATAACATGGTGAGAGACATGTATATTGATAGGATTTGATATTGTGAGAATTTGGTACTGTAAAATACAATAAAATGGTGTTAAAATGAGACGTGGATGTTAGAGCAGAACATACACATACATATATATATATATATATATACATACACATACACACACATACATATATATATATATATATATATATATATATATATATATATATATACATACACATACATACATACATACATACGCATGCACACGCACTCGTACGTGTGTGAACCCACTTATAGTGGGATCAGAAAAAGGCGTGTGGATACTGATTTGTGGAGGTGAGGGCGGGGGGGGAAGGGGAGGGGGGAGGGGGGGGTGCGGGGGCGGCTAAGCAATTTTAAGTCTCATTAAAAAATCTCATGGAAAAAGTGTGATGGGTAAAAATTAGACAACTGAGTTGATTTCTATGTCCTCGTTGAGGCCTCCAGGCGTGAGGGTGTCTAACGTATATATCCAAAAAGTTTCCCTCTCGCAGAGACGTTTGAAACGTTCTGCGAGGGGGAAGGATCCAGGTATCTGTTCAAGGGCCCATACTTGCATGCCCTCTGTGGACCCTTGATGGTGTTCTTTAAAGTGTCGTGGGATAGTGAGATTGGAGTCCCCTTCTACTGATCGGCGATGTTCGCCAAACCTTTTTCTTAGGGTACCCAAAGAAAAGTTTGCCAAACTATAAAAATCTACAACCTTTCTTCACATACCCTGGTCCCAGATGAAATCTCTCTACTTAATAAAGGACTCAACTTCGCACCCACCAGCCAGCCCAACCCTTTCACTTTATTTGTGGATCTAAACAAATATATACGTAATCTCACAGTGAAACGCTTTTTCAATATCAAATCCAATAAGGAAAATCCCAACAATACCACAATACCCAGTATGTACAATACCTCTCCTTTATGTACAAAAAATATATACCAAGATGATCCCTGCCTAGCCATTTTGGAAGAATTATACAATATGAATGAAGACCCCGCCGTCACCACCATTAGTCTCTCAGACACTTCTTGCATTTATTATCAACCAGATTCCCCCCCAATAAAACACACTTCTCTTAGGCCAAAATCCATCTTCAACCCCAGCCAGGCAAAAGGCCCTTACATACAAAGTTTCTACCAGGTTGTGTATGCAGATATCAAACGACTTTGTAAATTAAGGCCACCCCCCTCCCCCCTGCATCACCACAGGAACAACCTCACCCCACAAGAAGCCCGGGCTCTCCAAAGTCTAGCAAAAAATAACTCTATTGTCATCAAAACAGCAGACAAAGGAGGTGGCATAGTAATCCAGAATTCGGAAGACTATCTAAATGAGGCCAACAGACTACTCTCCGATAACAACACATACAAGCCCTTAAAAAGTGACCCGCTCCCCCTCTTCTCTATAGAAGCTGAAGCACTCATAAAACGAGCCCTTGGAGATAATATTATTACAAAAGCAGAAGCTTCCTTTCTATCCAAAACATATTATAACACTCCCTATTTCTATCACCTTCCCAAAATACATAAAAATTCAGAGAATCCCCCGGGGAGACCAATTGTTGCCGCAATGGAAAGTATAACCAGCCCCTTTTCTATCTACATTGACCATTTCCTGCAACCACTGGCACAGAATCTCCAAACTTACATACGAGATGGTACACACCTATTAGAGATCCTAAAAACCTACTCCTGGGAGCCCACCTACCAATGGGTGTCCTTAGATGTCAATTCCCTCTATACTTCAATTCCCCATGCTGTTGGCCTTCAGGCAGTAAAACACTTCTTAGCCCTAGACCCATCCCTAAAAACTGCACAAGCAGAGTTTATCTTAGATTCCACAAAGTTCTGCCTCACCCACAACTACTTCTCCTTCAATAAAAAATTCTACTTACAAACCCAAGGGACAGCTATGGGTGCCAATTTTGCACCTAGCTATGCAAACCTGACAATGGGCTTCTGGGAAACTCTTTACATTTGGAACAACAATCCATATACAGAGCATATTATATACATAGGTCGCTATATAGATGATATTATCATCATATGGGACAACACTGGACCACCCATAGACCACTTCGTCTCACACTGTAACGCTAATGATCTAGGCCTATCTTTCACTTTTGAATCCAGTCCAGATACCTTACCCTTTTTAGATCTTGAACTCTGTCATATCAATAAAACCATCTTCGCAAGAAACCACATAAAACCCACTGCAGGAAATTCATATTTACACTTCCAAAGTTGCCACCACCCAAGGTGGATCACCAATATCCCAAAGAGTCAATTTAATCGTTTAAAACGAAATTGTACTCACAACTCAGATTATATCGAGCAGGGCACTCTGTTTAAAAGAAAATTTGAAGACAAAGGCTATCCCCCCACCCTAGTAGATGAAGCCTTCACCAAATTCCTGGACACCCAGCCAGTAACACACCCGGTCACACCCCAACCACATGAAACCACACCGAACAAACCGACTGTCCATTCCCAAACTCACAGCACCAGATTCATTACTCAATATCACTCCCAACACAAAAAAATGGAAAAAATCTTCAAAAACCATTGGAGTATCCTTCTAGAAGACCCTCTGTTAAAAACCTCCATAACAGATACCCCCAAGATAACATATCGTAGAGCACGCAACATAAAAAGTTTTATCGCCCCGAGCAAATTAAAAACCGATAACAAACCAAAGCCACTCAGGACATTCCTCACCCTGAAGGGCATGTACCAATGCAAGAAACAAAAATGTCTCACCTGTAAATTTGTCCAACACCGCCAAAAATCTTTTACGACAAAGGGCAACACATACCAACTAAAAGAGTTCTACAACTGCTCCTCTGAGTTTGTAATATATGCAATCCGCTGCCCTTGCAATCTACTTTATATAGGGCGTACCATTCGTACCCTAAGAAAAAGGTTTGGCGAACATCGCCGATCAGTAGAAGGGGACTCCAATCTCACTATCCCACGACACTTTAAAGAACACCATCAAGGGTCCACAGAGGGCATGCAAGTATGGGCCCTTGAACAGATACCTGGATCCTTCCCCCTCGCAGAACGTTTCAAACGTCTCTGCGAGAGGGAAACTTTTTGGATATATACGTTAGACACCCTCACGCCTGGAGGCCTCAACGAGGACATAGAAATCAACTCAGTTGTCTAATTTTTACCCATCACACTTTTTCCATGAGATTTTTTAATGAGACTTAAAATTGCTTAGCCGCCCCCGCACCCCCCCCTCCCCCCTCCCCTTCCCCCCCCGCCCTCACCTCCACAAATCAGTATCCACACGCCTTTTTCTGATCCCACTATAAGTGGGTTCACACACGTACGAGTGCGTGTGCATGCGTATGTATGTATGTATGTGTATGTATATATATATATATATATATATATATATATATATATATATATATATATATGTATGTGTGTGTATGTGTATGTATATATATATATATATATGTATGTATGTGTATGTTCTGCTCTAACATCCACGTCTCATTTTAACACCATTTTATTGTATTTTACAGTACCAAATTCTCACAATATCAAATCCTATCAATATACATGTCTCTCACCATGTTATGTCATAATACCCACCATAGAAATATACCTTCAGCAATTTAATTAACAATTTTTTGCCCCTTTTTCATTTTAATTTTATTTTTATTCCTAGTTCTATTTTTATTTTTATTTTTATTTTTATCTTTATTTTTATTTTTATTGTTTTTTTTATTGTTATTTTTATTCCTATTGTAATTTTATCCTTATTTTTACTTCTATTTTTATTGATTCTTTATATATTTTTTATATATAAAAAATTTCTTTTTTATATATATATATATATATATATATATATTCTTTATATGTATTTTCTATGTATTTTTTCAATTTTTAACAACCTTCTTTTAATTCTTGCAAAATCCACTTCTATTTTATACTTCTAACAAGTATTTTCATAATTTTTTAAAACAATTTTTAAAACAATTAAATAAATAAAAAAGTTCCAACTCTTATCACTTTTTCCCACATCTTGTCCACACTATCCAACTTGTATCCACATACATTGATGGACACACACACAATAATCACATACAACCAGCCTGCAACACATGAGCAATCAACACCATGCTTTGGTCGGAACAGCTCCGCCCCATAAGGTGGAACCTAAACGACTAATTAGAACTGCCCCCTTTCCCTATTTAAACCACTCCAAACATAGTAACCCAGATGCCTGATGAAGGAGCACGCATGCTCCGAACGCGTGCAACGTAAACCACAACGAAACGTCATCGCAGTGCGCCCCTCAACATAACAACGAACGGACGAACGGACCTCCCTGACGCTGTTACACCAAGCCGTGCGACGCTGGGAACCACCGGCGCCACCGGACGAGAGATACAGCCGAACGAGTTACCGCTTCTCCTCGAGAGCCCTGCGATGCCCTCTAGATACATGATGTGCCTGAAACCTTCTGGTAGAGTGTGAGTGCATAACTTCACAAATTAAATGTCTTTGATTCAACAATACTGCACTTAGATTGGCGCTGTTTTTTCTTCTGTTTATATGTCTTTTACAAGGTACCTTCTATCCTTGAACATGCTGCCTACCTGCCTGTGCTAAAGAAATCATCCCCTTTCTATGACTATTTTCCACAACCAGTAACTGTGGACTATAATTTGTGATCCTGCCAGCTATCCATTACTTCTGCTGCATTTACTGACATACAGAGCAAGGATTGCAAAACTCTGTGATAAGCAGACTTGACATCCCTAAATCCGCCACACCAATTTATCAACTTCAGCGTTTTTTTTCCCCCAAACCTTTTTCCCCTCCCCCATAAAAAACCCCCTCTTTTTTCCTTCCTCACTCCCCCCATCCAGGACATATATAATCCAGCAGCGCAACGCACAAAAAAACAATTTTTTCTTACTCTGTGCTTCCAGCATTGCTGCAGAGGTTGAAGCAGTGGTGGCCCGTGCATTGTGGGTGCACGTGCGCCCCCCTCCCCATCCATGCACCCGGCCCCTTTCAGGATGCCAGATGCATGGATTCCTATGGCGGGGGTCGTATTTTTTGAAGGACCTGATTAGAGCCAATGGCTCTAATAGGCTTCAAAATAGGGTGGGCTCGGGGCGCAGAGAGTGCGCTCTGATCCCACCCAATTGTGTGACCATAGCAAATAAATTTGCGCTATTTTGACACTAACCTTCCTCCTTGCCAGTCAGGAGGCCCTGCTTCCTGATCGGCCAAAGCGCCAGGCATCCTATTGGATGCCTGGCTCTTAGGAAGAGGAGCGAGGAAACTCACACTGGAGCGGAGGTCGCCGCTGCTCTGAGATGTAAGTCCCTTCGGCTCTGTCAGAGCCATGCTGGGAGGATGGTCGTGCCAGTTCCTCGATCCACATGCAGAGGGGTGCCAGAGCCGCGATCCGGGGGGGTGGGGGGGATGCTGCCAGAGCTGCAAACCCCACGAGTGGGGGGTTAGGTGGGCACAGTGGCTGTGTTTAATGGGCAAGTGGCTGCATATGATGGGCAAAGCTGGCTGCATTTGATGGGCACAAGTTGCTTCATTTGATGGGCACAAGTGGCTGCAATTGATGGGCACAAGTGGCTCCATTTGGGCACAGCTGGCTGCATTTGATGGGCACAAGTGACTGCATTTGATGGGCACAAGTGACTGCATTTGATGGGCACAAGTGACTGCATTTGATGGGCACAGGTTGCTGCATTTGATGGGCACAGGTGGCTGCATTTGATGGGCACAGGTGGCTGTATTTGATGTGCATAGGTGGCTGCATTTAATGGGCACAATGGATGCGTTTGATGGGCACCATGGATGAATTTGATGGGCACAAGTGGCTGCGTTTGATTGGCAAAATGGCTGCATTTGATGGGCACAGTGAGGCTGCAATTGATGGGGGGTTTCAGTATTTTTCAGTTTGTTTGTGCCCCCCCCCCCCCCCCCAAATTTTGAGCACCAGCCGCCACTGGGTTGAATGGGTGGGGGGTCAGCCTGTCAGTGTCAGTATTCAGACCATATGCCACACATTGCATTAAAATTGGCTGTCATCCCAGAAGGAAGCCTCTTCTAAAGATGATGCACAAGAAAGCCTGCAAACAGTTTGCTGAAGACAAGCAAACTAAGGACATGGATTACTGGAACCATGTCCTGTGGTCTGATGAGACCAAGATAAACTTATTTGGTTCAGATGGTGTGAAGCGTGTGTGGAGGAAAGCAGGTGAGGAGGACAAAGACAAGTGTGTGTTGCCTACAGTGAAGCATGGTGGTGGGAGTGTCAGTCTGGGGCTGCATGAGTGCTGCCGGCACTGGGGATCTACAGTTCATTGAGGGAACCATGAATGCCAACATGTACTGTGACATACTGAAGCACAGCATGAATCACTCCCTTCAGAGACTGGGCCGCAGGGCAGTATTCCAACATAATGACCCCAAACACACCTCCAAGAACACCACTGCCTTGCTAAAGAAGCTGAGGGTAAAGGTGATGGACTGGCCAAGCATGTCTCCAGACCTAAACCCTATTAAGGATGCCCCACAGATGCTCGGAACGGAAGGTGGAGGAGCGCAAGGTCTCTAACATCCACCAGCTCTGTGATGTCATCATGGAGGATGGGAAGAAGACTCCAGTGGAAACCTGTGAAGCTCTGGTGACCTCCATGCCCAAGAGGGTTAAGGCAGTGCTGGAAAATAATGGTGGCCACACAAAATATTGACACTTTGGGCCCAGATTGGACATTTTCACTTAGCTCTGGTTGTCCATTGAGGACCTCTTCTTGTGTCAAAAAAAAAAATATTCCCCCATTTAGTCTCATTATTTTATGAGGCTAACAAAAAAGAAAAGATAAAGGGTATAAATGTAAAATATATAAAGCTATAGCAAAAAAACTAAAAAGAACTAAATAGGGAATAACAAAAATACAAAGGAATTGCTACTGAGGCTTACAGAAACTCCTTTCACCTATTAAGGACCTCTTCTTGTGCCAAATCTGAGGCTTCCATTAGCCTCATTATTTTACATGAGCTAAAAAAAAAAAAAAGTAAAGAAAAAAAGTAGAATAAAGTATTTAAAGCTGCATAACAAATTATTAAATAATAGGGAATACCAAAAAAAATAAAAAATCACAAATAGAAAGAAATTGCTGCTGATGGCTACAGAACCCCCCCCCCCCCCCCCCTCGGTTGTCCATTGAGGACCTCTTCTTGTGCCAAATAATGTTCCCCCCTTTAGTCCCATTATTTTATAAGGCTAACAAAAAAGACAAAAAAGGGTAGCATACAGTATTTAAAGCTATAGTACAAAAAAAAATATATATATATATATATATATATATATATATATATATATATATATATATATATATATATATATATATATATATATATATATATATATATATATATATATATATATAAAAAATAAATAAATATAAAAAAATAAATAAAATAAAAAAAAATAATAAAAATATATAAAAAAAAAAAAAAAATAACCAAAAAAAATAAGAAAAATAAATAAATACAAAGGAATTGCTCCCGAGAAGCTCCTGTCATCTATTGAGGACCTCTTTTGGGCCAAAAAATGGTCCACCATTCACACACAAACAAACAAATATGTAAAAAAAATAAAAAAAGGAATAACAAAATCACACAAATAAAAAGAGCACTATTATGAAATTAGGCCAAGCTATTTAAAAAAACACAAAAAAAGACCAAACTAATTTTGAAGGAACTAAAACTGTTTGCTTTGCAGCAAGGCTAGTCAGGTTGTCCACATTCACAACACGTAAAAAAGTTTTACTGCAGTTGGGGATTTGCTGACTCTTTAGACATCGATTGTATATCTGAGCGAGGAGCAAAAAAAAAAAAAGCACAGCGAAAGCTTCCAACACTTACCCGCCCGGACGCCGTCTCCTCTCGGGACCTCGGCTGGACGTGTCAGGCGCCCGTCCGTAGGATAGACGTGTCACACGGGTGACACAAAAACACGAGACTCGTCATCGAATGGGAACGGCCAGAATCAGAACTTCAAAAACCCTTTAGCTGGAGTGGATGAAGTCTTTAAAATGAGGGATCTCGTTCTGTCTTAATAGACACCCTCATTAAAGTTATGACAATTCTAGTAAATCCTTTCAGTACGCAGGGCGTGCCCGGCTCTGCGCTGCTAAATATGCCAATTCTATCTGTGCAACGCAGATACGGGATGACTGTACAGGGATCAGAGGATAACATTTCTAAAGATGGAATGAAAATTGCTGAGGGGGGTGATCTGAATTCACATTCTAAGGTGTCCATGGGCCAGGAGAGGCGGGGAGATGGGAAGGGATCAGGATGAATACATTGAGGAATATATATCTTCGCTATAGCTTATCTATAGCTCTGTGATTTGTGTGTGTATATATATATAAATAGCAACAAAAAAAAGATTAGTCTGTTGTTCTCCTAAAGATGGTCTTAGTAATGCAAAATAAAAAAATAATAAAAATATAGCGATACCCTCACTTAAGAGGGCCGCAAGTTTGGTTTGGGTCCTGAGCACAGCTCCGCCAACCCCCCCGGCAATCTGCTCTACCCACTTTGGCACAGTTAGTATCTAGCAATACACATTAAATCACTTATACTCTAAATATGTGTGTGTGCGTGGGTGGATAACTCAAGCTCATAGACAATCTTTGAAAGTATATAACTGACTTTACTTGTTGTTTTATAAAAGGAATAACATGAATCGAACATTTGTTTTGCAACACATAAGCAGGTCCCTGCAGTAACCAGTAATAAAGATAAACAGAGTAATCAGCATAATAAAGTATTGCTATGCAACTCTAGCACTGCCCTTTTTCAGCTACTTCCCTGCATGGGTAAACTAACACCCAGCACTATCTACCTATGCAGTCAGGCCTGACAGATCTAGATGGAAGTCCAGTGAAACAATATTCGCTAGCAATCTTTCGGTGGTGCACTTGAAGAACAACTTTGTAATCCAAACGAATAATAAAGATAAAGTATCTGTCTTTAAACAGCTCTCACCACCCAGACAAGTCCAAGTCCGTTTCCTCCGCCGATTCGTCTAGGAACAGGAATCCACCGACCTCCGAGTCTTCAATCCTTCTGGTGTACTGCAGCAAGGATGAGAAAATGTCTCTCAGGTGCAGCTAGGCTGGCAGAGGGCTCTTTGGAAAAGAGCACAAGGCCCAGGCTTCAGGCCTTGTGCCTCCAGCAGTTCAGCACAGACCTCCTCTTGCTAGGAGAGGGGGGGGTGTCCAAAGAGAGCGAACTAGGCCTCTCCCCCTCCTTATATGCCCTCCCCCATGAGTCTCTGGGGCATAACTCCAAACATCCTGGGAACCAACGGGGTTCTGGGAACAATAGTTTTATAGTCCTTAAAGAGACCCCGCTACAAAAATAATAAAAATAAAAAATAATAATTATATATATATATATACAAATCACAGAGCTATTTGCCCTGCGAAGCATCAATGAGAATCAAACATGTTGGAAGATTCAAATTTTACTATCTTATTTTCTCTCAGGGTCAAATGTTTTTCATTCATGAGAATAGGGTAGAAAAAAAAAACCTGGAAAATACTGCATTATGGCCACTAGATGGAGACGATCGTAATAGGAAATTAAAAATTCCTGCCCAATTGAATGTCATTCAGCTATTTTCTCTCTTTATTCGTAAGAATGGGTGAATTCGCGAAATACTGCATCATGGCCACTGGATGGAGCTGATGTTAACAGAAAAATTAAAAATTCATCAGCTCCCATCTAGTGGCCAATTGAATGGCATTAAGCTATTTTCTCTCCAGGTCAAATGTTCTTTATTCATATAAATAGAGTAAATTAGGGAAATACTGCATTATGGATACTAGATGGAGCTGATGATAATAGGAAAATACTGCAATGTGGCCACTAGATGATAACAGGAAAATAAAAATTCATCAGCTCCATTTAGTGGTTAGTTGAATGTTATTAAGCCCTTTTCCTCCCAGGTCAGATGTTCTTTATTTGTAAGAATGGGTGAATTACTTACATACTGCATTATAGCCACTAAATGGAGCTGATGACAACAGGAAAATAAAAATTAATCAGCTCCATCTAGTGGCCATTTTGATTGTTATTAAGCTGTTTTCTCTCCAGGTCAGATGTTGTTTAAGAATGGGTGAATTAGGAAAATGCTGCATTATGGCCACTAGATAGAGCTGATGTTAACAGGAAAATAAAAAAATCATCAGTTCCATCTAGTGGGCAGTTGAATGGCATTAAGCTATTTTCTCTCCAGGTCAGATGTTTTTTATTTGTAACAATTGGTGAATTAGTTGCATAATGCATTATGGCCACTAGATGGAGTGATGACAACAGGAAAATAAAAATGAATCAGCTCCATCTAGTGGCCAATTTGATTGTTATTAAGCTATTTTTTTTCCAGGTCAGATGTTCTTTATTTGAAGACTTGGTAAATTAGTTGCATACTGCATTATGGCCACTAGATGGAGTGATGACAGCAGGAAAATAAAAATGAATCAGCTCCATCTAGTGGCCATTTTGATTGTTATTAAAGCGGGAGTCCACCGGGACTCCGCGTTTTTTTTTTTTTTTTTTAAAAGCCAGCAGCTACAAATACTGCAGCTGCTGACTTTTAAATAGTGACACTTACCTGTCCAGCGCGCCCGCGATGTCGGCACCCGAAGCCGATCGCTCGCTCGGCTGCCGGGTCCCGCCGCCATCTTGGGTATGGGAATCAGGAAATGGAGCCTTTCGGCTTCATTTCCCGGTTCCCTACTGCGCATGCGCGAGCCGCGCGGCGCAATCCGGACGGTCCCCGCTGCCTCTGGGAGCTGTGTGTTTCCCAGCAGGCAGCGGGGCACTTGCTGAAGGGGGCGGGCGCTTGCGGAACGGGGGCGTAACCTACGCTCGTTCCGCAGAGAGCTAGCCCGGAAGTGGGTGCAGTTACCTGGATTATCCAGGTAACTGCACCCCCCTCCCCCCTGAAAGGTGCCGATTGTGGCGCCGGAGGGGGGGGGGATTCCGATGAGCGGAGGTCCATTTTAGGGTGGACCTCCGCTTTAAGCAATTTTCTCTCCAGGTCAGATGTTCTTTAAGAATGGGTGAATTAGGAAAATGCTGCATTATGGCCACTAGATAGTGCTGATGATAACAGGAAAATTATTCATATAAATAGAGTGAATTAGGGAAATACTGCATAATGCACACTAAATGGAGCTGAGGACTACAGTTAACCAATTCACGCAAATCACTGTACCTGTATGTCGGTACTTTGATGCTAAATACCGTTGTTATGGCAGCAGCTAGCTGCCATAACCCCGATATTTTCGGGAACGCCGTGCGTTTCTCTTTAAGATAAAAGTGGTCTCTGCGGCGGATCCACCGGTTCAGTGTCGGGAGAGGTGCCCACCACCCCCCCTTCCCGCTGTGCTTCGGTCATTTCCACAGCTTACCGGAGCCGTCTGCTCCCCTCACTGCCTGGATGCCGAGTGACAGGAAGATGGCCCCCCGCTCGGCGCAAAAGCATTGGAGGGCAGAAGCGACGTCAAACGTCACTTCCGCCCAATGCTCTTAAAAGGGAAAAAAAAAATTATTTATTTTTTTCAAATTACTTTTTTTAATTGTTTTTTCATTTAATTGTAAATTAAATTTAAAAAAATAAAATAATTTAAAGCGTCCCGTCCCGACAAGCTCACGCGTAGAAGCGAACGCATACGTAAGTCGCGCCTGCATATGAAAACGGTGTTTAAACCGCACATGTGAGGTATCGCCGCGATCGGTAGAGTGAGATCAATAATTCTAGCCCTAGACCTCCTCTGCAACTCAAAAGTTGTAACCTGTAAACAATTTTAAATGTCGCCTATGGAGATTTTTAAGGGTAAATGTTTGTCGCCATTCCACGAGCGGGCGCAATTTTGAAACATGACGTTTTGGGTATCAATTTACTCGGCGTAACATTATCCTTCGCAGTCTAAAAAAATAAATTGGCCTAACTTTACTGTTGTCTTATTTTTTTATTCAAATAATATTTTTTCCCCAAAAAAAGTGTGCTTGTAAGACCACTGCACAAATACGGTGTGACAAAAAGTATTCCAATGACCGCCATTTTATTCTCTAGAGTGCTAGAAAAAAATATATACTGTTTGGGGGTTCTAAGTAATTTTCTAGCAAATAAAAACTGATCTTACCTTGTAAACACAGAGTCAAAAAAATAGGCTTGGTCCTTAAGTGGTTAAATAAAAATTCATCAGCTCCATCTAGTGGCTATTTTCTCTCCAGGTCGGATGTTTTTCATTTATAAGAATCGGGTTAAATCAGGGAAATATAGCATTATGGCCACTAGATGGAGCTGATCATAATAAAGGAAAAAAAAATCCTGGCTAATTGAATGTTATTAAGCTATTTTCTCTCCAGGTCAGATGTTCTTTATTCATATAAATACAGTGAATTAGGGAAATACTGCATTATAGATACTAGATGGAGCTGATGATAATAGGAAACTACGGAATTATGCCCACTAGATAGAGCTGATGATAACAGGAATATAAAAATTCATCAGCTCCATTTAGTGGCCAGTTGGATGTTATTAAGCTCTTTTCCTCCCAGGTCAGATGTTCTTTATTTGTAAGAATGGGTGAATTAGTTACATACTGCATTATGGCCACTAGATGGAGCTGATAACAGGAAATAAAAAAATAATCAGCTCCATCTAGTGGCCATTTTGATTGTTATTAAGCTATTTTCTCTCCAGGTCAGAGGTTCTTTCAGAATGGGGGAATTAGGAAAATGCTGCATTATGGCCACTAGATGGAGCTGATGATAACAGGAAAATAAAAATTATTCAGCTCCATCTAGTGGCCATTTTGATTGTTAAGCTATTTTTTCTCCAGGTCAGAGGTTCTTTAAGAATGGGTGAATTAGGAAAATGCTGCATTATGGCCACTAGATGATGCTGATGATAACAGGAAAAAGAATCATCAGCTCCATCTAGTGGCCAATTGAATGTTATTAAGGTATTTCCCCTCCAGGTCAGATGTTCTTCATTTATAAGAATAAGGTAAAATCAGAAAAATATATTTCGGGCACTAGATGGAGCTGATCATGATAGGAAAGAAAAATTCCTGGCCAGTTGATTGTTATTAAGCTATTTTTTCTCTTTATTCGTAAGAATAGGCGAATTAGCAAAATGCTGCATTATATCCACTAGATAGTGCTGATAACAGGAAAATAAAAATTCATCAGCTCCATTTAGTGGCCAGTTAAATGTTATTAAGCCTTTTTTCTTCCCAGGTCAGATGTTCTTTATTTGTAAGAATGGGTGAATTAGTTGAATACTGAATTATGGCCACTAGATGGAGCTACTGATAACAGGAAAATAAAAATTCATCAGCTCCAGCTAGTGGCCAATTGAATGTTATTAAGGTATTTTCTCTCCAGGTCAGATGTTTTTCATTCATAAGAATAGGGTAAAAACTGGAAAATATAGCATTATGGCCACTAGATGGAGCTGATCATAATAGGAAACAAAAATTCCTGGCCAATTGAATGTTATTAAAGCATTTGTTAACCCCCCCCCCCCCCCCCCCCCATAAAAATAATTTGGCCCCCTGTAACACCTAAAAAACCTGTCTGATCCTGCCAGTTTCTGCCCTCCCCTATGTAAACTGACCACGGTGCATCGTGGTTGCTGAGCCGTGACACTGTGGTCAGTTTAAGTGTCTTGTTCATCTGCAGCCTGCTGCCCTGTATCTGTGTCCTTCTCTGTCCTCCAAGTGGGTTAACAACTACTTTAAGCTATTTTCTCTCTTTATTTGTAAGAATGGGTAAATTAGTTTAAATACTGCAATATGGCACTAGAGGGAGCTAATGATAACAGGAAAATAAAAATTAATCAGCTCCATCTAGTGGCCAATTGAATATCATTAACTGTTTAACCACTTCAATACCAGGCCATAGTAAAATGACATCCGTAGATGGGCTCTCCCATCCTGGGCAGGTGTCATATGACGCTCTCGGCTTCTTGCCGCTTCTGCGGGCACCCAGGGGCCTGCAGTGCGGCAATCGGACACAGCCCATTCCATATCCCTGTAAAGAGCCAATAAAAAATGGCTCTTTACCACGTGACCGGCTGTGTCCAGTCACAGCTGGTCACATGTACTGTCCACGGGGCACGGCGCTTGTACACGCCCCTAGGGCGCGCACCGAGCGTCGGTCGGGGACGAGGCTTGTCATCCTGACAAAGCCCAACCCCGATCGCAGTAAAGTGCCAATGAACTTGGCTCTTTACCACGTGACCGGCTGTGTCCAATCACAGCCGGTCACAGAATGTCAACAAACCGCAGTAACGAGATGTTGCCGTGTTCTCCTCCTCACACCGATCATGTGTGAGGAGGAGATTTCGGTAACATCTCATTATCGCTTACAGTATACACCAATCACACTGATTACCCCCCCCCCCCCCCCAATAAAGAGGACCTGCCATCAAAGTGCCTGTCACAGTCCATCTGAGTACCCGAGTACCTGTCACAGTTCATCTGAGTACCAAGTACCTGAGTACCTGTCACAGTCCATCTGAGTACCTGAGTATCAGTCACATTTCATCTGAGTACCGAGTACCTGTCACAGTCCATCTGAGTACCTGAGTACCTGAGTACAAGTCACAGTTCATTTGAGTACTGAGTACTTGAGTACCTGTCACAGTCCATCTGAGTACCTGTTACAGTCCATCTTAGTACCAAGTACCTGAGTACCATTCACAGTTCATCTGAGTACTGAGTACCTAAGTACCTGTCACAGTCCATCTGAGTACCTGTTACAGTCCATCTTAGTACCAAGTACCTGAGTACCATTCACAGTTCATCTGAGTACCAAGTACCTGAGTACCTGTCACAGTTCATATGAGTACCAGTCACAGTTCATCTGAGTACCGAGTACCTGAGTACCAGTCACAGTTCAACTGTCACAGTCCATCTGAGTACCAAGTACCTGAGTACCTGTCACAGTCCATCTGAGTACCTGAGTACCAGTCACAGTTCATCTGAGTACTGAGAACCTGTGACAGTCCATCTGAGTACCTGTGACAGTTAATCTGAGTACCATTCACAGTTCATCTGAGTACCTGAGTACCTCTCACAGTCCATCTGAGTACCTGTCACAGTTCATCTGAGTACCAAGTACCTGAGTACCTGTCACAGTCCATCTGAGTACCTGAGTATCAGTCACATTTCATCTGAGTACCGAGTACCTGTCACAGTCCATCTGAGTACCGAGTACCTGTCACAGTCCATCTGAGTACCTGAGTACCTTAGTACAAGTCACAGTTCATCTGAGTACCGAGTACTTGAGTACCTGTCACAGTCCATCTGAGTACCTGTCACAGTCCATCTGTGTACCTGAGTGCCATTCACAGTTCATCTGAGTACCTGAGTACCAGTCACATTTCATCTAAATACCTGTCACAGTCCATCTGAGTACCTAAGTACCTGTCACAGTCCATCTGAGTACCTAAGTACCTGTCACAGTCCATCTGAGTACCTAAGTACCTGTCACAGTCCATCTGAGTACCTGAGTACCAGTCACATTTCATCTAAATACCTGTCACATTTCATCTGAGTACCGAGTACCTGAGTACCTGTCACAGTCCATCTGAGTACCTGTCACAGTTAATCTGAGTACCATTCACAGTCCATCAGAGTACCCGAGTACATATCTGCAGCCTATGCCTCATAGAATATACGTTGGGGTGTTTGCTTTTCCAAATTGTGAGTAATTCCATTGTCCTGATGCTCAAGGACCTTCAAAAGTGTGATAGGTAGGAATGAAATGAGATGTGTAATTTATGTCCACCTAGGATGCCTGAAGGATTGGGAGAAAGTGTTGTCCTCACATGAGCCCAACATTGAGCTCTTTGGCATTAACTTGACTTGTCGTGTTTGGAGGAAGAAAAATGTCCCTAAGAACACCATCCCTACAGTCACACACGGAGGTGGAAACACGATGCTTTGGGGCTGTTTCTCTGTACAGGCCGACTTTGCCACATTGAGGGGTCAGTGGACGGGGCCATGTATTGTAAGATCTTGGATGAGAACTTCTACCCTCAGCCAGAACACTGGCGATGGCTCATGGTTGGGTCTTTCTGCATGACAATGTGGGTGTGTTTTTTTTTTGTTTAAACATGTGATTATTATTATTATTATTATGCAGGATTTATATAGCTCCAACAGCCAGAGACTCTAATAGACTTCAAAAAAGGGTGAGCTCGAGGTGCAGAGCATTGCTCTCCGAGCCCACCCAGTTGTGTGACAATAGCAAATGAATATTCACTACTCTCACACTGAGGCCGCGTACACACGGGCGGACTGTCTGCCGAAACTAAGTTCGTCAAACAGTCCGCTCAAACTTTTGAATGAACGAACTTGCCCACACACGGCACTTTTTGAGCGGACTAAGTTCTTCGTACTAAGTCCGCGCAACTTTTGAAATGAACGGACTCGCCCACACACGAGGAGGACAGTCCGCTCATTTCGAGCGCGTGTCAAGGTAGGCGGGGCCCGCGACGGAGACGTCGCGGGCTCCGCCGCCTGGAATGGACTTAAAGGGGAACCCCAACGCCGAAAAAAAATCGGCGTGGGGGTTCCCCCAAAGTCCACAACAGACCCTTGTCCGAGCACGCTACCCGGCCGGCCAGGAAAGGGGGGCGAGCGAGCGCGCCCCCCCTCCTGAGCCGTACCAGGCCGCGTGCCCTCAACATGGGGGGTGCCTTGGGGAAGGGGGGGCCGCGCGGCCCCCCCCACCCCAAAGCACCTTGTCCCCATGTTGATGAGGACAAGGGCCTCTTCCCGACAACCCTGGCCGTTGGTTGTCGGGGTCTGCGGGCGGGGGGCTTATCAGAATCCGGGAGCCCCCTTTAATAAGGGGGCCCCCGGATACCGGCCCCCCACCCTATGTGAATGAGTATGGGGTACAATGTACCCCTACCCATTCACCTGTAAAATAAAAGTACCCAAAAAAAACACAACACACGAGAGAAAATATTTTATTGCACAGCTCCGGGGGTCTTCCGTCTTCGGGGGTCTTCTCGCCGGACTCCTCCGCTATCTTCTTGTAGCTCTTTTGCTAGCGGAGGAGTCCGGCTTTCTTCCTCCCCGCCGCCAGCCTCTTCTCCCGACTTCGGGGGTCTTGTCCCCCTCTTCGGTTCTTCTGCCGGGCCACCGCGCCTTCTTATAGCTCTTTTGCAGGCGGTGGCCCGGTCTTCTGTCGCCGCTGTCGCCGTCGCCTTCCGTTCTTCTTCTTCTTCTTCTTCTTCTCCAGGAGATGTTGACACGTCGCTCTCTCCGGCCGGAATGCCAGAGCCACGCTGCGCAGCCACTTATATAGTGACAATGGGGCGGTGTCACATGGTATATGTCACATGGGTTGGTCACATGGGTTGATGTCACATGGGGACTATGACATCGTGACCAACCCATGTGACATATACCATGTGACACCGCCCCATTGTCACTATATAAGTGGCCGCGCAGCGCGGCTCTGGCATTCCGGCCGGAGAGAGCGACGTGTCAACATCTCCTGGAGAAGAAGAAGAAGAAGAAGAAGAAGAAGAAGAAGAACGGAAGGCGACGGCGACGGCGACAGCGGCGACAGAAGACCGGGCCACCGCCTGCAAAAGAGCTATAAGAAGGCGCGGTGGCCCGGCAGAAGAACCGAAGAGGGGGACAAGACCCCCGAAGTCGGGAGAAGAGGCCGGCGGCGGGGAGGAAGAAAGCCGGACTCCTCCGCTAGCAAAAGAGCTACAAGAAGATAGCGGAGGAGTCCGGCGAGAAGACCCCCGAAGACGGAAGACCCCCGGAGCTGTGCAATAAAATATTTTCTCTTGTGTGTTGTGTTTTTTTTGGGGTACTTTTATTTTACAGGTGAATGGGTAGGGGTACATTGTACCCCATACTCATTCACATAGGGTGGGGGGCCGGTATCCGGGGGCCCCCTTATTAAAGGGGGCTCCTGGATTCCGATAAGCCCCCCGCCCGCAGACCCCGACAACCAACGGCCAGGGTTGTCGGGAAGAGGCCCTTGTCCTCATCAACATGGGGACAAGGTGCTTTGGGGTGGGGGGGGCCGCACGGCCCCCCCTTCCCCAAGGCACCCCCCATGTTGAGGGCACGCGGCCTGGTACGGCTCAGGAGGGGGGGGGGCGCACTCGCTCGCCCCCCTTTCCTGGCCGGCCGGGTAGCGTGCTCGGACAAGGGTCTGTTGTGGACTTTGGGGGGACCCTCACGCCGATTTTTTTCGGCGTTGGGGTTCCCCTTTAAGTCCATACCAGGCGGCGGAGACGCGCTCGAAATGAGCAGACTTTTCTCCGGGCGGGAACAGTCCGCTCATTTCGAAAGTACAGCGGACTGGCCCACACACGGGCGGACTGTCCGCTGAAACCAAGTTTCAGCAAACAGTTTTACGGAAATTCCGTAAGACTTTGTTCGTCAAACAGTCCGCTGAAACTGTCCGCTGAAGCCCACACACGAGCGGACTGTCCGCTGAAACACTGTTCAGCGGACAAAGTTGGGCGAACAGTCCGCCCGCGTGTACGCGGCCTAAGTCTTCTCCCGGCCAATCAGGAAGCAGGTTGTGTGACCCGTCACCCAATTGGCTTAAAGGACAGGTGATCCTGTGGGATGCCTAGGGTCTAGGAGGACAGAAGGATGATGCATGGCGGCAGCCACCGTGCTGGAGGAGAGGACACAGGAGCTGCAGCCCACCACCGCCACATATATGGGGTAAGTGCCGGATGGGGGATTCTGTGCCACCCCCAGGTATTTCGTTCCAGGGTATTTCATAATGTGCTAGTATGCCATGCATACTAGTACCTTATGCCATTGTCTTTGTGCCCTGTACACATGTTTGGATTTTGGCCAAAACACACAGTCGCACAAAGTTGTCAGAATTTTCAATCGTTCTGAACGAGGTGACGTCAAACACGTATTTCGGGACTATAAACGGGCCAGTAGCCAATAGCTTTCGTCTCTTAGTTTATTCTGAGCATGCGTGGCACTTTGTCCGTTGGAATTGTCTACACGCGATCGGAATTTTACGCCATCGGATTTTGTTGTCGGAAAATTTTAGATCCAGATCTCAAACTTTGTGCGTCGGAAAATCCGATGGAACAAGTCAGATGGAGCCCATACACACGATCGGATTTTCCGACAACATAATCCGATCGCACATTTTCGGTCGGAAAATCCAACCGCATGTATGGGGCATTATTTTTAATTTTTTTTTTATTCTGCAGCACTTTACTACCCCTTTAAGGATTTCGAGAAGATCTGTAAAGAAGAGTGGACCAAAATCCCTTCTGAGATGTGTGCGAAAATGGTGGCCAACTACAAGAAACGTCTGACCTCTGTGCTTGCCTACAAGGGTTTCTCCACCAAGTACTAAGTCATGTTTTGTTTGGGGATCAAATATATATATATATATATATATATACATATATACATATATACACACATACACACAATATCTCACAAAAGTAAGCACATCCCTCACATTTTTGTAAATATTTTCTTCTATCTTTTCAGGTGACAACACTGAAGAAATGACACTTGTCTACAATGTAAAGTTGTGAGTGTACAGGTTGTATAACAGTGTAAATTTGCCGTCCCCTCAAAATAACTCAACACTTGAGAATAGACAAATGCAATAGACAAACACAGGTTGGGCTTGATGGACTTGTGTCTTTTTTCAACGTCACCTATTATGTAACACCAAGTTTTTGGAGTCCTCCTCGCGACGATGACAAATTCGCAGCAACATGCAAATTGTATCCACCACCACATAAAGTGCATGCTTACCGGCTAACACAAGCTGGATCGTTTGTGGCTAATACTTGAAGGACATATTTGTTCATGTTGCTGATTTATTTCTTGACACTCAACAACCCTGATGCCTCGTACACACGATCGGATTGTTGGCCCACAAAACCATGGAATTTTGTCACAAACTTGTCTAGGATACACACAGCCACGCAATAATTGGCCAACAATTACGAACGCAGTGATGTACTAGACGTACCATTTGGTTTTTCAGATCTTTAGCGCCACCCTTTCAGCCCCTTCTGCTAATTTCATGTTAGTAGAAGTTTGTGATGCCTCGAACACACGATCGGATTGTTGGCCAACAAAACTGTGGAATTTTGTCCGAAGGGCGTTAGTTGAAAACTTGTCTTGCATACACACGGAGACACAATTGTTGGCCAACAATTACGAACACAGTGACGTACTAGACGTACCACTTGGTTTTTCAGATCTTTAGCACCACCCTTTGGGCTCCTTCTGCTAATTTCATGTTAGTAGAAGTTTGGTGAGTGTTGATTCGTGCTTTTCTTTTCGCGTTTTTCATTTATTGCTTTTCATTTTGTTTCTGAATGGCCGTTCATCAACCAGACATGTTGCGGAATCGGAGGAGATAACGTGTTATTTATTATTAGCCTTGGAGTTATTGCTTTAAGCCCTTGTACACACGGTCGGAGATTCCAACGGAATGTGTCCGACCGGAGCGTTTTGTCGGATATTCCGACTGTGTGTGGTATGCATCGGACTGTTTCCGTTGGAATATCCGTCGGACCAAATTTTTCAACTTGGCGGAAATACAGTGGTGTGAAAAAGTGTTTGCCCCCTTCCTCATTTCCTGTTCCTTTGCATGTTTGTCACACTTAAGTGTTTCGGAACATCAAACCAATTTAAACAATAGTCAAGGACAACACAAGTAAACACAAAATGCAATTTGTAAATGAAGGTGTTTATTATTAAAGGTGAAAAAAAATCCAAACCATCATGGCCCTGTGTGAAAAAGTGATTGCCCCCCTTGTTAAAACATACTATAACTGTGGTTGTCCACACCTGAGTTCAATTTCTCTAGCCACACCCAGGCCTGATTATTGCCACACCTGTTCACAATCAAGGCATCACTTAAATAGGAGCTGCTTGACACAATAAGGTCCACCAGAAGATCCTTAAAAGCTACACATCATGCCGAGACCCAAAGAAATTCAGGAACAATTGAGAAAGAAAGTAATTGAGATCTATCAGTCTGAAAAGGGTTATAAAGCCATTTCCAAAGCTTTGGGAATGCAGCGAACCACAGTGAGAGCCATTATCCACAAATGGCGAAGACATGGAACAGTGGTGAACCTTCCCAGGAGTGGCCGGCCGCCCAAAATTACCCCAAGAGTGCAGCGACGACTCATCCAAGAGGTCACAAAAGATCCCACAACAACGTCCAAGGAACTGCAGGCCTCACTTGCCTCAGTTAAGGTCAGCGTTCATGCCTCCACCATCAGGAAAAGACTGGGCAAAAATGGCCTGCATGGCAGAGTTCCAAGGAGAAAACCACTGCTGAGCAAAAAGAACATCAAAGCTCGTCTCAATTTCTCCACAACACATCTTGATGATCCCCAAGACTTTTGGGACAACATTCTGTGGACCGATGAGATAAAAGTGGAACTCTTTGGAAGGTGTGTGTCCAAGTATATCTGGCGTAGTAGGAACACTGCATTTCAGAAAAAGAACATTATACCAACAGTAAAATATGGTGGTGGTAGTGTGATGGTCTGGGGCTGTTTTGCTGCTTCAGGACCTGGAAGACTTGCCGTGATAAAAGGAACTATGAATTCTGCTGTCTACCAAGAGATCCTGAAGGAGAATGTCCGACCATCTGTTCGTGTACTCAAGCTGAAACGAACTTGGGTTCTGCAGCAGGACAATGATCCTAAACACACCGAATGGCTGAAGAAAAACAAAATGAAGACTTTGGAGTGGCCTAGCCAAAGTCCTGACCTGAATCCTATTGAGATGTTGTGGTATGACCTTAAAAAGGCCGTTCATGCTCGAAAACCCTCTAATGTAACTGAATTAGGACAATTCTGCAGAGATGAGTGGGCCAAAATTCCTCCAGGACGCTGTAAAAGCATCATTGCACGTTATCGCAAACGCTTGGTTGCAGTTGTTGCTGCTAAGGGTGGCCCAACCAGTTATTAGGTTTAGGGGGCAATCACTTTTTCACACAGGGCCATGATGGTTTGGATTTTTTTTCACCTTTAATAATAAACACCTTCATTTACAAATTGCATTTTGTGTTTACTTGTGTTGTCCTTGACTATTGTTTAAATTGGTTTGATGTTCCGAAACACTTAAGTGTGACAAACATGCAAAGGAACAGGAAATGAGGAAGGGGGCAAACACTTTTTCACACCACTGTATTTTCCAACAAAATGCTCCGATCGGACATACTCCGATCATGTGTAGAGAATTCCGATCGGACAAAGTGCCACGCATGCTCAGATCAAATTCCTACACCAAAGCTATTGGCTACTAGCCTGAACGTAGTCCCGTCGTAACGAAATAACGTCATCACGTTCTGAACGATCGGATTTTCCGACAACTTCGTCCGACCGTGTGTATACAACAGTTTCGGACAAAATCCGACGGATTTGGTTGTCGGAATCTCCGACCGTGTATACAAGGGCTTACATTATTTTTTTGTTGAATAATGATTTGATTTGGCATATTTTCTATATTTTTGGATGCATAGAATGCACTTTTTGGTTAAGTTCTATTGGCTGATAGCATGTTTAATTTTATTTGTTTTCTTTTTTTAATGCACAATAAAAAAAATTGTGTAGAATAATACTTGGCTATGTGTTTTACTTCAAATGACAGTTTGGGAGTAGGCAGTTACATTTAAAAAAAAATACAATGTAAAATTAACAAGGGACACCAACATAGTTGTATATTTGATCTTAAAAACGACGGGATAATGGTGTTGTGGTAACTTGCCCAAATAAAAATAAAAAAAGCTTAATAATATTATTCTTGATATCACTAGCAAAAAAAAAAAAAACCTTTGTAAATTTGTTTGCAATAACTCTATCAGTATCACCAGCAAAGCAGCTTCATTATTATCCCATTAAAGAAGAAGAGAATTGTGCGCTGCATTTCCAGATTTCATAATTTGCCGCGTCACAAATGTGAATTCTCCATTACGAACGCTAGTTTTTCAAGACCGACCGCTTACAGCTTGTCCTTGCTTCCAAGCATGCGTGTTTGTACTTTGGATTTTTGGCCGACGGAAAATCCAACAACAGACATTTGTTGGCAAAAGATTTGAGAAAATCTGGAAAATACGTTTGTGTGTATGCGGTATAATACTTGAAGGACATATTTGTTCATGTTGCTGACTTATTTCTTGGGACTCAACAACCCTTAAACTTTTCCTTCAGATTTACCAAAACCATATAATATGAGGTCAAACCTTACGCGTTTCAACGTGTATGCAATCAGGCAGGCCCTTCCACTACATGGTTTTGGTAAATCTGAAGTATGGGGGCTTTAGTGTTGACTCATATATAGGGATGAGCCGAACACCCCCCCCAACCGACCTCCCCCCCCCCAGTTCAGTTAGCACAAGAACATGCAAACAGGCAAAATGAGTGCGAGTGAGTGTGCCCCCTTCCTGAACCATACCAGGCCACTTGCCCTCAACAGGGGGAGGATGCTTTGGGATCCCTCCAAAGCACCTTGTCCCCATGTTGATGGGGACAAGGGCCTCATCCCCACAAGCCTTGCCCGGTGGTTGTGGGGGTCTGTGGACAGGGGGCTTATCGGAATCTGGAAGCCCCCTTTAACCACTTCCCGACCAGCGCACGACGATGTACGTCGACAGAATGGCACGGGCAGGCATATTGGCGTACAGGTACGTCCAATATTCGATGCCGCCCTGCCATCGGGAGCGCGCCGCCGGCGGCGCGCTCCCGCGCTGGTCGGGACCCCTGTGAGTCCGGTCGCGGGACCCGCGGACTCGATCGCCGCGGGCATCCCCGCGATCGTCTCACGGAGCGGCCGAATGGAGGAAATGCTGTATAAACAACATTTCTCCATTCTGCCTAGCAACTAGTGATGCTGATCTCTGCTCCATGTGATTGGAGAAGAGATCAGTGTACACTAAATGAAAGCCCAACCCCCCCAGAGTTAGTAACACACCCCTAGGAACACTTAACCCCTACACTGCCACCCACTGGTTAACCCTTTCACTGCCAGTGTCATTTACACAGGAATCACTGCATTTGTATAGCACTGATTGCTGTATAAATGACAATGGTCCCAAAAATGTGTCAAAAATGTCAGATGTGTCCCCCACAATGTCGCAGTCACAATAAAAATCGCAGATCGCCGCCATTACTAGTAAAAAAAAAAATAATAAAAAATTATTAATAAAAATGCTATAAAACTATCCCTATTTTGTAAACGCTATAACTTTTGCGCAAACCAATCAATAATCGCTTATTGCGATTTTTTTTACCAAAAATATGTAGAAGAATACGTATCGGCCTAAACTGAGGGAAAAAAATGTTTTTTTATATATTTTTGGGGGATATTTATTATAACAAAAAGTAAAAAATAATGCGTTTTTTTCAAAATTGTCGCTCTATTTTTGTTTATAGCGCAAAAAATAAAAATCGCAGAGGTGATCAAATACCACCAAAAGAAAGCTCTATTTGTGGGAAAAAAAGGACGTCAATTTTGTTTGGGAGCCACGTCGCACGACCGCGCAATTGTCAGTTAAAGCAACGCAGTGCCGAATCGCAAAAAGTGGTCTGGTCTTTGACCAGCAAAATGGTCCGGTCTGCAAGTGGTTAACAAGGGCCCCCAGATCCCACCCCCATACCCATTCACCAAAAAAAAAAAAGTGTTAAAACCACAAAAGACAGCTTTTGACAATTCCTTTATTAAAAAAGGAAAAAAACGAAAATACTCTGCCAAGCTTTTTTGTTTATTTCTATTTTTCAGGTCTGTCAGGTGGCGCGATTGAAAATGGATGGACATCACGGAACATTTTTTTTTTCTTTTTTAATAAAGGAATTGTCAAAAACTGTCTATTGTTTTTTTTACTTTTTGACACTTTTGTTTGTGATTGGGTAGGGGTACAATGCAAACCCCCAAAACCACCGGACCAGGGTTGTGGGGACGACGTCATTTGAGGGCAATCGACCTGGTATGGTTCTCAATTATAACACTATATACGGCTGCCATGTAAGGAGCCTTATATAGTGTGGTGCGTGGACTTAGCCCCCTGAGCCATGATTGGCTAAAGGCACCCTGCCTTTGGGCAATCATGGCTCTCACAGCAGAGCGCACTGTGATTGGCCAAAACATGCAGGTCAGGTGCATGCTTTGGCCAATCATCAGACATCAATGCACTTCGATCTTGCAGTGTATTATGGGGCGTTCCGCAGCACTCAAATTTGCTGTGAATGCCCCATAATGTTTGCTATTTGGCGAACTGGTGAACTTTCATTTGACTTGAACATTGGGCCCATCCCTACTCACATATTGTCACATTTATCACTACGTTTACAATTTGTCACTTATTCGTTTAGTTTCTAGAATGCAGCTCTCATATTTTATTGTCTACACAGCCATTAATGTCTAAACCGCTGGCAACAAAAGTGAATACACCCCTAAGTGAAAATGTCCAAATTGGGCCCAAGTGTCAATATTTTGTGTGCCCACAACTATTTTCCAGCACTGCCTTAACCCTCTTGGGCATGGAGGTCACCAGAGCTTCACAGGTTGGCACTGGAATCCTCTTCCCCCTCCTCCATGATGACATCACAGAGCTGGTGGATGTTGGAGACCTTACGCTCCTCCTTCCATTTGAGGATGTCCCACAGATGCTCAATAAGGTTTAGGTCTGGAGACATGCTTGGCCAGTCCATCAGCTTTACCCTCAGCTTCTTTAGCAAGGCAGTGGTTGTCTTGGAGGTGTGTTTGGGGTCATTATGTTGGAATACTGCCATGCGCCCAGTCTCTGAAGGGAGGGGATCATGCTCAACTTCAGTATGTCACAGTACATGATGGCATTCATGGTTCCCTCAATTAACTGTTGCTCCTCAGTGTCGGCAGCCCCAGACCAGGACACTCCCATCACCATGCTTGACTGTAGACAAGACACACTTGTCTTTGTCCTCCTCACCTGGTTGCCACCACACACGCTTGTCACCATCTGAACCAAATAAGTTTATCTTGGTCTCATCAGATAACAGGACATGGTTCCAGTAATCCATGTCCTTAGTCTGCTTGTCTTCAGCAAACTGTTTGCGGGCTTTCTTGTGTATTGACTTTAGAAGAGGCTTCCTTCTGGGGTGACAGCCATGCAGACTAATTTGATGCAGTGTGCGGCGTATGGTCTGAGCACTGACAGGCTGACCCCCCACCCCTTCAACCTCTGAAGCAATGCTGGCAGCACTCATATGTCTATTTCCCAAAGACAACCTCTGGATATGACGCTGAGCACGTTACACTCAACTTCTTTGGTGGACCATGGAGAGGCCTGTTCTAAGCGGAACCTGTCCTGTTATACCGCTGTATGGTCTTGACCACCGTGCTGTAGATCAGTTTTGGGGTCTTGGCAATCTTCTTATAGCCTAGGCCATCTTTATGTAAAGCAACAATTCTTTTTTCCAGATCCTCAGAGAGTTCTTTGCCATGAGGTGCCATGTCGAACTTCCAGTGACTAGTATGAGAGAGTGAGAGCGATAACCCCAAATTTGACACACCTGCTCCACATTCACACCTGAGACCTTGTAACACTAACGAATCTCATGACCCCAGGGGGAGGGAAAATGGCTAATTGGGCACAATTTGGACATTTTCACTTAGGGGTGTACTCACTTTTGTTGCCAGCGGTTTAGACATTAATGGCTGTGTGTTGAGTTATTTTGAGGGGACAGCAAATTTACACTGTTATACAAGCTGTACACTCACTACTTTACATTGTAGACGAGTGTCATTTCTTCAGTGTTGTCACATGAAAAGATAGGATAAAATATTAAAAATGTGAGGGGTGTACTTACTTTTGTGAGATACTGTGTATATATATATATATATATATATATGTGTGTGTGTGTGTGTGTGTCGAGACAAGCAGTCAGGAGTTTATTTAATACAGAGGATATACAAAGTAACATCTTATAACAGTTACAACAGTTTCCAGCGCGTTTCGCTCTTCATGCTGCTACAAGTCATTAATTTGTATATTGTGTGTATTGAATAAACTCCTAAAGTGTGCTGCAAAGCCTTGCCTGGAAATATGTATCTATATATGTATCTTTTTTATGTCATAGGCAATAATAAAGTTGTTGCCAAATTAAACTTCATCTGGCAGACTCCTGAAGACATCAGAAGAAGAAGCCATGTAAAGCAGAGATATAATGATTCATTATATAAAATAAATAATGATTCAAAGAGAATATAGGCAGCGATTAAAAAGTTCACCAAAAAAAAATAAAAAATCTGATTCCACCCCAAGACATAAATAAATTATGGCTGTGGCGTGTTTATGAGAAAGTGAAGTATATCATCATGCTTTAAAAGTAACAGTTATGAAGAAGACATTAACAAAATAAGTCGTATAAAAAGTACAGACTGTTATATTATATATATATTAAAACTGTATTTAAAGCGGGAGTACACCGGGACTCCGCGTTTTTTTTTTTTTTTTTTAAAAGCCAGCAGCTACAAATACTGCAGCTGCTGACTTTTAAAATAGTGACACTTACCTGTCCAGCGCGCCCGCGATGTCGGCACCCGAAGCCGATCTCTAGATCGTCTCTCGGGTCCTGCCGCCGCCATCTTGGGTATGGGAATCAGGAAATGGAGCCTTTCGGCTTCATTTCCCGGTTCCCTACTGCGCATGCGCGAATTGCGCTACGCAATAAGGACGCTCCCCGCTGCCTCTGGGAGCTGTGTGTTTCCCAGCAGGCAGCGGGGCACTTGCGGGAAGGGGCGGGCACTTGCGGAAAGGGGCGTAAGTTACGCCCCTTTCCGCAGAGAGCTGTCCTGGAAGTGGGTGCAGTTACCTGGATTATCCAGGTAACTGCACCCCCCTCCCCCCTGAAAGGTGCCAATTGTGGCACCGGAGGGGGGGAGGGTTCCGATGAGCGGAAGGTCCACTTTAGGGTGGACCTCCGCTTTAATCACACATTGCAAAGATGCATGCCAATAAAGTTTCTTCTTTTTTTTCTTCGTATGCTTACAGACATAAGCATAACGACCTCCAACCATCCCAAGTCCTCCAATTTGGCTGAATGAATTACGTCTGTTAATTAGTATCACGCATGCAATCCTCCTCATCATCATTATTATTGTTATTGTTATACAGGATACAGTACAATTTGTTCAATAGTTACATGTTGCATGTACACTAATGCTGCGTACACACGATCAGACATTCCGACAACAAAATCCATGGGGTTTTTTCCGACGGATGTTGGCTCAAACTTGTCTTGCATACATACGGTCACACAATGTTGTCGGAAATTCCGAACGTCAAGAACGCGGTGACGTACGACAAGACAAGAGATTTGAAGTTCAAAAGCCAGTGCGGCTCTTCTGCTTGATCCCGAGCATGCGTGGAACTTTGTGCTTCGGAATTGTGCACACACGATCGGAATTTCCGACAACGGATTTTGTTGTCGGAAAATTTGAGATCCAGATCTCAAATTTTGTTTGTCGGAAACTCTGACGGAAAATGTCCAATGGAGCCTACACACAGTCGGAATTTCCGACAAAAAGCTCCCATCGAACATTTTCCCATTGGAAAATCTGACCATGCGTACGCAGAATTAGAGAAAAAGTTCACCTCCAATAAAGTTCAGCACAAGAAGGTTAGGAGGACCCTGACTTAGACAGATTACAACGAATGAGCATTCAATGTTCCCGCCAGTACCTACAGAGGGATGAGGCTACCACTCAATGCGTATCCCAGATATTAATCATCCAAGAAGGTGGGCTATTGTGTTTTTTTTAACTTAGTCAATCAGGTGTACAGTCCAACTGAAAGAAAGTGAAAAAAAAAAGCAAAATCCAAGCTCACTGGATCATGGAGTGAATTGGGGGTATCTTCTGTGGACACATATAAAAATATCAAAAGGGACATTGATGTACAATGGTGGTATATGTACATGGTGGGGTTTATGGAAATGTTATATTTGTAATGCCGCATACACACGAGCGGACTTTTCAACATCCAAAGTCCGAAGGACTGAGTCCGTCAGACTATCCGATCGTGTGTGGGCTGCAACGGACTTTTGACTCACCAAAGTCCGAAGGACTTTAGAATATGGAACATGCTTCAAATTTTCCCGACGGAACTCCGCCGGACCCGGTCCCCTTCGAAAAATCAGCTCGTGTGTATGCTACTCCGACGGACTAAAACCGACGCTAGGGCAGCTATTGGCTACTGGCTATGAACTTCCTTATTCGAGTCGGGTCGTACGTCATCACGTTCGAATCCGTCGGAGTTTAGTGTGATCGTGTGTGGCCAAGTCCGTTCGGCCGAAAAGTCTGTCAGAACTCCGTCGGAATTCCAGCAGAACTCCGACAGAACTCCTTTGGAAGTCTGTCGGACATAAGTCCTCTCGTGTGTACGGGGCTTAAGACAATCACCACTAACACATATGTAGGGGTATGGAGTATGGACTGGAATATGAACACTGATGAAGGAATTGAAACCCCAAATATGCATTAGTGGTTGCTCTTGGTAGGGGGGCCCACCTAAGGCACTTCATTTAGAAATGGACTTCCTTAGCTATTTCACCTGACCAGTTTCACCTCATGACCTTTCCAACCTATCTCAGGCCTGGCCAATTGAGGGTATATTTACAATGGTGGCCTTGGAACACAGTAGGCCTTATGGGAATGGTAAACTTGTAAGACAATTAGCACTAACACATTTCAGAGTATCAACAGGGACACTGATGAAGAGGTTATTACCCTGAAACGCATTATTGGTAGCTGGTGGTGGGACACTTCAGTACCACTTCTGAACAGTTCTACCTCATGACCTTTCCTACTTATCTCAGGCCAGGACAATTGAGGGTACATTGTATAACGGTGGTTTTGATAAATGGTGGGCTTGATGGGAATGTTATATTTGGAAGACCATTATCACTAACACATTTCAGAGTAGGAACAGAGTATCAACTCTAATGAAGGGGTTGATTCCCCCTAAACACATTAGTGGTGACAGGAGAGCCCCCCTAAGTCACTTCACTTAGGTGCTTACTTCCTACAGTATCCCTTCTTAACCTTTCCTCGTAATCCTTCAAACATACTTTTGGCCAGCCAGTTAAGGGTATGTTGTACAATGGTGGTCTTGATACATGATGGGCTTGAGGTGAATCTTATGCCGCGTACACACAAATGGACTTCTCGACAGCAAAGGTCCGATGGAACGAATCCGTCAGACAATTCGATCGTGTGTGGGCTCCATCGGACCTTTGCTGTCCAAAAATCTGACGGACGTTAGAAATAGAACATGTTTCAAATTTTTCCACCGGAACTCTGCCGGACCCAGTTCCTATCGAGAAATCTGCTCGTCTGTATGCTAGTCCGTTGCACAAAAACCGACGCTTGGGCAGCTATTGGCTACTGGCTATGAACTTCCTTATTGTAGTCCAGTCGTACGTCATCACGTTAGAATCCGTCGGACTTTGGTGTGATTGTGTGTGGCCAAGTCCGTTCATTCAGAAAGTCTGTCAGAACTCTGTCGGGAAGACCGTTGAACCTAGTCCCTCGAAAAGTTTGGTCGTGTGTGTACGCGGCATTATACTTATATGAGCATTACTACTATTTATTATGAAATTATTCTCTGTACAATCCAGTGCGTTTTGTTTTTTTGTTTTCTTTTGTTGATCCATCCATCAAGTGGCCATAATGTGGTATGCTTATGGGAAAAAAAAAACTGCATTATGACCACCAGATGGAGCTGAAAACTATAGGAGATAATCATATTACAAAAAAATAACGTGGGCATTCGCTGTACCTGTGCAAATGCTGAAGAAATCCACATGGCAATTTTTTTTATTATACGTAGACCCAAAAAATGACATATAGGACAATGTGGGTCATTAGCAAAAAAAAAAAGCAGCTTTGTATGTCTGAATCCACCCCTATTACATACTGTAGTTGATCCTGCCAATAGATTTATTGTTTTTCTACTTCCTGTAGCAGAGTGACAACGCTATTTGTCCTGAAGACAAATCACACAGCAGTGTTGTTGCCCTGCAGGAAGTCTAGTTTTGGATGGACTATAATAAACTGATGAACAATTAAAGCCAAACTCAACCTAATACCGTTTGATCATTTCTAGTTACAGCTGACCATTATGAACGCCCCCCCACCCCACAGTGCTATATAGTTTGTCTCAAACCCTGTTACTGTCACTTTTGCTGGACAGCTTGGTCTACATGTACAAGCCCAAACAAAATATATAAAAGTATGAGAAATAAAAAAGGAATATACTGGATACTATGCTTATAGGTTACAGTTACCAGAATACCTTTTTTTTCTACAGTGGATCATTGAGAAAAATTCCTCTCCACTTGTAAAAAGTTTTTGCCTTCCCAGTAGTCAGCTAAACCAGGGGTTAAATAATCTAAGCAAAGATTTTAAATCCCAAAACATGGCTTCCACATACTGCCATGATGATGATCTACCATGCAGAGTTCATGAGCATCATGGGAAATGTAGTTCCAAAACATTTGGGGTGCCAAGGTTCGCCATCACTGCTCTATAAGGCGATATTTGTACTATACGCCAGCCTTTCTGGGTGTGCATCTGGGTCTTGGGGCAAAAAGCAGAAATTTCCATGGCTCAACCACTGTCCTGAAATGAGAGATACTTCTCCTATTTTTGGGATATGTGATGTAATGAGGCGTGTGAGTACCTTCTGTTCTAAGAAGGCTTTACTGTGCTATGCACTTATTTGGTTGGGGGGGCTTTTCTGTTGCTTTAATTCCTTCTTTCATAACCTGGAAGGTCATACTGCCTCATTGGGTCCCAAGTGCTACTCCATAGAAGCCAAGGGTGTTGGGGGGGAGGATTATCAGCTTAATTTTTGTTGTTTAGGGGAACTCGGGAGGGTTGCCCTCTGTCTTCAACCCTCTTCGGCTTATGGGGGGACTTAATTTTATTATGTTTTTTGCTGAATAGTTAATTTGATAAATGGTATGGTTTAGATCTCATTTGAGTCAAAATATTTTTTCTTTCTCCATAACAATTTTTTTGTTCTAATTTGCTATTTTGAATTGATGGCCACTATACCATATATGTAATGTGGGTGGATTTCGAAGCTGCTTCATTGTTTTAATTCCATGTGTATGATGTTTTAATAATGTCTTGTTTTGTCCGTTAGTTTAGTAAGAAAGTAAAAAAAAAAAAAATGTATAAAAAAATATATATACTTTGTAGAAGCCATGGTTTCCATACACTAAGTTTTCTGTAGCAGCCATGGTGTCCATACACTGAATACTCCATAGAAGCCATGGTTTCCATACACCAAATGCTCCATAGAAGCCATGGTTTCCATACACTAAGTAATCCGTAGAAGCCATGGTGTCCATACAGTGAATACTCCATAGACGCAATGGTTTCCATACATTGAATACTCCATAGAAGCCATGGTTTCCATACACTAAGTAATCCATAGAAGCCATGGTGTTCATACACTGAATACTCCATAGAAGCCATGGTTTCCATACACCAAATGCTCCTTAGAAGCCATGGCTTCCATACACTAAGTAATCCGTAGAAGCCATGGTGTCCATACACCAAATGCTCCTTAGAAGCCATGGCTTCCATACACTAAGTAATCCGTAGAAGCCATGGTGTTCATACACTGAATACTCCATAGAAGCCATGGTTTCCATACACTAAGTAATCGGTAGAAGCCATGGTGTCCATACATTGAATACTCCATAGAAGCCATGGATTCCATACACCAAATGCTCCTTAGAAGCCATGGCTTCCATACACTAAGTAATCCGTAGAAGCCATGGTGTCCATACACCAAATGCTCCTTAGAAGCCATGGCTTCCATACGCTAAGTAATCCGTAGAAGCCATGGTGTTCATACACTGAATACTCCATAGAAGCCATGGTTTCCATACACCAAATGCTCCATAGAAGCCATGGTTTCCATACACTAAGTAATCCGTAGAAGCCATGGTGTCCATACAGTGAATACTCCATAGACGCAATGGTTTCCATACATTGAATACTCCATAGAAGCCATGGTTTCCATACACTAAGTAATCCATAGAAGCCATGGTGTTCATACACTGAATACTCCATAGAAGCCATGGTTTCCATACACCAAATGCTCCTTAGAAGCCATGGCTTCCATACACTAAGTAATCCGTAGAAGCCATGGTGTCCATACACCAAATGCTCCTTAGAAGCCATGGCTTCCATACACTAAGTAATCCGTAGAAGCCATGGTGTTCATACACTGAATACTCCATAGAAGCCATGGTTTCCATACACTAAGTAATCGGTAGAAGCCATGGTGTCCATACATTGAATACTCCATAGAAGCCATGGATTCCATACACCAAATGCTCCTTAGAAGCCATGGCTTCCATACACTAAGTAATCCGTAGAAGCCATGGTGTCCATACACCAAATGCTCCTTAGAAGCCATGGCTTCCATACACTAAGTAATCCGTAGAAGCCATGGTGTTCATACACTGAATACTCCATAGAAGCCATGGTTTCCATACACTAAGTAATCGGTAGAAGCCATGGTGTCCATACATTGAATACTCCATAGAAGCCATGGATTCCATACACCAAATGCTCCATAGAAGCCATGGTTTCCATACACTAAGTAATCCGTAGAAGCCATGGTGTTCATACACTGAATACTCCATAGAAGCCATGGTTTCCATACACTAAGTAATCGGTAGAAGCCATGGTGTCCATACATTGAATACTCCATAGAAGCCATGGATTCCATACACCAAATGCTCCTTAGAAGCCATGGCTTCCATACACTAAGTAATCCGTAGAAGCCATGGTGTCCATACACCAAATGCTCCTTAGAAGCCATGGCTTCCATACGCTAAGTAATCCGTAGAAGCCATGGTGTTCATACACTGAATACTCCATAGAAGCCATGGTTTCCATACACCAAATGCTCCATAGAAGCCATGGTTTCCATACACTAAGTAATCCGTAGAAGCCATGGTGTCCATACAGTGAATACTCCATAGACGCAATGGTTTCCATACATTGAATACTCCATAGAAGCCATGGTTTCCATACACTAAGTAATCCATAGAAGCCATGGTGTTCATACACTGAATACTCCATAGAAGCCATGGTTTCCATACACCAAATGCTCCTTAGAAGCCATGGCTTCCATACACTAAGTAATCCGTAGAAGCCATGGTGTCCATACACCAAATGCTCCTTAGAAGCCATGGCTTCCATACACTAAGTAATCCGTAGAAGCCATGGTGTTCATACACTGAATACTCCATAGAAGCCATGGTTTCCATACACTAAGTAATCGGTAGAAGCCATGGTGTCCATACATTGAATACTCCATAGAAGCCATGGATTCCATACACCAAATGCTCCTTAGAAGCCATGGCTTCCATACACTAAGTAATCCGTAGAAGCCATGGTGTCCATACACCAAATGCTCCTTAGAAGCCATGGCTTCCATACACTAAGTAATCCGTAGAAGCCATGGTGTTCATACACTGAATACTCCATAGAAGCCATGGTTTCCATACACTAAGTAATCGGTAGAAGCCATGGTGTCCATACATTGAATACTCCATAGAAGCCATGGATTCCATACACCAAATGCTCCATAGAAGCCATGGTTTCCATACACTAAGTAATCCGTAGAAGCCATGGTGTTCATACACTGAATACTCCATAGAAGCCATGGTTTCCATACACTAAGTAATCGGTAGAAGCCATGGTGTTCATACATTGAATACTCCATAGAAGCCATGGTTTCCATACACTAAGTAATCCGTAGAAGCCATGGTGTTCATACACTGAATACTCCATAGAAACCATGATTTCCATACATTGAATACTCCATAGAAGCCATGGTTTCCATATACCAAATGCTCATTAGAAGCCATGGTTTCCATACACTAAGTAATCCGTAGAAGCCATGGTGTCCATACACTGAATACTCCATAGAAGCCATGGTTTCCATACACTAAGTAATCTGTAGAAGCCATGGTGTCCATACACCAAATGCTCCATAGAAGCCATGCCTTCCATTCACAAAATACTCAATGGAGGTCATAGTGTCTACACATTGAATACTCCATAGACGCTATGGTTTTAAAAACAGTGAATACTCCATAAAAAAACTATGGTTTCCATACACTGCACCGATGATGGCCAAAAAGCCCTATGCCATTATAATATTAGATCATATTTGCACCATTGGTTTTGGAGGTGCATCTGGCCAATGGGGTTGTAAACAAATGATTTTTATGGCTCTACCCACTGTTCCAAAATAAGGAATAATTCTCTTATTTTTGGGACATGTGATTAAGTTCTGTTCTAAGAAGGCTTTACTGTGCTATGCGTTCTACTAAAAAAACATTGTGGAATCATCCACCACTTCCCGTCCCCCAGACCCACTGCTCTCAGGAAATAGGAGCAAATCATTGTGTAGAGTTGCATGGAGAAAAAAAAACGTAGTCTCTATCCCTTTGATTCTCAACCAGGGTTCGGTGGAACCCTAGGGTTCCTCCAGAGGTTGCTAGAGGCTCCTTCAGCATTGGGCAATTTCTGCCTCTCGGATGAGTTCCCACTCACACCATTGATCTTTTTAGCTCTCTGTAAGGAGGTAATTTTTCCCAATGACCACAAGTGTGAGGACCATTCTTCCCACTGACCATCACACTAATGTATCATGAGTTGTAGATCTCTAATTTTTAGCAGGGGGTTCCTCGAGACTGGAGAACAATTTCAAGGGTTCCTCTGTGTTGAAAAGGTTGAGAAAGGCTGCGCTATCCCATTCCTGCTCTATACAGGACCAAACTCTCGGAAACTATGTTGGACTATGTTGGAATTTTCAAGAAACAATTCCGGTTATCATTGTTTTGATGTGATTGACCTTTGTGTTTGTTCAGCCCAAATAACTCAGGCGTGATAAAACACGCAAGACAAAAGCATGACAAGTCCATAGCAAATTGCCTTGTTTGTTATTGGAGATAAGATTGGTGCTAAGTATAGGTTGTCCTTAACCTTCCCTCCCCTCCCCGGTTATATTGGAACCTGCAGATTCAGTTCGGAATCGGCCCTCGGTGTTGGGGCAGGACACGTCGCATCTAATTATTTCATTATTTTTTGGTGGCGCAGTCAGTTAACTGTGGGTGTTGTTGAATGTGCAGAGCTCCTTTAATCCCTTAATGAAGAGTCTGTCATCCAGATGTGGGATGGAAGGGAGGATGGAGAGAAAGAAGACAAACAGGTCAGATGGGATTGTTCTTGTTATTACGTGATAGAACGTGGGTTTTTCTTTTTTTTGGGATGCAGCTTAGTGCAAAAACAAGACAGTTACTTCAAGTGGAAGTCCTCCTACAACCCCTGTAAAGGAGCAGTGACAGTTTTTCTATATATACATTATACTGTATATATGTAGTGCTACCCCCTGAGCATTAGACAGGTTCTCCCCATGTAGTTCAGTGGCTGCCAGTCACATAAACAACAGTCCATTCACCAGTGGCATGAATCTATCCATGGCCACCATCTCCAACCCCCCTACTCAGATGACGATCCCTTTTCGGAAGCCGGGCGCCTGAAGTCTAGCGGTGGGGGGTGTATTTTTGAAGCACGTGATCGGAGCCATTGGCTCTAATAGGCTTCAAAAAAGGTGAACTCGGAGCGCAAAGCATTGCGCTCGGAGTCCACCCAGGTGTGTTAGAAAAGCGAATGGATATTCACATTTCTAACACTGAACCGCCTCTCCGCCAATCAGGAAGCGCGGGTCCGTTACCCATCTCCTGATTGACTGAAAGGACAGGTGCAGCTATTGAACGCCTATCAGGAGGAAGGGAGGAGACAAATGGAGGACACAGCTCGCCGCTGCAAGGTCCCGCAGTTTGTCACCCACCGTCACCTGCTGCCTGAGCCGCCACCGAAATAAGGTAAGTGAGATGATGAGTGAGTGGGGGGGGGGGGTCACAGTGGTAACTTTTGATGTGCACAGTGGTGGCATTTGATGGCACAGTGGCGGCATTTGGTGGGAACAGTGGCAGCATTTGATGGGCACAGTGGCAGCATTTTAATGGGGCACAGTGGCTGCATTTGCTGGGCACAGTGGCAGCATTTAATGGGGCACAGTGGCTGTAATTGACGGGCACAGTGGTGGCATTTGTTGGCACAGTGGCGGCATTTGATGGTACGGTGGCAGCATTTGATGGGGCACAGTGGCTGTAATTGATGGCACAGTGGCTGCAATTGATAGGCACATTGGCTGCATTTGATGGGCACAGTGGCGGCATTTGATGGGGCACAGTGGCTGCATTTGCTGGGCACAGTGGCAGCATTTGATGGGGCGCAGTGGCTGTAATTGATGGGCACAGTGGTGGCATTTTTTGGCACAGTGGCGGCATTTGATGGTATGGTGGCAGCATTTGATGGGCACAGTGGCAGCATTTTATGGGGCACAGTGGCTGCAATTGATGGCACGGTGGCTGCAATTGATAGGCACATTGGCTGCATTTGATGGGCACAGTGGTGGCATTTGATGGGGCACAGTAGCTACATTTGATGGACACAGTGGCAGCATTTGATGGGGCACAGTGGCTGTAATTGACGGGCACAGTGGCGGCATTTGTTGGCACAGTGGCGGCATTTGATGGTACGATGGCAGCATTTGATGGGCACAGTGGTGACATTTTATGGGGCACAGTGGCTGCAATTGATGGCACAGTGGCTGTAATTGATAGGCACATTGGCTGCATTTGATGGGCACAGTGGCGGCATTTGATGGGGCACAGTGGCTACATTTGATGGACACAGTGGTTGCATTTGATGGGCACAGTGGTTGCATTTGATGGGCACAGTTTCTGCAATTGATGGACACAGTGAGGCTGCAATTGATGGGGGTTTTTTTTCACTATTTTTCAGTTTGTTTGCGCCCCCAAAAAAATGTTGAGCACCAGCCACCACTGCCTTTCTTTCCTTCTCCATTAACCACTTCAGTCCCAGAAGGATTTACCCTCTTCCTGACCAGAGCATTTTTTTTTTTTTTTTTTTTTGCGTATCGGGCACTGCGTCGATTTAGCTGACAAATTGCGCGGTCGTGCGACGTTGTACCCAAACAAAATTGATGTCCTTTTGTTCCCACAAATAGAACTTTCTTTTGGTGGTATTTGATCACCTCTGCAGTTTTTTATTTTTTGCACTATAAACAAAGAAAAAAACAACAATTTTGAAAAAAAGAACATTATTTTTGCTATAATAAATATCCTCAAAAACTATCTAAAAAAACAAATTTCTTCCACGGTTTAGGCCGCGATGGCGGCGATCTGTGATTTTTTTTTTTTGGGGTACTCTCTCTGATTATGCTGTTTTAGGGAATCAGTCAGGAATGATAGAAACATGTTATTAGATGGGTTCTTTAGTTTTGAATATCCATTTACACGGTGGTATTTGTTATGAGCTATGCATTCATATGCATTCAAATGAACAATATCGGAGTTATGTTTATTTCATTTTTAATTCATTCTTACTGAGAGGACCTAGAATTAGGTTCATCTGTTTCTATCTATTGGAGACTTTCATATTGTTTTCGTGTCTTTTAGATGTCGCTAGAGATCTACTTATTAAGATGCTTCTTCCTTATATATATTACATCCACTAGATGGCGGTGTCCTGTATTGGACTATGCCTGCCTATTAGATATCTCCTGTGTAGTATGTTACATGAATTATGTTAGGAGCTCTCCGGTATTTATATCTTTCTTCCACTAGATGTCACCAGAGAGTTAGGCATTTATATATGTAATTTATGTGAGGTACCACCAGGTGGCGGTGTCCATGGTGGATTCATGTATCTCATAGATCGTTTCTTATTATATATTTCCTATGTTCATATTTCAGGTTTTAAATGTGTCTATATGTAGTATGTAGGAGTTTCCCTAGTATTGCTAGCATATTGCTGTTAGTTTTTATATATTATATTATAGTTATATTTATATATATACATAGTTATATTTAGAGAGACTCAGGATGTTCTAGTAGTATATATATATATATATATATATACTTAGAGAGAATCAGGATGTTCTATGCTATGACAGCGGAACTCACTATATAAAATGACATTAGACACCTGACTCCATCACCCTTTGATGAAGTCACGTGCTCAGTGACGCAACGCGTCAGGGAGGAGCCAGGTACTGTCACTGCCGGTGGCGGCCGAGACCGGAAGTACCTTACATAGCAATGCCCGAGGGCCCCATGCCACCAAGGCGCCCCATCAGGGTTGCTAGCCTCAATAAAACCAGGGAAAGTATGTAAAAATCTGTTTTAAAAAAAAATAAAAAAATACCAAGATTATAGCTGTGTATACTGTATGTGTGTGTGTGTATATACAGTATGGCCCCATAATCTATTGCCTGGGGGCCCCATAATCTCCTATTGCCCGAGGACCCCATAATCTTCTCCTATTGCCCGGGAGCCCCATGAGTTGTCTGTTCCGCCCCTGAGCAGGGGTCTCCAAACTTTTCAAACAAAGGGCCACTTTATTGTCCTTCAGACTTTCGGAGGGTCGGATTGTTGCCAGCAGGGGCAGAAAATGTCACGGGCCCAGCATCAGTGAGAATAAATATGGTCTCAGGGTTGGTGGTCAATAGGAGGAGGAGTACACCCCCTGTTAGTAGGAGGAATAGTATCCCATCATTGGTATCGGTGGAAGATATCGTGCCCCATTGTTGGTGCCAGTGGGAGGAATAGTGCCTCATATCAGTGGGAGGAATTGTGCCCTAAGGGCCGGATAAAGGCTAGCAAAGGGCCACATCTGGCCCTCTGGCCGCAGTTTGGAGACCCCTGCAATAGAGTTTAGTTAGGGGTATCAGAGTAAACAGGGCTGGTGCAAGGATTTTTGGCACCCTAGGCGAAACCTGATTTTGCTGCCCCTTGACTCCACCCCTGACCCCACCCCCTTTCCCCTGCCCATGTAAACCCCGTCCTTTTAACAAAGTGCCCATCAAATGCAGCCCACCAGCGCCCATAAAATGCAGCCTAACAGCGCCCATCAAATGCAGCCTACCAGCGCCCATCAATGCTGCCTACCAGCGCCCATCAATGTTGCCTACCAGCGCCCATCAAATGCACCCTACCAGCGCCTATCAATGCAGCCTACCAGCACCCATCAATGCAGCCTCACCAGCGCCCATCACATGTAGCCTCACCAGGACCCATCAAATGCAGCCTACCAGCGCCCATCAATGCAGTCTACCAGTGCCCATCAAATGCAGCCTACCAACGCCCATCAGTGCAGCTTCACCAGCACCCATCACATGTAGCCTCACCAAGACCCATCAAATGCAGCCTACCAACACCCATAAAATGCAGCCTACCAGCGCCCATCAATGCAGCCTACCAACGCCCATCAGTGCAGCCTCACAAGCACCCATCGCATGTAGCCTCACCAGGACCCATCAAATGCAGCCTACCAACACCCATAAAATGTAGCCTACCAGCGCCCATAAAATGCAGCCTACCAACGCCCATCAGTGCAGCCTCACAAGCACCCATCGCATGTAGCCTCACCAGGACCCATCAAATGCAGCCTACCAACACCCATAAAATGCAGCCTACCAGCGCCCATAAAATGCAGCCTACCAGCGCCCATCAATGCAGCCTACCAGTGCCCATCAAATGCAGCCTCACCAGCACCCATCACATGTAGCCTCACCAAGACCCATCGGCGTTCAGCGTAAAAAATGTTGATGAGACAAGTCAGCAGTTAATTAGAACTGAATTGCCGAAGTGTGAACTACATACAGTCTAATTAGCAGAGGATTCATTTTCCAAAAGAGGTGATTAAATGGATGCTGAAGGTGAGCCAAAGTCATGAAACTCTTCTAAGATGATAAAAAAAAGCTCCGGTATGGAGATCCTTGTAAGAAACAATTTGAAAACCTAAAATAATAGGAAAAAAAAAATCGAATTTGATACAAATCATTCCTGTATGACTCTGGAATTCCCATGACTTCACTGACCAGATATGGTCAAGTCCATAGAGGGCCAATGACGTCACCTGGAGAACTTGTCCCTTTGCTTATTTTTGCGGTTTCGGCGATCAGGAGATGACATTCGGTGCGGAGTTAAGAGATGGGTTCAGATGTGTCGGCGGCCGTTGTTTTTTTTTTTTTTTTTTTAAGTTTGGCGGGTTGTGAATGAACAGAGATCCCATCTACCCCAATAAAATAATTGTAATAATTGGTTTTGTGTCATTTCGTTTTGGAGAGTAGCAGCGCAAAACGTCTTTTGTTAATATGTTACTAATACCTACCTACCCTATACTCATGCAGTTGGGGGGGGGGGGGGGTATCAGTATCTATGGGCTCCCTTCTTTTTAACCACTTTAATACTGGCCACTTTCACCCCCTTCCTGGCAAGGCCATTTTTTTAGCTTGCAGCACTGTTACACTTTGAGTGACAATTACCTGGTGATGCCGTGACTCTACCTGTATGAATTTATTTTTCCTTTTTTTTATTTTTTTGATGGATAAAGATTTGTTTTCAGTAGTATTTAATCACCACTGGGGGGGGGGGGGGGGTTCATTTTTTACTGAATAAACAAATAAAAAAAAAAAACATACATTTTGAAAAAAATGTTTTCTTCGTTTCTGTTACAAAATTTAGCAAATAAGCAATTTTCTTCACTGATGTGCGTTGAAGAGGCTGCATTGATGTGCACTGATGAGGCTGCACTGATGGGCACTGATGAGGCTGCACTGATGTGCACTGATGGGGCTGCACTGATGTGCACTGATGAGGCTGCAATTATGTGCACTAATGACACTGCACTGATGGGCACTGATGGACACTAATGAAACTGCACTGATGGACACTAATGAGGCTGCACTGATGGACACTGATGAGGCTGCAATGATGAGGCTGCAACAATGAGGTGGCACTGATGGGCCCTGATAAGCTGCACTGATGGGCCCTGATAAGCTGCACTGATGGGCACTGACGAGGCTGCACTGATGGGGCTGCACTGATTATCAGTGTAAAACAATGAACTCACGGTGCACCCAATGATCAGCTGTCCTTGATTGGACACTGCTGATCACACGTTAAAGGGCCGCTGTGACGGACCCTTCAGCCTGATCTGTGATCTGCTGTGGCCAAGGCAGGGGACGTCCTCCCAGAACTGGAGATAGGCGGCTAAAGAAGATTTCCAGATTCCAGAAAAAACCTCTGCAACCCCTGGGCCAGGGTTGTGGAGAAGCGGTCATTGTCCTCAACAACATGTGAACAAGGTGCTTTGGCATCCCCGCCAATAGGTACCCTCTTAAGTTGAAGGCATGTGGCCTGGTATGGTTTAGGGAAGAAGCGGGAAGTGCACGTTCATCCCCCCTTTACCTGGCCATCCAGGCTGCATGCCCCGATAAGGGTCTGGTATGGATTTTGGGGGGGAAATTCATGCTCTTTTTTTCCTTTTTGTGTAAGGTTCCCTCTCAGAATCCATACCAGACTCTTTATTTAGTTGGACCCATGCAAAAAATGTTTTCGTGGGGTGCCCCTTAAAATCCATATCAAACCTAAAGGAAATCATATTCATTTTGGGGGGACCTTTCCGAAGCTGAAGGTCCCGGGCGAGGACAAGTTACTGGTTGCCAGGATGCTGGCAGGTGCCGTCTCCCTAACAACCAGGAAGAATCCGTCACATTTAGAATTGGTAATAATACCACCGCTAAATGTTTTGCTTCATTCTGCAGGCTGGGGGTTTGTTTGGCTGTTCACACAAAATTCTTCATAGAATTAGACTCCCACGTGTTATTTCCCCTGCTGGTCGAATGTTCTTAGGCTGGAGTGTTAGGCTTTTTTCTCTATTGGTGAAAGTTAAAGCGGTGTTCCAGCCGCATTTTTTATTTTTTATTTTAAAGTCAGCAGCTACAAACACTGTAGCTGCTGACTTTTAAAGCGGGAGTCCGCTGGGAGTCCGCGTTTTTTTTTTTTTTAAAGCCAGCAGCTACAAATACTGCAGCTGCTGACTTTTAAAATAGTGACACTTACCAGTCCAGCGCGCCCGCGATGTCGGCACCCGAAGCCGATCTCTCGATCGTCTCTCGGGTGCTGCCGCCGCCATCTTGGGTATGGGAATCAGGGAGTGGAGCCTTTCGGCTTCATTTCCCGGTTCCCTACTGCGCATGCGCGAGTCGCGCTGCGCAATAAGGATGGTCCCCGCTGCCTCTGGGATCTGTGTGTTTCCCAGCAGGCAGCGGGGGACTTTCGGAAAGGGGCGTAATCTACGCCCCTTTCCGCAGAGAGCTATCCCAGAAGTGGGTGCAGATACCTGTACTGTACAGGTACCTGCACCCCCCTCCCCCCTGAAAGGTGCCAATTGTGGCGCCGGAGGGGGGGAGGATTTCAATGAGCGGAAGGTCCACTTTAGGGTGGACCTCCGCTTTAATAAGGAGGCTTACCTGTCCAGGGAGCCTGCAATGTCGACCCCCCCCCCCCTCCAAGGCCAAACCGTCCATTGGATCATGTGCAGGTGCCGCCATTACAACTAAGGGAAATTGGCAGTGGAGCTTTGGGTCTTCACTGCCGGTGTTACCGACTGAGCATGTGCAAGTCACGCTGCCCTTTGTGAATGGCCAGTTCACACATAGGTCCCAGAAGACAACGGGGGGCTTGCCGCAAAAAGAGGATGTGACGTCCTGGGCCTCAGCTGGATCGGAAGTACTCTTAGTACTTCCAAAAAAGCTACTAGAGAAAGATTTTTTTTTTTAAATGTTCAAAAACGAGGGGTGGAGAGGTGGTCTTTCGTTTAAGACCACCTCTCAAAATTGGGTGGAACTCTCATGGTCAAATGTTCGTATAACTATTTTTTCTATTTGCTCCAGATACGAGGGGGTGCTGCTGATAAGTATTGAGCCTTACCTAGAAAAAATTGAGCTAGGAAGCTGTAAATTGCAGGGTGTACTGGCCAATTTGTCTATATTCAATGGTGAAAAAAATCATCTACCTATGATTTTAACTTGTCTTTCTTTTTCAGGCCCAAAGTGAACATGGCAACACCTCCCGAAAAATTCAATGTGGCAGAGCATAGGACCATAACCAAGTTCCCGTTTCTCCAAGGGAAAGGTGCGAAGCAGATCCACGATGAAATGTCACAAACTTTGGGTGACAGTGGCCCTTCATGTGCAACAATTAAACGTCGGGTTGTCAGTTTCAAAACTGGTCATTTCAGTGTTGAAAGTTAAAAACCCAGTGGAAGGCCTGTGGTGTTGAAGACCCAGTGGAAGGCCTGTGGTGTTGAAGGCCCAGTGGAAGGCCTGTGGTGTTGAAGGCCCGGTGGAAGGCCTGTGGTGTTGAAGGCCCGGTGGAAGGCCTGTGGTGTTGAAGGCCCGGTGGAAGGCCTGTGGTGTTGAAGGCCCGGTGGAAGGCCTGTGGTGTTGAAGGCCCGGTGGAAGGCCTGTGGTGTTGAAGGCCCGGTGGAAGGCCTGTGGTGTTGAAGGCCCGGTGGAAGGCCTGTGGTGTTGAAGGCCTGGTGGAGGGCCTGTGGTGTTGAAGGCCCGGTGGAAGGCCTGTGGTGTTGAAGGCCCGGTGGAAGGCCTGTGGTGTTGAAGGCCCGGTGGAAGGCCTGTGGTGTTGAAGGCCCGGTGGAAGGCCTGTGGTGTTGAAGGCCCGGTGGAAGGCCTTCTTTTGTCTCTGTGCCTGCAAATGTGAAAGCCATCCATGTCATGATCATGGAGGACAGCCGAATATCAGCCAAAAGTATTGATACATATCTGGGAATATCACGTGAGAGAGTTGGCGCCATTATCCAAAACGTCTTGGAAATGAGAAGGCTTGCAGCAAAGTGGATCCCGCAACTTTTGACAACCGAACAAAAGAGGAAACATCGTGTGGAGACATCGGTGGCTGTTTTGGAAAATTTTGCAAGAAACGAGTCAGATTTCCTGGACAAACTGGTAACTGGTGATGAGACATGGATCTGCTGTTATGATCTTGAGACAAAGGAACAGTCTAAGGAATTGAGGCACAGTGGTACCCCCAGGCCAAAGACGTTCTGTGTGCAAAGGTCAAGGAGGACCAGAACCATGAAGTCAGTACATTATTCTGGACCGGAACCCCCGAACCACGTGACGTCTGCATCTTTAGTACCCTCTCCCAGAAAGCACAGCAAGAGTGCCACTCCCACTGGGCGGGCTCCAAGAGAGAGTAACTTAAGCAGCCAATTAGACCATAGTTCCATGCCTGGCAGAAGAGACAGTGCCCCCTGTGGCCAGGCTGAATATCTCAGGGTCCAGTCAGACTGATGCTGGTGTCAATTGCACCCAAACCAAACTGCAGTTTAGGCAACTTTAACTTTTGAAAAAAAGTCTCTTCAGGAGCCGCCGCTACCTATATATATATATATATATATATATATATATATATATATATATATGTATATATATATATATATATATATATATATATATGTATATATATATATAATAAATAGATAGATAGAGAGCAGTTAATGACTACCGGTATATAGAGCTTTATAGAGGAAGTAAACCCTGATGGGTTTTACTTCCTCTTTGTTTCCCCGCAAAGGTAAAGCGATGTCACCGCTGTCCCCTTTTCCATGAATCGTCCATCTTCCTCCCGTGGGTATCGCAGCTCTGGCGCTGTGAATTGCCCGGAGCCGCGATGACGTCACTCCCGTGCATGCACACGGGAGCCACCACTAACGGCATGATTGCCGTTAGCAACGGCACGCTCAGTGCTCCTGCGCGCCGCTGTCTACGGCACATGCGTCGTAGACAGCGGTGCCTGTCTTTTGCAAATATCTCCTAAACCGTATAGGTTTAGGAGATATTTCTTGCACCTACAGGTAAGCCTTAATCTAGGCTTACCTGTAGGAAAAAGTGGTCTGTAAGGGTCAGGGGCGGACTGACAACTCATGGGGCCCCCGGGCAAAAGGAGATTATGGGGGCCCTCAGGCAATCAGAGATTCTGGGGCCATACAGTATACACAAACACACACACACAGTATATAATCACACAGTATACACACACACAGTATACAATCACACAGTATACACACACACAGTATACAATCACACAGTATACACAGATATGTTTCTATTGGCTGAGAAGGTACTGGAGAGGTGGGGCAGCTATAATCTCTGGATTTTTAGACCAAAATGATGTCAGTAAGGGACATTTCAGAGACAGATGTAAAAAAAAAACACACATTTTTACATACCGTCCCTGGTTTTATTGAGGCTGGCAACCCTGATGGGGCCCCCTAGTGGCATGGGGCCCTCGGGCAGTGCCCGAGTGGCCCAATGGTCAGTCCGCCCCTGGTAAGGGTTTACAACCACTGTAAAAGGAATATTCCTTTGGGAATTGTGCCCTGGAGCTGGACGAGACAACATTGTAATCAAGCTCTTTGCTGTAACTTCCAGATATGATGAATTGTACAAACATATTACAGAGTAACATTTCATTGTACTTGTGATTATATGTACAATGTGATTATATAGAAAGCCTTTCAAACCAGTGGGAGGGGCCGTTCTATACAAGAGTGCAAAAGAGAAAGTCTTTGGCAGTCGGCACGCCTGCTACTCAGCCAAGATGTCCTAATTATACTCTACAGCTTCCAATCGTTTCTTATGCCGTGTACACACGACCGGACTTTCCGGCAGACTAAGTCCGACGGTCTTCCCGATGGATTTTCGGCGGAGGTCCGACGGACTTTCTGAACGAAAGGGATTTGGCCACACACGACTGGACTAAGTCAGTTCGAAAGTCCGTTCGTTTTGAACGTGATGACGTAATCGGGACTAAACAAGGAAGTTCAAGAGCCAGTAGCCAATAGCTGCCCTTGCGTGGTATTTGCTCCGTCGGACTAGCACACAGACGAAATGTTTTTTCTGATTTTTAGTCCATCGGAAAGATTTGAAACATGTTTTATTTCTAGGACCATCTGACTTTTGGGGGAAAAAAAGTCCGCTGGAGTCCACACGCGATCAAATCGTCCAACGGATTCCGGTCCGCCAGACCAAGTCTGCCGGAAAGTCCGATCGTATGTACGTGGCATTAGTCTCTCTTGTGCTGAACACGGTATCACCATTAGTTTCCCCTAAATCACAAGTCAGTGACAAACAGTGTGACTTGGGAACTGATGTGAAGGGGGGAATGAAGACACTGATATAAAGAGGGGGGTGTGATGTGAAGGGGGAATGAGAACATAGTTGTAAAGAGGGTATTGTGCTTTGAATGAGGACATTGCTGTAAACTGGGGACTGTGATGTGAAGGGGGAATGAAGACACTGATGTACAGGGGGGAATGTGATGTGAAGGGGGAATGAGGACACTGATGTAAAGGGGGGACTGTGATGTGAAGGGGGAATGAAGACACTGATGTACAGGGGGGAATGTGATGTGAAGGGGGAATGAGGACACTGATGTACAGGGGGGAATGTGATGTGAAGGGGGAATGAGGACACTGATGTAAAGGGGGGACTGTGATGTGAAGGGGGAATGAGGACACTAATGTAAAGAGGGGACTGTGATGTGAAGAGGGAATGAAGACACTGATGTAAAGGGGGTACTGTGATCACTGACGTAAAGAGAGGACTGTGATGTGAAGGGGGAATGAAGACACTGATGTAAAGGGGGGACTGTGATGTGAAGGGGGAATGAGGACACTAATGTAAAGAGGGGGGTGTGATGTGAAGGGGGAATGAGGACATAGTTGTAAAGAGGGTATTGTGCTTTGAATGAGGACATTGATGTAAAGAGGGGACTGTGATGTGAAGGGGGAATGAAGACACTGATGTAAAGGGGGGACTGTGATGTGAAGGGGGGGATGAAGACACCGATGTAAAGAGGGGACTGTGATGTGAAGGGGGGAATGAAGACACTGATGTAAAGGGGGGAATGTGATGTGAAGGGGGGATGAAGACACTGATGTAAAGGGGGGACTGTGATGTAAAGGGGGGAATGAAGACACTGATGTAAAGAGGGGACTGTGATGTGAAGGGGGAATGAAGACACTGATGTAAAGAGGGGACTGTGTTGTGAAGGGGGAATAAAGACACTGATGTAAAGAGGGGACTGTGATGTGAAGGGGGAATGAAGACACTGATGTAAAGAGGGGACTGTGTTGTGAAGGGGGAATGAGGACACTAATGTAAAGAGAGGGGTGTGATGTGAAGGGGGAATGAGGACATAGTTGTAAAGAGGGTATTGTGCTTTGAATGAGGACATTGCTGTAAACTGGGGACTGTGATGTGAAGGGGGAATGAGGACACTGATGTAAAGGGGGGACTGTGATGTGAAGGGGGAATGAGGACACTGATGTAAAGGGGGGACTGTGATGTGAAGGAGGAATGAGGACACTGATGTAAAGGGGGGACTGTGATGTGAAGGGGGAATGAGGACACTAATGTAAAGGGGGGACTGTGATGTGAAGGGGGAATGAGGACATATTTGTAAAGAGGGTATTGTGCTTTGAATGAGGACATTGATGTAAAGAGGGGACTGTGATGTGAAGGGGGAATGAAGACACTGATGTAAAGGGGGGACTGTGATGTGAAGGGGGAATGAAGACACTGATGTAAAGAGGGGACTGTGATGTGAAGGGGGGAATGAAGACACTGATGTAAAGAGAGGGGTGTGATGTGAAGGGGGAATGAGGACATAGTTGTAAAGAGGGTATTGTGCTTTGAATGAGGACATTGATGTAAAGAGGGGACTGTGATGTGAAGGGGGAATGAAGACACTGATGTAAAGGGGGGAATGAAGACACTGATGTAAAGAGGGGACTGTGTTGTGAAGGGGGAATGAAGACACTGATGTAAAGAGGGGACTGTGTTGTGAAGGGGGAATGAGGACACTGATGTAAAGAGAGTGGTGTGATGTGAAGGGGGGACTGAGGACACTAATGTAAAGAGAGGGGTGTGATGTGAAGGGGGAATGAGGACATAGTTGTAAAGAGGGTATTGTGCTTTGAATGAGGACATTGCTGTAAACTGGGGACTGTGATGTGAAGGGGGAATGAGGACACTGATGTAAAGGGGGAACTGTGATGTAAAGGGGGGAATGAAGACACCGATGTAAAGAGGGGACTGTGATGTGAAGGGGGGAATGAAGACACTGATGTAAAGGGGGGAATGTGATGTGAAGGGGGGATGAAGACACTGATGTAAAGGGGGGACTGTGATGTAAAGGGGGGAATGAAGACACTGATGTAAAGAGGGGACTGTGATGTGAAGGGGGAATGAAGACACTGATGTAAAGAGGGGACTGTGTTGTGAAGGGGGAATAAAGACACTGATGTAAAGAGGGGACTGTGATGTGAAGGGGGAATGAAGACACTGATGTAAAGAGGGGACTGTGTTGTGAAGGGGGAATGAGGACACTAATGTAAAGAGAGGGGTGTGATGTGAAGGGGGAATGAGGACATAGTTGTAAAGAGGGTATTGTGCTTTGAATGAGGACATTGCTGTAAACTGGGGACTGTGATGTGAAGGGGGAATGAGGACACTGATGTAAAGGGGGGACTGTGATGTGAAGGGGGAATGAGGACACTGATGTAAAGGGGGACTGTGATGTGAAGGAGGAATGAGGACACTGATGTAAAGGGGGGACTGTGATGTGAAGGGGGAATGAGGACACTAATGTAAAGGGGGGACTGTGATGTGAAGGGGGAATGAGGACATATTTGTAAAGAGGGTATTGTGCTTTGAATGAGGACATTGATGTAAAGAGGGGACTGTGATGTGAAGGGGGAATGAAGACACTGATGTAAAGGGGGGACTGTGATGTGAAGGGGGAATGAAGACACTGATGTAAAGAGGGGACTGTGATGTGAAGGGGGGAATGAAGACACTGATGTAAAGAGAGGGGTGTGATGTGAAGGGGGAATGAGGACATAGTTGTAAAGAGGGTATTGTGCTTTGAATGAGGACATTGATGTAAAGAGGGGACTGTGATGTGAAGGGGGAATGAAGACACTGATGTAAAGGGGGGAATGAAGACACTGATGTAAAGAGGGGACTGTGTTGTGAAGGGGGAATGAAGACACTGATGTAAAGAGGGGACTGTGTTGTGAAGGGGGAATGAGGACACTGATGTAAAGAGAGTGGTGTGATGTGAAGGGGGGACTGAGGACACTAATGTAAAGAGAGGGGTGTGATGTGAAGGGGGAATGAGGACATAGTTGTAAAGAGGGTATTGTGCTTTGAATGAGGACATTGCTGTAAACTGGGGACTGTGATGTGAAGGGGGAATGAGGACACTGATGTAAAGGGGGAACTGTGATGTGAAGGGGGAATGAGGACACTGATGTAAAGGGGGAACTGTGATGTGAAGGGGGAATGAGGACACTGATGTAAAGGGGGAACTGTGATGTGAAGGGGGAATGAGGACACTGATGTAAAGGGGGGACTGTGATGTGAAGGGGGAATGAGGACACTGATGTAAAGGGGGAACTGTGATGTGAAGGGGGAATGAGGACACTGATGTAAAGGGGGGACTGTGTTGTGAAGGGGGAATAAGGACACTGATGGGTGTGATGTGAAGGGGGAATGAGGACATAGTTGTAAAGAGGGTATTGTGCTTTGAATGATGACATTGATGTAAAGAGGGGACTGTGATGTGAAGGGGGAATGAAGACACTGATGTAAAGAGGGGACTGTGATGTGAAGGGGGAATGAAGACACTGATGTAAAGAGGGGACTGTGATGTGAAGGGGGGAATGAAGACACTGATGTAAAGAGGGGACTGTGTTATGAAGGGGGAATGAGCACACTGATGTAAAGAGGGGACTGTGTTGTGAAGGGGGAATGAGGACATAGTTGTAAAGAGGGTATTGTGCTTTGAATGATGACACTGATGTAAAGGGGGGACTGTGATGTGAAGGGGGGAATGAAGACACTGATGTAAAGAGGGGACTGTGTTGTGAAGGGGGAATGAGGACACTGATGTAAAGAGAGGGGTGTGATGTGAAGGGGGGACTGAGGACACTAATGTAAAGAGAGGGGTGTGATGTGAAGGGGGGACTGAGGACACTAATGTAAAGAGAGGGGTGTGATGTGAAGGGGGAATGAGGACATAGTTGTAAAGAGGGTATTGTGCTTTGAATGAGGACATTGATGTAAAGAGGGGACTGTGATGTGAAGGGGGGAATGAAGACACTGATGTAAAGGGGGGACTGTGATGTGAAGGGGGAATGAAGACACTGATGTAAAGAGGGGACTGTGATGTGAAGGGGGCAATGAAAACACTGATGTAAAGAGGGGACTGTGATGTGAAGGGGGAATGAAGACACTGACGTAAAGGGGGGACTGTGATGTGAAGGGGGAATGAGGACACTAACATAAAGAGGGGACTGTGATGTGAAAGGGGAATAAGGCTCTCCTGCCCCCCCCCCTCCCTTTTCCTGTGGCCTGCCAGGTTGCGTGCTTGGATATGGGTCTGGTATGGATTTTGGGCGGCACTCCCACGTCATATTTTTATTTTGGCATGGGGTTCCCCTTAAAATCCATACCAGACCTAAAGGGCCTATTATGGGTTTTGGTTGGGACCCTCACTCCATTTTTTTAAAAATTTTGATGCTGGGTTCCCCTTAAAATCCATTCCAGATCTGAAGGGCCTGGGATGGATTTTAGGGGGGACCTCCACACCATTTTTTTTATTTCGGCGCAGGGTTCCCCTAATATCCATAATCATATAAAAATAAATAAATAATCCATATTCATATGCTGTTATTTTCAATGATTTGTATGTATATTTCTGGGATCCTGAAATACATTACAGCTGTGGGCAGTTTTGAATTACATTTTATCCTTCAGAAATTTAATTTTGCTGCTCTCATTCATTACACTATGTACTGCCACTATGTAAGCAGCCTTACATAGTGTGGGGTGTGGACTTAGCCCCCTGGGTCATGATTGACCGAAGGCACCCTGCCTTTGGCCAATCATGGCTCTCACAGCAGAGCGTGCTGTGATTGGCCAAAGCATGCAGGTCAGGTGCATGCTTTGGCCAATCAGCAGCCGTTAATGCCCTGCGAACTCGCAGTGTATTGAAGGTCTCACAGTGTATTATGGGGCGTTCCGCGGGTGCTCAAATTTCCCGTGAACGCCCAATAATGTTCTAAGTTTTGGTGAGCGGGCGAACACCCGATGTCGTCTCGAACATCGCCCTCATCCCTAATGTGGATACTAATGTAAAGAAGGGGGTGTGATGTGAAGGGGGAATGAGGACACTGATATAAAGAGGGGACTGTGATGTGAAAGGGGGAACTAGAACGCTAATGTAAAGAGGGGACTGTGATGTGAAGGGGGGAACTAGAATGCTAATGTAAAGAGGGGACTGTGATGTGAAGGGGGAATGAGGACACTGATGTAAAAAGGGGACTGTGACATGAAGGGGGAAATGGGGACATTGATGTAAAGTGGGGACTGTGATGTGAAGGGGGAATGAGGATGCTGATGTAAAGCGGGGACTGTGATGTGAAGGGGGAAATGGGGACATTGATGTAAATTGGGTACTGTGATGTGAAGGGGGAATGAGGACACTGATTTAAAGAGGGGACTATGATGTGGAGGGGGTAATGAGGATATTGATGTAAACTGGGGACTGTGATGTGAAGGGGGAATGAGGACACTGATGTAAAGAGGGGACTGTGATGTGAAGGGGAATGAGGACACGGATGTAAAGCGGGGACTGTGATGTGAAGGGGGAAATGGGGACATTGATGTAAAGTGGGGACTGTGATGTGAAGGGGGAACGAGGGCACGGATGTAAAGCGGGCCTGTAATGTGAAGAGGGAAATGGGGACATTGATGTAAAGTGGGGACTGTGATGTGAAGGGGGAACGAGGACACTGATTTAAAGAGGGGACTGTGATGTTGAGGGGGGAACTAGAACGCTAATGTAAAGAGGGGACTGTAATGTGAAGGGGGTGATGAGGATATTGATGTAAACTGGGGACTGTGATGTGAAGGGGGAATGAGGACACTGATGTAAAGAGGGGACTGTGATGTGGAGGGGGAAATGGGGACACTAATGTAAAGAGGGGACTGGGATGTGACGGGGGAATGAAGACACTGATGTAAAGAGGGGGGGGGGTGTGATATGAAGGGGGAATGAGGACACTAAGGTAAGGAGGGGACTGTAATGTGGAGGGGGAAATGGGGACACTTATGTAAAGAGGGGACTGTGATGTGAAGGGGGAAATGGGGACATTGATGTAAAATGGGGACTGTGATGAGAAGGGGGAATGAAGACACTGATGTAAAGAGGGAGGATGTGATATGAAGGGGGAATGAGGACACTGATGTAAAGAGGGGATTGTGATATGAAGGGGGAATGAAGACACTGATGTAAAGAGGGAGGATGTGATATGAAGGGGGCATGAGGACACTAATGTAAGGAGGGGACTGTGATGTGAAGGGGGAAATGGGGACATTGATGTAAAGTGGGGACTGTGATGTGAAGTGGGAATGAGGACACTGATGTAAAGAGGGGGACTGTGATGTGAGGGGGGAATGAAGACACTGATGTATAGCAGGCAACTCCAGACAGTTGGCTTAAGTTGATGACATCACCATGTGCTTTGAGTCTCACAGTGTGAAGCAGTCTCTATTGGTAATGAGGCAACTAGGCCCTATACAGGGACCCCAGCCTAGAGCCCCAGAGTTGTGTGCTTTGGGGAGACATGGACTTGAAGCCAAAGTCGCATTTCTCCAAAGGTCCTCCAGGCACACACCTCACAAAGAGTAGTGTTCCCTGAAAATCCAGGACCCATAGTCAGCAGGCTAGCCTGCAGTCCCCTCCAAAATCCTCTTTCCTGGGTGAGTCTATCACAATATGCACAATATGGACTTTTGTACAGAGTTATTTAGATGATGGAATTAGGCTCAATTTGCACTATTATTCTCTATGCACACTAGATCCTCCAAAAAACGCCAAAAACACGCTTTATAAAAAAAAAAAACGCTAATATTTATATATATTCTTTGGCAGTCTTTTTGCAGTGTTTAGGAGCATTTTCAAGTGTTTAGTAGCAATGTTAAGCGTTGTGAAAGATCGAGCATTCGCCAGCGTCCATAGCAACCAATAAATAGCTGGTTGTTAAGGGGTGGGCCGGGAAGTCTGCTGCCACATCCTTAACAACGGATGACTCATCAACTGTCAGTGGGATTCCCTACTGACAGCTGCATTGTAACCTAAATATTTGGTTTTCGGGTCTAGTATCGATTTTAAGGGGAACCCCATGGCAAAAAAATAAAAAAATGTATGGTGTACCCCCCAAAATCCAAACCAGACCCTTATCCAAAAAAGTAGCCTACCAAATCGAGAAAGGGACAGAGGAGCGAGCATGCCCTCCCCTCCTGAACTATACCAGGCCACATGCCCTCAACATGGGGGGGTGCTTTGGGGCAGGGTGGGCTCTGTTCCCTCCAAAGTACCTTGTTGGTATGTTTATGAGGACAAGGGCCTCTTCCCCACAACCCTGGCCCGGTGGTTGTGGGGGTGCGGGGGTGACTTATCGAAATCTGGAAGACCCTTTTAACAAGGGGACCTCCTGATCCTGCGACCCGCCTAGGGTTACCACTTTTTCTTCAAGCCCAACCCGAACACTTTAGCGGCCCACAGCAAAAAACATTTTTTTACTATACACTATAGGATTGTAACAGACCTGGGACACCTTTTGGGTGCTCTAGAGAGAATAGTATTGTAGAACGCATGGTGCCCCCCTCACCCTCCTGTCAGGCCCTGTTCTGAGCCACATTCCTGTCTGAACAATGTGTCCGGGTTTCAGGCAGACTGAAACCCAGGCACATGATTCAAAACCCAGACTGTCCGGGTGAATCCCGGACAGGTGGCAACCCTAGCCCCCCCCCCCCCCCCCTATGTGAATAAGTAGAGGTACATTGTACCCCTACTCATTCAACAAAAAAGTGTCAAAAAAGTAAATAAAAACACACAGTTTTTGACAAACCCAGAGACATGCAGTGGCATAGCAGTACGTTGCGGCTCTCCGTGGGGGCACTCGATGAAGAGGACGAGGATCGGGGCCCGCTCTGTGCAAAACCACAGAGCAAGTAAGTATAAAATGTTCGTTCTTTAAAAAAAAAAAAAAAAGCCTTTACAATCACTTTAATTACAAGAGACGTTCATTTCTGTTATCTTGGAATCAGCTATCAGCTCAACCGAGAACCTGACATTAGCATATAAGCACTTAATAAGGTAATTTAACCACTTACGAGCCGCCACATGCCGATATACATCCTAACTTTGAAGAGGAATATCGTTGTTATGGCAGCAGCTAGCTACCATAACCCCGGTATCCTCTTCTTCAGCAGGCGGTCCGCTTTCCGATAATAGTGGTCTCTGCGGTAGATACGCCACGAGATCACTTTTATGGGCGGTGGGAGAGGACCCCCCCCCCGCGCCACGCTCCGGTGCCCTCCGCCGCTTACCAGAGCCGTCGCCAGCGGCGGAGGTGATCGGATCTTCTCCCTTGCTGGGTATGGAGACGAGTGAGAGGAAGATGGCCCCCCCCCCCCACCCATCTCCACACCATTGCAGGGAGGAAGCGACGTCAAAACGTCATTTCCGCCCATAGCTCTTAAAGGGCCATTTATTTTTTTAATGACATTTTTCTTTTTTTCATTGCATTTTAGTGTAAATATAAGATTTGAGGACCCCAGATCTCATATTTAAGAGGGCCTGTCATGCTTTTTTATCTATTGCATGGGGTGTGATGGAGCCCACACACGGTCGGATTATCCGACAACACGGTCCGATCGGACATTTTCCGTCGGAATGTCCGACCATGTGTACAAGGGCTTAGGAAAAAAAAAAAAAAGTATAATGTTTGGGGGGTTTTAGTTAATTTTATAGCAAAAAAAAGTTTTTAACCTGTAAACAACAAATCTCAAAAAGAGACTTGGTCCTTAACCACTTGCCGACCAGCGCACAACGATGTACATCGACAGAATGGCACGGGCAGGCAAATGGGCGTACATGTACGTCCCTTTAAATTTGCCGCCCTGCCATCGGCGGCGCGCTCCCGCACTGGTCAGGACCCCCGTGAGTCCGGTCGCGGGACCCGCGGACTCGATCACCGCGGGCATCCCCGCGATCGTCTCACGGAGCGGCCGAATGGAGGAAATGCCGTGTAAACAACATTTCTCCATTCTGCCTAGCAACTAGTGACGCTGATCTCTGCTCCATGTGATTGGAGCAGAGATCAGTGTTCACTAAATGAAAGCCCAACCCCCCACAGTTAGTAACACACTTAACCCCTACACTGCCACCCACTGGTTAACCCCTTCACTGCCAGTGTCATTTACACAGGAATCACTGCATTTATATAGCAGTGATTACTGTATAAATGACAATGGTCCCAAAAATGTGTCAAAAATGTCCGATGGGTCCCCCACAATGTCGCAGTCACAATAAAAATCGCTGCTCGCCGCCATTACTAGTAAAAAAAATAAATAATAAAAAATTATTAATAAAAATGCTATAAAACTATCCCTATTTTGTAAACGCTATAACTTTTGCGCAAACCAATCAATAATCGCTTATTGCGTTTTTTTTACCAAAAATATGTAGAAGAATACGTATCGGCCTAAACTTATAACAAAAAGTAAAAAATAATGTGTTTTTTTCAAAATTGTCACTCTATTTTTGTTTATAGCGCAAAAAATAAAAACCGCAGGGGTGATCAAATACCACCAAAAGAAAGCTTTATTTGTGGGAAAAAAAGGACGTCAATTTTGTTTGGGAGCCACGTCGCACGACCACGCAATTGTCAGTTAAAGCGACGCAGTGCCGAATCGCAAAAAGTGGTCTGGTCTTTGACCAGCAAATTGGTCCGGTCTGAAAGTGGTTAAGTGGTTAATCATTAGTTGGAGTTTTATGACTATTACTTTATTAGTACTAGATTGGAATAAGTAAGGACACACCAAAAATATTTTTAGATCACTAGTGTTGTTTTTTTATTTTTTATTATATGTTTATATATGAAACACTAAATGGGTGTTTTAAACACGGCAGCGGGCACACAAAGGGGATTTTAGAGGTTGGCGCTGACATAGACTGGGTTTTTTTCTATATATATATTTATGTTTGGGAGAAGCCAACATGGCAACTGTCCAGGACTGAAGCCTACACTCCTCCACCCCGATCAGACGATGTCCGTTTCCTTATTGGTATATATACTGTAAATCTCCTGGCTTGCCATAATAAATCTCAGGTCCCAATAAACGCATTGCATGCTCTGGACGACATTTGGGCGACATTTGCTTTCACTGCCTGATCCCTCTGTGATCTTAAAGGTCGCAAACTTGTAAAAAAAACAAATTGACGTCTTTAAAAACCCGATTTATGTGAGTGATAACCTACACAAACAGATGATTCATTCCTGGGTGCGTCCCACTGCAACACCAAAATGGGAAAATCGCTCTTATCGCTCTTTATCTCTCTTATCTTTCAATCTTTTTTTATTGAAAAAAGTATGTAAGCAAGACATACAAACACGATAGCATCTAAAAACAAATCAAACCAAGAAGACCAGGCCAGGTAGATATCAGCATATGTGGAAGGATAAATCAAAAGAAAGAGTCAAGTGTCTTTGGAGCACCACGCTATGTAGTTGAAGCATTTGTAATGCTTTTCATTCATCAACAATACGACCTAAAGAGCAATAACCAATGTGTCTAGATTTAGACTCTACCAAACCCCTAGTAGACGTTTGTAGCACTGCCCCCCGTAGAGGTCGATGAGGATAGTCTTCTCTGGGCCTCCATCCGATTATCATACAGCGCACACTTGAGTATTTTCACCCTCTCCAATAATCAGTCTAGGGCAGTGATGGTGAACCTTGGCTCCCCAGATGTTTTGGAACTACATTTCCCATGATTCTCATGCACTCTGCGGTGTAGTTGAGCATCATGGGAAATGTAGTTCTGAAACATCTGGGGTGCCAAGGTTCACCATCACTGGTCTCGGGGTATTTGTTTTTTTTGGTATTTATTGGTAGAACTTGGACAGGAGAAGAGATTTGTGGGATCATGGGCGTCCGCAGAACTTTTTTCAGGGAGGGGCATCATTTTAAGGTCACCCATGCTCTGACCCTTTTCGACAATGTCATTATCACATTATCACGGTCATAGACTGACTGCAGACGTAGTACAGGTGATGGTCAGAGACTGCAGACATGGCCCAAGAGACTGTCAGAGACTGCAGACATATCCCAAGGGACTGTTAGAGACTGCAGACATGGCCCAAGAGACTGTCAGAGACTGCGGACATATCCCAAGGGACTGTTAGAGACTGCAGACATCGCCCAAGAGACTGTCAGACCGTGAACATGGCCCAAGAGACTGTCAGAGATGGCATACTTGCCCCAAGAGACTGTCAGTGACTGCATACATGGTTCAAGAGATTGTAAGAGACTGCGGACATGGCACAAGAGATGACCAGAGACTGCATATATAGCCCAAGAGACTGTCAGAAACTGCATACATGGCTCAAGAGACTGCGGACATGGCACAAGAGACTGTCAGAAACTGCATACATGTGGGGGGTGATAGAGAGAGAGAGGGGGGTGACAGAAAGAGACAGAGGGGTGACAGAAAGAGACGGGGTGACAGGGGGGGGTGAAAAAGACATAGGGGTGAGAGAGAGAGAGGGGGGTGACAGAAAGGGGTGATGGGGGTAATCACTTCTGATCCGATCCCTGATTCCAGGGGGGGGGGGGGGCACTTGCCCCCCCTTGCCCCTACCTGCGGACGCCCATGCGTGGGATACTCCAACTTGAACTATGCACAGATGAGGACAACTCTCGCTTGACCCCATTACATTGAATCGGGTAGCAGATTCCCTGCTGGGCCACACTATAGCTATGTGGAAGGATAAATCCTTTGCTTGCTCTGGCAGCAGACTAAATGCACCACTTTTCTTCAGGACACTCAACAGTAGCCCCTTTCATTGACCCCCCCCCCAGTCCACTGACTTCACTAGCCTGAAGGGATGGGCCTTACAGAACACACCTCTAGACCAGGAACAGATCCTTCTAGACTCGTCTCTCTCCTAGTCAGCTCTACAGGACATCTGGGTTGCAGCTTCTGAAATTCCGACCCTCAGGTCGACCACCTGAGGCTGCATGGCAGCCTGTACAGAGGAGGGGCAGCAGCTTCCTCCCTCCTGGGCGCCGTCAGTGAAAGAAGAAAAAATGGCAGGTACCACCAGCGCACCATTGTAGAAAAATATAAATAGGACATTTGTTGGCCATCAGTGCAACGTTTTGGGCCAATGAGGACTCCTTCTTCAGGTAGAATTACTATTACATTACAAACCCAAAATTTAAATAGTCCAGACCCACCTAACGCAACACTCCATTGCTCCAGGACCACCCCTATACCCAGGGCAGTTTTTAATATTGATTGGACTCTGGGTAAACATTTTTATGGGCCTGTCCCTCAAACCCCTACCCCCTTCATGCAATTTCACTCTCTACCTGTTCTGAGACATACAATAAATAGCAGAAAGGCACAAAATCAGTTTAACTGCAGCAGATCAGGTAGGGATTGTGATTGCCTGCCAGAGGTCACAGCATTACCACTTACTGACTGGTTGCTAGAGATTACAGCACACAATATGGCTCACTGATTGATTGCTAGAGGTTACTTTACATCATTACTGCTCACCGACTGGTTGCTAGATTTTACTTAACATAAGTACCGCTCAGAGATTGGTTGCTAGAGTATATTGCACATCATTAACGCTCACTGATTGGTTGCTAGAAGTTACTGCACATCTTTACTGCTCACTGATTGGTTGCTAGACGTTACTGCACATTATTACTGCTCACTGATTGGTTGCTAGAGGTTACTGCACATCTTTACCGCTTACTGTTTGGTTGCTAGTGGTCAATGCACATCTTTACCACTCACTAATTGGTTGTTAGAGATTACTGCACATCAGTAATGCTCACTGATTGGTTGTTAGAGGTTACTACATATTATTACTACTCACTAAGTGGTTGCTGTAGGTTACTGCACATCATTACGGCTTACTGATTGGTTGCAAGAGGTTACTGCACATCATTACCACTTACCCATTGGTCGCCGAGGAGGGGGATCAGTGGCAGCGCTGGGAGGCATAGCTCCCAATTGTCCCTGATTTGGAAGCTAGTTCCTCTATCCTCCTCATTTGTCCCTCATAATGGTCTGATGCATATACCTGTATATAAAATGCACTACTTATCTATTAAAAAGTGTTTCCCAGTGCCTTTCATCCAATTTCTAAATTGCTGCATTTGTAAATTTCAAAAGCCAAAATAAAATAATAGTAGTGGTAACAAAAAAAAGCACTTGTGAATTTATTTCCTATAATTCTCCTTTACAGGGGTGTGGCAGGGGGTGTGTCCTATGCCTACATACTTTTTCTAATAGGTATGAGCTGTCAGCTATCTAACTATAAGTAAACTAAATAGTTGGCAGGAATAAAACAGTTTTGAAAAAATATTGCTTCAGTGCCCCCCCCCCTCATTCCATGCCAGGCCCTTTCGGGTCTGGTATTGATTTTAGGGGGAACCCCATGCCAGAAAAAAATGTGCGGGGTACCCCCCAGAATCCATACTGGACCCTTATCTGAGCATGCAGCCTGGCAGGAAAGGGAGGGAGGAGCGAGCGCACACTTCCTTCCAAGCCAGGCCACATGCCCTCAACATGGGAGGGTAATTGGGGCTTGGGGGGTCAAGCACCTTGTCCCTATGTTGATGAGGACAAGGGCCTCTTCCCCCACAACCCTGACCTGGTGATTGTGTGGGTGTAGGGGGGACTTATCGGAATCTGGAAGCCCCCTTTAACCACTTGGGTACCGCGCTATTGCCGAATGACGGCATTAGCGCGGACCTAGATTTCCGGGACTACGTCTATTGACGTCGTCCCGGTTACGAGCGGCCTGCGCGCCCCCTGAGGGGCGCGCGCGGCGCGCTCTGTGATCGGCGAGTCCGTGAGACTCGCCTGATCACCGATCCGTGTAAGGGGTCGATCCCGACCCCTTATCACGTGATCAGCTGTCAGCCAATGACAGCTGATCATGTGATAGAACGGAGCCGGTAATCGGCTATTATTCCTCCTCGCGCTGACAGCGCGAGGAGAAAAAAAAAAGCCGATCACCGGCGGCCATGATCGGGACATTAGTCCCGATCACGGCCAGCAATGCAAGGCACCACATGCCACCTGCCAGTGCCCACCTGCCTCCCGCAGTGCCATCCTGAAGAATAACTAAAAGTAAAAGTAAGTGCCCCCCGTCTGTGCCCATAGTGCCCACAGTGCCACCCACAGTGCCACCCACAGTGCCACCCCACAGTGCCACCCACAGTGCCACCCACAGTGCCACCCACAGTGCCACCCAATCTGCCTCAAAGGTGCTGCACCCCAGTGCCGCCCATCAGTGCCCAGCAGTGCCGCCCATCAGTGCCCAGCAGTGCCGCCCATCAGTGCCCAGCAGTGCCACCTATCAGAGCCACCTATCAGTGCCACCTATCAGTGCCCATCAGTCCCATCTATCTGTGGTACCTATCAGTGCCCATCCGTGCCACCCATCCGTGCCACTTATCCGTGCCACCCATCCGTGCCATCTTATCTGTGCCCATCTTTGCCCATCAGTGCCGCCTTATCTGTGCCCATCGGTGCCGCCTTATCTGTGCCTATTAGTGCCGCCTTAACTATGCCTATCAGTGCCCACCAGTGCAGCCTATCAGTGCCCACCAATGCAGCCTATCAGTGCCCACCAATGCAGCCCATCAGTGCCCACCAATGCAGCCTATCAGTGCCGCCTTATCAGCGCACTTCAATGAAGGAGAAAAATGACCCGTTTGCAAAATTTTATAACAAACTATTAAAACATGATTTTTTTTTTTTTTTGCATCTTTTTTTGTTTGTTTAGCAAAAAATAAAACTCCGAGCTGTAACTAAATACCACCAAAAGAAAGCTCTATTTGTGGGAAAAAAATGATAAAAATTTCATTTGGGTACAGTGTTGTATGCCCGCGCAATTGTCATTCAAAGTGCATCAGCGCTGAAAGCTGAAAATTGGTCTGGGACTGAGGGGGGTTTAAGTGCCCAGTAAGCAAGTGGTTAACAAGGTGGCTCCCAGATCCCCCCCCCCCCTATGTGAATGAGTAGAGGTATATAGTATTCCTACTCATTCACCGAAAAAATGTCAAAAATTAAAAACACACACAATTTTTGACAAACCCGGAGACAGGCAGCGGCATACCAGCATGCCGCTTTGCCTGTACAGGCTACCTGTCCACATTACATTGCTAAGAACAAGAAAGGAGATTGGGACTTTGTATGAGGCAATGACTATGATAGGTCATATACCTCCATCCCTGGTATGTTTAAAAAGGGGAGAAGGGTTGTGGGACTTTATATGAAGCACACTACTAAATTGAACCCACCAATCAGTATAAACATTATCTATTACAAAAGGCATACATACACATGTAAAATAGTAATTGCATTGCTGACGGGCGGTCTGCAAGTTGACAATAAATCATTTATTAAGAATTTGTTAATTGTCAATTACTAAGAATATGCACGTAGTATCAAATCATTAAAAGAGTTGTAAACCCTAACTTTATTTCACCTTAATGCATTCTATGCATTAAGGTGAAAAACTTGGGCTGCAGCTGCCCCCCAGAGCCACCCTTTTTCTTACCTGAACCCGATCGTTCCACCATGGGACCCCAGAAAAGGAGGATTGGAGCCGCTCTGTGCAAAACCCTTGCACAGAAAAGTAAGTATAACATGTTTGTTCTTTAATAAAAAAAAATAAACCTTTACAATCACTTTAATTACAAGAGACATTAATTTCTGGTATCTTGGAACACCCTATCAGCTCAACCGAGAACCAAAATCCAAAACATAGAAAAAAGAAATCTGAGAACAAAGATTTGTTCCAATAAAATTCATTGTCATAATTCAAAGTCATTCTAGCAAGCGCACCTGTTATTAGATAAAGAACTTGACTTTATCATATAATCACTTAAAAGGTCATCACTTATGATCATTAGTTGGAGCTTTTTAAAAATGACTTTATTAGTACTAGAGTGGAATAAATAATGGCGCGTACACACGAGCGGACTTTTCGACAGCAAAGGTCAGACGGAACGAATCCGTCAGACAATTCGATCGTGTGTGGGCTCCATTGGACCTTTGCTGTCCAAAAATCTGACGGACTTTAGAAATAGAACATGTTTCAAGTTTTTCCAACGGACTCAAGTCCGGTCGAAAAATCCGTTCGTCTGCATGCTAGTTCCGACGGATGAAAACCGACGCTGGGGCAGCTATTGGCTATGAACTTCCTTATTCTAGTCTGATCGTACGTCATCACGTTCGAATCCATTGGACTTTGGTGTGATTGTGTGTGGCTAAGTCCATTCATTCGGAAAGTCCGTCGGAACTCCGCCGAAAGTCAGTCGGGAATACCGTCGGACCTAGTCTGCCGGAAAGTCCGGTCGTGTGTACGCGGTATCAGGGTACACCAAACATCTTTTCAGATCACTTTTATTGTATATATTTGTATATCAAACACTAAATGGGTGTTTTTAACAGGGCAGCCGACACACAAAGGGGATTTTAGAGGTTGGCGCTGACATAGACTGGGTTTTTTTTATATATTTATTTTTGGGAGGGTCCAACATGGCAACTGTCCAGGGCTGGAGCCTAAACTCCTCCACCCTGATCAGAAGTCCATTTCCTAATTTGTATATATACTGTAAATCTCCTCCTGACTTGCCATAATAAATCTCAGGTCCCAATAAATCCGTTGTATGCTCTGGGCGATATTTGCTTTTAATGACTGAGCCCTTGCAGAGCCCTTCGCAACAGATGCAAAGGTCATTTGTGATTTTACAGCAAGCTTGTAAAAATTTACGTCTTTGTAAACCCGACTTATGTGAGTGATAACCTGACAAGCTACACAAACAGATGATTTATTCTGGGTGCGTCCCACTGCAACATCAAAAGGGAAAAATCACCCTTATCTTTCAATCTTTTTATTGAAAAAGTATGTAAACCAGAAATACAAACATGGTGGTATCTGATAACAAATCCAACCAAGAAGTCAGGCCAGGTACAGTGCATCCGTAAAGTATTCACTCATTTTGTTATGTTACATTCCAAATTATTTTTTATGCTCAAGAATATCCCTGTATTTAGCACCATCCATCTTTCCCTCAACTCTGACCAGTTCCCCAGTCCTGACTGCTGAAAAACATCCCCCCAGCATGATGCTGCCACCACCATGTTTCACAGTGGGGTTGGTGTTCTTTGAGTGATGTGATGTGTTGGGTTTGCGCCAGACATAACGTTTTCTTTGATGGCCAAAAAGTTCAATTTTTGTCTCATCAGACCAGAGCACCTTTCTCCCTACATGTTGGGAATCTCCCACATGCCTTTTCGCAAACTCAAAACGTGCCATTTTTTTTTTTTGCTGAAAGTAATGTCTTTCTTCTGGCCACTCTGCCATAAAGACCAACTCTATGGAGCGTACGGCTTATTGTCCTCCTATGTACAGATACTCCAGTCTCTGCTGTGGAACTCTGCAGCTCCTCCAGGGTTACCTTAGGTCTCTGTGCTCCTCTCTGATTAATGCCCTCCTTGCCCGATCCATGAGTTTTGGTGTGCAGCCGTCTCTTTCCAGGTTTGCTGTTGTGCCATGTTCTTTCAATTTGGTTATGTTAGATTTGATGGGGCTCCTAGAGATCATCAAAGATTTGGATTTTTTTTTTATAACCCAACCCTGACTTGTACTTCTCAACAACATTGTCCCTTACTTGTTTGGAGAGTTCCTTGGTCTTCATGGCAGTGTTTGGTTAGTGGTGCCTCTTGCTTAGGTGTTGCAGCCTCTGGGGCCTTTCAAAAATGTGTGTATATGTAATGACAGATCATGTGACACTTAGATTGCACACAGGTGGACTTCATTTCACTAATTATGTGACTTCTGAAGGTAATTGGTTGCACCAGAGCTTTTTATGGGCTTCATAACAAAGGGGGTGAATACATACGCACATGCCAATGATCAGTTTTTTATTTCTGAATAATAAGTTTTTTGTATATATTTTTCAAATTTTACTTCACTGACTTAGACTATTGTATTCTGATCCATCACATATAATTCAGATAAAAAAAAACATTGAACTAAAGACTGTAATGTAACAAAATAGGTAAAAAGCCAAGGGGGGTGAATACTTTTGCAAGCCACTGTACATGACACCCATCACAGGTAGTCAAAACAGGCATGTAGAGCAGAGATCCAAAGGATGGCAGGGTAGTGTGTGACACATTACTTCCGCTATTCCTTTGGAACGCAGATGGAATGTGATCGGTGTCCCTGCTTGTTTTTATGGGCTCATATTGAAGGGCAACATTGTAATGCCGCGTACACACGACCGTACTTCCGGGCAGAAAAGGTCAGAGGGTCTTCCCGACGGAGTTCCGACGGAGTTCCACTGAAACGGGCTTGCCCACACACGATCACTCAAAAGTCCGACCGTTTAGAACGCGGTGACGTACAGCACGTACATCGGAACTAGAAAAAGGAAGTTCAATAGCCAGTAGCCAATAGCTTCCATTTCATACTTGCTTCAGAGCATGCGTCGTTTTTGGTCGGTCGGACCAGAATACAGACGAACGGTTTTCCCGATAGAAATTGATTCCGTCAGACAGATTTGAAACGTTCTATTTCTAGGTCCGTTGGAATTTTTGAAGAAAAAAGTACGATGAAGCCCACACATGATCGTAATATCAGACGGAATGATTCCATCTGACCTTTTCTGCCGGAAAGTTCAGTCGTGTGTACGCGCCATCAGAGTTGCTTTTTTTTAGTAGCAAGGCAAATAAAGTTACAAAGTGCGCCCTCAAAAGCTTCTTTTCTTCTTCCTGATATATATGATTTACCATACCCTTGTCCAGTGGGTGTACATCGTTGTGGGCTGTTCTCTCTTTCCTTGGAGAATGCATCTACTGATCTCCTCCACCTTGGTTCAGCCACTTCCTGTCTACAATCACTGGCTCCAGTGTCAGCTGAACATTTCTGCCCTGGACTGACTTTCTGATGATGACAAATGTGGAACAGCTTATGTGCAACGTGTGTCAGAATGACTGCTTGTAGTCTCCACCAGGGGGGGGCATGTGAGCAGGTGACAACACAGGAGCATATTATGGGGATAGTTGTCACCCTATAACAGGAAATGCCTGAAAAGGGATCTTAATGGCAAGATCACCAGGTGCCATTTTAATGAAAGTCTGAATCTTTTTACTGCCACCACTGAAAACATTATGGTGCGGCAGTACTGAAATGTAAAGCTGCCCGATTACTCCTATAACGCAGTAAACATGCCCCTTCCACCTGATCCCCCTTCCCTATGTGTGTTCCAGGCTTACAGGATCCTCTAGGAGCTCAGAACATCCATGCCACCTAGCAGGATGGAAAGCACAGGTAAACTAGAAACACGTTTCTCCATTTGCATGCTATGCTTTAGACAAACATAGATCTATGTTCAGAAAAAAAACATTTAAAAAATTGGGCAGACTCGATGGACCACTCGATCGAAGCTCTGAACCCGGAAGCGCTCAGTTCTGAGCACTTCTGGGTTCAGAGCTGTCCGATCTTGACCACTGTGGCTGGAAACACGACCAATTAAGTACAGCCTATACCCAATCTGAATTGGTGGGAGTGCAGAGGAGGCATTAAATGGTCCAAGCAACCTCAGATGCCTATTCTGACCAGGTGCGTTACCACGTCTGCAATTTAATCTTGGACAGCAAGTTAGAACAAAGAGCAAATGGGAAATTCTGAGTGAAACTAGGCAAATCTGCCACAGAGATGTTTGAAATGAGTCTGAAAGTTTACAGTGATGCTGCAATGAGTCGTTCAAGGTGTTTTGAGTGGCACGTTCGATTGTTCTCCAGCAATCATCATGCACAAGTTGCCAAATAGTTTCAAGTGAAGTTCCTCTGCTCTTGAAGCGTGCGCGCCAAGAACGACTCATTGCAGCATTGCCGTTGTTGTCATAATTGCCATCATTGAAGTCCATGACGTGGTCAGAACAGCACCAGTTGCACAGGATGATGTCTTTTGGCACACTGACTTATGAAGGTTGGTGCTCCCTGTGACTGTGCGGGCAGCCTTGTACTGCCATCTGTTGGTGTTACAATACTAGTTTGGAAATTTGTTCATACCACCTTGCATATGCAAGGCTTTCCTCTCATGACCCACAGGCCAGGTTTAAAGCCCATCTTGGGCCACAGCAGGTTCCAAGATGAAGACCAAGCGGGGAGGTGAGGGACATAATGCATGGCAGTCTCTTACCATCATGGCTGCCGACACCTGCCACGGTCACCGGCCTCTTAACCAGCTGGCTGCTGTCTATTACCAGTGTCCCAACCCAGAAAGTCGTATGTGTTGTCCTGCAATTGTGAATTTAATCGTAGAGGGTTCCATGGCTTTTACTCTCAAAGTTAATGTTCCTGTGCTACACCATGGTTACACTTTTTCTCCAGCTTACTCAACCTTCTCCTCAAAAAGCAACACAACACAAAACATGAGATGAGTCCCCAGGTCACATTCACTCATGCCGCGTACACACGATCAGTCCGGCGGACTTAGAAAGTAGTTTGAAATGAACGGACTTTCCCGCACACGTAGGAAATTCCGTTCATTTTGAACGCGGCTCCAGGTAGCCGGGACTAGCGAAGGTCAATGTCGCCGCCTTTGGCAGCGAGATTGACACGTCGCTGGCCCCATCACCTGGTATGGACTTAAAGGGGAAGCCCTACTCTGAAAAAACGGTGTGGGGGTCCCCTCCAAGGTCCATATAAGACCCTTATCCGAACACGCAACCCGGCCGGTCAGGAAAGGCGGTGGGGACAAGTGAGCGCCCCTCCTGAGCCGTACCAGGCCGCGTGCCCTCAACATGGGGGGGTGCTTTGGGGAGGGGAGCCCTGCGGCCCCCCACCTCAAAGCTGTGTTGATGAGGACAAGGGCCTGTTCCTGACAACCCTGGCCATTGGTTGTCGGGATCTGTGGGCGGGGGGCTTATCGGAATACGGGAGCTCCCTTTAATAAGGGGGCCCCCAGATACCACCCCCACCCTATGTGAATGAGTATGGGGTACAATGTACCCCTACCCATTCACCTGGTGAAAAAAAAAACACCACACAAAGGTTTAAAATAATTTGTTGCACAGCTCTGGGGGTCTTCTTCCATTTTGGGGGGTCTTCTCGCCGGACTTCCCTACTATCTTCTGCTAGCTCTTTTACTAGCGGTGGAGCCCGGCTTTCTTCTTCGTCGCTGCCCGGGGGTCTTCTTCCGACTTCGAGGGTCTTGTCCCCCTCTTCGGGGGTCTTGTCCCCCTCTTCGGTTCTTCTTGCCGGGGCCTCCGCTTTCTTCCTTTAGCTCTTTTAATAGCGGTGGCCCAGTCTTCTGTCACCGCCGCCTCTTCTTCCGACTTCAGGGGTCTTGTCCCCCTCTTTGGTTCTTCTTGCTGGGCCTCCGCTCCATCTTCCAGCTCTTTTACTAGCGGTGGCCCGGTCTTCTGTCGCCGCCGCTTCCCCAAAGCACCCCTCATGTTGAGGGCATGCGGCCTGGTACGGCTCGGGGGGGGGGGGGCGCATGCTCGTCCCCACCCCCTTTCCTGACCGGCCGGGTTGCGTGCTCAGATAAGAGTCTTATATGGACCTTGGGGGGGGACCCCCACGCCGTTTTTTCGGTGTAGGGCTTCCCCTTTAAGTCCATACTAGGTGAAGGGGCCAGCGACGTGTCAATCTCGCCACCGAAGGCGGCGACATTGACCTCCTTCACTAGTCCCGGCTACCTGGAGCCCCGTTCAAAATGAACGGACTTTGTTCTGTGTGTGGGCAAGTCCATTCATTTCAAAAGTACGGCGGACTCCCGCCATAGTCCAAAAGTCCGGTTGTGTGTGGGCAGGTCCACTCGTTTGGAAAGTCCGGCGGACCTCCGCTTCAAAGTCCGGCGATTTGTCCGCCGGGCTAAGTCCGGACAGTCTGATCGTGTGTACGCGGCATAAGTCAAATATACAATTCTTCATTGATAACTAGTACAGAGGTAGAATATTAGAACATTGGCTTTGCTGATCCCTGGAATATCATCTCTAGTGGTGCACAAAATAGGTGCAATAGAGGACCGGTGCTACCCATAAATGAATTGGTGAATGCCCATAATCACAAAGTCCATGTCACATGGTTTCCCTGTAGAGTGGGCCCATTGAAGGGATGGCGATGCAAAACGTAAAATTGCACCACAGGTCAGATACTCTATATTTTATAGAGGAATCAGGACCTCCTCCTTCCTGCCAGTGTCCTCTCTAGTGAAATAAAGATCGATATAGAGGAATCAGGACCTCCTTCCTCCTGATGGTGATCGCTTTAGTGATTTAAAGATCTATATATAGAGGAATCAGGACCTCCTTCCTCCTGATGGTGATCGCTTTAGTGATTTAAAGATCTATATATAGAGGAATCAGGACCTCCTTCCTCCTGTTGGCGATCCCTCTAGTGATATAAATATCTATAAAGGAATCAGGACCTCCTTCCTCCTACTGTTGACCCCTCTAGTATTATAAAGATCTATAAAGAGGAATCAGGAGCTCCACCAGCCTGCTGGTGACCCCTCTAGTGATATAAAGATCTATATAGAGGAGTCAGGAGCTCTTTTCAATTGCTGGTGACCCCTCTAGTGATATAAATATCTATATAGAGGAATAAGGACCTCCTTCCTCCTACCAATGACCACTCTAGTAATATAAAGATCTATAAAGAGGAGTCAGTACCTCCTTCCCCCTGCTGGTGACCCCTCTAGTGATATAAAGATCTATATAGAGGAATCAAGACCTTCTTTCTCCTGCTGGTGACCCCTCTAGTGATACACCTCTGTGCCTGGCCAATCTGTATGCTCATTGTGCAATCATCTGAGATAAATACCCCAAATCCTTTTCCTCTGTAGTTCTGAACAACATTGTTCTCTATCATTGGAATATTTTTCCCTAGGTGAGTTATTGTTTTTTTTAGAAACATTGATCTGCAGTTTCCACTGTTGTAACATTTTTTTTCATTAAAGCGGGAGTCCACCAGGACTCCGCATTTTTTATTTTTTTTAAAAGCCAGCAGCTACAAATACTGCAGCTGCTGACTTTTAAAATAGTGACACTTACCTGTCCAGCGCGCCCGCGATGTCGGCACCCGAAGCCGATCTCTAGGTCGTCTGTCGGGTCCTGCCGCCGCCATCTTGGGTATGGGAATCAGGAAATGGAGCCTTTCGGCTTCATTTCCCGGTTCCCTACTGCGCATGCGAGAATCGCGCTGCGCAATAAGGACGGTCCCCGCTGCCTCTGGGATCTGTGTGTTTCCCAGCAGGCAGCGGGGCACTTGCGGGAAGGGGCGGGCACTTGCGGAAAGAGGCGTAATCTACGCCCCTTTCCGCAGAGAGCTATCCCGGAAGTGGGTGCAGTTACCTGGATTATCCAGGTAACTGCACCCCCCTCCCCCCTGAAAGGTGCCGATTGTGGCACCGGAGGGGGGGAGGGTTCCGATGAGCGGAAGGTCCACTTTCGATCGTCTCACGGGATGGCTGAATGGAGGAAATGCTGTGTAAACAGCATTTCTCCATTCTGCCTAGCAACTAGTGACGCTGATCTCTGTTCCATGTGATTGGAGCAGAGATCAGTGTTCACTAAATGAAAGCCCAACCCCCCCACAGTTAGTAACACACCCCTAGGAACACGTAACCCCTACACTGCCACCCACTGGTTAACCCCTTCACTGCCAGTGTCATTTACACAGGAATCACTGCATTTATATAGCAGTGATTACTGTATAAATGACAATGGTCCCAAAAATGTGTCAAAAATGTCCGATGGGTCCCCCACAATGTCGCAGTCACAATAAAAATCGCTGATCGCCGCCATTACTAGTAAAAAAAAAATAATAAAAAATTATTAATAAAAATGCTATACAAAGCTAACTTTGTAAACGCTATAACTTTTGCGCAAACCAATCAATAATCGCTTATTGCGATTTTTTTACCAAAAATATGTAGAAGAATATGTATTGGCCTAAACTGAGGGAAAAAAATGTTTTTTTATATATTTTTGGGGGATATTTATTATAACAAAAAGTAAAAAAGAATGCGTTTTTTTCAAAATTGTCGCTCTATTTTTATTTATAGCGCAAAAAATAAAAACCGCAGGGGTGATCAAATACCACCAAAAGAAAGCTCTATTTGTGGGAAAAAACGGACGTCAATTTGGGAGCCACGTCGCACGACCGCGCAATTGTCAGTTAAAGCGACGCAGTGCCAAATCGCAAAAAGTGGTCTGGTCTTTGACCAGCAAAATGGTCCGGTCTGTAAATGGTTAAATATCATTCCTGGGGGGTGTCTATATTATTCCTGTAAAGTGGCGCATTTTTCCCATGTTTAGAACAGCACCACAGCAAAATTACATTTTTAAAGGAAAGAAAGAATGGATCCCCCCCTCCCCAGTCCATTACCAGGCCCTTTGGGTCTGGTATGCATATTAAGGGGAACTCTGAACTAAAATTTAAAAAAATTATTTGTGGGAGTCCCCCTAGAAATCCATACCAGGCCCTTCGGGTCTGATATGGAAATTAAGGGGAACCCCACGCAAAATTTTAAAAAATGGCGTAGGGGTCCCCCCCAAAATCCATACCAGACCCTTATCTGAGCCTGCAACTTGGCAGGCTGCAGGAAAAGAGGGGGGACGAGAGAGCGCCCCCCTCCCTGAACCGTACCAGGCCACATGCCCTCAACATGGGGAGGGTGCTTTGGGGAAGCCCCCCAAACCTCCTTGTCCCCATGTTGATGGGGACAAGGGCCTCATCCCCACAACCCTTGCCCGGTGGTTGTGGGGGTCTGTGGGCGGGGGGGAAATCAGAATCTGGAAGCCCCCTTTAACAAGGGGACCCCCAGATTCCAGCCTCCCCCCGGTGTGAAATGGTAATGGGTACAAATGTACAAATCACAAAAAAAGTGTCAAAATGTTAAAAACTACAAAACACAGCTTGGGACAAGTCCATTATTAAAAATCAAAAAATAAAAATGTCCCATGATGTCCATTCATCTTCTTCTATGACGCCGCCCGGACCAAAAAAGAAAAAAATCCAGGACCGATCTGCCTCCATGGGAGGCTCCCGCCATCTGGCGCTTCTTCGATTGTGAAGACGGTTCTTATATAACTGAGGGCGGGGCCCCCTGGTGACGTAACCGGGTGACCCCACCCCCTCTGAACTAAGGCTGGACCAAAGTCTTGTAGAGTGGGAGAATTATTACTTTATCCCTGGAGTTAATACCCTTTTTAATGCATGCCAATATTCTGTTTGCTTTGTTAGCTGCAGCTTGGCATTGCTGAGCCAATCATCTACTAGGACCCCCATGCCCTTTTCCATCCTAGATAGTGTATAGATTGCATTCATATTTTTTCCACCCAAATGCATTATTTTACATTGTTCTACATTGAACCTCATTTGTCATGTAGTTGCCCCTCCCTCCATTAATTTGTTCAGATCTTCTTGCAAGGTTTCCACATCCTGCGGAGAAGTTATTGCTCTGCTTAGCTTAGTATCGTCCGCAAATACAGAGATTGAACTGTTTACCCCATCCTCCAGGTCTTTTATGAACAAATTAAATAGGATTGGTCCCAGCACAGAACCCTGAGGGACCCCACTACCCATCCCTGACCATTCCAAGTACTCCCCATTTATCACCACCCTCTGAACTCGCCCTTGTAGCCAGTTTTCAATCCATGTACACACCCTATGGTCCATGCCAACAGACCTTATTTTGTACAGTAAACATTTATAGGGAACTGTGTCAAATGCTTTTGCAAAATCCAGATACATGACGTCTACGGGCCTTCCTTTATCTATATGGCAGCTCACCTCCTCATAGAAGGTTAATAGATTGGTTTGGCAAGAATGATTCTTCATGAATCCATGCTTATTACTGCTAATGATACCGGTTTCATTACTAAAATCTTGTATATAGTCCCTTATCATTCCCTCCAAGAGTTTACATACTATTGATGTTAGGCTAACTGGTCTGTAATTCCCAGGGATGTATTTTGGGCCCTATTTAAATATTGGTGCTACATTGGCTTTTCTCCAATCAGCTGGTACCATTCCAGTCAGTAGACTGTCAGTAAAAATTAGGAACAATGGTCTGGCAATTACTTGACTGAGTTCCCTAAGTACCCTCGGGTGCAAGCCATCTGGTCCTGGTGATTTATTAATGTTAAGTTTCCCAAGTCTAATTTTAATTATGTCTTCTGTTAACCATGGAGGTGCTTCCTGTGATGTGTCATGAGGATAAACACTGCACGTTTTGGTTACTGAAGCCCCCCCGATTCCCTTGTGGAGACTGAGGAGAAGAATAAATTCAATACCTTCGCCATTTCTCCATTCGTTGTAACCAGATGTCCTTCTTCATTCTTTATGAGGCCAATTTGGTCTGTCCTCCCTTATTTACTGTTTACATACTTAAAGAATTTCTTGGGATGATTTTTTTTTCTCTCCTCCGCTATGTGTCTTTCATGTTCTATCTTAGCCGCCCTTATTGCACCCTTACATTTCTTGTTGCATTCTTTATAAAGTCTGAATGCTGATGATGATCCCTCAACCTTTAATTTCTTTGAAGGCCTTCTCCTTTGCTTTTATATGCATTTTAACATTGGAGTTAAGCCATCCAGGACTTTTGTTTGCTCTTTTAAATGTATTACCCAATGGGATGCATTGGCTAATGCCCTTATTTAATATGCTCTTAAAGCAAAACCATCTCTCCTCCGTGTTCTATGTTCCTAAGATTTTATCCCAATTTATGCCTTCTAGTAAGGTTCGTCGTTTAGGAAAGTTGGCTCTTTTGAAATGCAGTGTCTTTGTATTCCCCTTATGTTTCCTATTTGTGTGATTTATACTGAAGCCAATTGACCTGTGCTCACTGCTACCTAAATTGCCCCGTATTTCCATATCCATGATCAGGTCTGTATTGTTGGTAATCAGTAGATCCAGTAACACTTTATTTCTAGTTGATGCATCTACCATCTGACCCATAAAATTGTCCTGCAAGACATTTAGGAACTGGCTAGCCGATGAATGCGCGGTACCCTCCGCCCAGTCTATGTCTGGATAGTTAAAATCCCCCATTATGATAATACTTCCCATCCTTGCTGCTAATCCAAATTGTGATAGGAGATTTGTCTCCCCTTCCTTCCTCAGGTTAGGGGGTCTATAGCATACTCCCAGTATTATTTTCCCCTTAGATTCATCCCTTTTGAGCTCTACCCATAAGGATTCCAGTTCCTCCCTAGCTCCCTTAGTGATGTCATCTCTCACATTCACAATACTCTTGATATACAGGCATACCCCTTCCTCTTTTTACCCTCTCTATCCTTGCGATAAAGGGTATACCCTTGAATGTTTGCTAGCCAATCAAGAGGGCTGTTGAACCAGGTCTCTGAAATTCCCACAAAATCCAAATCCTCCTCATACAACAGTATCTCTAGTTCACCCATCTTGCTTGCCAGGCTCCTGGCATTGGTGAACATGCCACATAGTTTAGATCAATCGCATATTATCCTCTTATTGGGTGTTTCAAGATTGCAACTAGGACTTGCTACTATACTTACCTTGGGTTTATGTGCTTTGGTAAACCTACCACTAATGCCCCAATACTACCGTCTGGAATATCTTCCGCGCTGACTATCTCTACCTTTGGACCCCCACTCCATCGCCTAATTTAAAAACCCCTCCAACTTTTTGGCCATCTTCATTCCCACGCTGATCTGCACCCTCCTCATTTAGGTGCAGTCCATTCCTTCTATAGTACTGGTGATCAACTGATAAGTTGGCCCATTCCTCCAGGAACGCAAACCCCTCCTTAATACACCAGCTCTTCAGCCACTTGTTTACTTCCCTAATCTTCCTCTGCCTTTCTGGTGTGGCTCAATGTACCAGAAGTATCGACCAGTAGTTATCGACTGAGAAGTCAGCCCAGTGCTCCAGGAACCCAAACCCCTCCTTAATACACCAGCTCTTCAGCCACTTGTTTCCTTCCCTAATCTCCCTCTGCCTTTCTGGTGTGGCTCGATGTACTAGTAGTATTCCTGAGAATACTACCTTGGAGGTCCTTTTCCTCAATTTATCTCTCAAGCCCCTAAAATTGTTCTTTAGGATACTCCATTTGACATTGTCATTGGTGCCAATGTGCACCATGACAGCTGGGTCTTCCCCAGCCCTTCCCAGTAATCTGTCCACCAGATCCGTGATGTGACAAACCCGAGCGCCCGGTAGACAACATACTTTTCGGTGCTTCAGGTCTTTGTTACAGATTGACCTCTCTATCCTTCTGAGAATTGAGTCCCCTACCACCACAATCTGTCTTTCCTTTCCCTTCACTTCCCCACCCCGCACTCTCACTGGAGGAGTTCTTCCCCCGGCAGCTAGGGGAGTCCCTCAGCTCCAGCAGTGCTGGTCCCTACTATGCACAGCTGCACCAGATTCTGTGTGCATCAGTTTTAAGGAATCCCCACATAGTCCCTTGCCTTCCAAACCTTCCCCTATATAACTCACAGATTAAATAGAACAGGATCTAATTAGGGGCGGCCCATCCATAGGGGGCGCCTGGGCACCGCCCCCCCTCCAGGCAGTCCCAATAAAAGAAATGTCCAAAAAAATATTTTTTTTCAAAGCTGGCCCTTAAAAAAAAGGTCCTTAAGTGCACTGTGTTCGGACGCCGGACACAGTCCGACGCCAGACACAGTGCACCTATGGGAAGCGCACGTCTATGCAATCACGAGATTGCAGATGTGGTGCTTCATTTGCGGGCGTTTAGCCCACCTTGCAGCGCTTTCTGAAGCGCCGAGTAGCTTCCGCCCATTCATAGTATATATTACTACGGCCGGGCGGTTTGATTGACATTTGACTTTGATGTCACTTCCTGTTTTCTCTCTCCAGTTGCAGGAAGTATGAGAGGACGGACCTCTCCAATGGAGGCACCTCTGGAGAGGACAACACACATGCTGCAACTTGGTGGGACGCATGCTGCAGCAGCTTGGTGGGACACATGCTGCTGCAACTTGGTAACACATGCTGCTGCAACTTGGTGGGACACGTGCTGCTGCAACTTGGTGGGACACATGCTGCTGCAACTTGGTGGGACTCGGGCAGCACAGTGGTGTAGTGGTTAGCACTCTCACCTAGCAGTAAGAAGGGTTGCTGGTTCAAATCCCAACCACGACACTACCTGCCTGGAGTTTGCATGTTCTCCCTGTGGCTGCATGGGTTTCCTCCGGGTGCTCCGGTTTCCTCCCACAATCCAAAGACATGCAGGTAGGTTAATTGGCTTCTGTCCAAAATTGGCCCTACTATATGAATTGGGACCTAGGATAGTGGGCTCCTTGAGGGTAGGGACTGATGTGAGTGTGCAATGTACAGGGATAGGGACAATTGTAGACACTCACTCAGGTTGAACTGGATGGACTGGTGTCTTTATTCAACCTTACTAACTATGAAACTATGAAACATGCTGCTGCAACTTGGTGGGACACATGCTGCTGCAATTTGGTGGGACACATGCTGCTGCAATTTGGTGGTGACACATGCTGCTGCAATTTGGTGGTGACACATGCTGCTGCGATTGATGGTGACACATGCTGCTGCAATTTGGTGAGACACATGCTGCTGCAATTTAAGGTGACACATGCTGCTGCAATTTGATGGTGACACATGCTGGTGCAATTTGGTGGTGACACATGCTGCTGCAATTTAAGGTGACACATGCTGCTGCAATTTGATGGTGACACATGCTGGTGCAATTTGGTGGTGACACATGCTGCTGCAATTTGATGGTGACACATGCTGCTGCAATTTTGTTGTGACACATCCTGCTGCAATTTGATGGTGACACATGCTGCTGCAATTTGGTGGGACACATACTGCTTCAATTTGATGGTGACACATGCTGCTGCAATTGATGGGGACACATGCTGCTGCAATTTGATGGTGACACATGCTGCTGCAATTTGGTGGTGACACAGGCTGCATGTAAGGAGGGACTCCTCTGGGGGCACCTGATGTAAGGACGGACTCCGCTGGGGACACCTGATGGCATCTGGTGGCAGGCGACATGGCTAGTGACACGCTCAAGGCTCCCACTGATTCTGCATTATGGTGAGTTAAATTATGTAATTTTATATTACAATGTTATAATAGAAATAATGCGCTTCAATCAACCTGACACCATAACAACCATGGTGCCGGGAAGATTGAAGTGCTAATACCAGGTGTTGTGTTTGCAATATCGTTATCTGCTGATTGTTAAACTTTCTGGAATACACCTATTTCAATTGTTGTGTAGGATCTGGGCCTGCTGTCCCTCCATCCCTCTCTCCCTCCGTCCCTCGTTCATCTCAGACAGTAACCACACCACCTTAGAGCCACGCCCACGATTTTGCCAAAACCACGCCCATTTTCACCAACTGGGAGGGGTCAAAAAGGAAGGACGGGGTCTGGCACCCCCCCCATCCTAAAACTTCACCAGCCGCCACTGGATCTAATACAGAGCCTTGTGGTACACCGCTAGTGACTGGTCTGTTTTCTAAATGAACTACATTTTCAGCAACATTCTGGTATCTATCCATCAGCCAACTGCATATCTACTGAACCACCCAAGGGTTTAAGTCCTAGCTTGTACAACTTTTTTTGTTAGCTCATTATGTAGAACTGCATCAAAGGCCTTGATGAAATCAAGATAGGCAATGTCCACAGGACAACCCTGGTCTAACACATTGGTGATACAATTGGTTTCTCTATATGCCGCCCCTCATAACCCCTTGTACAGGAGGCCACAAATGCCCCCCTGGAGCATGGGACCAGGGTTGCAATTGCGACCCCTGAATGTACGTCCCTGCTCTGTATGAAACCACACTGCTTTTTTCCTCCATTTACTTTTACTAATTAGCCTGACATAACCTATTTGATAGACTTTAATAGTGCCCACCCATTCCAACCATTTTACTCCAACCTTTTAATTCAATTTTATAAAAAGATTCAACCTTTTTAGCAGAACCTTTTAATTTGAAAATTATTTATTTTTTTATTTTCTAATATGATTTTTCTATTATTTTCTTACGGCATTTGTAAAAACATTCAGATGGGAAAGATGAAGGCGATGGACCAGTTTTTCAGGCTTGTGTCAAAACTCGGAGTGAGGGACAGAGCGGGGGGGGATTTAGGGGCTCAAAGGAAAAAAATCAACTGAAAAGCTCAGTATAAGGAGGGGAACAAAGAGAAGAATCGGCACACGGAGAACCGGTTACCCGAGACCTGTGCAAAGCCTACCAAATCCTCATGTTTATTGACATTTACAATAGAAGGAATGTGAAGGAGAGGTGCCTACAAGATAAAGAAATGTGACCAAGATCCACAATGACCTCAAACTGACTCTGTGAGGGACATGATGATCATGGGTGTAGCTGCTATATTGAAGGTAATCTGAAATGATCCATGAGGCAGTGGCATCTTAATAGCATCACGGGCCCCTGGGCAAAGTAATGGGGCCCCTACCAGCCTGCATTAGGTGTCCCCATCTCATATATCAGTGCCCATATACATCAGGCTCCATTATAACAGTGCCCATATACTGTACATAAAGTGTCCTCATAACAGTGCCCCTTATATGAGGTGTCCCCATAACAATGTCTCCATATATCAGGTGTCCCCGTACATCAGGTGTCCCTCATCATAGTGTCCCCATGCATCAGGATTCCCCATCCATCCAGTGTCCCCATCACAGTGTTTCCATACATCAGGTATCCCCATCACAGTGTCTCCATCCATCAGGTGTCCTCATCCATCAGGTGTCCCCATCCATCAGGTTCCCCATCAAAGTGTCCCCATACATCAGTTGTTCCCATAGTAGTGCCCCTTACAAACGGTGTCCCCCATCAAAGTGTCCTCATTCATCAGTTGTCCCCATTTATCAGATGTCCTCATCCATCAGGTGTCCCCATCACAGTGTCTCCATACATCGGGTGAGCCTATCACAGTGTCTCCATCCATAAGGTGTCCCCATACATTAGGTTTCCACATGACAGTGCCCCCTCCATTAGGTGCCCCCATCCATCAAGTGTCCCCATTCATCAGGTTTCCCCATTCACCAGGTGTCCCCTTAAATCAGGTGTCCCCCATCATAGTGTCCCCTTGCAACAGGTGTCCCCAGTTATCAGGTGTCCCCATCCACCAGGTATCCCTATACATCAGGTGTCCCCATACATCAGTTGTCAACATCACAGTGTTTCCATACATCAGGAGTTTCCAACAAAGTGTCTCCATTCATCAGGTGACACCATTCATCAGGTGTCCCCATCCATCAGGTTCCCCATCACAGTGTCCCCATACATTAGGTGTCCCCATGATAGTGCTTCCTACATCCCCATGCATCAGGTGTCCCCATCACAGTGTCCCCATCACAGTGTCCCCATCCATCAGGTTTCCCCAGCACAGTGTCCCCATACATCAGGTGTCCCCATAATATAGCTTCTAACATCCCCATTCATCATGTGTTCCCATGATTCAGGTGTTCCCATCATAGTGTCTCCGTCCATCAGGTGTCCCCACCTATCAGGTGTCCACATACATCAGGTGTCTCCATTACAGTGTCTCCGTCCACCAGTTGTCCCCACCTATCAGGTGTCCCCATACATCAGGTGTCTCCATCGCAGTGTCTCCATTCATTGGGTAACCCCATCCATCAGGTTCTCCCATCACAGTGTCCCCATTCATCAGATGTCCCCATAACAGTGCCCCTTACACCAAGTGTCCCCACACATCACGTGTCCCCCATCATAGTGTTTCTATTCATCAGGTGTCCCCTTCCATCAAGTGTCCCCATTCATCAGGTTTCCCCATTTACCAGCTGTCCCCATACATCAGGTGTCCCCCATCATAGTGTTCCTGATCATGGGCCACCTATGCACCTGAGGTGCCCATTCATTAAGACCGTCCTGCCATAATGTCCCAATGAACTGTTCCCCTACGGTTTGGGGGTATTATTGATTATCTGAGATATAATCAGGTTATTCTGTGCTGATATTTGGATATTTCACTGCATTTTAGTCATACATTTGAAAGGCTAAAAACAATGAAAATGTATCCAGCTGATGAAAATTTCTCCTGCAAAGCGCATGCTTTCTCAAGCCATTTGGATTGTTATATATCAGGCCCCCATGCAGACTGGTGCTTTTCTAAATGCTTTCTAAATGCTTTAGAAGCTCCCACTTCTAAACTCCTGCCAATGTCTATGTGTGCATGGACACAGAGGCTAACATGGAGTGGTGTTTAGAGGCAGAACAAAACAAAAAAAACACAAACGCCTGTAAAACAGGCATTTTTTGAGCTTAGGGTGTGCATAAGGCCTCAATGTTTCACCGGCATACTGTAATATTTATGGTTATATGGCTACAGAATTATCTTTTACATCTTAATATTGTTGTATAAAAGTAGGCCTTTTTTCAGTGGGCACACAGGGGGCACCTCTAGCATTTCATTTATGTAATGGCAAGGGGATCTGGGATAGGCTGGAGTATCTATTAATGTTTGCTGATCTATTGTTGCTTGAAGGGGTCTATAATTGAAAGGGTCTGTTGCTGCTGTTGGGGGATCTATTATTTCTATGGGGGATCTACTGTTAAGAGAGGCACCCATTGTTACTGGGGGATCTACTGTTGAGGGAGGTGTCTATTATTGCTTGAGGGGATCAACTGTTGAGGGAGGAGTCTATCATTGCTTGAGGGGATCTACTGTTGAGCGAGGAGTCTATCATTGCTTGAGGGTATCTGCTGTTGAGGGAGGTGTCTATTATTGCCTGAGGTGATCTACTGTTGAGGGAGGTGTAAATTATTGCTTGAGGGGATCTACTGTTGAGGGAGGTGTCTAATCCCTACACTGGCTCCCAATCACCCAGCGAATTAAATTCAAAATACTAACCACAACATACAAAGCCATTCACAAATCTGCCCCGAGCTACATCACCAATCTTGTCTCCAAATATCACCCAAATCGTCCCCTCCGCTCTTCTCAAGACCTCCTACTCTCAAGCTCTCTCGTCTCCTCCTCCCACACTCGTCTCCAGGATTTCTCCAGAGCCTCTCCAATCCTCTGGAACTCGCTACCTCCACTGGTCCGGCTATCCCCTACTCTTGCTACCTTCAGGCGATCCCTGAAAACTCATCTATTCAGGGAAGCCTATCACGTCTCAAACTAATTTCCTACCACTTCCATCAGCTCATTCCCGACAGTTATAACCTTTTGTACCACCTGCCCCATCCTATTAGATTGTAAGCTCTTCTGAGCAGGGCCCTCTTAATCCTCTTGTATTTTATTGTATTGTAACTGTATTGTCTCCTTTTTATATTGTAAACCGCTGCGTAAATTGCTGGCGCTATACAAATCCTGAATAATAATAATAATAATTATTATTGCGTGAGGGGATCTACTGTTGAGGAAGGAGTCTATTGTTGCGGGGGGGGGGGTCTACTGTTGAGTGAGGGGTCTATTGCTGCTGGCTACTGAAGGGTCTATTGATATTGGCTGCTAGGAGTTATATTTATACTGGAGGGAATCTATTATTGTTGAAGTGGATCTATTGTTTTGGTGAGGGGATCTGTTGTTGGTGATGGTCTGTTATCGCAGGAGATATCCATTTTACTGCTTTTCTTGTTATAATTAAACACATCCCATACAAATTACTTAGCACAAAATAATAAAACTTGGTTCTGTGTTCTCTAAAAGGGGTGGCACTGCTAGGTAGGTAGGCAGTGGTACCAAGGGTCCTGCTCAAAGGTGGGCAGGGGGCAGAGACAGAGACAAGAGGTGACTCGAAACGGGGCACCTATCTTCTGAGAAAAAATCCCTGTATAAAAGCGATGCATGTTGTTTTACATGTTGGTAAAACTTTTATTAGTAGTATTGTTATGTTCCATACATCTATGCCTTTTCATTATAGAAATACACAGAATTGATAGGAGGTATTTATACTGTATGTATATGACCGAAGATATCTGATCATTGAATGTCATCTGCTCACAAATGTATATAAGGGGTCCATCTCGTTCTACCCTCAAAATTGCTTCCATCAGAACACGTTTCGTACTACAGAAATAAAGGTTGGGAAAGGCGCTTCTCTCTCTCATTTGAATATACTTTCGACACCCAGGATGGGAACATGCTAGCCAATGTTTGGGTTGGGGAGGACCACGAAGCTGATAAAAACACGAGTCTGCTCAAAATGTCCCCATATACCTGTGTATGCAAAAGAAAGATGACGGTGATGGAGTGGCTGATGAGACCAATCAAACCAAAAATTTGACCTGATCTGAGAGAAATGGTGGCCATTGTTGGCTTTTCTTTCTGAAGATGCTGGCTTACTGGCTGAGCTGTCGTACTTATCCCGAGGCTTCAAAACATTTTCAATTGCCAATACAGAAAAAGTAAGCAGATGGTATACAGTCCTGGTGCTCAACCTGCGGTGGCGTGCAGCCCTTTGACACTTATTTTGAGACCCTTAAAACCCCCACAAACAGTCTGTAGGTGCTTACTCAGGACAGTGAGGAAAAATAAGTCAGCCTGGCATGAAGTACTAAGTGGATTGGTTTATTTCCTTTACAATGTTTTACTTTTTCTGTGCTGTCTATCCCAGACCATTTGCCCAGTCTCCAACAACTTCTACAGCATGTCCTCATTCTTCAATAAGTCATACAGCATGCCCCAGTCTCCAACATCATTACAGCATGTTCCCAATCTCCTACATTTCTTGCAAAATGTCCCAACTATACAATTTCTACATTATGCTCCCAGTCTCCAACAACTCCTCCAACATGACCCTAGTCTCCAAAAAGTTTTACAGCATGTCCCTAGTCTCCAAAAACTCCTGCAACATGACCCCAGTCTCCAACAAATCCTACAACATGACCCCAGTCTACAACAAATCCTACAACATGACCCCAGTCTCCAAAAAATCCTACAACATGACCCCAGTCTCAAACAAATCCTACAACATGACTCCAGTCTCCAACAAATCCTACAACATGACTTCAGTCTCCAACAAATCCTACAACATGACCCCAGTCTCCAACAAATCCTACAACATGACCCCGGTCTCCAACAAATCCTACAACATGACCCCAGTCTCCAACAAATCCTACAACATGACCCCAGTCTCAAACAAATCCTACAACATGACCCCGGTCTCCAACAAATCCTACAATATGACCCCGGTCTCCAACAAATCCTACAATATGACCCCAGTCTCCAACAAATCCTACAATATGACCCCAGTCTCCAACAAATCCTACAATATGACCCCAGTCTCCAACAAATCCTACAATATGACCCCAGTCTCCAACAAATCCTACAATATGACCCCAGTCTCCAACAAATCCTATAATATGACCCCGGTCTCCAACAAATCCTACAGCATGACCCCGGTCTCCAACGAATCCTACAACATGACCCCAGTCACCAACAAATCCTACAACATGACCCCAGTCTCCAACAAATCCTACAGCATGACCCCAGTCTCCAACAAATCCTACAACATGACCCCAGTCTCCAACAAATCCTACAGCATGACCCCGGTCTCCAACGAATCCTACAACATGACCCCAGTCTCCAACGAATCCTACAACATGACCCCAGTCACCAACAAATCCTACAACATGACCCCAGTCTCCAACAAATCCTACAGCATGACCCCAGTCTCCAACAAATCCTACAACATGACCCCAGTCTCCAACATATCCTACAGCATGACCCCGGTCTCCAACAAATCCTACAACATGACCCCAGTCTCCAACAAATCCTACAGCATGACCCCGGTCTCCAACAAATCCTACAACATGACTTCAGTCTCCAACAAATCCTAAAACATGACCCCGGTCTCCAACAAATCCTACAGCATGACCCCAGTCACCAACAAATCCTACAACATGACCACAGTCTCCAACATATCCTACAACATGACCCCAGTCTCCAACAAATCCTACAACATGACTCCAGTCTCCAACAAATCCTACAACATGACCCCAGTCACCAACAAATCCTACAACATGACTCCAGTCTCCAACAAATCCTACAACATGACTCCAGTCTCCAACAAATCCTACAACATGACTCCAGTCTCCAACAAATCCTACAACATGACCCCAGTCTCCAACAAATCCTACAACATGACTCCAGTCTCCAACAAATCCTACAACATGACCCCGGTCTCCAACAAATCCTACAGCATGACCCCAGTCTCCAACAAATCCTATAATATGACCCCGGTCTCCAACAAATCCTACAGCATGACCCCGGTCTCCAACGAATCCTACAACATGACCCCAGTCTCCAACAAATCCTACAACATGACCCCGGTCTCCAACGAATCCTACAACATGACCCCAGTCACCAACAAATCCTACAACATGACCCCAGTCTCCAACAAATCCTACAGCATGACCCCAGTCTCCAACAAATCCTACAACATGACCCCAGTCTCCAACAAATCCTACAGCATGACCCCGGTCTCCAACAAATCCTACAACATGACTCCAGTCTCCAACAAATCCTACAACATGACCCCGGTCTCCAACAAATCCTACAACATGACCCCAGTCACCAACAAATCCTACAACATGACCCCAGTCTCCAACAAATCCTACAACATGACCCCAGTCTCCAACAAATCCTACAACATGACTCCAGTCTCCAACAAATCCTACAACATGACCCCAGTCACCAACAAATCCTACAACATGACTCCAGTCTCCAACAAATCCTACAACATGACTCCAGTCTCCAACAAATCCTACAACATGACTCCAGTCTCCAACAAATCCTACAACATGACCCCGGTCTCCAACAAATCCTACAACATGACCCCAGTCACCAACAAATCCTACAGCATGACCCCGGTCTCCAACAAATCCTACAACATGACTCCAGTCTCCAACAAATCCTACAACATGACCCCGGTCTCCAACAAATCCTACAACATGACCCCAGTCACCAACAAATCCTACAACATGACCCCAGTCTCCAACAAATCCTACAACATGACCCCAGTCTCCAACAAATCCTACAACATGACTCCAGTCGCCAACAAATCCTACAACATGACCCCAGTCACCAACAAATCCTACAACATGACTCCAGTCTCCAACAAATCCTACAACATGACTCCAGTCTCCAACAAATCCTACAACATGACTCCAGTCTCCAACAAATCCTACAACATGACCCCGGTCTCCAACAAATCCTACAACATGACTCCAGTCTCCAACAAATCCTACAACATGACCCCGGTCTCCAACAAATCCTACAACATGACCCCAGTCTTCAACAAATCCTACAACATGACCCCGGTCTCCAACAAATCCTACAACATGACCCCAGTCTCCAACAAATCCTATAATATGACCCCGGTCTCCAACAAATCCTACAGCATGACCCCGGTCTCCAACAAATCCTACAACATGACCCCAGTCACCAACAAATCCTACAACATGACCCCAGTCTCCAACAAATCCTACAGCATGACCCCAGTCTCCAACAAATCCTACAACATGACCCCAGTCTCCAACAAATCCTACAGCATGACCCCGGTCTCCAACAAATCCTACAACATGACTCCAGTCTCCAACAAATCCTACAACATGACCCCGGTCTCCAACAAATCCTACAACATGACCCCAGTCACCAACAAATCCTACAACATGACCCCAGTCTCCAACAAATCCTACAACATGACCCCAGTCTCCAACAAATCCTACAGCATGGCCCCAGTCTCCAACAAATCCTACAACATGACTCCAGTCTCCAACAAATCCTACAACATGACCCCAGTCTCCAACAAATCCTACAACATGACCCCAGTCTCCAACAAATCCTACAGCATGACCCCAGTATCCAACAAATCCTACAACATGACCCCAGTCTCCAACAAATCCTACAACATGACTCCAGTCTCCAACAAATCCTACAGCATGACCCCGGTCTCCAACAAATCCTACAACATGACTTCAGTCTCCAACAAATCCTAAAACATGACCCCGGTCTCCAACAAATCCTACAGCATGACCCCAGTCACCAACAAATCCTACAACATGACCCCGGTCTCCAACAAATCCTACAACATGACCCCAGTCACCAACAAATCCTACAACATGACCCCAGTCTCCAACAAATCCTACAGCATGACCCCAGTCTCCAACAAATCCTACAACATGACCCCAGTCTCCAACAAATCCTACAGCATGACCCCGGTCTCCAACAAATCCTACAACATGACTCCAGTCTCCAACAAATCCTACAACATGACCCCGGTCTCCAACAAATCCTACAACATGACCCCAGTCACCAACAAATCCTACAACATGACCTCAGTCTCCAACAAATCCTACAACATGACCCCAGTCTCCAACAAATCCTACAGCATGGCCCCAGTCTCCAACAAATCCTACAACATGACTCCAGTCTCCAACAAATCCTATAACATGACCCCAGTCTCCAACAAATCCTACAACATGACCCCAGTCTCCAACAAATCCTACAACATGACCCCAGTCTCCAACAAATCCTACAACATGACTCCAGTCTCCAACAAATCCTACAACATGACCCCAGTCTCCAACAAATCCTACAACATGACCCCAGTCACTAACAAATCCTACAACATGACCCCAGTCACCAACAACTCCTACAACATGCTCCCAGTCTCCAACAATTCCCCAGTCTCCAACTACAGGTACAACATGAGCCCAGTCCCAACAAGACATACAGCATGTCCCTAGTCTCCAACATCTTGTACATGACCTGAGTCTCCAACAAATCCTAGAGCATGACCCCAGTCACCAACAAATCCTACAGCATGTCCATAGTCTCCAACAACTCACACATGACCCCAGTCTCCAACAAATCCTACAACATGACTCCAGTCTCCAACAAATCCTACAACATGACCCCAGTCTCCAACAAATCCTACAACATGACCCCAGTCTCCAACAAATCCTACAACATGACCCCAGTCTCCAACAAATCCTACAACATGACCCCAGTCTCCAACAAATCCTACAACATGACCCCAGTCTCCAACAAATCCTACAACATGACTCCAGTCTCCAACAAATCCTACAACATGACTCCAGTCTCCAACAAATCCTACAACATGACCCCAGTCTCCAACAAATCCTACAACATGACCCCAGTCTCCAACAAATCCTACAACATGACCCCAGTCACCAACAAATCCTACAACATGACCCCAGTCACCAACAACTCCTACAGCATGCTTCCAGTCTCCAACAATTCCCCAGTCTCCAACTACAGGTACAACATGATCCCAGTCCCAACAAGACCTACAGCATGTCCCAAGTCTCCAACATCTTGCACATGACCCGAGTCTCCAACAAATCCTAGAGCATGACCCCAGTCACCAACAACTCCTACAACATTACCCCAGTCTCTAACAAGTCCTACAGCATGTCCATAGTCTCCAACAACTCACACATGACCCCAGTCTCCAACAAATCCTACATGACCCCAGTCACCAACAACTCCTACAACTACTGTAGCCCAGCCCTATGACACTTATTTTGAGACCCTTAAAACCCCCACAAACAGTAGTCTGTAGGTGCTTACTCAGGACAGTGAGGAAAAATATGTCAGCCTGGCATGAAGTACTAAGTGGATTGGTTCATTTCCTTTACAATGTTTTACTTTTTCTGTGCTGTCTATCCCATTTTCTTTTTTATTTGTTTTACTTGGATCTTTTAAAATGGGTCAAATGTTTCAAGCATAGGGAGCTTAAATGTTAAAAAGCCTTGACTCATAAAGGGGATGCAATACCAGTTATTTCTAGCAGTCTTTTTTTTAATACGTTTCCAGTTTATGGCAGTTTTCTGAAGCATATACTTAGTCTCTAACAACTTCCACATCATTTACTCAGTCTCCTACAACTCCTACAGCACATCTCCAGCCTCCAACAACTAATACAGCATGTTCTGAGACTCCTACAACTTCTACAGCATGCCCCTAGTCTCCAACAACTCCAACAGTAAACATCCAAGAACTCATTCAGCATGTTTCCAGTATGCTACAACTCATACGGCATGTCCGCAGTCTCCAACGACACCTATAGTATATCCGCAGTCTCCAATGACACCTATAGTATGTCCGCAGTCTCCAACAACACCTATAGTATGTCCCCAGTCTCAAACAGCTCCTATAGTAGGTTACCAGTTTTCAACAATTCCTACAGGATGTCCCTACTGTCCAACTATTCCTATAGCATGTCCCCAGTCTTAAACAACTTCTACAGCATGGTCCCAATCCCAGACAAGTCCTACAGCATGTTCCCAGTCTCCTACAAATGCTGTAGCATGTCAGTTGGCTTTGACTACTCCCAAGCCATTTGCCCAGTCTCTAACAACTTCTACAGCATGTACTCTCCAACATCATTACAGCACGTTCCCAATCTCCTAAATTTCCTGCAAAATGTCCCAACTATACAATTCCTACATTATGCTCCCAGTCTCCAACAACTCCTCCAACATGACCCTAGTCTCCAAAAAGTTCTACAGCATGTCCCTAGTCCCCAAAAACTCCTGCAACATGACCCCAGTCTCCAACAAATCCTACAACATGACCCCAGTCTCCAACAAATCCTACAACATGACTGCAGTCTCCAACAACTTCCCCAACATGACCCTAGTCTCCAAAAAGTTCTACAGCATGTCCCTATTCTCCAAAAACTCCTGCAACATGACCCCAGTCTCCAACAAATCCTACAACATGACTCCAGTCTCCAACAAATCCTACAACATGACCCCAGTCACCAACAACTCCTAAAACATGCTCCCAGTCTCCAACAAATCCTACAACATGACCCCAGTCACCAACAACTCCTAAAACATGCTCCCAGTCTCCAACAATTCCCCAGTCTCCAACTACACGTACAACATGATCCCAGTCCCAACAAGACCTACAGCATGTCCCTAGTCTCCAACATCTCGTACATGACCCGAGTCTCCAACAAATCATAGAGCATTACCCCAGTCACCAACAATTCCTACAACATTACCCGAATCTCCAACAAGTCCTACAGCATGTCCAACAACTCACACATGACCCCAGTCTCCAACAAATCCTACAACATGACCCCAGTCACCAACAACTCCTACAACTACTGTAGCGTGTCACCAGTCTCTGGCAATTCGCACATCATTTCCCTGGTCTCCAACATTTTCTATAGCCTGCACTCATTCTCCAACTCCTACAGCAAGGCCCCACTCTCCAGCAATTCTTACGGAACGTCCCCAGTCTCCTACAATTCCTACAGTATGTCCCAGCTATCCAACTATACCTACAGCATGTCCCTGGTCTCCAATAACTCTTAAATCATGGCACCAGTCTCCTACAACTCTTACATCATGGACCCTGTCTCCTACAACTCCCATAGCATAAATTCAATGTCCAACAACTCTTACAGCATGTCTATAGTCTCTCTTGAAGGATTCCTTTATTCTCTTACCACCTTCTGTTGCAGGCTGACACCATCTCCTGCTGTAAGTATGCAGTCTCATTCTGACCAACTGATGTAGTATGACTGCAGTCTATGACCATCTCTTGTAGTATGTCCTTGATCTCTATCTCCCATAGTACATCTACAGTCTCTGACCATCTCCTGTGCCACGTCTGCAATCTCTAACCATGCACTGTAGAATTCACTTAGTCTCTTAGAATTTTCTGTTGCATATCTGTAAGCTTAGACAACTTTCTGGAGCTTTACATTCACTAAATATTATCTGTGGACCTTTGGTAACATCAGGAGCTGTACATGATCCAAATGTCATGAAAGTGGACCATTACTGGCTTACAGGTACAGAGGTAACGATTGCAAGTTTAAGACAGGTAAGGAACTGTAATAGTGGACTACAGTGTGGCAAAAATCTATATAGACAATGTTGTCTATTATCAAAAATAATGTAATAGTTACCTTGTAAAGCTTCTCCAGGATGCAGGCAGTCTTCCTCCTCATCACAAGCAACTGGTTGCTCATCATTTGGGTCGCTAAGCCATGCCACATAATACCACGCTACGTTTTTGCGTATCTTGAACAATCCTTCCAGAAGTGCCTATCTGGGTCTGGGCACCCACACCAATGTACACCCAATAAGTTGTAGAAACTTCAATCTCCAAATGTACGCAAACTCCCCTTTTTAAAGGATAGGCAGATGAGACCCTTTCCTGCTGATGAAAGAGCTACATCTCACAGAGTGAGACACCGCTGGCGCGCGTAGATATGCAAAAGAATTTACAAAACATGGCCCATTGTCAGAAGTGTCATCTAAAAATGATTAAGGTTGCAGTTAAAGTATATATGCTTAGGTGCTTCTCAGCATCCTCATAATAGCCCCTTGTGTTTTCCTTTCACAGACAGAAAGGCTCAGAGTCCTGTCATAAAAGTGAAATGACTTTTGTTTGTTGGGTGGGTGCGGTAGAACAAGACTGGTTTCAGCACAAATATACAAATTCAACCTGCCTTGTTCAGGCAAATACATATTAAACCTGGGTTATAGAATGATATAAAGTTCAATAAAAATAAGGATGTAGAAAGTTTGAAATGACTCTTAAAGATGATTTTTTTTTTATTGTTTTATGATTTGGTTTGGTAAATTGTTTTGTAGATGTAGAACCATCCTAGTGTAGGATGCTAGGTACATTTAGTTTTTGTAATCAAAAGCAGTGATTGTTTGGCCTGGTTCATTCCAGGTTTCACAGGCTTGGAGTTTGCTTGTATACCCCTGTCTCTGGAAGAAGTTTCCAGAGCTTAGGGGGAGATTCAAAATAACCAGGCTGAATATTTATCAGGCCTCAGCCAGTCCCTGGAGAGGAGTGTCCAGAAGGGGACTGGAATGCTGATAAATAATCTGAAACATTAGAGAGTGGTTTCTTTCTCCCCAGGGGAGTCCAGAGCCCTAGGGGTTGGTGTCCTCAGTCGGCCCATGGACAATGCAGTTGTTTAGAAGCCTCAGAGGTGTCAGGGATGAGGGCCTGGATAAACTTTGTTAGTAGCTTATTGTAGGACTTCATCACAAGGGATCAGGTCTGGAGAAGGACTGTCTCATTGACGCGACTGTGTCTGGAAGAAGCTGAAAGAAGGCAGCTGTCATGGAGACTTGTGGGTTAAGACTCTAAGCTGGTCCCTGGGACTGTGTATTGTTCTGGAGATTGCACTGGGTACCAGCAGTTGTGCATTGGCACAAGTAACCAGATGCCACTTGCCTCATGGTCACCAGCTGTGAAGCGTAGACTGTCAAACATCCAAAAAATACTTAAAGAGAAGATTGTCCTCTAATTGCTGATTACTAATTGTTTTTGAGGTGCTTTGCAGGTGGTTTTAATCAATTTACGGCCGCTAGCGGAGGTTAAAACCGCCTCGCTAGCAGCCGAATAGCTCGCTAGCAAAACCCCCAGATCCTTCTCCACTATGGATTTCCCCAGTTGTACTCCCCCTAGTATGTATGATGCATGCATAGTCTTAGCACCCAAATCTATAACTTTACATTTATTAGCATTAAACCTCATTTGCCACTTAGTTGCCCAATTAGACATTGAGGTCGGCTTGTAAATTGGAGACATCCTGTAAGGACGTTATTCCACTGCATAGCTTGGTGTCATCTGCAAAGACTGAAATGTTACTTGTACTTGGATCCTATATCATTTATAAAGGTATTAAAAAGTAAGGGTCCAAACACTGAACCTTGGGGTACACCACTGATAACCTTAGACCATTCAGAGTAAGAATCATTAACCACTACTCTCTGAATCCTGTCTTTTAGCCAGTTTTCTATCCATTTACAAACTGATATTTCCAAACCTGTAGACTTTACCTTACACATTAATCGTGTGTGGGGAACTGTATTGAACGCTTTTGCAAAATCCAAGTATACCACATCAACCACCACCCCTCTGTCCAAGTATATCACGTCCACAGCCACCCCTCTGTCCAAGGTTTTACTTACCTCCTCATAAAAAGAAATCAGGTTTGTTTGACAACTTCTGTCTTTCATGAATCCATGCTGTCTGTTGCTTAAAATATTTTTTTCCAGCAAGAACTCGTCTATGTGGTCTTTTATTAAACTCTCCAGTATATTCCCGGCTATAGAGGTTAAACTAACATGTCTATAGTTACTTGGTAAAGACTTTAATCCCTTTTTAAATATGAGCACCACATTGGCCCTGTGCCAATCCAGTGGTACAATTCCAGTCATTAATCAGTCCCTAAATATTAGAAACGATGGCCTTGAAATTACAGAGCTTTATTTTAGGATCCGTGGGTGGATGGATGCCATCTGGTCCAAGTGCTTTATACACCTTTACTCTGTCTAAATATTTCTGCACATATCACTTTTGAGCCATGGTGGATCATTTGGGGCTGAGTCACTATCACCCCTATTATGGACATGAGGTCCCCCATGCTCCTTTGTATAGAGAGAACTGAAGAAAGTATTTAATAAATGTGCCTTCTCTTTGTCCCCAGTCACCCACTCTAGATTATTTTTTAAAGGGCCTACATGCTCAGACCTGACCTTTTTACTATTAATATATTGTAAAAATTTGTGGGGATTTGTCCTATCTTTTGCAATCTGTCGTTCGTTTTGAATTTTTGCATCCTTGATTTCCTTTTTACATATTCTGTTATATTCTTCGTAACAGTAATGATAAAATGTCTTAATTTAACTTAAAGGGGAAGCCCTAAGCCGAAAAAATGGTGTGGGGGACCCCCCAAAGTCCATATAAGACCCTTATCCGAGCACGCAGCCCGGCCGGTCAGGAAAGGGGGTGGGGACGAGCGAGCGCCCCCCTCCCTCCTGAGCCATACCAGGCCGCGTGCCCTCAACATGGGGGTGTTTTGGGGAAGGGGGGCCCTGCGGCTCCCCCACCCCAAAGCACCTTGTCCCCATGTTGATGAGGACAAGGGCCTCTTACCAACAACCCTGGCCGTTGGTTGTCAGGGTCTGCGGGTGGGGGCTTATCAGAATCCAGAAGCCCCCTTTGATAAGGGGGCCCCCAGATACTGCCCCCACCCTATGTGAATGAGTATTGGGGTACCATTCACCTGTTGAAAAAAAGTGTAAGGAAAAAAACTCCCTGGCCGCAATGACAGGGACGCGTTGTGCGGCGACTTATATAGGGACAAGGGGCGGGGTCACCGGGTGATGTCACAATCCAATAAATTATTTTAAAAACATGTGTTGTGTTTTTTTCTTTACACTTTTTTTCACCAGGTGAATGGGTAGGGGTACATGGTACCCCAATACTCATTCACATAGGGTGGGTGACCGGTATCTGGGAGGGCTCCCAGATTCCCATAAGCCCCCTGCCCGCAGACCCCAACAACCAACGGCCAGGGTTGTCAGGAAGAGGCCCTTGTCCTCATCAACATGGGGACAAGGTGCTTTGGGATGGGGGGGCCGCAGGGCCACCCCTTCCCCAAAGCACCCCCCATTTTGAGGGCATGTGGCCTGGTAAGGCTTGGGGGGCGCTCGCACGTCCCCACCCCCTTTCCTGACCGGCCGGGCTGCGTGCTCGGATAAGGGTCTGATATGGACTTTGGGGTGGACCCCATGCCATTTTTTCTGCGTAGGGCTTACCCTTTAAGTCCATATCAGGTGACTGGGCCAGCGAGGTGTCAATCTCGCCAATGGAGGCAGCGACATTGACTTTCTGTCTACCTGGAGCCGTGTTCAAAATGAACAGACTTTTCTCCCTGTGTGGGCAAGCCTGTTAATTTCAAAAGTCCGGCGGACTCCCGCCATAGTCCGGTCGTGTGTGGGCAGGTCCGCTCATTCGGAAAGTCCGGCGGACCTCCGCTGCAAAGTCCGGCGGTTTGTCTGTCAGACTAAGTCCGCCAGATAGTCCGATCATGTGTACGTGGCATAACAGTGCTAGAGGAACCGTGAAAATAAATCTACATGGATTTCCTTGTCGATCGGCCCCCTTCGGCAAGACATACAACCATCTTCATCGGGAAGATCTTTAGTATACATGGTTTTCCTGCTAGCATCGTCTCGAATAGGGGAATGCAATTCACATCCAAGTTCCTATTGATGTGTGACTATCCTCGGCTTACCACCCACAGAGTAATGTGTAAACCGAGAGAACCAATCCAACTTAATATAATAATAGAAGGAGAACTAGAACTCTAACTGGAGGCCATTTTGGACTACCGGAAGAGAGAAAGACAAACACAGTTTCTCGTTAAGTGGAAAGGGTGCCCATCTGAGAAGAATTCATGGGAGCCTGTAAGTAACCTACACCTCCAGCAGAGTTCCCGTACTAGGTATTCTGAAAGATGGCCTCGCCTGGGCATCCGGAGGCTGCCCCTTGGGGGGTACTGTCAGGGAATTGGCTGAAGGACTGGCAATCCCACTCAAGACAATCATGGCCTCTGTGACACACAGTGTGACTGATGTGGGCAGTGCCTCCGGGTCTGTTGGAGCCACACCTTGCTGGATTATCGTCAGCTTCCCAGTGTTTCCTGTGCTCCTGTGTTTTCGTGATTCCGATAGCCCTGTTACCAACCACTTGTTCTGACTTCTGCTTCAGATCCTCTCCTGATTAACTCATGGCTTGCCCCATCAACTATGCTCCTTGTCTGCTCCCTCATCTGTACTTTGCATCTGATACCTGTGGACTGATCTCACGTGCACGACCCTTGGCTTGTTTTCACCTTTCGTTCTGTAGGGTTTGCCCTACTGGAAATGCCTACCTGAACCGAGCGCTCAGTGGCCCTACAGATCATCCCAGTAACTCTCAGTTCTATCTAAGTGGCCGGCTCATCACCAGCAACACCTGGCAAACCGTGCACCTTTGGGCATTGCTCTCCCTGTATCACTTCCAGGTAAGCACTGCACTTAGCCGCAAGGGGTGCCCTCTCAACGATCAGCGTTTTCCCTGACTCCTGACAGACTAAGGGAACCCCCCCCCCATGCACTATATTGAAAGGAATTTATATTTCTATGCTTTCACTTTAAGCTTCAATAATTCACTGTTCATTTAAAAATGAAGTTTTTTACAAACTTTTTTTTATTGATACGTCTCCCAGGGCAGTACCCGGACCCCCATAACCATTGTATGCCCAATTACTTGCATATAACCCTTCAAAATGGGTGTTTTTGATTTTTCCAGCTTCGGTCCCATAGACTTCAATGGGGTTTGTTTTCCGGTTCTGAACTTTTGTGATGTTTGAAAGTTCTGGTGCGAACCGAACAGGGGGTTGTTCGGCCCATCCCTAATCCTGTCAAACTTACAAGCCCTTCCCCAAAAGTGCCAGTTCATGTTGAAGGCACCTTTTTGAGAGCTCCTTGATTAAGGTACTCAATTGTACTTGATCTACAGAAACTTCTGCAACAAGCATCTACAGTGCCTTGCAAAAGTATGCACTCCCCATGGCTTTTTACCTATTTTGTTACAATACAGATTTTTTTTATGTGATGGATCAGAACACAATAGTCTAAGTTGGTGAAGTAAAATTAGAAAAATATATACACAAAACTATTTTTCAGAAATAAAAAAAATATAATTGCCATTTGCGTAGGTATTCACCCCCTTTTGTTATGAAGCCCATATAAAGCTCTGGTGCAACCAATTACCTTCAGAAGTCACATAATTAGTGAAATAGATAAATAAAGGTTTTCACAATGTCAGATATTAAACTGAGTTTGCCACATCCCTGTGTGTGTATAGCAGTGGAGGCTGGTGCTCAAATTTTTTTTTTGGGGGGGGGGGGGGGGGGGCAAACAAACTGAAAAATTCAGAAAAAAAAACATCAATGGCAAGCCTCACTGTGCCATCAAACGCAGCCATTGTGCCCATCAAACGCAGCCACTGTGCCCATCAAACGCAGCTACTTTGCCCATCAAACGGTGCCACTGTGCCCATGAAACGCAGCCACTGTGCCCATGAAACGCAGCCACTGTGCCCAAATGTTGCCACTGTTACCATCGAATGCTGCCACTATTCCCATAGAATGCTGCCACTGTTCCCATCGAATGCTGCCACTGTGCCCCAACTGTTGCCACTGTGCCCATTAAATGCTGCCACTGTGCCCATTAAATACTGCCACTGTGCATCAAATGTTGCCACTGTGCCCCAAATGTTGCCACTGTGCCCCAAGTGCTGCCACTGTGCCCCCCGCCCGCCGTCTGCCCGGCACTTATCTTGTCTTGGGTGGGCAGCGGGTGACTGCCGCAGGCGGTAAGCAGTGTCCGGGGTCCTCCATTTCATCACGACCCCGATGTCTTCTCCCGCCCACTCCTCCTCTCGTCTTCTGCAATGATTGGACGCCTGGTAGGCGTCCAATCACAGCGCCTGTGATTTCAGCCAATCAGATGACAGGTAACACAGACCCGGGAACCTGATTGGCTGAGAGGCGGGTCAGTGTTAGGGAAGCGATGTATTCGCTTCTCTAACACAACACTGTGTGAACAGCGAACGCACAGCATTATGCCTGCTGTTTACCAATTTGGAAGCCTATTAGAGACCACGTCTCTTATCAGGACGCCTATTAGAGCCGAGAGCTCTAATTAGGCGCTTCCAAAGAAACCGCGCCGCTGTAATTCAGATGCTTGGTGCCCCGATAAGGGGCCGGACACCTAAATAGGGGGTGGTAGCGGCGACAATAGATAGATTCATGCAATGCATGAATCTATCTATTGGTGATAGAGCGGTGCAGGAGAGAGGAGGCGGTGCTCCTGCGCCCTCTATGGACGCACCGCCACTGGTGTATAGGAAAAAAGGGTTTTGTACACCCCCCCAAAAAAATTGGGACTTCAAATTGGCAAAGACAATGGAAATTTCGTTACCTAGACCAGATGAGTGGCATCGCAATCAAGAACAGATAATGGCAATATTGCAGCAAGAGTGCGCAAATATAGCGTTATCAGTGGATGGCGAGTATAAAGGTTTTGTTTAACCTACACCCTTGAAATATTTTTGACCCAGTGGGATGTGATCAGATAAACTGGTCCTTCCGATAGAGGCTTTTAAATCGGTACAGACATATAACTGTATAGAGGATAAAAACAAAGAAAGAAAATCATCAAAAAAAAATAGTACTCAAAAATTCATCTATCAAACAGATATATTCCCCAAATACAACTCATATAGATCCCCCTTTATAGTCGCACAACTCCAAATATAGGAGATGGGCTATTGTAATGATGGTTATACAGACATGAAATTAGGAGTAGTTGCATTTAATAATGCTGTTACAAAACGATAGGCGCCAACGTCTCTACAAGCTGTTGAGAAAAGGAAAGACAGAGCCTAATGGCATGATGTCCAAAAAGCAGTTTTTTGTTATCTATCACTAATATCCCATAGGGAACAGTTCCCTAAATGGGATGTCTATTTGTGCTGGGGTGAGTGATAAGGTAGGTACCTGTGTTGCAGATGGGGTCCGTGAAATACATCCACACTGGCAGGGTTTGCAAAATTTGTAACATCCCCTTGTCCCTTTCTAGCGATGGCCACAGGCGCCTGCGCATGCACGCCGCACCCGTATTTCCATTGCGCTGCGTTTGAATGCCGACGACCCAAAACCGTTTTTTGGATATAACAATTCTCATACTTGACTGGATCCACCCCAGTGCGAGGGGTGGGGAATGGGATAAGATTCTGCTTCAAAGAGAGACCAGGTGGATAGTATCGCTACGTACCACTAATCCACCTGGCCTTAGTGACTCAATTAGCTATCCTTCATTTCTAGATGGCTTCACTTCAAGACTTTGGGAGGAACTTGCTTGGAACTTGGAACATGTCGCCCCAGGGGTAGATCTGGATTACAGGTTTGCATACTGTGGATATGCCTATAGGCCCTCTTATGAAATGCCAATATGGTTTTTCCCACATCAACAGCCACATGAACAGCTGAGTAAGTATACCACTCCAACTGTCCTGCAGTTAGCATAATGTAGAGGCTTGTATTTCTGTCCATTTGGTAAACATATATTAGGGCCTGTATGCATATACTGACAGTATTTGCACCCCCCCCCCCCCCACATTTGAAGGTTCCCTTTCGTTTACATGGATCATTTCTAAATTCTCCGAAGCTATCTATGTAAAACGTGAACCATTTAAGGACCGCCAAAATGTTAAGGAACAGGAAGGGAATATAAAAACCCATATTGACCAAACAACAAAGGAAATTGTAACCACCAAAGAGCGAAAGTTTTGGAGGGACAAGACGGCCTATAGAGAAGGAAAGGCGTATAGGTGGCAACAGAACAATAGGCAAACACGACGACAAAGAAATAACAATCTCAGGGCCAATAAAAAGGCAAAGGGCTCTAATTCATCTTTAAACTCACTTTCTTCCTCTTTTTTCACAGAAGTCACAGGAACGCAAGGCACCTACGCCCTTGTACACACGGTCGGACAAATCCATTGGATGTTGTCCAACGGATTTTGTCCGAAACTGTTGCATACACACAGTCGGACAAAGTTATCAGAAAATCCGATCGTACTTAACGTGATGACGTTATTTCGTTAGGACAGGACTACGTTCAGGCTAGTAGCCAATAGCTTTGGTCTAGGAATTTGATCTGAGCATGCGTGGCACTTTGTCCGATCGGAATTCTCTACACATGATTGGACAAAGTCCGTTCGAATCATGTTGTCGGAAAATTTTATAGCCCAGCTGGAAAACTTGGTCCGTCGCATACTTCGACGGAAACAGTCCGATGAAGCCCACACACAGTCAGATTATCCGACAACATGGTCCGATCAGACATTGTCCATCGGAATGTCTGACCGTGTGTACAAGGGCTTAGATGCACAAATGGCGCTTCCCCAAGGAAAGGAGCGAAAAAAAAAAAGAAACGTATCACAGAAACTACGGTTCCTACACCACAAACTATGAGGGTGATGGGTTCTGATTGCACACAAAAGTCAGGTAACGCACGTGGTGGCCCGTCTGAGCAAGGTGGACTCTTCACTGGTATACTCCCCAAAAATGATACACATAATTCAGTGGCCCCATCTGGTGAGATGATCACAGATGATCCCACCAAAAATTGATGGTATTAAATATAAAACTTACACATCTTAGAGAGGATGAAAACCTAAGCCCTTGTACACACGGTCGGAGATTCAGTCGGAATGTGTCCGATCAGATAGTTTTGTCGGATATTCCGACTGTGTGTGGTCTGCATCGGACTGTTTCCGTCGGAATATCCGTCGGACCAAATTTTTAAACTTGCCGGAAATATTTTCCGACAAAATGCTCCGATCGGACATACTCCGATCATGTGTAGAGAATTCCGATCGGACAAAGTGCCACGCATGCTCAAATCAAATTCCTACATCAAAGCTATTGGCTACTAGCGTGAACATAGTCCCGTCATAACGAAATAACGGCATCACGTTCTGAACGATCGGATTTTCCGACAACTTCGTCCGACCGTGTGTATGCAACAGTTTCGGACAAAATCCGACGGATTTGGTTGTCGGAATCTCCGATCGTGTGTACAAGTGCTAAGTGTCTTTAACCGGTTCCCGACCAGCGCACGCCGATGTACGTCGGCAGAATGGCACGGGCAGGCATATTGGCGTACAGGTACGTCCAATCTTCAATGCCGCCCTGCCATCGCTCGCGTGCCGGCAGCGGCACGCTCGCGTGCCGGTCGGGTCCCCCGTGGGTCCGGTCGCGGGTCTCGCGGACTCGATCGCCGCAGGCATACCCGCGATCGTCTCACGGGACGGCTGAATGGAGGAAATGCCGTGTAAACAGCATTTCTCCATTCTGCCTAGCAACTAGTGACGCTGATCTCTGCTCTATGTGATTGGAGCAGAGATCAGTGTTCACTAAATGAAAGCCCAACCCCCACACAGTTAGTAACACACCCCTAGGAACACTTAACCCCTACACTGCCACCCACTGGTTAACCCCTTCACTGCCAGTGTCATTTACACAGGAATCACTGCATTTATATAGCAGTGATTACTATAGAAATGACAATGGTCCCAAAAATGTGTCAAAAATGTCCGATGTGGCCGCCACAATGTCGCAGTCACAATAAAAATCGCTGATCGCCGCCATTACTAGTAAAAAAAATAATAATAATAAATTATTAATAAAAATGCCATAAAACTATCCCTATTTTGTAAACGCTATAACTTTTGCGCAAACCAATCAATAATCGCTTATTGTGATTTTTTTTACCAAAAATATGTAGAAGAATATGTATCGGCCTAAACTGAGGGAAAAAAATGTTTTTTTATATATTTTTGGGGGATATTTATTATAACAAAAGGTAAAAAATAATGCGTTTTTTTCAAAATCGTCGCTCTATTTTTGTTTATAGCGCAAAAAATAAAAACCGCAGAGGTGATCAAATACCACCAAAAGAAAGCTCTATTTGTGGGAAAAAAAGGACGTCAATTTTGTTTGGGAGCCACGTCGCACAACCGCGCAATTGTCAGTTAAAGCAACGCAGTGCCGAATCGCAAAAAGTGGTCTGGTCTTTGACCAGCAAAATAGTCCGGTCTGTAAGTGGTTAACCTGTCAGATTATACCTTATCTATTGAGGAAGTGCAGTTTAGAGAAAAAGGATTAACCTTTTGCCCAGACTATTTTGATGCATTTGAAGGCATAAAGGACCTGCAGTTGTTTTCTCTTAAGCTGATACTGCAGACCCTTGATGCCAGGCGCACCCAACCCAGCTCACATACAGCACAGGAAAGGGAGGCTCTAGACAATTTAATTTCTCTTTTAGCCCTTGTACACACGGTCAGACATTCCGACAACAAAATCCGTCGGATTTTGTCTGACGGATTTTGTCCGAAACTGGTGTTGCATACACACAGTCGGACAAAGTTGTCGGAAAATCCAATCGTTCATAACGTGATGACGTTCATTCGTTACAACGGGACTACGTTCAGGCCAGTAGCCAATATCTTTGGTCTAGGAATTTGATCTGACCATGCGTGGCACTTTGTCCGATCGGAATTCTCTACACACGATCGAACAAAGTCCGATCGGATCATGTTGTCGGAAAATTTTATAGCCCAGCTCTAAAACTTTGTCGGTCGGATATTCCGACGGAAACAGTCCGATGAAGCCCACACACGGTTGGATTATGCGACAACACGGTCCGATCGGACATTTTCCATCGGAATGTACGACCGTGTGTACAAGGGCTTAGAGGAACAAGAAATGAGAAATCTAATAGATCAGATTGATCTTGAGGCATTATTAAATGATCCTGACACTCCAACCACTACAACAACTAAAAAAGGAAAATTCAACTCTGAAGAAGAAATCTAACAAATTTCCCTCCCCAAATCTTAATCCTAATTTGGGAGTGTTTTTGGCTATGACCACATGCGAGTTTCGCAAGACTTAAACGCAATTCCCACCCGGACAATCTAACTGACCTGGACAGACAAACATTAACAACCCTGACTAACCAACACCAGCTCACGATAAAGCCTTCGGTCAAGGGAGGGAATATTGTCGTAATGAACAATGACCAATATAGAACAATGTGTATGAAAATCCTTTCCATCACAGATTGGTATAAACTAATCCGGAGACCACTCATTGAAAAATTATTTAAATAATATAATAAATAAACAAACATGGGGTTACATACGTACTAGTAATCCCTGTATCCTGACATTTTACAGTCTACTGAAGATCCTCAAGGACAAAAAAAAATGAAAATCTGAAAATCTGAATAGATTCATAAACGAGCAGTTGCGACCAATGGTAACCAACCTTCCTTCCTATATTCGAGACACATTGCATCTATTGCAAAATCTCGAGGGTCTTTCCATACCATGTGATGCCCTGTTGGTGACGGTGGATGTTGAAGCACTATATAGCTCCATCCCCCACCAACAGGGCGTAGCAGTTATTTAACACTTCTTATCCCAGACACATAGGGATGATAAAAAAATTTAATGAGTTCATCTCATTGGCTATGGAATTCATATTGACTCACAATGTTTTCCCTTTTGATGGTTCCCACTTTCTCCAGGTGCGGGGGGTAGCGATGGGGGCATGTTGTGACCCATCCTACAACAATCTGTACCCGGGGGAGTGGGAAAGATCATTTTTGGCTAATGATGACTCTCGCTGACCTGACTGATAACATCTTAACCTGGTTTCGATTTATTGATGTCATCTTTTTCATCTGAAGTGGAACAAATGAGTCTTTAACCACTTGCTTACTGGGCACTTAAACCCCCCTCAGTCCCAGACCAATTTTCAGCTTTCAGCACTGATGCACTTTGAGTGACAATTACGCGGTCATACAACACTGTACCCAAATGAAATTTTTATCATTTTTTTCCCACAAATAGAGCTTTCTTTTGGTGGTATTTAGTTACAGCTCGGAGTTTTATTTTTTGCTAAACAAACAAAAAAAGATGCAAAAAAAAAAAAAATCATGTTTTAATAGTTTGTTATAAAATTTTGCAAACGGGTCATTTTTCTCCTTCATTGAAGTGCGCTGATTAGGCGGCACTGATAGGCTGCATTGGTGGGCACTGATGGGCTGCATTGGTGGGCACTGATGGGCTGCATTGGTGGGCACTGATAGGCTGCACTGGTGGGCACTGATAGGCATAGTTAAGGCGGCACTAATAGGCACAGATAAGGCGGCACCGATGGGCACAGATAAGGCGGCACTGATGGGCAAAGATGGGCACAGATAAGATGGCACGGATGGGTGGCACGGATAAGTGGCACGGATGGGTGGCACGGATGGGCACTGATAGGTACCACAGATAGATGGGACTGATGGGCACTGATAGGTGGCACTGATAGGTGGCTCTGATAGGTGGCACTGCTGGGCACTGATGGGCGGCACTGATGGGCGGCACTGCTGGGCACTGATGGGCGGCACTGGGGTGCAGCACCTTTGAGGCAGATTGGGTGGCACTGTGGGTGGCACTGTGGGGTGGCACTGTGGGTGGCACTGTGGGTGGCACTGTGGGTGGCACTGTGGGCACTATGGGCACTGACAGGGGGCACTGACGGGGGGCACTTACTTTTTCTTTTATTTTACTTCAGGATGGCACTGCGGGAGGCAGGTGGGCACAGGCAGGTGGCAGGTGGTCCCTTGTATTGATGGCCGTGATCGGGACTGATGTCCCGATCACGGCCGCCGGTGATCGGCTTTTTTTTTCTCTCCTCGCGCTGTCAGCGCGAGGAGGAATAATAGCCGATTACCGGCTCCGTTCTATCACATGATCAGCTGTCATTGGCTGACAGCTGATCACGTGATAAGGGGTCGGGATCGACCCCTTACACGGATCGGTGATCAGGCGAGTCTCACGGACTCGCCGATCACAGATTGCGCCGCGCGCGCCCCTCAGGGGGCGCGCAGGCCGCTCGTAACCGGGACTACGTCAATAGACGTAGTCCCGGAAATGTAGGTCCGCGCTAATGCCGTCATTTGGCAATAGCGCGGATCTGAAGTGGTTAAATAGATGCCCTTTTGATGGTTCCCACTTCCTCCAGGTGCGGGGTGTAGCGATGGGAGCATGTTGTGCCCCATCCTACAACAATCTGTACCTGGGGGAGTGGGAAAGATCATTTTTGGCTAATGATGACTCTCGCTGACCTGACTGATAACAACATCTTAACCTGGTTTCGATTTATTGATGACATCTTTTTCATCTGAAGTGGAACAAATGAGTCTTTAAATAGATGCATCATGGCCATGAACCATAATGATTTAATTTGAAAGTACAGTTGGATCCAGAGAAGATTGTATACCTAGATGTAACCATACTGAAGGGTATTGGTGATAGATTGATAAGTACGCTATATCGAAAGGAAACACAATTTTACATGCTGATAGTTCCCAATGGACATACGGGTGCGCCGCACAAGGGATGAGGCGATGTTACAAATTTTGCAAACCCTACCAGAGTGGATGTATTTCACGGACCCCCCCCGCAACACAAGTACCTACCTTATCACTCACCCCAGCACGAATAGACATCCCATTTAGGGAGCTGTATCCCTATGGGATATTAGTGATAGATAACAAAAAACTGCTTTTTGGACATCATCCCATTAGGCTCTGTCTTTCCTTCTCTCAACAGCTTGTACGGACGTTGGCGGTTAGCGTTTTGTAACAGCATTATTAAATGCAGGATTTTATTTTAAAATCCCTAAGCTGCTTATAGCACGATATTCATCTTTTTAAAAATACAAGGTGATTAGTGACTACTCCTTATTTCATGTCTGTAGAACCATCATTACAATAGCCCATCTCCTATATTTGGAGTTGTGCGACTATAAAGGGGGATCTATATGAGTTGTATTTGGGGAATATATCTGTTTGATAGATTACATTTTGAAAACAATTTTTTTTATTTTTTTTATTTTTTATTTTTTTATCCTCTATACCAGGGATATGCAATTAGCGGACCTTAAGCTGTTGCAGAACTACAAGTCCCATGAGGCATAGCAAGACTCTGACAGCCACAAACATGACACCCAGAGGCAGGAGGCATGATGGGACTTGTAGTTTTGCAACAGCTTGAGGTCCGCTAATTGCATATCCCTGGTATAGAGGATAAAAAAATAAAAAATAAAAAAATAAAATAAAAAAAATAGTATTCAAAAATTCATCTAATTGCATATCCCTGCTCTATACAGTTATATGTCTGTGCTGATTTAAAAGCCTCTATCGGAAGGACCAGTTTATCTGATCACATCCCACTGGGTCAAAAATATTTCAAGGGTGTAGGTTAAACAAAATCTTTATACTCGCCATCCACCGATAACGCTATATTTGCATACTCTTGCTGCAATATCGCCATTATCTGTTCTTGATTGTGATGCCACTCATCTGGTCTAGGTAGGTTGTATTTTTTTTTTCCTCCTTTTTTTTCATCTAGGCATATTCTCTTTCCATCCCACTCCTCTCCTTCTTTATCCTAACCCTTCCTATGCCTTCATTGAACTTATCTACACTATGCTCATGATGCCTGTTTTAATTATGGTTCTGTTTCGAAAATTACACTGTACTTTTCTGTTTATTAGAATATAAATACACCTATATAATTACCCCTGATGAAAGGGCTTTGAGCCTGAAACGCGTTGGGTACTGCTAGGACTTATCCCGGATGTTGGACACTGGAAAGTACTACTGGACATTGGAGCAAAACTACTTTGTAGATGTACTGTGTCATCATATTTTCACTTCAAGATATTGTTATATGTGTAATTGTGTTTTTTTTTGTGTCAGTGTTTGTTTTATCAGTCATCATATGTAGATGATTTTTTAAACATAGTCTTTTTTTGTCTTTGCTGTGAATAAATTTAACGTAATTACCATTGTCTTTGTCAATTTAAAGTCCAGATTTTTCAGAGGGGAGGGGGGGGGGGGGTTACAAAACCTTTTTTTCACATAATTAGTGAAATGACGTCCACCTTTGCGCAATTTAAATGTCAAATGATGATCTGTCACCCAAAGATATGCTGGTAGGTTAATTGGATCCTGTCTAAATTGTCCCTGGTATGTATGAGTGTGAGTTATGGACCTTAGAGTGTAAGCTCCTTGAGGGTAGGGACTCATGTGAACGTACAATGTATATGTAAAAGCGCTGCGTAAATTGAGGGCGCTATATAAGTACCTGAAATAAATAAATAAATAATTACATATACACACACCTTTTTGAAAGGCCCCAGAGGCTGCAACACCTAAGCAAGAGGCACCAGAGGCGGCTCTCTAATTAGGCAAATTAGGCGATGGCCTAAGGCCTCGCCCTCTCAGGGGCCTCGCCGCCGCCTAGTTTGCTATCCTTCTGCATCAATCCTAGTACAGTCAGCACAGCTTTGTGCCCGCCTCGTTCAGTTTATAAACAGTCCTCCTCCTCTCTGCTCTGTTACACCACGCCCCATCAGATCACTGCCCAGTCTCCATTGGAACAGCTGACAGAGACTGACAACTGCCCCGCCCCTCACCTCCCCGCCAGCAAATGCTATCAGTCACTTGAGCCGATATCTTGTGAAAGGGCTGGGCACAGCTAGCACCTCAGCAGGATTGCAAGTCCACCCTTCTTCCAGGGCGGGGCTTCTGTGGTGGAGGCGGAGCCAATTCCAGTTCACTCGCTATGTGCAGCTGATTGACTGCTGAGCTGAGGATGCACTGATTGAGCTGTGAGGGGACAAAGCCACTATGTGTGAGGTACATGTGACTGGGGGTGTGTGCATTTGACTGGGGGGGTGTGCATTTGACTGGGGGGTGTGCATGTGGGGGGGGGTGTGCATGTGAGTGGGGGGTGACTATGTAACTGGGGAGGTGAATGTGATTGGGGGGTGTGCCTGTGACTGGGGGGGTGACCATGTGATTGGGGGATGACCATGTGATTGGGGGGGTGTGCATGTGACTGGGGGGTATGCATGTTATTGGGGGTGTGTGCATGCGATTGGGGGGTGTGCCTGTGACTGGGGGGGTGGCCATGTGATTGGGGGGTGACCATGTGATTGGGGGTGTGCCGGTGATTGGGGGGTGCATGTGACTGGGGGGCTGTGCATGTGACTGGGGGGTAACCATGTGATTGGGGGGTGTGCATGTGACTGGAGGTGTGCATGTGACTGGGGGGTGTGCATGTGATTGGGGGTGATCATGTGATTGGGGGGTGTGCCTGTGACTGGGGGGACCATGTGATTGGGGGGTGTGTATGTGACTGGGGGGTGACCATGTGATTGGGGGGGTGTGCCTGTGACTGGGGGGTGTGTGCATGCCACAAGGGGGGTGAACATGTGATTGGGGGTGTGTGCATGTCACTAAGGGGGTGAACATGTGACTGGGGGGTACATGTGACTGGGGGGTGTGTGCATGTGACATGTGGCAGGTATGTGAGTGTGGCGGGCATAGTTGAGTTCCTGCACCTATTCTCTGAGCTCTAAACTGGGGAAGAGTGCTTACTACTTGGGGGGGATGTCCATACACAGCACACCCCTCAACCCTGCACTCCATACACAGTGCACCCCCCAACCCTGCACTCCCTACACAGCTCACCCATAAACCCTACAATCCATACACAGCGCATCCTTAAACCCTGCACTTCCTACACAACGCACCCCTCAGCCCTGCATTTTATACACAAATCAACCCTCAGACCTGCACTCCCTGCACAGCCCCCCCCCCCCCCCCCCTCCCGTGATATAAAAACAATTATTTTAAGAATAGGCATTAAATACTAGAAACAACTTACCTATTTTATGTGAAACTTGTGCTGTTTTTTTTCTGCACAGATGCTCAGTTCTGGGATTAACTTGAGATAAGCAGCGTACAGGGGCAGTAGGGCAGAGTACAGGAGGTCAGGACACAATATGGGGGGGCAGCAGGGCACATCAGGGCACATTACAGGGAGTACAGCAGGGCACATTACGGGGCACAATAGAGCACATTACATGGGGAACAGCGGGCGCATTATGGGGCACACAACAGAACATTGGGCACATCATGGGACACACAGGAGAACATTGGGCACATCATGGGGCACACAGAAGAACATTGGGCACATCATGGGGCACACAGCAGAACATTGGGCACATTATGGGGCACACAGCAGAACATGAGGCACACAGCAGAACCTTGGGCACATCATGGGGCACACAGCAGAACATGGGGCACATTATGGGGCACACAGCAGAACATGGGGCACATCATGGAGCTCACAGCAGGGCAAAGGACACACAGCAGGTCATGGGGCACATCACAGAACACACAGCAAAACATGAGGTACATCATGGGGCTCATAGCAGAACATGGGGCACATCAAGGGGATCACGGCAGGGCATGGGGCACACCATGGGGCAAGCAGCATAACATGCGGTACACAGCAAGGCATGGGGCACACAGCAGGGTGCACAGCAAGGTATAGGACACACAGCGTGGTACAGGGCACACAGCAGGGTACAGGGAACAGCAGAGCACACAGCAAGGTACAGTGTACACAGCAGGGCACGGGGAACAACAGGGTGCAGGGTACATGGTACAGCAGGGTACAGGGCACAGCAGGGCACCACAGTGTATAGGGCACAGTAGGGTACATGGTGCAGCAGGGTACATGACACAGCAGGGTACAGGGCACTGCAGCATACAGGGAACAACAGGGTACATGGCAGAGCAGAGTACAGGGTACAGGGCACATTAGGGTATGGGGCATAGCAGGGTACAGGTTACGGAGCACATAAGGGTACAGGGCACATCAGGGTACAGAGCGCAGAAGAGTATGCGCACATCAGGGTATGGGGCACATCAGGGTACAGGCACAGCAGAGCACAGGGTATGGGCACAGCAGGGCACAGGGTATAGGACACAGCAGGGTATGGGGCACAGTAGGGCACAGGGTATGGGGCACATCAGGGTACAGGCACAACAGGGCACAGGGTACGGGGCACATCAGAGCATGGGCACAGCAGGGTATGGGGCACATCAGGGTATGGGCACAGCAGGGTATGGGGCACATCACGGTATGGGCACAGGGTATGGGACACAGCAGGACACAAGGTATGCGGCGCAGCAGGGTACAGGCACATCAGGGTACGGGTACATCAGTGTATGGGTACGTTAGGGTATGGGCACAGCAGGGCACAGGGTACAGTAGGGCACAGGGTATGAGGCACATCAGGGTATAAGAATAGCAGATAACAGGGTATGGGGCACATCAGGGTATAAGAATAGCAGATAACAGGGTATGGGGCACAGAAGGGCACAGGGTATGGGGCACAGCATGGCAAACTTTTTTCTATCAGTTTCCTTCAAATGCAGAGTAGTGCAGAAAGCAGCTGTAGTTCTTGCTCATGTCACCCCTCCTCTCCTCTCGTCCATCCCAGGTGATGTCACAAGCATATGACGAGAGGGGAGGAGGGGCAGCCGGGGAGTAGCGCGACATGTGAAAGAACAACAGCAGCTTCCTGTGCTAGTCTGCATGTTGATTGATACTCAATCAACCCGACAGGCATCTGTGATTGACGGGTAGATCACAGCGGACCTCCTGGTGACTTTGTGGCAGAACATCTGGGAAACCACAGTTATGAAACACCGCAATAGGCACATTAGGCGGCCCCATGTGAGTGCGAGGCCTTAGGCAACCGCCTAATTTGCCTAATTATAGAGCTGCCTCTGTTAAAGGTAATGGTGAGGCTGCTGCATTGATGGCACTTGTGAGGCTGCAGATGGGCATTGGTCGGGCTGCATTGATGGCAATGGTGAGGCTGCAGATGGGCATTGATCGGGCTGCATTGATGGCAATGGTGAGGCTGCAGATGGGCATTGATCGGGCTGCATTGATGGCAATGGTGAGGCTGCAGATGGGCACTGACACTTTTGCTTCAAACTTCCTTATGTAAAATTTATGTTTTTTTCCTGAAACTTCCCTCTTAAAATTAATGTGTGTGTTATACGTCGATAAATACGGTACTTTTTTTCTAGTGAAAAAAAACACAACAGAGACTGTTTTTCCTTCGGAGACTGAAGGAGGCCGGATTGCCCTTAAGGCTTGTGGTCAATTTCTATCATTGTAGCAGTGAAAGTATTCTTCTCCACCGCGCTGTAGTGTGGTGTGCCAGCTGCAGGGCGGAGGATAAGAAGCGCCGGTCTCACATGGTTAAAAACAGCACAGCGGATCATAGGAACAGAGCTACCGAATTTGGGCACAGCATATGCCAACCGATTAAAAACAATCGAGCAAAAGCTATTCCAGTGTGTTTGTCTCATTGCCATCAGGAAGAAGATACAGGACACTTATAACACACATTAATCGCTTAAAGTATCGTTTTTTTTCCCTAGGGCTGTATTGCCCATAACCCCGCCGGGTTCAGTGCTTTAGGATTTTTATGTGGAATTTTAACCTTTTTTAGGTAACATTTTATATTTTGTTATATTTAAATAGATATGTGGGCATGTGCTAGGAGTATGTTTGTGTGGTTTTGTTGAGAAGGGTTTTATTGCTGCTGTAAAGAGTATCCAGATACATTTTGTTGTATGTATTTAATGACAATAAAGTATCTTATCTTTTCTATCTTATCTACAGCGCCTTGCAAATGTATTCACCCCCCCCCCCCCCCCCCTTGCCATTTTTCATGTTTTGTTGCCTCACAACCTGGAATTAACGTGGGTTGTTTGAGGATTTGCATCATTTCATTTACAGAACATGCAAACAACTTAGAACATTTTTTATTTTTTTAAATTGTGAAGCAACTGTGAACCTCCATTCTAGCCTCAAATTACACACAGAGTAGTACAGGTTTTGCTCAAGAATATCCCTGTATTTTAGCGCTATCCATCTTTCCCTCAACTCTGACCAGTTTCCCAATCTCGACTGCTGAAAAAAATCCCCACAGCATGATGCTGCCACCACCATGTTTCACAGTGGGGATGGTGTTCTTCGGGTGATGTGATGTGTTGGGTTTGCGCCAAACATAGCGTTTTCTTTGATGGCCAAAAAGTTACATTTTAGTCTCATCAGACCAGAGCACCTTCCTCCATACATGTTGGGAGTCTCCCTCGTGACTTTTTCACAAACTCAAAACGTGCCATTTTGTTTTTTGCTGAAAGTAATGTCTTTCTTCTGGCCACTCTGCCATAAAGCCCAACTCTATGGAGCGTACGGATTAGTGTTGTCCTATGTACAGATACTCCAGTCTCTGCTGTGGAACGCTGCAGATCCTCCAGGGTTACATTATGTCTCTGTGCTGCCTCTCTGATTAATGCCCTCCTTGCCCGGTTTGTGAGTTTTGGTGTGCAGACGTCTCTTGCCAGGTTTGCTGTTGTGCCATGTTCTTTCCATTTGGTTATAATAGATTTGATGGTGCTCCTAGGGATCAGCAAAGATTTGGATATTTTTTAATAACCTAACCCTGACTTGTACTCACGGCTTTTTTTCTCAGAGAATAGGTGCAGGAACTCAACCATGCCCGCCACACTCACATACCTGCCAAATGACATCAAATAGTAGCGCTTCCCTCTGCATACAACCCCCTCCCTCCACTGCCCTCATCCTCTCCCCCCTCCTTAAATGCTTCACCATCTGTCATATATCTTACCTTTGTTGCAATATTAAGCTGAAACACCTATCCGGCTGTAGTACCTCCCAGCATACTATTCTATACTACAGTCACTTGCAAGGGAGATCATGCAGTAGGAGCATCAACAACTGGTCACAAGGGAAAAAATAGAGATCACAGAGGGTGCAGCCTACCATGCACCCTCCCCTGCCCATGACTGCACTGAACCCTGGGCACATGTTCTGTATCTCCCTTGTCCCTGTCCGGCACTCAGTGGGATCTGCACAGGAGATCTGACCTGTGGTAGCTAGTGGGAGATAAGCTATCACTTGTAAATGCAGAAGCTGCACTTCAGTGTTACCAAGTGATGGTGGTGAGCAGGGAGCAGAAGATCTGAGCCAGAGGTGGTGGAGTTTGTACCGGGGCTTTTCTTCTCAGAGAATAGGTGCAGGAACTCAACTATGCCCGCCACACTCACATACCTGCCACATGTCACATGCGCACACCCCTCCATACACATGTTCACCCCCTTGTGGCATGCACACACCCCCCCAGTCACAGGCACACACCCCCAATCACATGGTCACCCCCCCAGTCACAGGCACACCCCCCAATCACATGGTCACCCCCCAGTCACAGGCACACCCCCCAATCACAAGCACACCCCCAATCAAATGGTCACCCCCCCAGTCACAGGCACCCCCCCATCACATGGTCACCCCCCCAGTCACAGGCACACCCCCCAATCACATGGTCACCCCCCAGTCACAGGCACACCCCCGAATCACATACCCAACCCCCAATCACATACACACCCCCCAGTCACATGCACACCCCCCAGTCACATGGTCACCCCCCAGTCACAGGCACACCCCCCAATCACGTGCACTTCACCCCGTCACATGGTCACCCCCCAGTCACATGCACACACACCCCACATGCACACGCCCCCGTCACATGCACACCCCCCATCACATGCATACCCCCCAGTCATATGCACACCCCTCACTACAGCGAGAGAACTGGAATTGGCTCCGCCTCCACCACAGAAGCCCCGCCCTGGAAGGAGGGTGGACTCGCAATCCTGCTGAGGTGCTAGCTGTGCCCAGCCCTTGCTCAAGAGACTGACAGCATTTGCTGGTGGGCGGTGAGGGGCGAGGCAGTTGTTGGTCTCTGTCAGCTGTTCCAATGGAGACTGGGCAGTGATCTGATGGGGCGTGGTGTAACAGAGCAGAGAGGAGGAGGACTGTTTGTAAACTGAATTAGGCGGGCACGAAGCTGTTCTGACTGTACTAGGATTGATGCAGGAGGATAGCAGAGGCGGCTCTTTAGGCAAACTAGGCAGTTGGTGAGGCCCCTGAGAGGGAGAGGCCTTAGGCCAATTTGCCTAATTAGAGAGCCGCCTCTGGCGCACCCCTCAACCCTGCTCTCCCTACAAAGCGAACCCCTCAGCCCTGCACTCCATACATAGCGCACCCCTCAACCATGCACTCCATACAAAGCGCACCCCTGAACCTGCACTGTGATGATGTGCTGTAACCCCTAGCAACCAACCAGTGAGCTGTAATGATGTGTAGTAACCTTCCTTCAGCAAAAAATCAATGAACAGTTATGATCTGCTGTAATATCTAGCAACCAAGCAGCAAGCAACAATAATTTGCAGTAACCTCTAGCAACCAATTGGTGAGTGGTAATGACGTGCAGTAACCTTCAGCAACCAAATTGGTGAGCAGTAAAAATGTGCAGTAACCTCTAGAAACCAATTAGTGCACACTAATAAGGTGCAGTAACCTCAAGCAACTAATTGGTGAGCGGTAATGATGGGCAATAACCTCTAGAAACCAATTAGTAAGCAGTAATGATGTGCAGTAACCTCTAACAACCAATCAGCAAGCAGAAATGATGTGCTATAAGTTCTAGCAACTAATCAGTGAGCCGCAATCTGTGCTGAAACCCCTAGCAACCAGTCAGTGAGCAGTAATGATCTGCTGTAACCTCTGACAACCAATCACTGCCTGATCGGCTGCAGTAGTGATTTTGTGTCAAGCTGCTATTCATTGTATGTTTCAGAGTGGGGGCCGGGGGGAAAAGGGGGGGCCCAAATAATTTTTTTTGCCCAGGGTCCAATCATTTTTAAAGATGGCCCTGGCTGTGATAGCCGCAAAAGGTGGCTCTACAAAATATTGACTTTAGGGGGGTGAATAGTTGCGCACATTGACTTTTTCTGTTATTTTGTACTATTTGTTGCTTCACAACAAAAAAAATAATAATAATCGTCTAAGTTGTTGGCATGTTCTGTAAATGAAATGATGCAAATCCTCAAACAACCCACGTTAATTCCAGGTTGTGAGACAACAAAACATGAAAAATGGCAAGGGGGGGGGGGGGTGAATATGTTTGCAAGGCGCTGTAGATAAGATAGAAAAGATAAGATAAGATACTTTATTGTCATTAAATACATAAAACAAAATGTATCTGGATACTCTTTACAGCAGCAATAAAACCCTTCTCAACAAAACCACACAAACATACTCCTAGCACATGCCCACATATCTATTAAAATATAACAAAATATAAAATGTTACCTAAAAAAGATTAAAATTCCACATAAAACCCTAAAGCACTGTACCCGGCGGGGTTATGGGCAATACAGCCCTAGGGAAAAAACGATACTTTAATCGATTAATGTGTGTTATAAGTGTCCTGTATCTTTTTCCTGATGGCAATGGGACAAACACACTGGAATAGCTTTTGCTCGAATTTTTTTAATCGCCTGGCATATTCTGTGCCCAAATTCGGTAGCTCTGTTCCTAGGATCCGCTGTGCCGTTTCTTAACCACGTGAGACCGGCGCTTCTTATCCTCCGCCCTGCAGCTGGCACACCACACTACAGCGCGGTGGAGAAGAATACTCTCACTGCTACAATGATAGAAACTGACCAGAAGCTTTAAGGGCAATCCGGCCTCCTTCAGTCTCCGAAGGAAAAACAGTCTCTGTTGTGTGTTTTTTTTTCACTAGAAAAAAAAAGTACCGTATTTATCGGCGTACAACACACACATTCATTTTAAGAGGGAAGTTTCAGGAAAAAAACGTAAATTTTACATAAGGAACTTTGAAGCAAAAGTGTCAGTGCCCATCTGCAGCCTCACCATTGCCATCAATGCAGCCCGATCAATGCCCATCTGCAGCCTCATAATGTGTGCCCCATAATGTAAATGGTTAGCCCCACTCCTGAACCCCCAATGGTTGCCTTACCCATACCCCAGTTAATTTTTATTGCTTGAATTCTTTTTCACATTATGGGGCGTGTGTGGGGTCTTAAATCTAAGTTTTGCCTAAGGCCTCACAAAGCCTAGAGCCACCTCTGGTTAAGCGTGTTCATGTGGCAGAGAGGGGGATGTTGTCACCACTCCTTCTGCAGTGACCCATCTCCCATAGCAACGGAAGTAGATCTGCACTGCCGGGACACTGACGCAATGCCAAGCTGCTGCTACAAGCAAAGCAAACAGAATATTGGCATGTATTAAAAGGGGGATTCATTTCAGAGATAACACGATAATTCTCCCGCTCTACAAGACTCTGGCCCGGCCGCACCTGGAGTATGCCATCCAGTTCTGGGCACCAGGCCTCAGGAAGGATGTACTGGAAATGGAGCGAGTATAAAGAAGGGCAACAAAGCTAATAAAGGGTCTGGAGGATATTAGTTATGAGGAAAGGTTTTGAGCACTGAAATTATTCTCTCTGGAGAAGAGACGCTTGAGAGGGGATATGATTTCAATATACAAATACCGTACTGGTGACCCCTTAATAGGGATAAAACGTTTTTGCGGAAGGGAGCTTAACAAGACACGTGGCCACTCATTAAAATTTGAAGAAAAGAGGTTTAACCTTAAACTACGTAGAGGGTTCTTTACTGTAAGAGTGGCAAGGATGTGGAATTTCCTTCCACAGGCGGTGGTCTCAGCGGGGGGCATTGATAGTTTAAAAAAAAAAAGATTAGATAATCTTTATCTTATTAGATAAGCACCTGAATGACCACAACATACAGGGATATACAATGTAATACTGACATATAATCACACACATAGGTTGGACTCAGGGGCGTAACTATAGGGGGTGCAGCAGTTGCGACCGCAACCGGGCCCTGTGATGCAGGGGGCCCATGCAGCCCCCTCTACATATGGCCAGCAGCAGCATAGGCAGCTAGTGGTACCAGTGCACCATGCACATGGGTGGCTGGAGGGTGACTAGCAGAGCTCCATGCTTGACTATCGCACTGGCTGCTCTTCAGTTGTGCATTCCCCGCATGACTTGTGTCCTCAGCCGGCTTCTCAGAGTACCCCTCTCCTGCTCCATGCATTGCCGCTCAGTCCGAGTCTGTTTTCCCCAGCCAGAGTTACGCCACTGGTTGGACTTGATGGACTTGTGTCTTTTTTCAACCTCACCTACTATGTAACTATGTAACTATGTAGATGGGCAACAATGAGATGACCTCCAAACCAGGAATGGTTTTACAGGTGGAGGCCACTGACATAGTCTTTCCCTACTCATCTTTTCTGAATATTTTTCACTAGTTTTGCATTTGGCTAGATCCAGTGCCACTACTGGTAGGATGAGACAATACCTGGGCCCTATAGAGCAGTGATTCTCAACCAGGGTTCCCCCAGTGGTTGCTAGGGGTTCCTTCAGCATTGGGCAATTTCGGCCTCTCAGATAAGTTCCCACTGACACCATTGATCTTTTTAACTATCTGTAAGGAGGTAATTCTTCCCAATTACCACAAGTGTAAGGACCATTCTTCCCACTGACCATCACACTACTGTATCATGAGTTGTAGATTTCAAACTTTTAGCAGGGGTTCCTCGAGACCGGAGAGCTATTTCACGGGTTCATCTGTGTTGAAAAGGTTGAGAAAGGCTGATATAGAGTTTGCACAGGCAGTCCAACTCCTCCAGGATGGCACATCGATACGTGCCATTGCCAGAAGGTTTGCTTTGTCTCCCAGTACAGTTTTAAGAGCATGGAGGAGATTCCAGGAGATAGGCGGTTACTCTGGGAGAGCTGGACAGGGCTGTAGAAGGTCCCTAGCCCATCAGTAGGACCGGTATATGCTCCTTTGTGCAAGGAGGAAGAGGATGAGCACTGCCAGAGCCCTACAAAATGACCTCCAGCAGGTTACTGGTGTGAATGTCTCTGACCAAAAAAGAAACAGACTTCATGAGGGTGGCCTGAGGGCCCGAAGTCCTCTAGTGCAGTGGTCATCAACCCAATGTGACAAACATGAAAGGTTCTGGGGAAGCCGTGGAAAACGTTATGCTGCCTGTAACATCGTTCAGCATATCCAGTTCGGTGGTGGGCCAGTGAATGTCTGGGGAGGCATATCCATGGAGGGACCTCTACAGGCTAGACAATGGCACCCTGACTGCCATTGGGTATCGGGATGAAATCCTTGGACCTATTGTCAGACCCTACGCTGGTACAGTGGGTCCTGGGTTCCTCCTGGTGCACGACAATGCCCGGCTTCATGTGGCGAGTGTATGCAGCCAGTTCCTGGAGGATGAAGGAATTGATACCATTGAATAGAGGGACCTCTACAGGCTAGACAATGGCACCCTGACTGCCATTGGGTATCGGGATGAAATCCTTGTACCCATTGTCAGACCCTACGCTGGCCGGAGCCGTGTTACGTCACTTCCGCGCGTCAGTCACGGCACACGCTGGGGGAAGAAACGGCACAGTGGTCCGTTTCTTCACGGCGCACGTTTAGGAGATATTTCCACTACCTATAGGTAAGCCTTATCCTAGGATTACCTATAGATAAAAGTAAGACAAAAGGGTTTACAACCACAGCGTAACAACGCCAGAAATTTATTACCTCTCTCAGAGATCACAGTAATCTGTTTCTATGTACAGAAGGATAGTGTTATAGCTGCAAAGGGTGGGCCAATTCAATATTGAACCCTACGGACTAATACTGGGATGTCAATAAAGTGGTTGTAAACCCTTTACAACCACTTTTCACTACAGGTAAGCCTATAATATCTCCTAAACCCGCACGGTTTAGGAGATATCCCCTGCATCAGCATGTGCCATTGTCATCTGGACACGCACACCGAAGCAACGGCACGTTCATGATGTTGCTTCAGCCGACGTGCCGTTACCGGCGGCTCCCGTGCGCATGCTCTGGAGTGACATCATCGCGGCTCTGGCCATTCACAGCAACGGAGCCCGCGATACCCAGAAATAACTTCGGGAGACATGTCACCGGGCAGAGCAGTGTACCGGGGGCACTGTGGGGGCTTCGATTTAAGGTGAGTATTTCATAATGAGCTAGTATGCTATGTATACTAGCTCATTATGCCTTTGTCTTGCAGGTTTTTTTTGTGGGTTTAAAGTGGATTTACAAACACTTTAAAGTTCATGTGCGTGTAAGAGCGGGCGTCCCAATACTTCTTATTCCCCAGAGGGTCACCTCCACAGCCCACAGTGCCCCCAACTTCACACATGCCCCCCCCAACCGCTCACAGTGCCCCCAACTTCACAAGTACCCCAACCTTCCACAGTGCCTCCTGAGATCCTCCACAGCTCACCGTTCCCCCAACTTCCTAAGTTCCCCAACCTCCCACAGTACCCCCTGAGATTCTCCATAGCCCATAGTTCCCCCAACATCACAAGGACCCCAATTTCCCACAGTGTCCCTGAGATCCTCCACAGCCCACTGTTCCCCCAACTTCCTAAGTGCCCCAACCTCCCACAGTCCCCAGAGATCCTCCACAGCGCCCCCAACTTCACAAGTACCCCAACCTCCCACAGTGCCTCCTGAGATCCTCCATAGCGCACCGTTCCCCCAACTTCCTAAGTTCCCTAACCTCCCACAGTACCCCCTGAGATCCTCCATAGCCCACAATGCCCCCAACTTCACAAGGACCCCAATGTCCCACAGTGCCCCTGAGATCCTCCACAGCCCACTGTTCCCCCAACTTCCTAAGTGCCCCAACCTCCCAAAGTGCCCCCTGAGATCCTCCACAGTCCACAGTGCCCCCAACTTCACAAGTGCCCCAACCTCTCACAGTGCCCCTGAGATCCTCCAAAGCACAAAGCGCCCCCAACTTTGCAAGTAACCCAACCTCCCACAGTGCGCCTAGATCCTCCACAGTCCACAGTGCCTCCAACTTCACAAGTACCCCAACCTCTCACAGTGTCTCCTGAGATCCTCCACAGACCACAGTGCCCCCAACTTCACAAGGGCCCCAATGTCCCACAGTGCCCCCTGAGATCCTCCAAAGCCCACAGTGCCCCCAACTTCACAAGTGCCCCAACCTCCCACAGTGCCCCCTGAGATCCTCCACGGCCCACCATTCCCTCAACTTCCTAAGTGCCCTAACCTCCAACAGTAAGGTGACCAGATTTTTAAAATGAAATCCGGCGAATTTTTTTTTTATTGACAAATGGTAAACAATAAGCATATTTTCCTCAAACTATTTATGCAGTATATGTGGTATGTGTTTATAGAATGTTTGTATGATATATACCTTATTTATCACATTTCGTCCATGAGATAAAAAATATATACTTTTTAGAATTTTTTGAGATATCACTACCAAATGCTATGAAGATAATTCCGCTACATAAAGAATGCTCAGCTATGCCCAGCAATCCAGCCTCACCAGTGCCCATCTATGCAGCCTCACCAGTGCCCATCCAATGCAATCTCATCAGTACCCATCAATGCAGCATTACCAGTACACATCAATGCAGCCTCACCAGTGCCCAGCCATGCAGCCTAACCAGTGCCCATTAATGCAGTGTCACCAGTGCCCATCTATGCAGCCTCACCTGTGCCCATATATGCAGCCTCACTTGTGCTCATGTATGCAGCCTTGCCAGTGCCCATGTGTGCAGCCTCGCCAGTGCCCATGTATTCAACCTCACCTGTGCCCATGTATGCAACCTTACCAGTGCCCATGTGTGCAGCCTCACCAATGCCCATGTGTGCAGCCTCACCAGTGCCCATGTATGCAGCCTCGTCTGTGCCCATGTATGCAGCCTCACATGTGCCCAGCAATGTAGCCTGACCAGTGCCCAGCAATGCAGCCTCACCTGTGCCCAGCAATGCAGCCTCACCTGTGCAGGGGATCAGAGAGGAGAGCCAGCGTCGCCTGCTCTGACAGCTTTAATTTTAATTGCCGGGTGCCTGCCGTCACACAAGTCCTGCCTCCTGGGTCGGCTCCTATCTATGATAGACAGCACACATCCCGGAATTGGACAAGAGTGTTGTCTATCAAAGGAGACAAACTAGGAGGCGGAACTTGTGTAACGGCTCACAATTCAAATTAAAGCTGTTACTGCGGGCGATGCCAGCCTAACTCCCCCAGTGTGTGGCACCTCGGACCACCCCCCCCTCCCGCCTCAGCACTTGCCCAGGATCGGCCCAGCAACTGGCGCTGCCCCTACAATCTGGGCACAGACTGGCTCTGGGTACAGCATCCTCAATCCGGGGAATGTCAAGGGACGTCTGTTCACTGTATCCCACAGTGAGATCCTCAACAGCCCACAGTGCCCCCACCTTTACAAGTGCCCCAGTCTCCCACAGTGCCCCCTGAGATCCGCCACGGCCCACCATGCCCCCAACTTCCTAAGTGCCCCAACCATCTGTAGAGTCTCTAGCCCCTCCCAGCACCTCCCTGCAGTGCCTACCAGCCCCCTAGTGCCCTACAGTCCCCCACAAACTCCTCAGCCATCTGGAAGGACCCCCAGCCCACTCCATAGACCCTATTCCCTCAGCTGCCCTAAGCGCCTCTCCAGAATTATTTTTCCCCAGCCGAGGGTCATCAAATCTGCTGAAAACTCCCAATCCCCACCTCCCCACAGTGACACTTAACCCTAACCAGAGCTTGCCAGACCTCCCCCTAGCCCCATCCAGAACCTTTAGTGAACGATGACTGAGCTATGGCAGTAGATAGGTGAAAGGTGAGGTCTCCTAATATAGTCAGTTATTATACAGGATTTACACAGTGCCAACAGTTTGTGCAGCGCTTTACAATATAAAGGGAGACAGTAAAGTTAGGATACAATAAATTACAAGAGGGTTGAGATAGCCCTTCTCATAAAAGAATATAATCCAAACCTATGCCATTGCATCCTGTGTTGGTGGACCATCAGACCCAAGGGTAGGTGCCATCAAGTGTGCGCTCTATAGTTCTAATGCCGCGTACACACGACTGGACTTTCCGGCAGACTAGGTCCGACGGAATCAGTCCGTCGGACAATCCGATCGTGTGTGGGCTAATCTGATCATTTTTCGTTTAAAAAATCCGATGGGCCTAGACATAGAACATGTTTCAAATCTGTCAGACGGACTCAATTCCTATCGGGAAACCCATTCGTCTGTATGATGGTCTGACGGACCAAATACGACGCAGGGAAAACTATTGGTTACTGGCTATTGAACTTCCTTTTTTAGTCCCGTCTTACGTCATCACGTTCAAAATGAATGGACTTTCGAATGGACTTAGTCCGTTCATGTGTGTCCAAGTCCATTCGTTTGGAAAGTCCGGCGGAAATCGGCCGAAATCCGTCGGACCTAGTCTGCTGGAAAGTCCGGTCGTGTGTACGCAGCATAAGAGGCAGCTCTCTAACATGCAGGGTCTCCCTACGGGTCCCTGTCTAAAGAAAGTGCAAAAGAAATCAGCGCCACAAGTGTACAGTAGGTCCAGTATAAATGTATTTATTAGTCTTGATAAAAAAAAAAATCATAGGGTAGGCTGCCTACTGCCTTTCGGGGTCTCACAACTCCCTTTAATCTGGGTTTGTGTACTGGCAGTGATAAGAAATAACTGGACAATAGAAATAGTCTAGGATTAACAAATATGGGTCCCCAGAATGGTGCAAAGAAGGTGCAACAGAAGAGATGGCCTCAAGTCTCTTTGATGAAGTCACGTGTTCAGTGACGCACCGCGTCAAGGGAGGAGGCAGATGTCGTCACTTCCGGACGCGACCGAGACCAGAAGTACCTAACTAAGCTGTATCGAGTATTCTGAACTGTAAGTTACTACTTGTTTTTTTTTTTTATAAATTGGATTGAATTACTGCACTATGGAGCTCCCCTTCTTTTTTTGCATGTCTATACATGCATTTGATGACCCTGAATACCACCCTGGTACCGGCATTGCTGTGGATATGTGTGGGGAGTCGATCGATCACTGAGGATCCAGCGTATATCCATACCGAGGCCTGATTTGAGCTGTAGGGTGTCTTTCTATGAGGTGAGAGGCTAGGGCAAATGAGTGGCGCACCACGGAGGTTGATATCAATTGGATGAAGTGGATTTTGTTCGGTTGCTTTGCACATGCACTTTTTCTTCTATGAACTGTCACTTGGAGATTTTCCTTCTTTTTGTACTGGACTTT